>NC_049226.1:88945077-89549452 GCF_011100685.1 Canis lupus familiaris | reverse complement strand
TAGGGTATGGGTTAGGGTTAGGGTTAGGGTTTAGGGCTAATCCCACGGACTCCTAATTCTATCCATAAGCCTCACCCTACCTGTACTCTCACACATTTGCACCCTCTTAACTAACCGTAGTTTTACTCCAACGCTGACGCTTCTCCTATATTACACATACTACTAAAACTACCATTTCCCCACCCTCACCCCTACCACTAATCCTTCTCCTTCCCCTACAACTAACCCCTACAGCTATTCCAATTCTTACTTCTTCTGTTTTTTTAATTTTTTAATTTTTTATTTTTATTTATTTATTTTTTTTTACTTCTTCTCATACACCTACACCTACCCCTGAAAATTTCCCACTACATAACCCATGACTTCTGCTACATCTAACCCTACAACTGTATCTACTATTGCCCCTTCTGTTACCAACAGTCCTTTGTAACAAATCGTCCTATTACTGCTCCTAATACTACACTTAGGCATACCCCTGTCCTCTCCATATACCTACCAATATCCCTACCTCTACCCCTGTTATAACTCGTACTCCCTACCCTACCCCTTTCCCTCATCCTACCTGAAACTCTAACCGACCCCTCATCCTACCTCTATCTCTTCCCCTCTACATACCTGTACTCCTAACCCTAACCCTAACCCTACCACTAACTCAGTATCTACCAGTACCACTATCCCTACTCATACTGCTACCCTAGCCCTACCACTACATCTACTCCTCCTGCTATATATCCCTCTACACCTACCATGACCCCTACACCTATCAGTACCCCTGCTCTTACCCTAAAACCTACCCTACCCCTGCTCCAATCCATAAACTGACTCCTACCCCTACCCCTAACCCTATAGCTATCCCAAACCATACTACTAATCCTACCCTCTAACCCTATGCTTACCCTACCCCAATACCTAACACTACCCTTACACCTAAACGTAACCCTAAATTTACCCTTTGTCTAACCCTACTTCCAGCCCTAAGCCTAACACTTCCTCTTCCGTTAATCCAACCCCTATACCTACTGCTATCTCTACATCTACCCATAAATCTACTATTACTCTAGCACTACCCCAACACCTAACAGTACCCCACCTCTAACCCTACCCAAACTACTACCACTACCAGTACCCCAGTGCCAACCCCTACGTCAAACTTACTCCTTCCCCTATTTGTAAACCATCCATAACCCTACACCTAAACTTACCTCTACAATTAAACCTATCATGACCAATACCCCTATGCTTAGCCCTACCTCTAACCCTATCACTAAACCTATCTGTAACCCTAACACTATCCAGAATCATAATTCTAAACTTACTCCTTTTTTAAAAATTTTTAAAGATTTTATTTATTTATTCATAGAGATGCAGAGAGAGAGAGAGAGAGAGGCAGAGGGAGAAGCAGGTTCCATGCAGAGAGCCTGACGTGGGACTCGATCCCGGGACTCCAGGATCATGCCCTGGGCTGTAGGCGGCACTAAACCGCTGTGCCACCGGGGCTGCCCCTAAACTTACTCCTATCAATACTCGTGTACTAGCGCTTCTGTCCACGCGTTTCCATTTTGCACCCACACCTACTGGTGACATAGTGTCTAATTCCCTTATGTGAGGCTATTTGAAAGCTGCATTCAAGGAATGCTTGTTTCTCAGAGTAAGTACGTCGTATATCAATGTGCCTTCACACTTAGAGATGAAATATGTTCTAACTTCCTTATGGGAGAGGCTAGTGAAGATGCATTCAAGGTACGCTTTATCTTAAATGAGTACAGCGGATTTACATTTAATTTCCACACCTACTTTAATCATGGTTTCTGACTCCCTTACCTGAGAGTCTGGTTTCAGGCCCCATCCTCTGAGTTAACTACACCGCATTTCCATTGTTCCTCCACACCTACAGTTGAGATAGGTTCTAAATTCCATACGGGAGATGCCAGTTGAAGCTGCATTCACAAAATGCTTGTTGCTTAGACTTAAGTACATCACCTTTCTGTTGCGACTCCACGCCTATTGTTGAGATAGCTTCTAACTCTTGTATGTGAGGCCTTAGTTGAAACTAAAACTCAAGGAATGCTTGTTTCAGAGAGTTCCGTACAGGGAGTTTCGATGGCATCTCCACATCTACTGTGAGATAGGTTCTACCTCCATTAAGTGAGAGGCAATTTGAAAACTGCATCCCAGGGCTGTTTGTTTCCAAGAGTCCGGTACCGTGTGCTTCCACTGTGCCTCTATACTTACTGTCGAGCTAGGTTCTATCTTGTTTACATGAGAGGCTGCTTCAAGATTCATTGAAGGAACACGCTTAATATCTCCAGTGGATTCTATTGCACTTATAACAAAATTTACAGGAGGTCTCATACACGTGCAAAGCCCCGTATTACCCACCCATGGCCTGTTGCCTCTGTGTCAGCTCATATGATTCTCCTCCTCCCTCTCTTGGTTCTAGACACCTTGGTTTTTTTCATGTTCTTAAGCAGCCTTAGGACTTTGTACCCACTGTTCCCTCCTCTTTTTATCCTCTTTTCTCTAGTCTTCACATGGATGTCCCTTCGTGCCATTCAGGTCTCAGCGGAAATCTTACTTCTCAGGGAAAGATTCTCTGGTCATTTCAACCATGATAGGCACCCAATCGCTCTCATGTGAAGTGTTTTTCTTGCTTATTTATTTGTTGGCTTATTTACCTTTCGTCAATATTTCTCCACTAGAATATGAGCTCAATGAGGGATAGGGTCATGTCTGCTTTATCTTCAACCCCATCCAGTGACCAAATAAGACCCAATACATGTGAAATGCTCAATCAATATTTGTTGAATAGAGAAATGATGAAATGGGTGGAAATAGCACATGTGACCCTGCCAAGGGTGGGCTGCAGAGTGTTCTACTGTTATCTTTCTGTTTAAACTTAGACAAGTCACATTTCTCCTCTTTGACATCAGTTTTTCCTTCTAGATGAATAATATTCTATGATGTATTTGTGGTAATCTGAAAGTGCTTCTCATTTAGGAACTCCTAAAGAAGTTTTTGAGCACTCTAAGTGGAAAACCTTCTTTTTAAAAAAGATTTTATTCATTTATTCATGAGAGACACAGAAAGAGAGCCAGAGACACAGGCAGAGGGAGAAGCAGGCTCCACGCAGGGAGCCTGATGTGGGACTCGATCCCAGGACTACGAGGTCACGTCCTGAGCCAAAGGCAGGCGCTCAACCACTGAGCCGTCCAGGCATCCCAAGTGGAACCCTCTTGCTGCCTAAAAGTTTTCAACATGCTTGAAGCTGTTGAGAAACACTAAGACTTATTAATGGCCCCTATCCCATTTGTTTCCAGGTAAAGAATCACAACTTGAGTTTGCCAGAGTTTTTGCAGTTTCCTATAAAGCCGATCGCAGGTCTTGTGACAGACTGATCTTACCCTCTCAAGATTGTGGTTCTCTGAGTGGGTGAGCTGGAGGTTGGCTGCCTTTCCTTTAAGCCTTCGGTTAATGGTAGATGGTTTAAAATTCCGGATCTGCTATTTTAGAAAGAATTTAATAAGCACAGCATATCCATTCTACCTTATTGTACTTTAGGCTTTATCTAAATGAGGCAACAATTACAGACCCAGACTCTTTAGGATGCTAAAGTGCTATTCATAACTAGTCAGGGAAGGTCATCAAATAAATGCTTTGACATTGCTAAGAAGAGAGATTAGTGAAAACCTTAACTCTATGTTTGCCCACATCCCAGGATGTGGGAGTGTTTTTATTTTCTTTCAATTCCTTTGTTGCTGTGGGATTCTGATGGGCAATGAAGCTTTAATTTCTTGAAAAGCCTTTTCATCAACCCTGTTGACTGTCTGCTAAGACTCCCTCCTCCTCCCTCCCCTACACTCAGGTCAGCCTGTACTAAAGGAGAAGGTTATCTGGGCTGTTAAACCTTTGACTCGATGTCTTTTGAAGAGCGCATTTTGCATTTTGTTATGTCAGGATTGTAATTAGATCCGTTAATTAAGGGAAGAATGAACTTTTCCCAAACTCTGTACCTCTTTGAATTTTTGATAAGTTTGCTTAGGTTGCTGCTGACCTTTGCTAAGGAGAATGCCACTACTCATTAATTGGCAAATTTTAATGAGGAGAGTTGATGAATGTGCTGACCTTGACAATAAATAAAACTAGCTACCACCCCAGGCCTTACCACCTTTGGCTGCTTCAAAGTGTGTCACTTCTTGGCTCATGACCATTAAACTTGGGACAGGTAGGCTGACGTTCTAACCCATGAGTGAACTCGGCCCTCCTGACCCAGGCACTCTCCTGAATGACCCCCATACACTGTCCCACTTCATTCTTATAATAATATCATTATATCTATTTTAGATAGGGGAAAACTGAGGCATAAAAAGAGTAGTAACTTGGATAGGGTCATGTAACTAGTTAATAATAATGATAGTAATAACTAATATTTAATTGAGGTCTGATTATGTGCTAGGCACTCTCTCTCTCCCAAGCTTTTTACATATGTTGTATCTTGTGTCTCCAAATAGTCTTCTTAGGCACTATTTTTGCCTCCATTTTACAATGGGGTATTAGAGACAAAGAGAAGTAGAGTAATTTGTCTAAAATTCCACAGTTTACTAATAGCAGAATAAGAATTTAAACCTAGGAAGCAGAATGCTAGAAATAGGATTTTCAAACATACTAAGCAGATGGCTGATCAGAACTCCAGTAAGTGTCTGCTCCATTTTATTTATTTATTTTTTAAAAATATTTTATTTATTTAAAATAAGTAAATTTTAAGAGAGAGAGGCAGAGACACAGGCAGAGGGAGAAGTAGGCTCCCTGTGGGGATCCTGACGTGGGACTCGATGCTGGGACCCTGGGATGACGCCCTGAGCCAAAGGCAAAGACTCAACAACTAAGCCACCCAGGCAACCCAAGATCTGCTCCATTTTAAAGTCTTTCCTCCATTCTTCCTTTTTTTAAAAAAAAATTTGTTTCATTGATTTAGATATATTAAAGACACATGTGTGTTTCTGTGATGGAACCTGAATTGTTTTAACACCTTAGGAATAATTAATTCTTCTAGAGTTATAACAACACCTAGAATATTCTTAGGTGATTCCAGGAATTGCAAGTACATAGAATAAAATTCAGACGCATGCACATACACATACACACATGCACAAAGATTTCTTTCCTTTTCTCCTTTTCAAATATAGGAGAGTCTGCTGCCCCTCAAAAGAAAAAAAAAAAAACTAGTGAGCAGTGACACTTCAGAATATAATTAGCAGTACAATATTTAACAGAGAATTGAATGATGAAAATTTTACTTAGAGATCAAAGTCTTGATGTAAATTCTGGCTATATATCTGTACTCACTGTGACTCCTTGGATTATAGTAAGTGAGAGGTGTCTTACATTTGAGAGTGTTGGTGGAAAAATAGAACAAGCCTGGGGGCAGCCATAGGTAACTCTCCAGTGCATCTTTTAAAGGTCTTCCAAAATACTAGAACTTTTAGCAATTGTGGAATATAATGCTGACATCGTTTCACCTCTTGCTTAAACACTTACACTCCTTCTAATAATCTACAACTGCAGTAACCCTAAAAAAATAATTACTAAATATGCAACAGTTTAAAATACATACCAACATTCACAGATGTGACAAGCATTCCCCATTTTTTTTTTTTTTGCTAAAGATATCTTCTCTAGCAAAATGTCACTATTTTAGTATTTCTGTCTCTGAACATTGCCTTAATTGACTTCTTAGAAATTTCTTCAAACTGCTGGTGAAGATAATTTGGCATCACTGGATAGCTGGTTCATTTGGAGAAATGCTGTTCACATTTCAACCTCATCATGTTCTGTTATGTCTGCTTTATAGAGAGAAACTAAGAGAGACTGTTGGTGTCTTGCTCAGAGGACAAGTATTTTGTTAAAGTCTACCAATTATGAATCCCAAACCTGTTATTTGAATTTTTGCCCTGTGATATGCTAGTGTGGTGAAAGCCCATTTTACCCTCAGAATCGTGAACATGGGCTGTAATATCTGGAAGGGGATACATTTCATACACCCAAAGGAGGAAAAGTCACATTTTAAGTTAATACCAGAGACAGATCTGGAACTCAGGTGTCTGAATCTCAGAAAATAGGATTTCTGATTAAAAATATCTTCCGAACTCATGGAAAAGGTTATTATAAACTGGGATCGCAGGAAGCAGTAAAATCAAAACTCTCTTCTACCAGGCTTGGCCTTGCTCTTTTTTTGGGAGTGAAAGAGCTGGTTCTAAAAGTAAAAAAAAAAAAGAATCCTGAGATTGTCAAGGAGAGATCTAAGGAGGTTTGTACGTGAGGGCAGTATCTGTGTGGAACCTTGGAAAGTGGATTCTATTTCTATCTCTAGATCTGTGCCTCCAACCCCTTCAAAGACCTTTCCCCCATCTTGCTAAAATGTGAATGAAGGAGGTAACACAGCCTTAGGAATCCAGGTATTAAGACCTTCATAGTGTTCTGTTTTCTTCTGAGCTCCTGTTGCAGAGAGAAGAAAGAAGGGCATTTCATCTTCTGCAAGTGCTGAAAAGAGTAAAGCCATAAATGTGTTAGAAATAAAACAAATAAAAACAAAATCCAGAAAATCTGTGAATATCTCATTTTAATTCCAGATGCTGCATAAATCGGCAAATTCAATAAATCGACACTCCCAAATATTAGGCTTTACAGGGGTTGCAAGGACTGTTTTCTCAGGGAATTCTCAAGTTTAAATGACATAGGGTCATAAAGACACGCTGTTACAGTTGGAACACAGCATCCCCATCTTCCAAGACAAGGACTAAAATCTTTTATGACTGCAGAATCAAGATGTAAGAGCCAACTTTTCAAGAACTGAAATGGTGCCTATTAAAGTTTATTAAAAACAGAAAAAAAAACCCAGAAATAAAAACCCTTCTCCTGTTCATGTTTTCTGCTTTAAATTCCTCTCCAGAACTATCATATAAACCCATGAATCCATTTTTGACCTAATCAGTATTTCAACTGAATTAATATGGGCGACACATATGACATTGTCTTTTGAAAATACATGTTGTTTCTTGGAACTGAGCCTGGCATTTGGCAGGGGCCATATCTTAGTTCAGATTCTCCCAACAGAGGCTCAGGCATGCATTTGGGTGACTAGTTTATTTGAGATGTGACATTAGGAAACAGGAATGAAGGAATGTGGAAAAAGACATAGTGGACAAGGAAAATCCAATGTAAGTCTAATCTATTGGTTTTAAAAAAATAGTTCCTACTTTTGTTGTCCTATATTAGATATTTTATCCTAAACCAAGGCCAGAATGATTTTTTTCTATTTTCTTTTAGGAGCTTTATAGGTTAATATTTAGGCCTGTGGTATAATTAAAGTTAAATTTTCTATAGTCTTAAAATAAACTTAGAAAAAAAGGAACAAACTCTTGATACATACAACAACATGGTTGAATCTCAGAATCATCTATGTTGAATTATGTAACTCAGACAAAAACAAGTACATACTATATGATCTGATTTCTAGAGTATTCTAGAAAATGCAAACAAATCTATAGTAACAGTATAAAATGGTAAAATAGCAGTTTTCAGTTTCTGTTTCAGAGTAATTCAAGTCGGAACTTTCTTGATCTTCTAGTGTGTAGGTTCATTTCATACCAGCTACCTTTAACATATTGCATATTGCTCAGTTCGACCCCAACAAGGTCGGAGTTTCTCAGTGGAGAAATTGATGCCACCATCTCTCCTAACCACCCCAAAATATCCAAAAGTTCAGTGGGGACATTGCCAAGGCAACAGGTAATTCCATGGGTCTAAAGATTACAGGCAACCTGACCATTCAGAATAGTCAGTCCCAGACTGAGCTGGCAACTTTTGTCTTTACCCTGAATATCAAAGTTTTCAAGGAACCATCCAGAGACAGAAAAGAATCAGAAAACCATCAGCACAGTGGAAATAACTCCGTTGATGAGATGGTCATCATCCCTCGAAAGATGTGATGATCTTTAGCCAGAGAACTTCCTGGAGCCATCAGAGAACTTATGGGGACTGCCCAGTCTGTGGGCTGCAACCTTGATGGCTGCCATCATCATGATGTCATAGATGGCATCAGCAGTAGTGCAGGGGAATGCCCAGCTATTAAGAACCACAAAGGAAGGGTGCCTGGGTGGCTCAGTTGGTTGGGCCTCCAACTCTTGGTTTTGGCTCAGGTCATTATCTTGGGGCTGTGGGATCGAGCCCCCAGTGGGGATCCAAGGTCAGTGCAGAGTCTGCTTGAGATTCTCTCTCTCCCTCTGCCCTCCACCCCCACTCCAAAAAAACAAAACAAAACAAAACAAAACAAAACAAAACAAACCACAAAGGAAAATATTCCTTTGTCTTTTTAAAGGAAATTTCTTTCTTTTCTTTTTTTCTTTTTTTTTTTCTGTTCTTTTCTTTTTTCTTTTCTTTTCTTTTCTTTTTTTTTTAAGATTTATTTATTTGGGAGAGGGGGGAAAAAAGAGGGATGAGTAGAAGTAGAGAGAAACTTTAGCAGACTCCTTGCTGAGCTTTGAGCCTGACTTGGGTCTTGATCTCAAGACTCTTGAGATCATGATCTGAGCTGAAAACAAGAGTTGAACACTTAATTTACTGTGCCACCCAGGGGCCAAGGAAAATATTTAATGAAAGATCATTTTAACACTAATAAAAAACAATCTTCCCCCAAACCAATATCCTGGCCACCCAAACAAAAGCAAGCAAGCAAACAAAAAAGATTAGCAGCTGGCTAGAAACAGAGTTGGAGATAGGATTACAAGCATGCCTAGGAAACTTTCAGGCTTTATGGAAATGTTTATTATGTTTATTGTGATGATGGGTGCATGAATGTATGCATATGCCAACACTGGTCAAGTTGTACCCCTTAAATATTAATGTGCAGTTTATTGTATCAGTTGTACCTCATGGTGCTATAAAAATTAGTTTATTAATTGAATTGAAATAGCTCTTTCTCTGCGAGGAGCTTTACAATTTAGCTACCCCAAACAACTTCTAAATCAGAACCAAGTATTAATTTTTCTAAATTACATTTAAATTAGAACCTTAAAAAAAAAAAGATCATTAAATTCTATCAGTCTGCTTTTTCTAGTGTGGTCAATTGTCTTGAGATATGGAAGGAGCACAATGAAAATATTTTACGATCTTGTTGCAATGAATTGTTCTTTTTGCAACTGGTGTTTTATCTTTTATATCCGCAATTAGCTGAAGCTAGCAACTTCAAGAATAAATCCTGCATTCACATATATTCGCAGTTAACCCTGTATCACCTGCAGGTGGCAGCTAAAATCCAGATCTTTCCCATAGAGCAGAAACTATTGGAATAGTCAGAAATGTGGGCACCCTGAAGTCAGGTGCAGTTTACACCTGTTCAAAAAGAGGGCAAATCTCTAAAAACTGAGATTTGACCATCCTAAAGGGAACAAGTCTGCTTCTCCAAATGAGCTGAATATTTAGCTTAAAGAAGTGCCAGGTCACAGTCAGCTGGATGCTTAGGCATGCCTCTTGATCTCTTGGGCCTCAATTTTCTAACCTAAAATATTGGTTTATTAGGTTAGATAATTTTTTGTAGTGTTTCTCATAACACATTTCTTCTAGGATGGTTATTAGAAGCCATTTTGTGGCTCACCCTTGACCTACCAAGTGTAGCTATATTTTTGTTCCAAATGTTAAATATTTAATTAACTCTAAGGTGAAACTCAATGTGATTCATTAACCAACTTGGTGTTGAGTCAAATGTAATGGACATGAAAAAAGCCTTTTCATTAGTGTCCATTGGCTTCATTGGTTCAAGAATTTTGGCTGATGGAACAAATAGCAAAACTATTCTATGTTTGAACAAACTGAATGTGTGTGAGGTAAAAAAAAATGTCAGTAGGCTTTCCGATTGCCTCTTACTAATTGTGATGTATTGATTTTCTATGCTAGATTAATGTCTACAAGGTTCTTCTTTGACTAATCCAAAACATGAATGGATTTAATTAAAAATTTTATTTGAAATTATGTGTAAATGTAAAGGTTGGAGAAAGACACACATATATGTGACTGTGTGCATGCACAAACACAGGCATACATGGAATGTGGAGAAAAAGACACACATGCTGAAATTTTTATAAAGGGGGGATACCAGAGACCACCATCAAAGAATCTTATAATGGTCGTATTTGATTTTTGTCCCTTGTCAATAGATCATGAACAATTTAATCTCTCAAAAAATAGCAATACAAATTTAATAGCAACTGTATGTTTTATGTATTTATTTAAAAGATTTTATTTTAGAGAACATGAGAGAGAGAGAGAAAGAGATTACAAGCAGGGGTGAGGGGTAGAGGGAGAAGCTGACTCCTATCTGAGCGCTGCGCAGGGAGCCTGATGCTGGCTTGATCCCAGGACCCTGAGATCATGACCTGAGCCAAAGGCAGACACTTAACCGACTGAACCACCCAGGCACCCATAATTGTATATTTTAAGTAATAAGGATGTGTCTTTCATATTTTTCTTTTAGTCAGAATTAGAAAAGAATTCAAAAGTTTAGGTATGAATTAAACATATGTTCAAACTGAAGCTAAAATTAGCAAAAAGAAGGAAAGAGGAAAGGAATCAAGTATTGTCAAAGTATGTTCTGAGTACCAGGCACATCATTGGTGATTTATATCTATAATAACCAATTTCCAGCAGTTTGGAGGACATTGTTGCCTTTCTATTGACATTCTAAAATTCAGCGACCAAGGGTTTAGTTAAGTGGGAGGAACTTAAGCATTGCATGGAATTTGGCTGTCTTCTGATGGTGACTGTTGCACTAGTTTGCAGTACACTTTCTTTTTTAATGCCTTGCTTCCCAGAAGGAAGGGCTCCCTTCTTTAGTTTTCTGGAGCAGAGGGCAAACTCCAATTCATGATTCACAATTGGCTTGGTGCCTATTTTTGTGTGGACAGTGAGCTAAGAATGGATTTTACAGTTTTATATAGTTGAAAAAAAGAATAATATTTCATTACATGTGAAAATTACATTCAATTAGAGTTTTTGCATACATAAATAAAGTTTTATTGGAACATAGCCACCCTTATTTGTTTATGTATTTATGGATGCTCATGTGCTACAATATCAGAGTTAAGTGGTTGTGACAAGACAGCATGGCCCATAAAGCTTAAAATGTTTATTCTTTGGCCCTTTACAGAAAATGTTTATGAACCTTTGTCTTAGATCATAGCAGAGATTTTACTGAAGTTTGATAATAAGGAAAGAGAAGTACAGCATGCAGTAATTTACAGCAATGATACAGCCTCAGATCATCATATTGGCTTGCTTTTTTTCCTGGAAATGTGTTCATGTGGCCAAACTCCAGATGAAGTTACCTGGGGCCTTAAGACTGAGTGAAGTTTGCCCTCTCTCATGGAACATTCTTGCATCTTTTTTATTGCCCCCAGTGGATCTCTTTCTAGGATGCCTGACACATAATATATTGTTTCACTTTAAGAAAACTCGACTCTCACCTGTGGGGGTGTGGTCTGGACCTGGGGTTCCCCCAAGGCAACTATATAATAAACTCCTATCAGTATAGTCTCCAAAGTGTGGCTTATTCAGCTTTGTGATCTAGATTATATTGAGTGCAATTTGATACCACATTTTTTTCAGTCTTTCTAAATAAGACATCAACAATCTTCAGATATAGTTCTATTCAGGGTTTAATTTAATCAGTATGTTCATCTGAAAAAAGGGTATGACATCATATATTCACCCCCACTGAGTTTCTCATAGAAGTACTCTCATGTTAAGTAACTTGTCCAATGTCATGTGGGGCACAGATGACAGCTGGAATATGAAGCTAATTTTTTCAACTTCAAATTTTCTCTTTTTTATTTTAGATTTTATTTATTTGTTCATGAGAGACACACAGAGAAAGAGGGAGAATCAGGCTCTCTGTGGTGAGCTCCATGAGGGACTCAATCCCAGGACCCTGGGATTACAATTTGAGCCAAAGGTAGACACTCAACCACTGAACCACCCAGGTGTCCCAATTTTCTCTTTTCTTAATTCTATCTTAAAAGACTCTTCTTAAAAAAAAGTTGAGTAAACTTGGGAGTCTCCTTATGAATAAATGTATGATTTCTACTGGATTTCAGGAAAAATTGCTGTGTTCTAAGATTTCCATATCATGGCACAGGACTGGGGACATGGAGGATGCTTACAAGATCACACTCTGGAATCAGCGAGACCTGGGTTTGAATCACCATTTTACCACTTATTGAATGAAGAACATCTCTTATGAATATCTCCTGGAATTACTGAGGGCTATCTATTAAAGAGAAGGATAACGGTACTTACAGGAATGTTGTAATAGTAAATCAGGTGACACATGGACAACATATAACTTAAAAAGTGCTATATAACTAGTTGCTATTATTTTTTATCTCAATTGGATAAAAATGGAATTCCCATATCATAATATCTTAGTGTTTCCAGTGTGAAAAGCCCATTTCTCTAATATTATTTCAGGTTTAATTTATTTTACAGCTCATATATGCACTGTTGAACTCCCCTTGAATTTTGCTGCCTGTTTCTCAAAGCCTTCAAATGCATTTGATGGTTGCATTGGGAAAGGCACACTTGCGGGGTATCATTGTGACAACCACTGGTGCTTTTTGACAAGGTATTGAGAGTTGATGATATTCAGGGAAGAGTTGGCTTCAAAATGCTCTTCATGATCCATTAGGCACGGATCATTAGCATGGCTCTGAAGTACAATGGAACATTTGTAGGAGTCCGTACTATCAGCAGCCCACAATGAGCCCATTCTTGACACTACAGTCTCCTAACATCTGAGTTCTAAGAATTGCAGTGATAGTTGACGCTTTTTAAAGAACAGACTGAACATGCTGCTCCCTATGAAGACATTAGTAGATGTACTATTAGAGTTTTTAAATGTTTCCATGTGGGACAGTTATGTTAAAAACGCGCTGTATGCCTTACTGTGCTGTGTAAGAATACTAAGAAGAGAGATACATTTTGTTCATTTCATAATGGACACATTTTCACAGAACTCTGCCTAGATATCTACAGGTACATCCAAGCACATAAGTATCTATCAGTAAGGTCTTTTTATACCACACTAGGTAGCACTAACAACACATGTGGAAATCATGTAAATGTATCCTTGTTCTGTTTTTCAACCGTTTCTCTCTAAAGCTCATTTTCATATAATCCTCTCCTTGTTGAAAAATTTCCTATGATGAACTCTAGATGGGGTTATCATTCTGTCTCAGGATATACGTGAAGGGGAAAGTGTAAGAGAATTTAACTCACTTTTCTACCTCAAACTTTCCAACATAGAATAAAATGAGGTCACAAATACTGAACAATGCAAGTGAATTTTCATACAGTTAACCCGACAGGAAGTGCTGAGGATAAAGTGGAAATTGCGAGTGTGTTTAATTAGTAGTGTTACTCAGTCAGCCAGATTGTTGGTTGTTGTTCTTAAAATGGAGTCAGCTACAAAAGCAAACTTTTTGTATCTTGTCTCATCAATTGTCAAGAAGAAAGCCGATAAGTACGAACCATCCCTTTATTCCTTTATCTAAATCTTTGTTTCCATTTAGTGGAGACACGTTGCCTCAATAGTTTGTTGGCATTTTCTGAGCCATGCTGCTCGATCTTCTTTCAAATCTCAGTGCTTCATTGGTTCCCCCGAGTTCCAAACTCTTTAGGTTCTGTCCTAGATAAGTAACATTTCCTCTTCATTTGTATTTGGACTATGAAGTAAAACATTTCTTAATGTAGAATACTTTAGTCCCACAGACAAGTGCTCATGACTCCAGTCCTTTATTTCAGATTCACATTGATGGTGATGCAGGGGGCTGGGACTAGGTATGAGGGTAGTTGTGATGCAAGTATTTCAAAGTCAACAGGGCCAAAAAATAGATTACCTCTTTTCCCCTGGCCTACTCTAACAAGTTGTCTTTGACATCTTTTTTTTTTTCCACTCTTTATCTCTATCATGACAAATTGTCATTTCTAAAATATTTCTCTACCTCACTATCACTATAATAGTTAAAGACTCATTTCATGCCTCCTCTACTTCAATGGCCTGTTCTTCTCAATTGTACTATTTCTCCCTTCTGTATCATTTTCCACACGGCAGCTGGATAGAGCATTTTAACAGGCAGTTTTTATCATGTTGCCACACTCCTGAAAGGCCTCCAAGGGCTTCTTCATACCATTAAAACAAAATACCAGGTCTTTAACATGATTTAGAAGACCCTACATGGTCTGGCCTCCGTCTATTTCTAGAGTTGTTCCCTGCCCTGTCACCTGGCTCACATGTCCTACTCACATTGGCCTTCTTCAGTCCATTGAACTCACCAGGTTTCTTTACTCTTCCTTTGGTGCTTTTTGAGACTCTGTTTCTCAGAATCAGAGAGGCTTTCTCTGGCTTCTCTAGACCCAGCTACTCCCCTAAGTAGAAGTTCCCCTTGATTACTCTCTCATGACACGTTATTTTCTGCACTGCATCTGTTCTCCATTGTTGTGCATTTGTGGGAGTATTATTGGATACCTTTTTCCTACCAGCTTAGGCTTCTGGAGGAAGACCCCACTCTGTTTTCTTCTTTGCTATTTCCCCAATGCTCGATAACAGTTTGACAAATGTAGGACCTCAAATTAATAATGAATGCATGAATTTTCAGATGCTTAAACACAAAATAGATTAATGTTTCCTTTTGATTAATTCAAGCAAATCATCCCAAATTATACAATCAGAGGAGCTTACTGATTTTGGTCCCTCATAAACCTTTTACAAAAATCAGATGCTGTCACCATCACCACCATCACCATGATCTCAGCGTGTGTTTCCCATCAAATGACCAAGATGGGATGAGGCAGGATCATCAGGTGAAAGATACAACACTCGGTTAACTTTGAATTTCAGAAAAACAACAGGTAATTTTTTCAGTGTAACTATGTCCCTTGCAATACTTTGGACATAGTGATACTGAAACTTTTTTTTTTAATTTATCTGAAATTCACTGTTAAACAAGTATCCTGTATTCTTACTGGCTGAATCTGTCACCCCTACTCCAAGGAAAGTGTCATTTGAATTTTTCAGATTTCACAAGTCAGTGAAGTTTATAGACATACCCAAAGGAAAGCCACAAAAGGTAAGAAATCTTGAAAGTCTTTGTGATGGGATTATTAATCGAATTTTAAATCTGTTGCTACTGTGTGAGAGGGTTAGGACAATGGCTTAAATGAAATGTCAATGCTTTGTTGATTGCTACAGGGACAATGAAAAGGCTTGGAAATTGACATATTGACCATTATTTTCATTATTATACAAATCTTGTAATTAAGAGTCCATTCTAAGTGAGAATTAGTCATGGTAGTGCTTATCTTATCTCTGGGTTTACTGGGACCAACACTCAATCCAAATAACTAAAAACATGTGACTATGCATGTGTTTGTACCATTTAAAACATTTAGATATTCATGTTCTTTTTTAAACCTGTCAACTTCTCATTGAAGGATAAATTAATAATTTTCCATAGAATTAACTAAATGGTAAAAAAATCACATTTTCTTATTATCTTTGTTAAATTGTACTTAATACTGACTTTTTTATTTTATTTTTTATTTTTTAAAATATTTAAAAATTATTTGAGAGAGAGCAAGGGAGCATGAGAGTGTACACAAATGGGGTGGGGGCAAGGCACAGGGAGAGATTCTTTAAGCAGACTCCTTGATGAGCGCTGAGCCCAATGTGGGGCTCTGTCTCACCACCCAGAGATCATGACCTGAGCCCAAAGCAAGAGTCAGCTGCTGAACCTAGTGAGCCACCCAGGTACCCCTTAACACTGATTTTTTAAAGACTTTAAAAACTTTAAAAGACTTAAAAACTTTAAAAGACTTTTAAGTCTTTTGTCCCAAAATATATTTGGGTATTCCCCTGGGACCTTACAATGTTTATTTAGAATATAATGTCTTGATATTATTTGCTATTCATTGCAATACAAATGATACACTCATTTAAAAATTTAATTTATTAGAATACCTAACATTGACCTAAAAATTAAGTATAGTCAGGCGGATACTGTGATATCAGTGTTTAAAGAAAGAGGGGTCTGGTTATAAATAGAAACACTTCAAAACCATACTTGGTGTCGGCAATGGACAGTTGTGTATAGTTGGAAAAATTGGAATGTCCCAGACTTTTAGAGTTAGAACAGATTATTAAGTCCCAGGACTTCATTTTACAATGGAAATATCTGCACAGAAAGTTTAAGTAACATATGTGCACACACAGAAAATCAATCAGTGGTCCACTCAGGAGTAGATCCAGCTTCTTTGCCGTGTGCCCTCTCTATGACAATGTACTTGTCACTTTCAATTGTGGAATATTTTGTGTCAGTCTGATTCTGAGACCACCTGTTGTGGGTGTGTCCTAGAGTCCTTTTTATATCAGGAGTTCTGTGTATGTGTGTGTTCTTACTATATCTAAACTGATGTAACAGTTGGTTTATAATATCACTTAGGAAGATCTGTAATGACTACTTTTATGGGAAAGAAACTCAAGCAAAATAAAAATCACTCTGAGGCACTGGAGAAATATCCTGATGAAAGTGTCATTACCTTGTTTTCTAGTTGAAGAAGCTGGACAGCTGAGAGGTTAACTTTTTTTATTTTTAAAAAATAATTAATTTTTTAAAAGTAGGCTCCTCACTCAATGTGGGGCTTAATCATAACCCTGAGATCAAGAGTCACACACTCTACCGAATTAGCCAGCCAGCTGCTCCCAGAGAGGTTAACTTAATTGTTTAAGGAACATAGTTTGCAGTTGGCAGGGTTTGGATTGAAAACTAGGTTATTGGGGTTCCTGGGTGGTGCACTTGGTTAAGTGTCCAATTCTTGGTTTCAGCTCAGGTCACAATCTCAGAGATGTAAGATCAAGCCCCGTGTAGGGCTTTGTGTTCAGATCAGAGTCTGCTTGGAATTCCTTCTCCCTCTGTGCCTCCCACTGTGCTGTCTCTCTCAAACTAAATAAATTCTAAAAAAAAAAAAAAAAAAAAAAAAGAAAGAAAGAAAGAAAGAAAGAAAGAAAGAAAAGAAAAAGAAAAAAAAAAAGAAAACTAGATTATTTAACTGATTAGTTCTATCTCTTTTTATCTTCAATTTTTCCACACTTCTTTTCCTTCTGTTTAGCTTATGGCCTCCCTTTTATTTTTTTCACCGACACAAACTGAAGCAATCTTCAGAAAATTGTTCCAGCTCCCCAATGACAAGTTTGCCAAATGCTGGCATCTTCTGCTGATCTTTCTTTCATCAAGGAGGAAATGTCTAGCTCTTACCCAATTTCCCCTCCTTATACAACTTGTTAAACTAGATCTCATACCTGTGATCTGCTTAAGAACATCAAGCCTGCATTCATCCCTTTCTCTTCTGAATCATCAATTTTCTTCTTTTTGCTAGATTTTTCTCATCAGCATAAACACATGGCCTAATGCAGCTCATCTTTATTATTTATTTATTTTTTTGCTTTATTTATTTTAGATAGAGAAAGAGAGAGAGAGAGTATGAGCAGGGGGAGGAGCAGAGGGAGAGGGAGAAGCAAACTTTCTGCTGAGCAGGGAGCCCAATGTGGGGGGCCTCAGGGGAAGACTCCGGGGTCATGACCTGACCCAAAGGCAGAGGCTTAACTGACTGAGTCACCAATGTGCCCCATATCTCATCTTTGAAAACTCCTACTCCAGATATCATCAGTTTTGTGCATTTTTCTTTATAGTTAGCTATTGTCTATTTACTTGATCTTCACGATACAGTCTTCCTCAGGCCACTGATGCTCTCCCCACCCACTGAAACCATACTTGTCATGGTCACCGGTGCCTTTAGCTTGCTGATTGCAGTGATTTCTCAAAACTTATCTCATTTGGCATTTCAGAAGGTTTGAAATGGCTGATTATTTCTGCTTTGTTTAAACATTGCTCCCATAATTTGAAGACATTCCACACTCCTGTTTTTTTCTTTATAGATTATAATTTGTTTCTTTTAATGTTTCCTTTAGCTCATCCTCCTCTTTTCTACCTTTATGTTGCATCCAACTAGGGCTCGGATGTCATCCATATTTTCTTCTCTTCTTTAGCCTAGACAACATCATTCAATTCCAAGGTTCCAATTTCCAGCTGTAATCTCAGATCCTATGTGTACACACCCTTGGCCTTCCTGATTTCCAGGAAGTGTGTATCGATGTGATATCTTGTCTCTTTTTGTATGTAAAGGACCCAGCCAGCCCAAATAAGAGTGCCCAAAGGATTCTCATGTTTAGTTCTGATCATCTTGTGCCACTGTTATCACTTTTCTTTCTATGGTTAGAAAGATGTCCCTTTTTAGGACTCAAAGTCCACTGACTCTTTTGGTTGATACACAGAATATATTATATATATAAATGTCTCTCCCCAAAGAGCTCCTTATGGGTTACATTGGAATGCCACTACTTATGCCAAGACTTCAAACAATTTTATGAAGATTTGAATTAAGAGTAGGAAATGAAAGCTGCTCATTGAAAATTGGCTTCTCTGCCTTCCCAGGAGTCAATTTCTACTTTCAAACAGGAAAATCGTAAGTATTACTTTTTCAGTTATTAAATATGTGAGTGACACTAGAATTTCAGGTTGTGTTTTACTGAGGTTTGTGATTTAAAGCTTCAGATACAATATGATATGCATGGTTGTTTAAAGTGGGTAAAATGTCAGAAGAATTATTTATCCTCTGGGAAAAATATATCAAATCAATTAGTATATATCAGAACACAATATGGCCAGGTTTCTGTGGATCATCTACAAGATTGATAGGGATGCCTCATCTCCTTTTATTGTGTGGTAAATTTTTACAGGTTGTTTGGATTTGTCCTTTTCAAACACCAGTGGTGAGATCTGCAGTGGTTTAGTATATTAGTGGTTTACAAGGGTGCTAAAATTCAAATGTTGAATGGGGCACATGGTCCTGGAGTGTCTATTTTAATGTACAGTTATGAAGGGAAATGTTTTTTACATCAACACAGGCATGATCATATTATTAAGCATATTCTTTACTGATATACAGCATTTCAAGGACATTTGACATTTGAGATGAACTACGGAAGATTTTCCCCAGAGCTCCCCTGGTCCCAGGGTTAGGAGTTTATAATTTCCTGGAGGTATAACTGCATTGAGGAGGGATTTGAACAGCACATACACTGCTGGAGGCCACATATATAATATGTTTCTTATCAGAAGACCCCAAGCTTCCCCCAAATTAGGGACTATATCTTACTTTATTTTGTGGCACAGTGGGCAACACAGTGCTTGATATATAGATGGAACTCCAGTAAAACTTGTTGACCAAAACTGAACCCAGTCAAATATTGTGTTTTCAAAGATAATTTCCAAGGCAATAACAGAACATGTACAAATATAGAATATGTACAAATAACAGAATATGTACAAATATATGTGCAAAAAATGAATTTTCTGTTTCACACATGAGCAATGGTTCACTGAACCTAAGAGATGGAATTTGGGAATTACTGGCTCGGACAAGAGATGACAAGGCAGCTCTGTGGGTACTGTTAGAGGATCATAAGAGCATTGCTAGAAACTTCAGATACCGTGATTTCAGATGTGCATTTCCAGACCCATAGATGATGGGGTAATTTCGTATGAATGGGGAATTGTATCAATTGTAAAGTAGACAAGGAAGTCATGATATATTTGTCTTATGCAGCAATGAGAGAGTTAACAACATTTTGCATAGAACTATATAGATGAATCTTACAAATTTACAGATAAATCTGTGTCATTCCATTTGTATAAAGTTTCAAAAAAAGAGATAAAACTAGTATATGATGTGGGAAGTCAGCATATTTGGTATAATACTTACCCTTGGCAGGTAACCTGAACAGAAAGGACACAAGGGTGCTTTAGGAGCTACAGCAATGCTAGGGGTTTCTTTGGGTGCTGGTTAGGCAGAAATGTTTACTTTGTGAGAATACATCAATTGTATAATGATTTGTGCACTTTTCTGTATATGTATGTTACATACAAATAAAAACTTAAATATCTAAAATAAATTGCACCTATTAGTTAGAGAACACCTAGGATTGCTAGAATTCATCCAGAAATACAGAGACAGCATCAGAGGGAATGCTGACTTGGAAAAGCACAAGGATCTGGGGATAAATGGCTGGGATTATTTCAGCTCACTTATACCAAGTTTTCTGAATTTCATCCTTTTCATCAAGCTTTAAGGACACTGGATATCAGGCCAATAATAAGACTTGGGCTGTTAGAAGGCCACATTAATGAGGAGGCTTTAGAAGTAATTTGGAATTTCTAACCCAAGAAAGCAGCAGTGCAGATTTATAATTTTTACTGATTCTTCCAGTGTATTAGGTAGGAAGGGACACAAATCTGGAGTTGGTTTTGGGACTCCTTCCTTTGCTGTTCTCAGTTTTAAGGGGTAGTAGGAATTGCTGTGAGCTCTTGTTGAGAAATTGTTTTAATAATCATACAAAAGCCTGATAATTGGAAGGAGTTCAAAATTATTTATACTGGGTCTTTGTCCCAGATTCTACCCAAGTTACTTCAGGTGGAAGATGAATGCTGATCCCTTTATTCCTTTTTATTTTTAGCCAAATGACTTGGAATCAGTTCCTTTTCTTACATACTAGGTGGCATTGAGAAGGGTGAAAAATGTAATTTTCTCATTTTTTAACATGAAATCAAAGTAATATATGATTCATTATATCAATATGGGGCCAATTAGTAACATCATGGGTTATTAGACAAAGACAGGTTCCTACTCATGTGTGTGTGAATGTGTGCATGTACAACCTGCATGCATGAGCTCACTCGTGTGCGTGGCTATGTGGCTTACTATGGAGATGCAGGAAGTTGCATTTTAGGAATAATACATTTCATCTCACAAAAGCATTTGAAAATGAAAAAAAAAGTTAAAATCGTGGTAAACTATATGTAAAGGTTACCGTCTTAACCATTCTTAAGTGTACAGTTCAGTATTGTTAAGTATATTTATATTGTTGTGTAACTAAATGAACTGTTTGATTTTGTGTAATGGCAACTCTATATCTGTTAAACCACAACTCCCCCAGCCTCTGGCAGCCGCCATGCTACTTTCTGTTTTTATGAGTTTGACTACTCTAGATACCTTTATAAGTGGAATCATACTTTAAAACTTGTTTAACTTTTCACACTGAGCCTGGTTTGTACCAAGATAAAATAAATGTACTGATCCCATAATATTGAGTTTAGAAGGCTGACTGAACCATCCTATAATTTAAAATTATCAGATGCCCCATAATAACCATGCCTTGTTTTACTATTAACATCTTCTCCATCATTGGCTGATTCCATTTGTGATAGGGAAAGGAGGAACAGGGCAACCAGAAGCTCTAACCCAACTAGAGGGCTTGATGGCAACACTGGAAATCCATGCCCCTCACCCCAATTAAAGAATTAAGTAAAAGCAGTGGTCTCAAAGTATACAGGATTAAGCATTTATTGAATGCATATGATATGCTGAGTGCTTTTTCATATCTGATTTTAATTCTTGCATCAATATTGTGAAGTTGATTATTATTGCACCTGTTTTACAGATGAGGAAAATGGAACTAAGAGAGTTGACCGATTTACACAGAATTCCAAAGTTAATGGCAGAGATGGTATTTGACCTTGGTTATTTTCTACCATTCTTTATTTTCTGTCATGCAGAGACAGCTGTAGTAATATATTCATGATACATATTATCCTTATATTAGGAATGATCAAACGGAGTTGAAGTTAGGCCAAGTAGTTTTTCCAAAATTATACATTTAGCAAGTGGTGAAATAGGAGTTGAAATCAGGAGATTATCAGAAATAAGTTGCCAGCTCTTCCCAGATTTGGGGCTATCTTTACCCAAAGGTTTGCAAAATACCGGAAGTTAAAAAAGACACCAGTAAATGGGATGTTTGCACGTGCAAAAATAATGCAAGCATTGTGGCATCTGGCAATCTTTTCTTCATGGGCATGAAGGTCAGGGTGGTCATATTAGTAGGACCTTGATTGACCCACGGAAGGATTTCTTCTTAATTTGGTAGGCAGTTGGGGGCTTTTGAAGAATCTCAATCGAAGGTGATCAGAGCTGTGCTTTTAGAAAAATCAATGCATACATTAGAAGGTGAAGCAACTGCATGTAAGCACTCTCAACACTACTAAAATTGGAATGACTTCCTTGCCTCTCTGCATTCTCTTGACCTTTTTCCAATATCAGTTGAAAAACCTACTGTAATTTAACATTTAATACAAAGCATTATTTCTTTTTTCCCTAAGGTATTTGAATGGTGAGACTAAGATCTCAAACTTCTGCATTTATGCAAATGAAAATATTTTAATATTAAGTCAATAAGTCAGAACAGTCGGTATTTGAGTAATGAAGACTGAAATGTAAAATCCTACATGTTGTTTCTCAGATGCCTTTTAAAGGGATGGAAATGATGACTATGTTGCAATAGAGTGATATGTATGTATGCATATATTACATATGTATATATATATTTATTATAACCATAGATGTATGCATATAGTTATATATAGAGAGATATTCAGAATTCTGCACTGTGGGCTATTTTCCATTTCTTATACTTACCTCATACTCTTCTCAATAACACTAGAGGTCACCCAGAACCTGTCTTTAATTTGGTTTTGTCATTCTTCATCTTCATTGAAGTTACATCTGAGTTCTTGTTGTGGACTTGCATTTCTCTTTGTGAATTATACAGCTTGCCTCTCTTAACCTGCTAATGTTAGTTTGTAACATTCCCCATTACACTGATAGTTTAATTGACAAATTAACTTGTGTTAGTTTGCCAGATACTGGCACAAATGAGATTTTTCTTCATCTCCTCAATAGTTTTTGTCAGCAATAGAGAGGCAGGTTGATTGGATACAGAATGGTTCTAATTTCAGAAAAATCAATGTTATAGCCATAGCATTCAGGCTGCATTTATTCAAATATTGCATGCTCAGTCATATAAAGTAGACTCTCACTTTTGTTATTAGTTGGCTTTTAACATTTTTATTAGTCTGCAAGCATATACTCGAACAGTTTATTCTTTGTGTTAATTAGGTTGTTCATTCTGTTAACAATCTTTTATTAAAAACATAAGTATATGCTAGAGACTGTCAGGTATTGAGAACATGGAGGTGAACAATTCAGAAAATGGCAATAGATTTCTTATTCATGTTCTCCTAAACTCTAAAATGTTATAATGTTGGGGATTGGTTTACTTAAACTCTTAAGTATAAATTTAATAAACTCTAGGGAAAAGAGGATGATTCACTTCCTTCCAGTTATTATAATTTTATTTTCTTTTTTTTTAAGTTTTATTTATTTAAGTAATCTCTATAGCCAATGTGCGGCTTGAACTTACAACCACAAGATCAAGTGTCACATGCCCTTCCTGCTGAACCAGCCAGGTGCCTTTATAATTTTCTTTTCTTCTCCTGAGCTCTTCCAGCAGCTCCTGGTGGGCAACTGTTCTTGGGTTTCCATGTAGCTGGTACCTAAATGCTATCGAAGGGTAAATAATTTTTCCAGCTATCTTAACCTTAACCTGTTGTCGTCTCTGAGGTATTGGCCATCAAAGGACTTGCCAAAACAGAATATTTTTTATATAATTTTCACCAAGTGCTTGATTGATAAAACTTTATTATGAACACAAGACTATTTTCTGAATGTGATAAAAAAGAAGCAACTTTTGCTTTTCCTTTTGTTTCCTCTATGAGAAACTCCTTGGGAATGTGAAGACTACAGCATGGTCAAAAGTAGTGATTCTTTAATTTTAGCATGAATCACTTTGTGCACTTTAAAAAATATTGATTTCTGGGTCCCCTTCTCAGGTTTTCTGATTCAGTAGGTCTGTAATGAGAACTTGAGAATGTACATTTCTAACAATTTCCCATGTAAAGCTTATGCTGTTGGTCTTGGGACCCCTCTTTTTGAATCCCTGGTCTAGAGGGTAGAACACCATATTTGGAATTGCGAAGCTCGGCTTCTTAGTTTTAGGTGAAAATGGACAAGTGATCCAACCATATGTGACATTAAATACTTCATACAAATTTGCTTATAACTCCATTATGGATTCCTGAATAATTACAGCCTACCATTTATGAGAATTACTTTATGCCATCTCTCCTCCTCACTTATCTCTCCTGGGTACAGTCTATCTAACTATTTGGAATTTCCTGAAGG
Organism: Canis lupus familiaris; assembly: GCF_011100685.1. Taxonomy (NCBI): domain Eukaryota; kingdom Metazoa; phylum Chordata; class Mammalia; order Carnivora; family Canidae; genus Canis; species Canis lupus. Next base: position 89,525,158 of record NC_049226.1, on the reverse strand, counting down.
TATTCTGCTTTTTTCCATAATTCCTCACTTTTGTATATGCTGTGTCCTGTGACCCTCTTTTCCCACTGATTAACTTGTTAATTTTTATTCATTTTCATATACCAGTTTAACAGTCATAGCTGTGAAGCTTTACCTCATCTGCCCCCACCTCCAACTCCTCTCAATAGAGCTGGTTATTCCTTTTAAAGTCTTCTTATATTACCTTGAAAATAATGCATATCGTATCAATATAGGATCTTACTGGTTCACTGGATAGCTGCTTCCGTCAGTGGAAATAGTATCCTGTTCATCTTCGGGTCTCTTTTACCTAGTGCAGTACTAGTACAAAGCTAGCATTCTATAAATGCTTAGTACATTATAAATATGCATATACTATATATAATATATATCTGCATTCCCTTTTATATTGCTATATAACCTAGATGGATATCTTGATCATTTTTGCTTTTTGAAGAAATTAATCTCTTGACACAGTATTGTTCAATTTTAATGAAGTTTAAATTGCATAAAAAATGACAACTTAGTATGAGAAGACCTTATACATCTTTTAGTTAAAGTGTCTCCATATTCTAAATGCAAAACTGACTGTATTTTTCCTTTTATGGTTGTTATGATTGGATATGATTTTAATAATAATTAACACTTAGAAGTGCTTTTGTGCCAAGAACTTTTACTAAACACATTTCAGGGAATTTTGCAATTTTCATAATAATCTACACTGTTTTATTGCTACCTGCATTTTGTAGAACAAAATGCTGAGGTTTGACTAAGCAAAGTCACATATTTAGTGATGAATCTGGGATTTATACTCATTAAGTTATTACATTAAAAACTATTTTGAGAAGGGAAAAACATTTAACTGACGAGTTTGAATTGTCAAACATGTCAACATGTAATACAATATTCAGAAAAGTCAATGAAAGTAAGATATGGTGTATGTCCTTGTCCCAGAAATAAGATGGAAACAAGTTGTCCAGAGTTGTACTGAGATGGAATGACTTTGTGGGGCTCTGGTAATGTGTCATAACTTTGTGGCAGGAAAATCAGGCATACATATAATGTGTCATTGGTTTTGTGGCAGAACTCATGCTAAGCAGGAAAGCCACCATAATTCTCGCTCTGTTGTGAGGCTGTCAAAAACTCAGGCTAAAGGGAAACAGTTACTGTTGAATGAGTTGAATCTCCCATGCTCATTATGTTCCTAGGACTCTGGTTCTTCAAGGCCAAGAGTTACAAAAGGAGTAGGTTTTGTGCATGGGCTGGTGAAAACACTTGCTCACTCTGTCTCAGTGCCCAGCACAGTTCTGTGTGGTAATAGTTTTGTTCCATTCCCATTCTATCTTCAGGTTGCTTACATGGTCAGTTCAATTTGGACACTACATTCTAATAAATAAAATCCAGACTGCAATTGTCATCAATGACATTGTCATTAGTAACATTATTGTCATTAGTGACTTGAAAACTGCTTATAATTCCTGTCTAGAAATTATAATTATGATGTCTTACTCTGGATCCAACTGCACCTCCTTCTGCCACTTAAGGCTGACACTCAGGCAAAGACTTGATACAGGGGTTTCATTTTGGAGGTGATCACAGAAAACAGAAGTGTGGGGACATGGAGAGCGAGAGAGACAAGAAAGGAAGAAAAGCAATCAAGTATGTGTTATTGAGGGTCACTGCTTAAAATTGTCCCACTGGAAGACAAGGAAGTTGAGGTATTTATCCAAAGACTTTCATCCTCCATGGGATGAGGATTGTATTGGGGGCATGAACTCCCCCACATTTTTGGATCGCAGAAATCTCTCAGCACTTGCCTGTGCTTGAGAGAAAGTAGTGTAGAGAGGGACCTGGGACACTGACAAAGATGCGTGGAACTGTCCATCGCACCAGTGCTGAAGGGGGGCTGGGGGCAAGGTGGATGGTACAGTTCAGATGACAAAAAAAGGTAACCTAAGAATAGTTTACCATCATTAATCAAATGATGAAAAAATTGCATATGTTCTACTAATGCTTTTATATGTCTATATATGCTTTTTGGGTATGTTTTGAGAAATTACAACCATGTTAAGTGGTATTTAGTTTCAAGTTGGTATTAGTTGGTATTAGTGCCAAACTCTCTTCATTAAAAAATTGGCAAAGTGCCAATTTTCTGACACATTTTGAAAATACCAAAAAAGATAACTAAAAACCTTTATTTTAAGCTCATTAATGAATGCATTTTACTAGAAGCTCAGGTTATTGAATGGGAATAGGTGAATATAAGACTAGAATGACATGTCTTTAATACAGGAGCATCCAGAATTTTTTATTTAAAAGTCATCTTATTTCTCACTGGAAAAAAAATACAAAAACCTAAATAAGAGTGTAAGGAAGGAAACTGTATCAACCATAACCTCCCATCCAGAAATAATCATTGGTACCATATTGATCTAATTCTTCCCAGTCAAAAATTCTTATTATTGTTGTGAGTTGGTGATTTTTTTTGTTTTGTTTTGCTAATAAGTACCAGTTCACTATTAGAATGGCAGGTAAGGAAACTAATATGTATTGAATGCTTTTTACTTGCTGGACATTGAACTGAACATTCTATACACCTTCCCTAATCCATTAGCCTCTGCACTGTTTGTTTTTAGGAGGCCACCATCCCAACCCCAGAGGTCAGTGCACGTGTGTTGGGTATTGCCCAGAGCCTGTCTCTAGTCATTGAGAGAATGCTTTGTCTTCCACAGGCCCAAAGTGAGCAGGTCAGGGAGGTTAAGGGCAGCCTGGGAAATGCTGAGAAGTGTTTTTTCTAATGGAAATGAGAATGGCATACAGAGAGGCAGGAGAGAAATGTATTAGAACAAAGCACTGGAAAAGAAATTTCCTTAAACTTATTTTCTTCCCAGTACTATGTTAGGCCTGATTTTAGGTCGGCTTGTTCAAATGACTAGGCAGATTTAATCCCCAATTAAATCATCTCATCCCAGCTCATCCCAACCCAGCTCATCCCGAATGTGTAAATGAGCTTCCTTTGGGTTTGTCTGACAAGCGTTGCTTTGCATCATCATTCGTGTTTTGACAATATTGATGGAGATTAAAACAATTCTGCTGTATGCCCAACTCCTTCAAGATGCCTTTTTTGTCCTTTTATCTTTGATTCATTGGTGTAAATAAATAAAACCTGCCTGTGTCATGCTTCTTCTCCCCCCTTTCCTTTCCAGTTCAGGATTTTAATTTGAAAATAGTTATTTTTAGCTTCATTCTCAACTGTGCCTATCCTCTGTCCTCACCATGCTGCTGATTGCTGATAGCACAGCTGGCTTCGAGGGTGGCTGGCGCAATCTGCAAACATTACAGATAAGATTGATTGAAAAGTGGGCTGCAGCTGATAGAGACCCCTCTGAGGCCTAGGAAGAGGAGCTCCCTAAAGGGCTTGTGTTTTAGGGGGAAGTTTTTCAACCATACCTCCAAGGGGTAGGGAAAAGGCAAATATTACAAATGGTTCCTTCTTGGGAAGTCTTGAGACTCAGGGGTGGGCTAAGCAGTCATGATTTCAGAATACTGGGGACTCTGGAGTCAGAGAAAAGGCTATTTTTGAAACTACAAAGGATAAAAGGGCCAAGGAGGTAGGCCACATTGGTGGCAATCTGAAACGAGGCTTTCAGTAAAAGTAGAAGCATGGGTTCCAATTCGATAAACTGTGGGCCATAAGTATCCTATAAGATGTGTGCTGTTTGGGTTGCAGTTTTTTTTCCTTTAAAAATATATTATTGTGGTTGTTATTGACTTATATATTTGATATTTAGTTACATATTCAATATTAAATTACATATCCAACATGAAATTAAATATTCTATATTCAGTCACATATTACATATTCCAATATGTATGTAAACACTGTGTGCTAAGAACTGCTGTAGGCTGTTCACACATAGCAAATAACTTACTTTTTAAAGCAACCCTACGAATTAGGTTCCCATATTATTATTCCTATTTTACAGATGAGAAAAGTGAGACAGAGAGATTAAATCACTTGTGTCATGTCATATACCTCATGTATAATATTGAAATAGTGAGAATTTTTACATACAAAACTAAAAATATATCTGACTATTTTTTTTTAAATTTAACTTTTTATTTATTTATGATAGTCACAGAGAGAGAGAGAGAGAGAGAGAGAGAGGCACAGAGACACAGGCAGAGGGAGAAGCAGGCTCCATGCATCGGGAGCCCGACGTAGGATTCGATCCCGGGTCTCCAGGATCGCGCCCTGGGCCAAAGGCAGGCGCCAAACTGCTGCGCCACCCAGGGTTCCCTGACTATTCTTTTTTTACAGATTTTATTTATCCATGAGAGACACACAGAGAGAGGCATAGACATAGGCAGAGGGAGAAGCAGGCTCCTGGCGGGGAGCCTGATGCGGGACTCGATCCCGGGACTCCAGGATCATGACCTGAGCCAAAGGCAGATGCTCAACCACTGAGCCACCCAGGTGTCCCATATCTTACTATTCCTAAATATTTGGAACTTCTGGTGAATAATTAGGTCTTCAATCCTAATGGCAGCAAATACGCCCCTTTGATGGGACATGCATGCTATAATTTATTGGAGTCTTCACATAACCCTGTTCTCTGTAACTTGCTGACCTTTAAAACCTCTGTTATTGTCCTTACTACTATAAGGAATTAAGAAAATGGCATCTGAGAGAGCTCCATAGGTTTTTGTTTTGTTTTGTTTGAGAGAGTGTGCAGTTGAGGGGTGGAGGGGCAGAGGGAGAGGGAGGGAGAGAATCTCCAGCAGGTTCTACAGCCAATGTGGAGCCTGATGAAGGGCTTGATCTCACAACCCTGAGATCATGACCTGAGCTGAAATCAAGAGTCCGACGCTCAACGGACTGACCCACCCAGGCGCCCCTAGCAATATAGTTTTCAAATCAGGGAGACAGGCTTTCACAAAAGAAGGGCTTGGAAGATGGTAATGCGGGAGGAGAGGAAGCCTGAGAAATTGCTTAGAGTCCACTGCTCCCAAACACCCTGCCAAACACCTGGGTAGTGATTACAGTCACTCATTTATTCAGCCAAGTGTCGTTGATGGCTAAAATTGAGCTAACAGCCCAGGACACAGCTCCAGGTTGAACACTGAACAAAATTTTAAGTCCAGTGGAGGACAGTGCTGGTAACCAGTGGCCGTACATTGTAAGGAAGGAGGAAGCCCAGTAAATAGCCAGGTCTTGGGAGTCAGCTCTGACTTTTGTTCTAAGAGCATTAGTGGAAGCTAACCATTCAGGCATGAGACATCACTCACGCTTGTGAAGATGATGCCCCGAAAACATAGCTTTCCTGAGAGAGTGATAGGGATAGAGAAGAGCCGTCACAAAGTCTGGAGGAAGCAGGCTGAGGGAATGAATGGAGGATGAACATTGGGCAGTGAGGGACCTGTAGCATGTTGAGTGGGACACCCACCACCTTCGTTGGCTAGTTGACACATTGGTTTCTGAGTCTCAGTTTTCTTCATTGTAAGTGTGGGGATAGGAAAGACTGTTGATCTCCTAGTTTTGCTGCAAGACAATTGTGGTAATACAGCTGAAGTGCTTAGCAAAGGACATGACATGTAATAAGTGACTACCAACATGGCTATTATGTCATATTAAGTTTTTGTTCTATAATTATTGTGGTTAATAATAATGTTGCGGTTCATAGTATTTTTATTTTTATTATTTTTAAAGGTTTTATTTATTTATTTATTTATTTATTTATTTATTTTTATTTATTTATTTATGAGAGACAGAGAGAGAGAGGCAGAGACACAGACAGAAGATCAGGCTCCATACGGGGAGCCTGATGTGGGACTCAATCCCAGGACCCTTGGATCATGCCCTGAGCCGAAGGCAGATGCTCAGTCACTGAGCCACCCAGGCATTCCCATAGTAATTTTATTGTTGTGTTAGAAATTCCAACTGGTGCATGGGAAGAGAAAACTTATTGTTTCCATAAGTGTGCCTCATGAAGATGCAAACAACAGAGCCACGGATAAAATAACATGCAATGAAGTGACCCTGAAATATGGGGTACAGGGCAGGAGTGAATAAAAAGCAAAAGCAAGGTACACAGAAAAACAGAAAAATCCACTCTAAAATGCTTTGACAAAATGTTTTCCCTGCTATTAAAATATAGCAAAATATTTCTCCATACCCATGACCTTTGTAATTAATTGGGAGTTAAACAGATAGAGCTTGGGCTCACACGTGTGATTGATGGTTTCTTTCTCATATTCAAAGTAAAGATAGAATATGAAGTTCAAATCCTAATTATAAATCCTTTTTATAACACTTATGACTCAGAAACAACTTATTTCTTTGTACAAATAAGCCAGCTCGGCATCAGTGAAGGAAACAAAGTAAGAGCCTCCTGCTAGAACAGCCCCACCGTCCAGTCAATAATTGCCTGGATCTGTCACATTTTGCCTCATTAGCATCTGATTTCATTGCTTCACAAAAGATTGAGAGCAAATGTCCTTCTCCCTGTAATCTGTTCTCTGACACTCACTTTCTATCAATTCTTCACTCCAAGAGACATAAGAGGGTGATGAGCTAAAATGAAATAAGCCAAGCCTTATATACCTAAAATTTGGTTTAGAAGCTTTTTATTTTTGCTTTTCCTCTGAAACTGTTGAAAGCTATGGGACTGATGTTCAAATGTGGATGATAAGGGGGTATTTCTGCCTTTTTCCTCTTCCCTTCTCAGCATTTGTTAGTTCTCCTACCAAGAGCAGTTTCTGTAGAGTCCTTTGGGAAGTACATGTTCTCTCAGACCATTATCTGGCCACCCTCTCAGCTCCAGGGGTGGGCAAGGGACCAGATTTCTGGGCTACTGTTTTCTTCAGGGATGGGCATTTACCCAAGGCAATCCAATCAGAGCTAATACTTGGTTGCTTGCTGAGGAGACTGGAAGGAAGTCGTCCTTGTGCTGGTCTAATGCAGAGGCAAGACTAGAGCCTCCAGAGGCCATATGGAGAGATCCTGTTTGAGGATAAAACACAAGAGAAAAGCAGAGCCTAGGCCTGGAAAGGGAAGAGAGATAAAATGAGGTGTCTAAAGCCACCATTACTACTAGCCTTTTTAGTTCTATGATTTAATGATATCCTTGTTTTGCTTAATACAGTTCGAGTTGAATCTTAATTATTTTGCAACTCTGAGAATAATGACTCACAAATGTATATTTACAGCCATCTGGGTCCCAGGCAAAGCAAAGCCTTTGAAATTTGTTAATTCAGAAGAAGGAAGACAAAGAAAGGGAGCCATGAAGTCAGGGGACCTAGAAATACAGAATATAGGTCAAGTAGACTGACCATGCTGACTTGGAGTTGGTTCTGAGCCTTTGGGTGTGACACATGGCAGGTGTGAATTTAAAGGAATGAAGCAAAAGGTTGCAGATATTGACTGTGACACGTTGTGGCTGGAAAGCCATGGTATGACAACTGAAGTCACACTTCCTGAGGGTGTGTGCAAGTTATCCACTTTGATTCTCGGCCCATCAAGATTGTATTTTTTTCTTCATTTCCTGGATTCTTATATGTCATCAGGAAAGGCAGTGATAACTGGTGGGAGTGAGTTTTTAATATTTATTTATGACTGGGAAACACAAGCATGTGGATCTGTCTTTGGCTCGGTGGAGTCAGAGCAGGAAAAGTGGTAGGAGATGAACTTAGCACTTAATACATGACTGCCTCTCAGGAGGGCTGTGATTTTAGGTGGCTTACTCTCTGAAACTCCCATTTATAATGATGTGGCAAGTGGTCAGATGGGTGCTAGATCGTGCAGTTTTGTTGATAATGGTAAGCAGCTTGGAGGAAGCCACTTCTATATGCTGTCATGTATTTTAAGACAAGACTTAAGCCATGTCTGCCTTTCCCTTCCCAAGCTAAGTAATATTAGATACTCCAAATAATCATCATATAACGTTATTTCCCAAAGTCATCAAGTGCACGAATCAGTCTTTTTCAAAGGTGCCTTCCCAGATCCTAGCATGGTTCCTGGCACATATTTAATACTTGGTACATTTTTTTTGGCTGGAATGAATGCACTTGTCCTATCATCTTTGTATGTATTTTTGCTTGCTCTGATTCTCCTTCTGCAATATATCGTTTTAAATTTCAAACTCTACCTAGTTCTTCCTCGTCTCCCTCCACTTCTCACATAATGAGAGAGAGAGAGTTAGATGATTCTTCTTCTTCTTCTTCTTCTTCTTCTTCTTCTTCTTCTTCTTCTTCAGAGGAACTCAGTCATGGTGGCCAGAGCCAATTGATTCCTAATTAAATAAAGCATAGAATTGAGCTGGGATGCATTTGTTCTGATTCAAACGCTATCTTTCCTTCCTGCCTGATGATCGTGTCTCTGTCAGTGTCAGCACAATGTAGTCAGGGAGGAACTCTCTCTGCTCTGTTCCACTGCACACAGGGATAAAGGGAGATGTAAGCACAGAATGCTCTGTGATGAAGCAGGAGCCACTTGTTAGAGCAAGGGGAGAATCGACAATAATAGGAGACTGGCCAAACGGGAAGGAAGGGATCACAGGCCCTCGTTCTTTTAGCAGCAGAAACTTTTCACTCCCCAAGAAGCAGGAAAGGAGCCAGCAGAGGTGATTAAGCCAGTGATCGGGATGAAGAGCAGTCTGAGATACAGTCAATGTGCAGAAACGGCTCAGCGGGCTTGCGGAGCTGGGGCTGAACCTGTGGCTCTGTGAACCAGCCCAGACAGTTCATTGCCTGGAATCTGCCAAGAACCCAGGGCTGTAATTTATCTGTGGCAGTGGACACTGATCATCAGATATCCTGCTTGGACCCACTCGCCCATTCATGCATTCAACAAATGTGTGTGGAGCTCCATAGCAGGCCAAGCCGCCTCTAGACGGTGGGGATCCGTAGGCGGTTAAGATAGTCTCTTTCACTAGAGGAGCTCCTAATTTGATGGAGGAACATGGTAAATGACACCAGAGTAAACTCTCCGTAGTTGCCATTTTCATGTTCTGGGGACCCAGGCAAGCACTTATGAGTGATTATTTCATGTGACAACTCTAGGAGATACATTATATTTTTCTCTGTGCTTTTTAGTTAGAAAGCAGTATGACCAATATTACCCAGAAATCAGTGGCACAGTTGAGATTTGAATCCATGTGGTTAAGAAGGAAGCACAAAATACTTTAAGGACACAGGAGTGATTGACTCACTTTTTCTGGGAACGTTCAGAAAAATGTTATCAAATATGTACTTTTTGATTTAGGTTTTTAAACGTAATTAAGAGTTCACCTGACAGGCAAAGGTTGACAGGAGGTCATTTGACCATTTGTAATATATGAGGGAGAATGGCCATAAGAAGTATTTCTGGATTTTTGGGTGAATCCCAGGTAACTAATAGTTTTCATTAAGCAGGCTATTTTGATAATTTGATTTAGATTCTTTTTTTTTTTTTTTTACTTTAAGCAATATAATTTTGGCTTCAATGTGATGTTCTCATTTTATTGACTTTTTTATTGAAATATAACTGACATATAATATTATATTAGTTTCAGGTGTGCAACATAATGATTTGGTATTTGTATATATTGCAAAATGATCACTACAATAAGTCTAGTTAACATCCATCATCACACATAATTACAGATATTTTTTCTTGTGATGAGAACTTTTAAGATCTACTCTCTTAGTAACTTTCAAATAATGCAATACAGTATTATTAATTATAGTGTCCATGCTGTACATTACATCTCAATGGCTTATGTATTTTATAACTGGAAATTTGAGCTTTTTGACCCCCTTTGCCCATTTCATCCATTCAGGATGGGTTTGTAAGGGGAAATGGGATCAACCCTCAGAATCAGGTATAGCATTTAGAGCAAGAGCAGCAAAGCCATATGGGGGTTGAGCCCACACTGATTGTTGTCAGCAACATTAAGGTATGAGTACGTGGCCTTTGTTATCCATCTGATATGGGGCACATGGATGCTGCCATCTGACTTAAAAGAGTTGGGTCTCAAGAGAAAGAAATGATGTATGACCTTTTAATGTCTCTAGTCCTATGTTCATGACGTTGCCTTAGTATCAATACCCTCATTTCCAGCCAAATGGTCTCCCAGGCTCCATTCTGGCTCTGAAATCAGTAGTTTCACCAGTAAAAGGGTTAAAATTCTAAAAAGCAGCTTAATTCATGCCTTTCCTTTGCTTAAAAATCCTGTGGTCTTCAGGATAAAATCCCAAACCCATAAGCAACTCATATAAGGCTCCTGTTTGACTCTTCAGTTTTAATTGTTTTGTAACCTAGAGCCTCCTCTCTTCTCCCCGACCCGTGCCGTGCACATATTCACATATTTTAGGATACTCTTGCTTTCCTATACCCTCCCACGCCCTCTCATTTGGCCAACTCCTCTTTTATATGGGTTTCATATTAAATATCCTTTTCTTTAAGTAAGGCTTCTCTGACCCTCTTGAAGAATGGGTGAAGGTTGCCCCTCTCTCTGTTCCCATAATAGCTGTTACATTAATTTTCACATAGTTTTGGACATGACTTTGTGTGTGTGTGTGTGTGTGTGTGTGTGTCTCCTCCACAGGTTTGTGAGCATTAGCATTTCTGGCCATTTTGTAGAAAGGCCTTCAATAAATATTTGGTGGATGGATGGATGGATGGATGGATGGATGGATGGATGGATGAGAAGAGGAGAAGTTCACTGGAAATGTTATGGAAAAATTTGACCAGATTTCTAGAATGCAGTTTTGGTAGTAGGTTCTACATGATGATATGTTTGGTTTGAGTTGTGTGAGGGTATAGATCTGAAAAGTAAACTTTTCAGTCATCTTCTCCGATGGCATTGTTGGGGGGAAGAGATTCTTTACTATCATGACAAGTTAAAATGCTACTTTTCTTTTATTACAGAAACAGGGAGGGGAGGGCATGATGGCAGAGGAGTAGGTGCCTCAACTCACCTGGCCCCACCAACCTAGGTAGATTACTTTCAATCATCCTGAAAACCTAAGAATTTGACCTGAGATTTAAAGAGAGAACAGCTGGAACGCTACAGAGAGAAGGGTTTGAGCTTCTAACAAGGTAGGAAGGTGGAAAAAAAAAAAAATCAAGTGGGGGAGGGGCCCCGCGAGAAGCCGGGCTGAAGCCGCAGCCCCCAGGACCCGGAGGCCCAGGCCCGGGCAGGAGGGACTTAGAGACCCGCACAGGATTCTCCTGGACCGAGGCGCTCCGCAGGGAAACCCAGCGGAATCGCGGGGGGCGGGGGGGGGGGACAGGGGCGCTTCCAGTTTCCTGGGGGCCCTGATAGAGGAGGGTGGCCCGGGGACAGCGCCACAGACTCTGGGGGGACCGCGGTCAAGGGCTGGGGCGCCGGGGGAGGGGGGGCCGGGGAGATGCTCGGGGGGGGGCTGGGCGGGGGGTGCACCCTGCTGCCTTCGGGGGCTGGGCCCAGGAGCACCCCGGGGGTCCGGGGAGGTGCTCGGGGGGCTCCGGGCAGGGGGTGCACCCCTGCTGCCTTCAGGGGCCGCGCCCAGGAGCACCCCGGGGGCCCAGGGAGATGCTCGGGGGGGGGACCGGGAGGGGGGTGCACCCTGCTGCCTTCGGGGCGCGCCCAGGAGCACCCGGGGGGCCTGGGGAGATGCTGGGGGGGCGGGGGGGGGTGCACCCTGCTGCCTTCGGGAGCCGCTACCCCAGGGGCGCGATTCCAGCAGCGCAGGCCCCGGAGCCCAGGGCACGGGGGGACACTGCCCCGATCCTGCACTACCACCTGGGGCAGGTGGAGGGGGGGAGGGCACAGGACAGCGAGGAGGCTCCTGCCCCCAGGCGCCCCCGAGCTGTGCAGGTCAGCACCCCCACCCCCACCACCCGCCCAGGAGCACCCGCCAGTGCGGACTGGGAGCTGCGGTAGCTGCTGTGGGAGCTGGCTCCAGAGCTGGAGACCTGGCCGCCGCCAGTGATGTTGTTCCTCCTGTTTCACCTTGTGCCTGGGAGGAACAGGGGGCCGTTCCAGCAAATTCCAAAGATAAAGAGACAAATTCTTAAAGCAGCAAGAGACAAGAAATCCCTAACTTATATGGGCAGAAATATTAGATTAGCAGCAGACCCCCCACAGAGACCTGGCAAGCCAGAAAGGGCAGCAGGATATATTCAGGGTATGACATGAGAAGAACCTGCAGCCAAGAATACTCTATCCAGCAAGGCTCTCATTCAGAATAGAAGGAGGGATAAAGAGCTTCCAAGATAGGCAGAAACGGAAAGAATATGTGACCACCAAACCAGCTCTGCAATAAATATTAAGGGGGACTCTGTAAAAGAAAGAGGAAGCCCAAAGAAATAATCCACAAAAACAGGGACTGAATAGGTATCATGATGACACTAAATTCATATATTTCAATAGTAACTCTGAACGTGAATGGGCTTAATGATCCCATCAAAAGAAGCATAGTTTCAAACTGGATAAAAAAGTAAGAGCATCTATTTGCTGTCTACAAGAGACTCATTTGAGACCTAAAGACACCTACAGCCTGAAAATGAAAGGTTGGAGAACAATTTACCATTCAAATGGTCCCCAAAAGAAAGCTGGGGTAGCAATCCTCATACCAGATAAATTAAAGTTTATCCCAAAGACTGTAGTAAGAGATGAAGAGGGACACTATATCATACTTAAAGGTTAAAGGTCCAACAAGAGGACCTAATAATCATGGATATTTATGCCCCTAATGTGGGAGCTGCCAAGTATAACAATCAATTAATAACCAAAGTAAAGACATACTTAGATAATACTTAGATAATAATACATTAATAGTAGGAAACTTCAACACGGCACTTTCTGCAAATGACAGACCTAAGCACAACATCTCCAAAGAAACAAGAGCTTTAAATGATACACTGGACCAGATGGATTTCACCGATATTTACAGAACTTTACATCCAAATGCAACTGAATACACATTCTTCTCAAGTGCACATGGAATTTTCTCCAGAATAGACCACATACTGGGTCACAAATCAGGTCTTAACTGATACCAAAAGATTGGGATTGTCCCCTGCATATTTTCAGACCATAATGCTTTGAAACTTGAACTCAATCACAAGAAGAAATTTGAAAGAAACTCAAACATGTGGATGTTAAAGAGAATCCTGCTAAAAGATGAAAGGGTCAACCAGGAAATTAGAGAAGAATTAAAAAGATTCATTGAAACTAATGAAAATGAAGATACAACTGTTCAAAATCTTTGGGATACACCAAAGCAGTCCTTAGAGGGAAATACATCGCAAGAGAAGCATCCCTCAAAAAATTGGAAAAAACTCAAAAGACAAGCTAACTGTGCACCTAAAGGAGCTGTAGAAAGAACAGCAAATAAAACCTACACCAAGCAGAAGAAGAGGTTAATAAAGATTCAAGCAGAACTCAATGAAATAGAGACCAGAAGAACTGTGGAATAGATCAACAAAACCAGGAGTTGGTTCTTTGAAAGAATTAATAAGATAGATAAACCATTAGCCAGCCTTATTAAAACAAAAGAGAAAAGACTCTAATTAATAAAATCACAAATGAGAAAGAAGAGATCACAACTAATACCAAGGAAATATAAATAATTTTAAAAACATATTATGAACAGCTATATGCCAATAAATTAGGCAATCTAGAAGAAATGGATGCATTTCTGGAAAACCACAAACTACCAAAACTGGAACAGGAAGAAATAGAAAACCTGAACAGGCCGATAACCAGGGAGGAAACTGAAGTAGTCATCAAAAACCTCCCAACACACAAAAGTCCAGGGCCAGATGGTTTCCCAAGGGAATTCTATCAAACGTTTAAAGAAGAAACCATGCCTATTCTACTAAAGCTGTTTGGAAAGATAGAAAGAGATGAACACAGATGCAAAAATTCTCAACAAGATACTAGCCAATAGGATCCAACAGGACATTACGAAGATTATTCATCATGACCAAGTGGGATGTATCCCCGGGAGGCAAGGCTGGTTCAACACTCGTAAAGCAATCAATGTGATTCATCATATCAGCAAGAGAAAAAACAAGAACCTTAGGATCCTCTCATTAGATACAGAGAAGCATTTGACAAAATACAGCATCTGTTCCTGATCAAAACTCTTCAGAGTGGAGGGATAGAGGGAACATTCCTCAACATCTTAAAAGCCATCTATGAAAAGCCCAAGGCAAATATTATTCCCAATGGGGAAACACTGGGAGCCTTTCCCCTAAGATCAGGAACACGAAAGGGATGTCCACTCTCACCGCCACTATTCAACATAGTCTGAGAAGTCCTAGCCTCAGCAATCAGGCAACAAAAAGAAATAAAAGGCATTCAGATTGGCAAAGAAGAAGCCAAACTCTCCCTCTTTGCAGATGACATGATACTGTATGTAGAAAAACCCAAAAGACTCCACCCCAAGATTGCTAGAACTCATACAGGAATTTAGTAGTGTGGCAGGATACAAAATCAATGCCCAGAAATCTGTGGCATTTCTATACATTAACAATGAGACTGAAGAAAGAGAAATTAAGGAGTCGATCCCATTTACAATTGCACCCAAAAGCATAAGATACCTAGGAATAAACCTAACCAAAGAGGTAAAGGATCCATATCCTAAAACTACAGAACACTTCTGAAATAAATTGAGGAAGACACAAAGAGATGGAAAAAAATATTTCATGCTCATGGATTGGCAGAATTAATATTGTGAAAATGTCAATGTTACCCAGGGCAATTTACACGTTTAATGCAGTCCCTATCAAAATACCATGGACTTTCTTCACAGAGTTGGAACAAATCATCTTAAAATTTGTGTGAAATCAGAAAAGACCCTGAAAAGCCAGGGGAATATTGAAAAAGAAAACCAGGGCTGGGGGCATCACAATGCCAGATTTCAGGTTGTACTACAAAGCTGTGGTCATCAAGACAGTGTGGTACTGGCACAAAAACACACATAGATCAATGGAACAGAATAGAGAATCCAGAAGTGGACCCTGAACTTTATGGTTAACTAATATTCAACAAAGCAGGAAACTGCTTTGGAAAACTGGAAAAAAGACAGTCTGTTCAATAAATGGTGCTGGGAAAATTGGACGCCACGTGCAGAAGAAAGAAACTAGACCACTCTCTTACACCAGACACAATGATACACTCAAAATGGATGAAAGATCTAAATGTGAGACAAGATTCCATCAAAATCCTGGAGGAGAACACAGGCAACACCCTTTTTGAACTCGGCCACAGCAACTTCTTGCAAGATACATCCATGAAGGCAAGGGAAACAAAAGCAAAAATGAACTATTGGGACTTCATCAAGATAAAAAGCTTCTGCATAGCAAAAGAAACAGTCCACAAAACTAAAAGACAACCTACAGAATGGGAGAAGATATTTGCAAATGACCTATCAGATCAAGGGCTAGTATCCCAGATCTATAAAGAACTTACTAACCTCAACAGCAAAGAGACAAATAATCCAATCATGAAATGGGCAAAAGACATGAAGAGAAATCTCACAGAGGAAGACATAGACATGGCCAACATGCACATGAGAAAATGCTCCGCATCACTTGCCATCAGGGAAATACAAATCAAAACCACAATGAGATACCACCTCACACCAGTGAGAATGGGGAAAATTAACAAGGCAGGAAACCACAAATGTTGGAGAGGATGCGGAGAAAAGGGAACCCTCCTGCACTGTTGGTGGGAATGTGAACTGGTGCAGCCACTCTGGAAAACTCTGTGGAGGTTCCTCAAAGAGTTAAAAATAGACCTGCCCTATGACCCAGCAATTGCACTGCTGGGGATTTACCCCAAAGATTCAGATGCAGTGAGATTCCAGGACACCTGCACCCCAATGTTTCTAGCAGCAATGTCCACAATAGCCAAACTGGAAGGAGCCTCGGTGTCCATCGACAGATGATGGATAAAGAAGATGTGGTCTCTGTATACAATGGAATATTCCTCAGCCATTAGAAATGACAAATACCCACCATGTGCTTCAATGTGGATGGAACTGGAGGGTATTATGCTGAGTGAAGTAAGTCAGTCGGAGAAGGACAAACAGTATATGGTCTCATTCATTTGGGGAATATAAAAAATAGTGAAAGGGATTATAGGGGAAAGGAGAGAAAATGAGTGGGAAATATCAGTGAGGGTGAAAAACCATGAGAGACTCCTAACTCTGGGAAACGAACTAGGGGTGGTGGAAAGGGAGGTGGGCGTGACTGGGTGACGGGTACTGAGGGGGGCAGTGGATGGGATGAGCACTGGGTGTTATGCTATATGTTGGCAAATTGAACTCCAATAAAAAATATACAAAAAATAATACAGAAACAGTCTCCATTTAATATTTTTTTTAATAATTTCAAAATTAACAAAAATTTTTAAGAAGAATACAAAGAGGGGCGCCTGGGTGGCTAAGAGGCTAAGCATCTGCCTTCAGCTTAGGTAATGATCCCAGGGTCCTGGGATTGGGTCTCGAATCAGGTTCCCCACAAGGATCCTGCTTCTCCCTCTGTCTCTCTCTCTTTTCTCTGTCTGTCATGAATAAATAAATAAAACCCTAAAGAAAATAAGAAGAGGGACTCCTGGGTGGCTCAGTGTTTGAGTGTCTGCCTTCGGCTCATGGCATGATCCTGGAGTCCCAGGATTGAGTCCCCCATCGGGCGTCCTGCAGGGAACCTGCTTCTCCCTCTGCTTGTGTCTCTGCCTCTCTCTGTGTGTCTCTCATGAATAAATATAATCTTTAAAAAAATAAGGAAAATACAAAGAATTCCTAATTACTCTCATCCAGGTATTCCAAATGTTAACATTTTGTCACATTTACTTTATGGTTCTATGTAAGTATGTTATTTTTTCTTCTGTAACATTTGGAAATAATCACTATCTCTCTAATCCTAAGTACTTTATTGTTTATTTTTGAAAATAAAGGTATTCTCTTACATAAATGCAGTGTGGTGATCAAAAATCAAGAAGTTAATGTTGATGCAGATATCTAATCTGTAGACTGTATTTAAGTCGAAGTTATTTTATAAGGAGTTTTCAATATTTTTTTAAAAATCATTTGTTTTGTCCTGTGTCCTTCATGCTTCTTCAAGTGGGACATCTTTGAGTCAATCAGGAATTTGCCAGTAGTTAGAAGGAGGCAAAGAAGGAGGGATCAGGATTTTTCTGTTAAGACACCAGGGACTGAGGCAAGATGAGGTCAGATATTTTTCTGGAAATAGGAAATGATAGATGGAATGGAGAGAGAGAGAGAGAGAAAGAGAGAGAGAGAGACTGAAAATGTGAATAACTTTAAAAAAATTTTATTTGTTTATTCATGAGCAACACAGAGAGAGGCAGAGACATAGGCAGAGGGAGAAGCAGGCTCCTTGTGAGGAGTCCGCCTGATGTGGGACTGGATCCCAGGACCCCAGGATCATGACCTGAGCCAAAGGCAGAAGCTCAACCACTGAGCCACAAAGGTGCCGTGAAAATGTGACTAAAGGGAGATTTCAAATGCCCATGTGAGGACAGGCACTTACTCCTGTTTCCCTCTTTCCAGCTCCTGAAGTCCCCGTTGCCTGGAATGTGAGAATGATGCCACATGCTGGGCTGGGCTCTCTTTGTTAAATGAGCCAGTGTGCCTTCCTAGCAGTTGTGGCTAGGATACACTCACACACACCTGCACACATACTCACCACCTCTAGCTAAACTTTAAAAAAATATGCTCCTTTAGAAACTGATCAAGGCCTTGCTTTCTCCTATTACACCACTTTGCCTTTTCAAATAATCCCCTCTTCTTCATGCCCCCAGTAGATGCCATGTAAATGTGAATTAATGTATCAGTCTTTCTAAACACACACTGACACTCTTTTCACAGTATGCATATATAAAAAGGAAAAAGTTGAAAACACTTAATGAAGCCAATCTGTTTCTTTCCATGAGTGTTTAGGAGTGGCTGAAGTGTCGTTATCCAGGGCCTCTGAGTCAGGGGCAGCTGGGACCTGGGTGTTCCTCAGTTCTCATTTTCCATCATAGTGATCATGCCATCTGCCTTTTGTCACTTGTGCTCATCACACTGGAGATGGGAAGCAGGCAGTGCTGTCCGATTAGACTCAGGTTTCCCTGGGACTTGTACCTACCTGTCTCTCACCATTTAAATTGAAGCTTCTTTTCCTTGGCATGACTAGCCCTAGACCTGGAATATGAGGACAGCACGCTGAGAAATATGGGAAAACAGCCAAATTTATGTCTTTGTCCAGAGAGGAATCATTTGTCTACATAGTCTGCAATTAT
This sequence comes from Canis lupus familiaris, assembly GCF_011100685.1. Taxonomy (NCBI): domain Eukaryota; kingdom Metazoa; phylum Chordata; class Mammalia; order Carnivora; family Canidae; genus Canis; species Canis lupus. The sequence goes on along the minus strand of NC_049226.1, from coordinate 89,506,880 downwards.
TCACGGTTCTCAACTATGTGTTTTGATCTGTTTAGGAAAAAATACACTTAGCTATAATTTATATCTAAATGTAAACCTAGTTTATCAAAACCTATGAGGATTTGAGTGTGACTGGGTTGCTCAGTTGGTTAAGTGTCCAACTCTTGATTTTGACTCAGATCGTGATCTCAGGGTCAAGAGATCCAACCCTCCATGTTGGGCTCCATGCTTAGCACAGAACCCGCTTGGGATTCTCTCTCTGCTTCTCCCCCTGTCACCCCCAGTCTCATGCACTCTCTTTCTCTCTCAAATAAATAACTAAATATTAAAAAAAAACACTATGAGGATTTGGCAGCCAGAATAGTAATTGACTAGAATCAGCATTTTGGTGTTTGATAACAATATTCTCTGGCTCAATGATTACATCTCTGGTCCAGTAGATAATATTGCTTGACACTAATTAAGTCAGGTAATATTTACCTTGAAAAAATCTTAAAGTTGGCCTCCTTCTTTAATCAAGAAGAGACTAACTCTTCTTGATTTCACATGAATATGCCTCGGTTTACTCATTTATGCCCCTTCTTTCCCTCAGGGGTTGCCAAGTTTCACAGGGCAGAGAAAATGTGGCCCTTGATGCTGAACTTGTGGAGGAATTTGGTATTCAGTAGAAAGTGTCCATTGTATCCTGCGTATAGCAATGATGATTTTTAACGACTTTCAAAATAGATTCTAAATACAAATTGTCCTTCTGTTAGTCAGGTAAGGAGTATGGGCAAAGACAGAGCATGGACATAGATTAGGAAGTGGACCAAGAGCTCTCCTCTTGAGGAGCTTTCTACTTAGTTTGACTGTGGAGTCATTGCTTGAATGACCTAGACATGCTGACATTCCTCTTTGTTCTAGGACTAAGATTACAAGGAGAGTTTTTTTATTGTAACTCTTCTCTTCTGGTAATAATGAAAATGAAATATTAAGAGCTCTTCATTACAGGCCTTAGGGAAATACGCAAATATGTTACAACTTTATAAAATATGTCTGATTAAATATCTCATTTCTTCACTTCCATAATCGGGAGATAATAGACCAGCTGATTGTGCTAAATGGATTTCAGCAAGCCTCACTGTCTTGTTCCATCAGGAGGGAATACTTATTTTTCCATTGTGTCATCTTTGTCTACAAAGGATAATTCATTCCTACTATTCAAAGTAAATTTCTTTAAAAAAATCAATAATCAAACTCTATTTCTGATATATATAAATATTTGCATATGTATGAATGTCTACATATAGATATGCATTGACCAGTTGAAAGTTGTTTTTTTTTTTTTTTTCTGTTTAGGGAGATTAAGAAAAAATTGTGCATCCTTCATAATGCTTTTCCTTCTTTTATTTGTGTTTCTTTGGGTAAAAAATTTATAGTAATTGTGTGCATTTTTAAGAACAGAACTAAGTAGATGTTATAAAAAATTGAGTGCTAATTTCTGAATCACTAACAGAATGTTGTGGTTTGTTTTAAACTCCCACATGCCTCCTATACCAAGTACTTTGGTTTGGTAGGACAGTTCAATTAAATTAGAAGAATAAGGATGGAGCATTTACAGTATGTCAAATGTTGTGCTGAGATCCGGATATATTAGGATGAACAAATTATGGATGCTTAGTGTCAAACAGCAAAACTATTACTTTTGTGTGCTTATATGTCTTGTTTCATGCAATAAGAGCAAAGATATAGATGATGTTTGGAGATGGAGAAATTATCTTCATTTGGAACAAGCAGGGAAGTTCTTTCAGAATAACCTGGATGGAGTTTTGAAGGATCACTACCCAGAGTTTTGAAACTTACCATCCAGCAATAGTGAAGGTTGTCATTCCAGATGGTGAGAACAGCATGTGCAAAGGAGGGGGATTCTTAAACATTGCATTCCATGTAAGGGCAAATAGAAGTGCTTTTGGAGTGCTAGAGTATAAAGGGACACGACAGTATGAGAGTGAAAAGATCAATATGGCTCAGACCACGTAAATCCATGAAGACCAGTCAAGGAACTTGACTTTTATCTTTTAAGAAATGTGGAACCAATGAAGGGAGCAAGAAAAAAAGATGACTAGTCACTCCCCAGACCTTAGTTCCACTCCTGTCCAGAGCTTTGCTATTTAGCCACAGGAACACGGATGACTGTACCTCAAAGGATGTCTGTCAGCATTCATTAAGACCAATGCTTAATCTCAGCTGACAACATCAATGTCAAAACTAGAGCTTGGCGCTGGCAGTATTTCAGCAGAGGAGCCTTCGGAGCTTCCATGTGCTGGTTCAATAAACAATCTTGCTGTGAAACACAGAGCATGGTGTTTATAAGGGTTTTAGCTGGCACATCCACAAAGTCGCAGTGTCCTGTCCACTAATTCCACTGTGAAATGTTGAAATACAGCTCTTAGCTCCAAGAAAGCATGTAGGCTTCTATTTGTATGCAAATAGCTGCCATTCATGTGTGAACTACAGCAGGTAACTGGCTCTGCCAGATGGAATAATTTGGGGGAGGGCCATGCTCCATGCTAAAGGCCACAGGTATCCAACATGCTAACTCATTCCTCTTTTCCACATCACCCCCTGGGGAATAATCATTTTAATAATGGGCATCAAGGAAAGGAAACTCCATTCTACCTTGACATCATCTAGTAAACAAAATAGTACTAATTAGTGCAATACTAAGCTAATGTAATATTTGACGCAGTTGGTAAATTGAATAATAGACATGGAAAGGAATAACAGGGGACATAGTAAATGGATAAATCAAGAAAACTCCCTGGGATTTTGAAAGGGTACAGAGTATATTTATTTTTCAGAGGAAAACCATTGTGGTCTCAACCCCTTTAGTGATTACGGGTACATGTCTCTGGAATTGGGATGCTTGAGTTTTTATCACAGCTCCACCTCTTTTTTTTTTTTTTTTTTTTTTTACAGCTCCACCTCTTAATAACCAGGAGAATGAGTGACTTATGCTTCCTAAGTGTCAACTTTCTCATCTGGAAAGTGAAGAGAATAGGAGATGCCTGAATTTAATCCCCCCATGATCCTGTTAGGTAAGTCTGATTGAAGTAGTTGAACAAATTGCCTGATACATAGTAAAGCTTCCTAATAATAACTATAATATCACACTATAAATAAAATCTCCATAAAAGCTTGTCGAATTAAATTTATTTATCCATGTGGTAGCTAATGGTGCATTGTGAACACTGATTCACAAATCTGATTTCTCCAATAAACAGGAAGCTCTAAGGCCAGAAACCATGTCTTCTCTCCTTATTGTCAAGCAGTTTGCTCAACAGCCTAACACTTAGCAGGTGTTCAACAAATAGCTGTTAAAAGCAGATTTTTTTCTCTTTTAACACTTAGTAGTATTTGCCGTGTTTTTATTTTTCTTTCTTCTCCTCCCTCATATCTTCTTCTTCTCCATCGTCATCATCATCATTATCACCACCATCATCGTCATCTTTTATCCTATTTTTAGTGACAAAGAAATATAATGTGTCCCAGCAGGAATCCTGCAGATGGCGTGAAAAGCAGTATTGCAGATACTCAGATGTCCTCTAGGAATACACATCAGCTTGTGTATCTAATATTTTTCATTTGAATCTTCAGATCGACCTCTTACCCTTCCCTCGCCCTATTCTATGGTGCATTTTTCTGGATTTCATTAATTAGTTTGCTTATATTCTAGCTTTCTGATGGATTAGGCCAATGAGAACCCAGGAAGGTGAGGGCAGGGGGAGGGCAGATTTTTCTCTATTGGGTTTCGTTGTTGCTCTTGTTCTTCTCTTTATAACCACAGCTTCTGCCAGGCAACTTTCTCTTCTAGTAGATTCTGCTATTTGTTTCCTTTTCTTGCCCTTCTAGGCCTTGCTGGTTTCCTGTAACTCTGCCCACTTTTGTGCAAATAGTCCTTTTTATTAATTTATTCCCCAAGTTGCTCTCCTTGAGTCTGCTATCTGTTGCCTGCCAGGACTCTGACTGATATGGCTTATGGAGAATATCGGTCTTAACAGGTTGCTACCAAGTCTGCATGGTCTATAGCTTCCACTTACAAGTAGCAGAACTTGGCTGTCTCTCCCTACCCCCAAGACCATATCCTACTTTTATAGGGGTCACTACATGCAGAGAAGGGGAGGGCCTCCCATGTAATCAAGTGGATTGATCTTCACAGAACCTTTCTTCCTTGGGCGGAGTTGATATTGCCCCTTGCATGCCATCTGTCCCCAGATTTCCGATATGTTGTAGTCTATACACTGCTTAGGCCACCCATAAGGTGGTGGCATCCTGTTTCCCTTGCAACCCCCTCCTCCTTTGCCTCTGATCACGATGTTGCTGAGACATTTATACCTTCTTATGTGTTACCCTAGAAGCCCTCTACCTTTGGCTTGTTATCTAATCTCCATTAATCCCTTCTCTTTTTGATAGATTTGAAGTCACTATCTTATTTTTGTGTGCAGCTATTTCTTAGAGGAGAATAAACCCAGGACCCTTTTGGACACAGTGCTTTCCTTTCTACCATCTGGATTCCTCCTTCCCAGGGTGCATTCTGCAGCTAGGTCAGAGAGAGTTCAGGTACAATGGCACATGACCTACCACTACTCGTCCTGTACCTGCTCTGGGGATCAAGCCAGAGCCTTTCCTTTTTATTTCTGGGTAGTTTTTCTCTTGCTCCCCTCACTGCCTTTTGACTACTCTGAAGCTTCTTCTAGTCCAGCAAATGTCTTATATTCTTGTTTGTTGATTGACATGGAAGAACTTTATTTTCTTTCCCAAGGGGCCTTTAGGCTCAGGCCTAAGGAAAAACTGTGCCTAGCTATCTTTTTAGGAGTCCCTGAAAATCTGGAATCACTAAGTAGTGGTTAAGACAGATTTTTGTCGTCAAGGTAACTCTTCCTCATTTCCTAAGGTTGTTTCCAAGCAAGGTATCCTATCCGTTAGTTAGACCTTTGAAATTCATAACATCTCATATTTGTTGCTTTGAGATGTTTTTACCTTCATCTCATTTGATCCTTATGTAGGATAGAGAAGGACTCTAATACTTGGAGTATTTACATTTAAATACCACAAAATGCATTGTGGTGGATAATTAGACTTCCAAATTAAAAAATCTGGGTTCATTGCCTTTTTTGTCTACTCCAAACTGCCTACTAGTTGGTATCCAAAAAGAATTCTAGGGCTAATTTATTTTTTATTTATCTTTTAAAAATTTTATTATTTATTTATTTATTTATTTATTTATTTATTTATTTATTCATTCATGAAAGACACACACACTCACAGAGAGAGAGAGAGAGAGAGAGAGAGAGAGGCAGAGACACAGGCAGAGGGAGAAGCAGGCTCCATGCAGGGAGCCTGACGTGGGATTTGGTCCCAGGACTCCAGGATCAGGCCCTGGGCTGAAGGCAAGTGCTAAACCACTGAGCCACCCAAGGATCCTCTAGGGCTAATTTAAAAGTTCACTTTCTTTTTCCTTTTTTTACCATGGGGACAAGGAGGACTTGCTCATTTGATTCATTACAAACAGCTCTTTCACCATCTATTGTATATGAGAGATACTTAATCAAGTGCTTAAAACAAGATGTACTTGTTTTTTTAATAAAGAAATGTATAAAAATGAATCCCAAACTTCTGTTCAAATCTTTTATGAAGGAAACACAATTTGACAATTTCAAAATTATGCTCGGAGGTTTCTGTAACTTAAGCTTGAGAAAATGCTCACTTAAGAAAACTAGAATTCTATCCTATGAAAATGTATTTTGTGACTCATTTCTGTAAGAGGGAGCTTCCACTGTAAAACTAATGAACTTTATTTTTAGATTATCAGCAAAATGAAGACATGAAATTGAAACAGAACTCTCAGGTGCAGTATCAGTTCTTGAATATTCATTCTTATGTCACAGTTTAAGAGATGTCTTCATAAACAAACTGTAATGATACAAATGCAATTTACCCCATTTGAGGGGTCAGAAAGATGGTAATGTTGAATGTGAATCTCTTAAGGAAGGGGGGAGAATGAAAGGGATAAGTACGTCGGGATGTGGGAACTGTGATCACTCATCACAGTGGCTGCTTCTTGAAAGCATATAATATGTCTTGAGAGCAAGACCTTATCTGCATATTTTGGGGCATGTTCTTCTTGAAAAACTCATTGGATCCTGAACTCATTCATGGCTCACCTACTTCTCAGCCTCATTTCTGTTTTGTGTGTTTTTCTTTTTTTTTTTTTAACCGACTTTGCCCAACCCTGAAGATCCAAGCTAAGTAACCTCAGGACCTGTGAGGCAGTAAAAAAAAGCCTGAGCCCCCAAGTTGGAGGCCTGACCTGGGGCAACTCACTCAAGCTGTCTGAGCTTCACTTAGCTTCCTCAGATTTAAAATGGGGGACAATTATACTACGTACCTCCCCAGAATCCTCCCAACAAGACTCTTGCTTGCCTTTCCACATCAGCCATCGTCACTTTCCTTTGAGTGGCCTTTGCTCCAGACACGCCAGCCTCCCTGCCCTTTCCAAATCACAGCAATCATGTTTGTTCATGCCTCCATGCATCTGCGCGCACTGGTGTTTTCTGCCTGAAATGGTTTTGCTTTCCATGCCCACCTGGCGAGCTCCTACCATTCTTTACATCTCGGTTCAAGAGTTCTGTTTGTTAAGCTTTTCTTGAGTTTTCCAGGCAAAGTTAGGGATTCTCTTCTTTACTGTCTCACGATACTGTCCTACCTATGGTCTATTTTTAATATCCTTACGCTTTCCATGGAATCGCTCTTTCCATGGAGCTGCAACATGTTCAAAGAAGTATGGGTGGTGTATATGGCTGGACTGTGATATGTATTATTGGAGAAATTACCAAAATAGAGGTTGAAATAAGAGATTAGCTATGAAGGAGCTTGAATGTATACGAAAGAGTAGGACTAATCTAGGTCAATGTTTTTCAATGTCTCAGTGAAACTTTTTACTGAAAAAGACAAGTATTCAGAAGGCAAATATGTAACAAAGAAAAGGAGAATCACCTCTGGTGGAAGCCAGCGAGATGGACGGAAACTGTCTGCTTTTCCTATTCTACCAGTTGCCTCTTATTTCAAGGTCCTTGAGGGCACATCTGTAAACTCACTAGGCTTTCCACAAACACAGTCTGAAAACCTGCTATAGTTACTGGGCAGTTACCAGATCTGTGTTAGAAAAAGGTCACCACCAGCTCTATGAAGAAAAGGAAGACCACATGTTTAGTAATTGCAGAGAGAGGTGATGAGAGCCCATAGTAAAGCTATGAAGGTGAAAGTAAAGAAGAAGGACAGATGTAGTGCCAGGCCAAGGGCAGAGTCAGCATGATGTTGTCACTTCTTAAATATAGGGTGTGAGAGAAGTGGAAGTACCGAGATTGTCTGCAGTTTTCCCATCAGCTTAGATTGATTAGGAAATTCTGGGCAACACTAGGGAAAAACCATGAGAGAACTACGTTCATCTTATTTCAGAGCATGGGTCCTTCATGCTGAAAATGTGAGGCTGGTCTTCAGGGAAGAGGAAAGTCCCTTGGAAAGAGAAAGGGAATGATGAATAAGCATCTAGAATAGAGTAAGTCCCATGATACTGTTAACCAAATATAAACCCCTCAAATAAGAGCTCTAAAATCCTGATGGTTTGGAAAGGGGGTGGAGGGCCCTCCATAATACTGTGGACTTGGGTTGGGTGTGACACGATTGTGACAAAGTTCGAAACATGAAAGAGATCAATTGAGAATGAATAACAAAAAAAGGATATAAATTCCCAAGAGTGATTTGCAGATTTTGGAATCTACCAAGGCCCACATATATCAATTGAGAAAGATTCAGTAAGTGAATATCTACTAGACATAAAGGCATTTACTAAAGGAACAAAAATATCTCATGTCACCATCATCCACTCTCCTGAACACACCAAATATACACATGTTGCTTGTGCTCAATAGCATAGGCACCTTGCTTGGAAACCAGTCGTTCAGAATGTCATCACAGCTCATTCCCTGAACCAACTGGTATTTCCCCCATCTAATACATCAGCAAAATCTATTGACGCTACCTTCAAAATGTCTTCTGCATCTACAGGCATGTTTCTATCCCTTCTGTTGTCATCTTTTCCTGGTTCAATAAAATGGCTTCCCTATATCCACTCTTGTGTTTCTACCTTCACCTTGAACTCAACAAAATTTATTTTACAGAGAGCAGCCAGAGTGAGCTTTTAAAAATATAAATCAGACCCTATTACTCTCCTTCTCAAAACCTTCATTGCTTCCCCATACTTTGCCCAGTCTTCAAATGTCTCTGCAGTTTGGTCCCTTCCACTTTGCCACTCCCACACGAGAATATCTACCTACCTGGTTACTTCTTACTGGTTACACTGCCTTCTTTGTGGCTCAGGAGCAGAGCCTGGGTGCTTCCTGTGCCCTCTGTCTGAAATGTGATTTTCCTGTGAAATTGAGTTGGCTTTTTCTCTAACTTTTTTCAGGTATTTCCCCAAATGTTATATGCTAAGAGGCTTTCTTTGACTACCTGAACTAAAGGAGCCTTATCCCCTATTGCCATCCCAAGTCACCCCTTAATCCTTCCATGTTTCTTCACAGTACTTATGTACCCTAGAGATTTTTTTTTAAATTTTTATTTATTTATGATGGTCACACACACACACACACAGAGAGAGAGAGAGAGAGAGAGAGAGGCAGAGACAGGCAGAGGGAGAAGCAGGCTCCATGCACCAGGAGCCCGACGTGGGATTCGATTCCGGGTCTCCAGGATCGCGCCCTGGGCCAAAGGCAGGCGCCAAACCGCTGCGCCACCCAGGGATCCCACCCTAGAGATTTATATTTTATTTGCTCTCATGCATTTCTTTAATGGGTACCTTTCTCATTAGAATATAAATCTTTGAGGAAAGAAACTTTAGTTTTTGTTGGCCACTGTTAAATTGCCAAGACCTCATATAGTGTCTGGCAGATTGTGGATAGTGTATGTTTTTTGATGGTATGACGAATGAATCAGATGCTTGCTTTTCCTTTTACCTATTTTTCTTCTGGCTCTTGCTTGAATATCTGTAGTTATCTAATCTATACTAGACCAGAAACCACTTGCCCTAGACCCAAGTAATATGATTTTTCCAGTGCAGAGGAAAACTCCATACTTATCTAGAAGTTGGAGCATCTGGAAAGAATGATTTATTTTGCAGAATATCATGAAATCTGGATAAATGCGTTGTGAAATAATGGCATAGATAATTATGTGAAAAATCAAGTTTCATCATATATGTAGCAGTATACCAAAGTGTTTAAGAATAATTTCTAAGAGGAAGAAGTCATAGATCTATAAAAATTTTATTCAATGACTTAATATGAATTTTTGCTTAGAATTTGGGAAAAAGTTCAATTATAATTATATTACAGTTTTAGAACCTCTTAGACAATTCTGAATCATGATAGTGTGAGAATTATTATCAAAGGGCTTAGAGTCCAAAAGAAGTCAGAAGGGTTGTTTTGTGTGTTTTTTTTCTAGTGATAAACTTTTTGAACCATTATCTGGTTAATTTAAAATACTTGAAGAAACGATTCACTTATTATTCTCTTTGTATGAATATTCTGTTAACATTTGATAGAAATGTCAAGGAAATTGTTTTCATTATCCAAAGCTCCCATTTTCTTTATTTCATCCCATTACTCTTACTTATATGTCCTTGTTTGTGTTAAATATTCACTCTCCATTTTTAGCCTTGCACACCTCAGCTGTGTTTCTGTATTAGGGAACTGGATTAGAGTTTTCTATCTTTCTCTCAGCTTTGCTCCTGACTTTCCTCTTCCTCTTACAGCCTTCTCCAATTTAACTCCATGTTTTGGGGGTTAAAGTGCTCAGTCCTGAGTCTAGCAACTCACCTCAATACAGAGATAGAGCAAAGCTTGCTTGCTTCATATCATGTGTAGTCAAGGTTTGGTGGACTATCTGGTCATCCTAGGCATCATATTTTTTGCTTTCTGCACATGTTCTCAATTTATCCAGATAGCAGTCCTGCGAAGTGATTATCATTATTCTCATTTTCCAGATGAAAATATTTGATCAGATGGGAAACCTGGATTTGAATCTCAGACCTGTCTTGCTGACTTCAAATCCAAGGTTCTTTCTGTTCTGCCCTAGAGCAGTAACCCAGAGTCCCTTTTTGAAACTTTTTGGCACTAGAAGCTACTAACATCTAATTGACTGTTCACTTTATTTTTCCTATAGCTAACATATATAAGTTTAAGATGTACAGTGTGGGGACACCTCGGTAGCTCAATGGTTGGGCGCTTGCCTTTGGGTCAGGTCATGATCCCAGGATTCAGGATCAAGTCCTGTATCAGGCTCCCTGCGAGGAGCCTGCTTCTCCCTCTGCCTATGTCTCTGCTTCTCTCTCTCAGTCTGTGTCTCTCATGAATAAATAAATAAATAAATAAATAAATAAATAAATAATAGAAAAAAATAGATGTACAGTGTGTTGATTTGATGCACTTATCTATTCCAAAATTATTTCCACCATAGTGTTAGCTAACAACTCTATCACATCACATAATTACCATTTCTGTTTTGTGGTGAGAACACTTAAGATTTACTATTTTACTAACCTTCAAGTATATAATACAGTATTATTAACTGTAATCACTATGTTGTACATTAGATTCCCGGAACTTGTTCAACCTATAACTGGAAGTTTGTAGTCCTTGACCAATACCTCCGTATTTCCCCCACCCCAAGTCCGTGGTAGCCACCATTCTACTGTTTATATGAGTTCAGCTTTTTGAGATTCCAACGTAAGTGATATTATATAGCACTTATCTTTTGGTGTCTAACTTATCTCACTTAGTGTTATGTCCTCAGGTTCCAACCATATTACCACAAATGGCGGGATGTCCTTTCTCATGGCTAAATAATATTCCATTGTACATACATATATACTGTATCTTCTTTATTCATTCACACAACTCAATAGCAAAAAATAATAATAATAATTAAAAATAGGCCAAGGAGGGGCATCTGGGTTGCACAGTCAGTTTTAAGCATCTGACTCTTGGTTTCAGCTCAGGTGATGATGTCAGGGTCCTGAGATTGAGCCCCATGTCAGGCTCTGTGCTCAGCATGTCATCTGCTTGGTTTTCTCTCTCCCTCTTCCTCTGATCCACCCCTCCATGCTTGCTCTGCTTTTCTGTCTTTAAAATAAGTGGATAGATCTTTTAAAAAAATAGGCAGAGGAACTGAATAGATATTTTCCAAAGAAGACATAGATACACAAATGTCCAACAGGTATGTGAAGAGGTATTCAGCATCATTAATCATCAGAGAAATGCAACTCAAAACCACAATGAGATACCACCTCATTGAGATCAAATAGGTTTGAACCTGTTAGAAAGGCTGTTATCAGGAAGACAAGAGAAAACAAGTGCTGGCAAGGATGTGGAGAAAAGGGAACCCTTATGAACTGTTGGTGGTAATGTAAATTGGTGAAACCACTATGGAAAACAGCATGAAAGTTCTTCAAAAAATTAAAAATAGAACTACTGTATGATCCAGCAATCCCCCTTCTGGGTATCTATCTGAAGGAAATGAAAAGAGGATCTCAAACAGATATTTGTGCTCCCATGTATTGTTCACAACAGTCAAGATAATGGAAAAAAACTAAGTGTCTGCCAACAGATGAGTTTTCACTTTAACTTATGGGTTTATTTTAGAAATAATGCTTTGGAAGCTTCTTTGTGGCCACTAAGAACATTATTGACATCATAAAAATATATCATAAAAATTAATAACATAAAATGACTTCATAAAAATTAATAACATTTCCTTCATCAGATTCCTTTCCCCAGCCCCTCAGCCCTGTTCTTAATTCTTAAGTATCCATGATGCATTTTAGGTTGTTCATTTCTGTCTATATATCTAACCTCTTTGGGTTTCTTTTGATAATTTAGCAGTCTTTATCAGTGTTTGCAATGCCTCCTCATATATTACTATTTGTGAATTTCATTAACAAGCTATCTGCTCCCTTCCTCGGGTCATTAATGAAGATGCTAAATGAAACACAATCCATCAATCCCTGTGCCACCCCAGTAGCAAACTAGGTACTCAGAGGTTTATGATTATTTCTTGTTCGTGACTCTTGAGTCAGTTCCCAAATCAACTGAGAGTACTCATAGCCAAGCCAATTTAAATTAATTTTGCAAGGGGAATTTCATGAGAAAAGCAGCACCTGCTTCTCTAAAACTAAGATGGATCACTTGCATTCACTTAACCTACTAAAATTAAAGTTGTGTCCAAGTAGCAATTATGGGATATTTCTCTGGTGATATTTAATCTTTTTGATTTTCTGTTTGCTTCATATTTTCTGTGACCAGGAACTATTTCTTAAATATGTCTGTTTTTCAGTTCCATGTTTGAAAAACAGTATGAATATGCTTTTGTCTTTATAATTTAGAAGAATGTTTTAATTTTATTTGTTTTCTTCTCTACATCAGCTAATAATTTTTCTGCACAGTTTGTGCTGACACAAAAATATTATGATCAACATTGCATAATAAAAGATGTACAGGCTTTGGGGTCAGCAGGCTTAAATTCAATTTCTGCTTCACAACTTTCTAGTTGTATGACTTTGGACAATTGGAGAATAGTAACTCCTCTGTATCTATACAAACCTCAAAATATTATAAAAGTCTACTAAAATTTATAAAGGTAACAAAACTTAGGGATAGTAATTATTATCTTACTATCTTTCAGAATTTTCTTGAGGATTAGAAATAATGAAATGTCATAAGTACTCAATAAAAAAGTAGCCATTATTGATTTTTTTCATTTACAAAGACTTCTTAACCTACTTATGTAGTCACATAATTATGTTCCACAAATTAATTTAAAATAGTCAAAAGTCCAGTAAGAAAAAATAAGGAAGTCCTCTATGAAATAAAGGGTCAATCTCACTAGGAAATAATGAATTTCAAGTAAAAAATGAGATTCTGTTTCATACCTACTAGACTTACAAAAATGTCATGGGCCAGGAGTTATCAAATTGGCAAAAATGTATGGAATTAAGAATGCAGACACTGTTTGTGAGACTGTAAAGAACAATCACTTTTCTAGGTGTTTTCAACTGCTCTCCAAAGTTGAATATCAGTAGGACCCTATAAACTTTGTAGGAAATCTCAGATATGTGTAAAAGGAAGTCCATTGTACAAAGATATTCATTACAGTACTGTTTCTAACAGTAAAGAAGCGGAAGTAAATAACTCATTGGAATAGATAAATGGTTATATATTCTATACCATATTCATTTTGGCATTCTGTTATAAATTAGGCATTAATAAGGCTGGATGTGATGGAGAACAACTGTACGTTAACCATAACAGCGTTTTGCTTTTTCCACTTAGTATGAAGTCCGGAGGCAGGACTACATGTAGTGGCTGTGGTAGTTTCACAAGGTCATCAAGAATTTAGGCATCTATGTATCTTACTCTGTCGTATTTAGCACGTAGCTCTTTCCTTATGGCTACAAAATGGCTGCACTGCCACCATGAATCACATTCTCATTCTAGGTGGGGGAAAAGGTGAAGAAGAAAGAAACAAGGAGGAGGAGGAGGCAACTGAAGCATCAGGAATGTTTCTGAATAACCCCAAACGACTTTGTTTGCATCTCATTAGCTAGAAATGTATCACAGAGCTAAACTTAGCTGCAAAAGACTTGGAAAATATTATCTAATTTTGCAGAACATATAACCACACTAGAAAAATATTATGTTGCTCTTAGTAAGAAAAAAAGTGATGCACAGTAAGGGGTAGGCAACTGGCAGTGTCCTCCCCCCATTTAGAAGTTGAAAAAAAAAAGAATTTTATCCATAACTATCAATCTAGATAAATCCAGAAGCGTAATATGGGTGAAAATCTAAGCAACAGAACAGTATTATGGTATGATATAATTTCTGTGATTGAAAAAGCCATATATAGGGTCTCCCGGGTGCTTCAGTTGGTCAAGTGATCAACTCTTCATTTCAGCTCAAGTCATGATCTCAGCATCCTGAGATAGAGCCCTGCATTGGGCTCCATGCTCACCTTGGAGTCCACTTGAGATTCTTTCCCTCTTCCTTTCCCTCCCCCTTTGCTTCTCCCTCTGCTCATGCTCTCTCTCTTTAAAATAAACAAACAAACAAACAAAAATAAGTATCTTTTTAAAAATGCCACATACAAAATAATACTATTTTTTGTTTATGGATACTTGCATATATTAAAAATGCAAAAATGTGTCTGGAAAAACTATCCAACTTGGGAGATAACAGGAGAATAAATCAGGGCTGGTCTAAATTTAGTTGTATCAGTTGCTTTTTTGATGTCTGGCTTTGAAGCAAAAGTTCTGAAATTAATGAAAAATATTTATGAACATATTTTATGAAATTATATATTTTAGAGCTTGTGTCTCAGCTTTCTGAAATAAGTCCCATCTTCCAGGCGCCTAGTTGCAATGGTTTCCATTTTGAGTCTTTTCTGCCCGAGACTTCTTAAGTATAAAAGCTTTGACCCTGAGGTGGCTATCTAATGGAATTGATATAATCATTTTCCAAGAATGAAATCTGTCATTTAAAATCCATAATAAATATTTGGAGAGAAAAATAATAAGAAAACATAAATAGGGATTTGCTTTTGGTAGTCTATTAAAACATTTAATTTTGAGTAAGAATGAACTAGTTTCTTATGCTACCCAGGACCCTGTGAACTCTGAGATTCTTGTGGAGGAAATTACAAAGATGGAAAGTGAATGGTATTTGATACAAGAAGACAGTTGGGTATTTTTTAATGTAATGTGTGTTGTGCTATAAAACTTTGAAAACACATTGTTTTGCAGAAGTGGTAAGGCCTGTGGGATTCTTTTCTAATTCCTAAATCAAGTTTAAAGCTTAAAATATTTGCTAGCAGCAATAGTAAGATGATAAAATCTAGTTTAATTAATTAAAGCATTATTTATGCTGAGACTTAGCCTTATAATTTTGAGCATTTTTTTCATATCTTTGTTTAATAAACTTTTTAAAACACATTTTATATATGAGGTCTTGGTCAGGTGGTAGGAGTTCAGATATTACCCAATTATTACTCTGGTATTTAAGAAGCTGATGGAGAGCACAAACATGTAAAATAAATACAATAAAAGTAAGAAGAGCATTATTAACTGAATCAGAGGCCTATGACTGCCTTTGGGATGGGAGGACGGAAAGACTTAATTTAGCTAAAGACTGAATCAGCCCAGACACCAGCAGTAAATGGATGGCACACCCAAACCAGGATAATTCGAAGGTGGTTGAATAAAGAACTCTTCAAGAAGTGTGGCCAGGAAATGAAACTACAAGGCGTAGTGGTCTGTACTATGCCTAGACTCAAAGCGAGGAGGGGGAAGAAATGGTCAATCTCCACCAACCTCGGACTTCTTGCCAAGGCTCTCTCCATTGGTTGAATACAACCAAAGTCCTAGGGCATGACCACTCATAAGTCTCCCGCATCGTGACCTTCTTGAGAAACAAAAATGGTGAGGAAGGGTGGAGAATGGGTCAGGGGCAAACACAACTCCTGGCAGTACAGTTTAGTTGGACTTAGATGGAAGAGAAAGGGTGTAGGGGTGGTGCATTCTTGATTAGGACGCTGTCCACAGGTACAGAAGAATGAAAGAAGAACTTGTGTCTAGGTTTTATGTGGCTGGAATTTAGGGACTAATTCCTAAATTCCTATATTGGAGTTTGTTAGCAGCATGAGGCAAAATAATCCCTCTTTTCTGTTTTGGGTGAAATCCCAAGATGTCACAATGATATGGTTACATTCTCTGAGTAATCATAAAATTTACTTTTACTTTATGCCATAATGTGGTAGAATATTGCATTGTTTATTATGGCTCCCTCTTTCTCTTGCATGCACACTCTCTTTGTCTCTGTCTCTCTTGTCTGTCTGTCTGTTTTTTCTCTCAGGGGAAAATGTGCCTTGAACGGAACACATTGTATGGAACTTAGCATTGCATGTATGTGCGCAAGTGTGTGCATGCCATGGTCTCCTTGGGAAGCCTGAAGAAGACTATAAACTCTTTCTCAAATAATATTTTCAAAAATATAAAATACAGCACATAGAGACTACAAAAGAAACAATTGTATTGGGGTACCTGGGTGGCTCAGTTGGTTAAGCCTCCAATGGCTTAGGTCATGATATTGTGAGATCAAGCCCCACACAATGGGCTCTAGGGTTCAGTGATTGTCTGCCTAGAATTCTCTCTCCTTTTCCCTTTGTCCTCCCCCGCTTGCACTCTCTCTGTCTCAAGTAAATAAATAAATAAACAAACAAAATCTTAAAAAAGAAATAATTATATTTAAATACTATTATGATATCTAAAAAAGTTGATGTAGTAAAACATGAGCTTCTTTATTAGTACATTAGATAATATGTTTTTGTGGTGGGTCTATTAACTATTATAATTTCAATGTAATCATAAGCATAGAAAATATGTCAAGATAACAATTTTAATGTTAAACGACAATATCTGTGACATCTACTGTGACAAAGTGACAATTGAAGGAAATGTTAAAATTCCCTTAGATTTTAATGCAAATTGATATGTCATTTTCCTATCTAACTTTGGCACTGCTGGTGGACCTAATTTAAAAAACCCCTCTTTTAAAGCTCACTTATAATATCTTTGAACAAATCAAGTGAATTTTAGAATCATTAAATTCACCAAACATGAGATGAATGCATATCTTATGTGAGACAATATGCTGAGGAGATACATACATAGTAAAGGCAAAAAAATTTTTTTGAACACTTAAAAAAATCTGTAGAAAAATACAATTTTCCCCAAATGACTAGTCACAAAATATTAGATGCAATAACTAAGTATCTCATCTACTCCTCAGGGAGATAATTCATAACACACAGAGTTACTCATGGACAGTATATTGACTTTAATGCAGTAAAAAAGTCTCCTACTGGTAACTTGCTACAATGAAAAATGTAACCTTTTTATGACAGAGCTTTAGCTAATTATATTTATTGCTAATTCTTTTTTTTAAAAGATTTTTATTTATTTATTCATGAAAGACACACAGTGAGAGAGAGGCAGAGACACAGGCAGAGGGAGAAGTAGGCTCCATCCCGGGTCTTCAGGATCATGCCCTGGGCCGAAGATGGTGCTAAACTGTTGAGCCCCCGGGGCTGCCCTTTTTATTGCTAATTCTTACAATTGGATGCAAGGTATGCCTTGTTTCAGGGAATAGGATGAAAGCGTATTATCTCCCATTAAATGTTGTTACAGATGTATTACTTTTAAAAACTTTTTCTTGAAGTAACATGTAAATAAAGACAAGTACACATGGCATAAATTTCTAACTGAATGAATTTTCACAAACTGAGTAAACCCATGTAAGCAGAGCCCTGATTATGAAACAGAGTAAGAAAGTACCCCACAAGCCCCCGACTCCATTACTCCCTCCTAGGTAGTATGCCCTTCCCAGTGCCCTTGAAGTCTAGCAGCATACATTCATTTTACTTGGTTTTGTATTTTATGTCAATTGAATTGCATGATGTGGACTCTTGTATCTGGTTTCTTTCACTCACCACCATGCGTGTGTGATCAATTCAGGTTGCTATGTATAGTTATGCATTATTTATACATGTAGCTGCTGAGATTTCATTGAATGAATATAGTGCTATTTATTTGTTTGTTCATCCTACCATTGATATACATTTGGATAACATCAATTGCAATGGTTATTCTAATGCATACTTTTTGGTGAATATATGTGAACATTTCTATTGGGTACATACCCTGGAGTAAAATTACTGAGTTATATGCAGTGGATATGTTCAGCTTTAAAAGACACTTACAGTCAATGAAGTTTGTGATCTTTTCATATGTTTATTGCCTACATTAAGATGTTCTATATTTCCTCTAAGATCTTTATTATTTTATAGTATTTCATATTTAGGTGTGCAGTTCATCTAGACCTTATTTTCACATTATTCATGGTATGTTTTCTTATTTTCATTTATTCTTTTTCCATACGTATATGTAATTGACCTAGAAGTCCCCCCGCCCCATTCCCAGTGTATCTCATGGAATCCTAAAAATCTGTTTTAGGACTTGATTCTGTCCCACTGGTTATTTTGTCTACACTGTCTTCATTGCTATAGCTTTACACTAGGCTTTCATATGGTTGTATTAATCCTTTAGCTTTGTTCTTTTTCTTCATGATTTCTCAGATGTGTTGCTTTTTAAATCAGACAAAATTAAAAATTCTATTTCAGAGGATGGAGCATCCATCACTATGGATGAAGAATTACATCAGCAGACAGATAGTCTTGGAGGATCCTTTACACACTAAGAGAGAATCATTCTTGTTGAGATATTTAATTTGAACTGAGATAAAGTGTGGTATAACAGGAAGCTCATAGACTTTAAATTCAAATCTGGTGAAAAATGTAGTACTAACCAGGTTCCTCTGATTCAGACACAGCATATATTTATTTGATACCTACTATATGCCAAATGTTATTCTGTGTATTTATGCTGCAGTAGACGATTAATATCATTAACTTCTGTGATCCTCATTTCCCCCTTTCTAGGAAAAATTATTATAGAGATACATCTTAATATCCCACCAAATTATAACCCTGTCTCATAAACTGATTAATATTCTTTGGATATAAGCAACAGAAATTGCCTCTGACAAAATGGAATTTATTGGGGAGACACTGGGTGACTCAAAAAGTCAATGAAATTTTGAACAAAAGGACATTGAGAGGACAAGGACCAAGGTAGCTCTAGAGAAGGAACTCATGGAGAACCTAAGCTCCCTAAGGAACCTGAGACAAGATTTAAGTGACATTGATTTATTGAAAGTTCAGATCCCAGGGCAGAGAGTGAGAGAGAGAGGAAGTGAGGCAGGAAATAATGGGGAACAAGTGCAAGGTGATACATTATTGAGTGGCTGCTATTTCATGATGAGTCATCATGAGTCACAGTTGCTCAGTAGGTATGTTCAGTAAGCTATGTGGAACGGGCAGCTGGACACACTGCACAAAGCTACTGGGCATTGGTCCAGGGCAGTAAAGAAACAGATTCACCTGGCATCTCTGTTCCATCTCTGAACTCTCCTTCAGTAATATGAGTAACATTTATCCTAGAAGGTGATAACTCCTCCCCTAGTCCCTTCAGCAGCTCTCCATGCTCTGGGGCATATGCCTCCTCTGAGCTCAGAAAGGTCAGGAGGAGCTACAGCGTGAGGCAATGGGACCATGTGGTTGTACACGGAACTAAGGCTCTAGTAGCAACTGAGGTAGAACAAAGCAGCCAAGGGCCTAGAAGGCAGAAGAGATGGGAATAATCTAATGAGGTACATGTGATTTGTTCCCAACATTGAATCTGGGGCGTGACAGTTCTTCAGAGTAAGGGTTGCAGGGGAGACAAAAATCAAACCAAGCTAAACAAAGAAACGAACAAACAAACAAATATATTCTTGGTATTTTGGGCTCATCAAAATAGTGCAGTTAATAGCTAACCTGAAACAGACAGGACTAAGTCACGGTAAGAGTTTCGAGTGCTTGCAACGCTCACATATTGTTAATGTGAATGTAAAATAGTACAAACACTTATTAAAAAAAAAAGTTCGGCAAAATGATTCTACAATCACTTAGAAAAAGAGTTTAGCAGTTTCTTATGTAGTTAAGTACACAAATATCATATGATCCAGCAATTATGTTCCTAGAGATCTACCCAAGAAAAGTGAAAATATATACTTTCAAGTAACTTGTGCACAAATGATCATAGATTTTTTTTTTTCATACTTGCTAAAATCTAGCAACACCCCTCCAGGTGAATAGATAAAAAATAAAGGTATACAATGAAAGCAATAAAGAATAAAGAAGAATGAACCACTGATATTTAACAATATGGATGAATCTTAAGATAATTATGCTAAGTGAAAGAGGTTAGAGATGTAAGAATACTTATTTTAAGATTCAGAATAGGCAAACCTAATCTGTAGTAACAGAAGTCAGAATCAGTGATTCTCTGGGATGGAGGAGGTAATTGTATTGGCTTGTGGGAACCTTTTGGGTGATGGAAGTACTTTATGACTTGATTGGGGTGGTAGATACATGGAAGTGTACATTTATCAAAACACATTTAAGTGTGGGTACACTTTATTTAATGCTATTATGTCTCAACAAAGTTGATTTAAAAATACTTCCTCTTGAACATGAGTCCACTCTGCATTGTAGGACAATCTACTCAGCACACCAGCTGCTAACACCGACCACAGAATCTTACTTATTAGCATTTCTATTTGTGTCTTTTACACTTTCTGAAATGTATTGTATCACCACCAGGACTCCCTCTTTTTAGCCCTCTTGCTTTTCTTAGCTTTAAATTTAGTGTATTTTGTACAGGAGACTCTTGGACTAAGAGAAGAAAGTGATTCTCCTAGAATAGGGGCAGCTGCCTCATTTCATACCTGAGCATGATTTCTGAGTCACCGAATCAGAGATAAATAATAAATGGAGATTCAGAGCCCCTCCCAATTATTTTCTAGGTGGTGTGCTTACTGTGACACCATTTGTCGAATGTCTCATTTGAGCTCCCTTGGCTTGTCATTGCTGGGATTTCCTACAGATTCTGTTAATAGCTTGGTTGCCTGTCTCAGTTTCCAGGCTTCCTATGAGTCCTTATGTTTTTCTGACTCTTTGTAGGCATCGAGATGGCATGTCTTGAGGTATTGTTATGTGGACTGCTAACCAGATGCCATTTTACATTGGTAAATCCATTTCCATTTACTTTATAGGATTCTCTTTTAAAGATGGTCACATTCTTCAGCAAGATTTATTCTAACCTAAATGTATGCTGTTTAGTTCTGATTTTGTCATTTTGGAAATTTCTACTTGAGCTTGCCAGCTCTCTCTCTGTCATTTCTAATCAACCGGGCCTTTCCTTCCATGCCTGTATCTATGTAATTACATTAATAGGATGGTGTCCTAGGGGATTTCATCTATATTCTATCTTGAAAGTGAAAAATCAGAATCTTGTAAGTCCTTTCTCATGAAACACCTTCAAAGGATTGATCATATGCATATTTTCTTAGACTCTATCAGCTTATAAAACTCTGCTACAATGAAACTGATAGTACCTTCACTTTGCAGAGCAATAATTGGCTTTCTTTCAAAAATCTAACCCAATTCTTTCCAACTTATTTTAGATGAAAGGAGAGTATATTTAGAAAAATGTATTTACAGGTGAAATGTAGAAATAGGTAAGGTCGAGTTTGAACATATGGCATGCAGCTTATTAAAAGTGAGTTTTTCACTAAATCCTTTAACCTCTAGAAAAATATTTCTGAATGTCAAGATTTCAGGTTTGACCCCAGACCTACAGGATTAGAATGTCTATGGGTGGGAACTGGAAATCTGAATTGTTAATGAATGACTCAGTTTATGAGTTTCTGATGAGCAGGTGTCCAAGTCCACATTTTGAACTTTATCCCATAGTTTAAAGATCCAGTTGGAGTGAGTTGTATCATGTGCAAAATAGAAATGGAGTATCTTATCCTTGATCCGGTCGACATTGCTCAAACTCTTTATTATGTAATAAAAATATATTTTCCCAGTAAGCAGACTAACTGAAGAGTTCCAAGACCAGAAATAGTAAGAGAGGACTCTATTCTGATAAGGGGAATATCTATCACAAAGTTCATGCATTTTAAACTAAGAGAAAAATGCAGCTACTAGAATTTTTGTTTTTACTGAATAATTAAACTTTCACGTTTGGCAGATTTATCTGTTTTTTAGCCACAAGTGGAAGGTCGTATGTAACAGTGTGTGCTGGTGAAAGGTAAGGAGAGGAGTGAAACTAGATCCAGTAAGTAGAGAATTGAGAAGTGATCCACTTTAAAACATCATAAACAATAGAAATATTGCATTTAAGACATTTGGAGCTACATTGCTTAGGAGAAACAGCACTACTTAAGTTCCTGAAAAAGTAGCATCATAATATCAAAGCAGGAACTGGCTTGCAAAGGATGGTCTAGAATAATAATAAAAAAAAAGTTGCAATGATATTTAGGTAAAGATGTTTACATTTGCCTTATTACATTTCTGGGGAAAAAAATTTCCCATAAGATTGCTTCTGTTGAGGCCTAGATCTAAACAAAGGGAAGGGGGGAAAGAAACTAAATAAAAGAGGAAAAATATACTTATACAAAAGTGACAGGAGTTTCGCTTCTTTTCTTTACACAAGAGTAAAGGGTGTCATAAGCCAGTGACCTACTTTGGGAAATCAAATGCAACGGATTCAGATGTAGATGTGTTTTGGAGGCTTGTGATGGGACACTTGGATGAATTTCTGCCAGTTTTTGTTATGAAATTTTATTTTATTTTTAGATTTTATTTATTTATTCATAAGAGACACAGAAAGAGGTAGAGACACAGACAGAGGGAGAAACAGGCTCCCTGCGGGGACCCCAGTGTGGGACTCGATCCTGGGACCCCGGGGTCATGACCTGAGCCCAAGGCAGAGGCTCAACCACTAAGCCGCCCAGGGGCCTGATATCAAGTTTTAGAAACAGAATTTCTGCAGGAACCAAAGGAAGAAATGTCTCAGTGACTATGAATGATACTTTGAGGCAATTAAAAAACATGATTAAAATTTTGCCAACAGTATTCTGATCTATGATACGTAGACTTTACAGAGATGTCATCATGATGATAACTACTGGCAATGAGCGTGGCGCTGGCCACTGGAATAAGTGCTTATGTATATTCTCATATTTAATCATTGCATTAGTCTTACTATGTAGGTATTATTACTATTCCAACTTTATAGATGAGGACCCGGGGTTTAAAGGGTTCCATAAAGCATATCTAGGATAACATGGCTAGTTAAGTGATAGCATAAAGACTACCACATGTGTTTTTGAACTTCAAATCCTTACTTTTATTTTTTAATGTAAGTCCTTTGTCCAACATGGGGCCTGGATTCCTCACACCGAGATTAAGAGTCACATGCTCTACCAATTTAGCTAGCCAGGCACCCCTAAATACTATTAATTGCTTCATGAGACTCTATGTGTGTGTATTTATATCAACATTTATGTTTATGTTTCATATCTATATTTAGGTGTTTGTTTGTTAGAAATATATATATATTTCTAGATATAAATAAGCATATGTCTCTATCTATCATCTTGAACTTTCTGCGCTAGCCAAGTGGCAAGAAAGCATAGCTTTTTCAAAGAAGAGTAGATATTCACAGTTAAGTTGGGAGATACCATAGAAAACCAAAAGGAAACTCTTGAAAAATTTAGCATTGAGTCTTCGTATTTGACTGAAGTTACTTCAATATCCACATCAATATGTAATGTAAACTTTGTGAGGGCAGAGACTTGATTCTTTTCTTTTTTCTTTCATTGTTATCTCACTGCTGCAGTATACGGAATAGTGCCTGAACCAAAATAAATGTTTTGTATATATTTATGAGTGAATGAGCAAATTCTGCAATCAAATAACTCTCAATTTCTCTCTTTCCAAGACTCATCTCTTTAAGAGTGGTGAATGGAAGTGATTTTGACTTTGATGATTTTGAAAAAGGTCATTAAATTTTCTGAAGTCAAAGGATGAATGATTTGGAGCTGAGTGTTCATTCCTATTCTCTTGTCTTTAGGACTTTTGTCACAGTTTATTAGTTTTCCAAGTAAGAGATACAAAATACAGTGAGACCTGTTATTTACAACAGATGCTGGTAAGGGATGGGATGGGTTAAGGAATTTTTGGAAATTGAACCTTACAGTTGGAGTATTACGATACTATCATTTTTTATAATTGCTTTAACTCCTTACGAGTTGAACTAAACTTGGAAAACACTTTATTATTTTTAGTAAACTAAGTCAGTGTTACAGTGCTATTTGCCTTTTAACAATTTTTAAATGGAGAAGACATGTGTGGGAAATATCAGAAAGGGAGACAGAACATAAAGACTCCTAACTCTGGGAAACGAACTAGGGGTGGTGGAAGGGGAGGAGGGCAGGGAGTGGGGGTGAATGGGTGATGGAACTGAGGGGGGCACTTGATGGGATGAGCACTGGGTGTTATTCTGTATGTTGGCAAATTGAACACCAATAAAAAATAAATTTATTATAAAAAAATAAAAATTTTTAAATGAATTATCTCTAGATCTCTGTAAGAAAAAAGACAAACAATTGATGGTAGGTTAATTAAAACCAGGTCTTATCATTTAGAATTGCTTGTGGCTGCTCACATCATACATACCATGGGCATAGGCAAGAAGAAAAAAAAAGAATAGGTATATACCCTCTGGTAATTCCTCATGAAGGATGGACACATTTGCCTTTAATATTCTATGAACCTCTTTATAATGGGAAATTTGATGCTAATAAAAACCACAAATTTCGATTTCCTGAGTCTCATTCAGTCTGAAGACATCATCAGGCTCTTTCTAAAAATATTCTCTGCTATATGGCTCTAGATTCACCTGTGTTAGAGAGCACTGGCACACAGATTATTGAAAACAATATAAGGATTTGCTTATTTAACAAAAATAAAAGAAAACATTACTTGCCACTAACAAAGACTGAAACATGTGGCTTAGTATTAAGAATTGGCATGGTTTTGCTTATACACAAGTTTTTCTGAAAATGTCTTCATTATATGTGTTTTCATTAAAAAAGATTTATTGAGACCATCAACATGCCAAAGCAGCTTGTCACTTAAAGAGGACTGAAGGAGGCAAAACCCAGATCTTGTGGCATCATAATTTTGCAAAGTGTGGTCCTCATTCAGATTCACCTGGGGGACCGGGTCCAAATTCTAGACTCTGCTCACACACACCACAAATCCCAAAGAATACCGTGGGCTGCACTTTTAAGGTATAGTCATAACTCCACCACCCTGTCCAGGCCATCATCTCCTCACACATTTGCCTGCCAACTGATTGCTCTTAATGTTGTGCTTTAGACATAAGTCAAGTCAAGTCCTATCACTCTTTCATCCAAGTCACTGAAGTCTCCCATCTGAGAGTGAAAGGCAACACTTGGACACTAGTTGGAATTACCCTGGACAGTCAGAGTGGGATAATAGTTTTCTATGTCACATTGGTTGGTTTCCCTCAGTGACAAGCAGCAAGACATCCACAGGAAAGAAAACCCTGGTAATTTTGGCTACAGTGGATGTTTTACAATGAGCTGTTTTCAAACTACATCTTGTCACGTTTAGGCAACATATTCCTTTGTTTTTGGAGAGAGAGAGTGTACATGAGCTGGGGTGAGAGGTAGAGGGAGAGGGAGAGAGAGAATCTTAAACAGGCTCCACGCTCATTGGGAGCCCAACATGGTAGAACCATGAGATCATGACCTGAGCCAAAATTAAGAGTCCGATACTTAACCGACTGAGCCACCCCGGCTCCTCTAACTAATATATCCAATCACATGATATCCCTAAAATTTTCTGTGAAGAATAATTTCCTGTGTCCATATTTTTCCCTCAGTCCAGCCAAATGTATACAGTGACCACGTCCCTATGATTACCCCCACCCACGACTACCACCAACATCTCCCACAACTACCATCATCACCACCATCACCTCCACCTCCGCTTCAGCTACCTCCCCCCGCCGATTACTACCCAAAGCTAGCACTACTTACAACTATTACAGTTATCTCTCCAAACTGCTCATAACTATCACCTCCATCATCACTGTCACACCCACAAGTAATTCCCCCAGCCACCACCTCACCACCACCATCCACAGCTACTGCCACCCCACACATTACCACTATCTCCCCCACCTGACACTCTACTACCCCCACCACCCATAACTACCACCTCCATCATCACTATCACCCCTAGCTACCACGACTGCCACCACTCCCTCTACAGCTCACACTGCTTCCACAGCTAACATCACCACCACTACTACTTTAGGAAAAAGTGAATTATTGGTAGAAAATCTTGTGAAGTCTAATTATAAAAAATATTCCAAAAAGTAACTATTTTTATTAATTCTGAGTATCATTGATTTGTTTATAATCATATAATTAATCTTTTCTCTTGCAGAAAAATTGGTTAGTTATAAGATAAATACAGCTTAAAAAATTACAAAAGGGATACTGTTCTTCTATTATATACATTTTGGTATTCTCAAGTTCAAAATGATAATTCTGTTGCTTCTATTACAAGTTTCTGATTCTTCTACTGGTCTTTGTTACACCTGCTATTCATACACCGTAAACATACTCCTACAGTATATTGATTCCATTCAGACAGATACAGGAAAATCAGAGTTACATCTCAATACACTGTAAGGATATGATATAAAATGGATTTGCTTAAAAAAAATACTACTTATTTGAAACTTAGTCCATACACAAAGATTATCTTTATTTATTTATTTGTTTATGTATTTATGTATGTATATATGTATGTATTCATGAGAGACACAGAGAGAGCCAGAGGGAGAAGCAGGCTCCCTGCAGGGAGCCCAATGCAGGACTCGATCCCAGGACCCCATCACGACCTGAAAAAAAGGCAGATGCTCAACTGCTGAATCGCCCAGGTGACCCTATTATCTCCTGTTAAAGAACATGGGGACATATTTCTTGACTCTGAAGGAACTAATACAAAGTCATACACCTTTCAGTTCTCAGGTTATTGACCAATCTCATGGGAAAGAAAAGGATTAGAAAATACTGCATTTAACTTTATCAGAATATGGCTATGAAGTCTCACGTGTCCTAGGGCTTCTCAAACGTTTTGTTTGTTTGTTTGAGTCTAGTATTATTGATTCTGACAAGTCTATGCAGAAGCCCAGATGAAAGCAAAGATGATGTGACTGAAGCAGGGGTGGGGAGTGGGGAATGGAACCCACCCCCATGGCCTCCTCCTTTGCAATCCTGGTAGTTCCTTTCCTACCTGTCCCTGAACCTCAGGGCTCTGAGGAAACCAGTTCCTAACCTATTGACATCACCCACATGGTGTGTGGCAGGAGACTGAAGTACTGTACTGTGACATTCAACAGCATCATTAAAATTGAACACTTGCTTTGTGTCAGGCGCTGTCAGCAAGGTAGGCATGACTGTGCCCTCACAAAATGTTCCGTTTAGTGGAGAATGAGAAAAGGAAGGAGGGAATGTTTGGAAATGTTACGCAGAATGTTGAACTGCTCAAACACGGGATGAGTTTTCAATGCCCAGGATGAGCTTTCACAAAAGGAAAAAAGAAGTGTCTCTCACACTCTATGCCATTGTTATAACTTGCCACAATTTGGTAATATAAAGACATTGGATCATCTGGTACTTTGGTTGGAGGAATGGTTTTTATTATCTTCCAATAATTAGTTCAGTGAAGTTGTTAGCCAAAGAAGTCAGTTAAAATCCACAAACAAATACACACAGGTCACAAATTTGCAGTTAGGAAATAGGGGGACTTGATATATATTTGATTTATATCTTATCTTTTTGTATTTTAAAGTAACCTCTACACCTAGTGTGAAGCTCAAACTCACGCCAGTCACCTCAGGTGCATATTTAAATGGATCTTCACTCTGTATACCCCCAACTGTATTACATATGAGAGTAATGTTAGGTATGTGTATTAGGATAAGAGATTTTTTCTAGAGTTTTCTTTAAATTTGGGGGAAGGGGAGGCACTAGTTGCCATTATAGTTTAACATATTAAATAAAAGTAGTTAAGCACATTTTTTAAAAAGCTCTTTTGAATGATACGTGTGTGTCTATTGGCAAACATATTTTTTTTTCTGTAGAAATTGGACAATAGACTTTCCTAATCTGGAATTCAAGGAGATCCATAGATAGTGAAAGGGAGTCCATATCAGTTTGAAATTATATTCAGCATTTTGTGTGTATGGGCATTCTTCCTCTGAATTGATCTATTTTTTAAAAGCAGGGTTTCTAAAAATATTCTGAGAGCGTCCCAGAAAACATAAAGAAATTTTGCAAAGAGAAGACTTTGTTTTCAGTGGGTGCTGTTTTCTTTCACGTTTTGGACCTAGATTGTAAGTTTGTATTAAATTTATAAAGTGTGTTTTTTTCTTAGTTTCCTTAAAAGAAAGCATTGATTATAATCAGCTTTTATGGGGCAATCTGGGTGGCTCAGCAGTTGAGCGCCTGCCTTCGGTTCAGGTCGTGATCCTGGAGTCCCGGGATCGAGTCCCACGTTGGGCTCCCTGCAAGGAGCCTGCTTCTCCCTCTGCCTCTCTCTCTCCCTTTCTCTGTGTGTCTCTCATGAATAAATAAATAAGATCTTTAAAAAAATCAGCTTTTACTTAATTATGAAGTTGAAAGCTTTAGCATATACATATATGCCATATATATGTATATATATATAAATATAAATATATATAAAACCTGCTATGGACTATTTTTACTGAGACATACTTTGGATTATTTACTTCCCCCCAGCTTTACTGAAATAGAATTAACAACTGAAAATTGTATATATTTAATGTGTACAATGTGATGATTGGTACTAGCTATTATAGAACACTATAGAGAAGCGCTATCATTAGGACAGGTTAGCAAGGTGACATTCTAATAAGGGAGCAAAGCCTGGGAACATCAGGCAGAGGGCCTTGGGAAATGTGGATGATTTCCCTGGTGCCTTTTATGCATGTGGGGGATTCAGACACCCATTACCTATTTATATATTCTTGCTCTCTTTTGATGCCAAAGGAAAAGGCTTCCCCAATTTTCTACCCACTAAATAATTCTTTATTGCAAAATTGAATTAGGAAAACAGAGATTTTTATATCCATTTTTTTGTTGCCTTAAAACATAGTTTTATGCACATAAATTACTTTGGAGATTAGATGCTCATCTTCAGAAAGAGAACGTTTATTTTGGAGACGTGTACAAAGCATACACAAAGGACATAATACATGCAGTTCTCCAGAAGCTTTTGCAAACATCAAAGAACATGACAACTACTGCTCGACATCTTTCATCTGCGATTATGCTGGGCTGCCTCCCTAACGCCCATTTTTGCATATACGGTTCCAACGATTTGCTCAAGCTCAGTTGTCTGCCGCTTCTTCCAGGAACTGACGAACTGCTTTAAAAATCTGTAATGAATAAGAGTGACCTATAATTTCAGAAGATTACTTAAAACTATTTCAGCATAGTTTCTTTAAAAATGCCTGCTAGGGGTGCCTGGGAGACTCAGTAGGTTAAACACCTCATTGTTTTTGCTCAGGTCTTAATCTCTTAATCTCAGGGTCTTTGGGAGCCCTGGGACCCCACTCTGCATGCAGTGAAGTCTGCTTGGGATTGTCTCTCCCTCTCCCTCTGCCCCTTCCCCGTTCCTGTGCGCTCATGCATGCGTGCTCTCTAAAATAAATAAAATATTTTTTAAAAATGCCCGTTAAAATCCAGTTAGGTCAATAGTTGTTTAGGTATAGAAGGAAGACCTCTCTCCTATTTGAGAATCCAGGAAGAGTACCAAGGAGTGGGTTTTTTAAAAATAGAACTGAGGTTTATTGCTGTTTCTGGTTTGGGTGTGTCGGGTCAGTCACTTTGCCTCCTCACCTTCTGCTTCCTAGTCTCCCAAGGAGGGAGCAGATGACATTATCTCTGAAGCTTTTTTACTTCTAACCTTTCTTTAGTTAAGTAAGTCTGATTTGAATGACTCTGGGAATGGGCCCTGTTGAAGGAGTTTGCTTATTGCTGCATTAGTAGTAACCAGATGATGCTACTGTTGAGTCACACCCCCTGGCCCACATCTACTTTTAACCACAGCTGTAGTGGGTGCTTGACTGTCCTCACACTTTGTGTCTTAGCACTGGTCCCAGGGCCTTCTCCTATGCAACAGGAGGGTGCCTAGCCTGAACACAGACACGGCCCTGAAGTACTAGACCCTGATTTTTCTGGAGGCCATGGCAAAAAGTGTTTGAATGGAGTACTGTAGAGACTCTGCATGTGTCTGACATACTCTGGAGATGTGGATAAGGAGTATTTCCTACAGGTTATGAAATACGCACTATGTATGCATTGTGTTGATCTCTCATGACCTGATTCCAGCGTGCCACATCGAATATACACACATGCCAAATAGAATGCATATAGTCTCTCAACTAGTGATTGATTGATGCATTCATTTGTTCAATAAAAACCTATTGACTACCTCCCGTGCCTCATATACTGTGCTGGGAATGGAGCAGTAAACAAAGTACACATAAACATTTTCCCTTGTGGATATTATGCTCCGATGGGTTTGTGGTGGGAAGAGAAAGAAAAAGAAACATTAAATTAACTATGGTAGTAATAGGTCAAAGTTTGATCTCTATTTTGAAGGAAAATGAAGGAGGAGAGGCAGGAAAAGGAAGAGTAGCCGAGAGCCAGAGTAGGAGTTTGCAATTTTAAATAGGGTGGTCAATGGTGGCCTCTTGAGGTGGTGACATTTGAGCCAGGATAGGATAAATGAATAGGCACAGTCTTGTTTTCTAGGGAAGAGAATTACAGCAGAGGCTCTAGACAGACAAAATAGGCCACACATTAAACATGAGGATCTTGCTCTGATGCCTACATACAATAAAAATGCTAACAACAGAGTCCGGCAGATGAAGAAACCATGAAGCAGGCTGGGCATGGGCAATCAGGGATGACTTTGCTGAATCATGCAGTGAATGCCCAGGACTAACTATTGTCAGATTTTTTTTTGAAATAAAAAACTTAAAGGAAAAATTTGGTAAAATACACATACATAAAATCTACCATCTTAATCATTTTTAAATGTACAGTTTAGTAGGTTAAGTACATTCTTATAATTGTGCAACTAATCTCCACAACTCTTAGTCTTGCAAAACTGAAACTATCTACTTGTTAAATAGCTCCCATCCTTCCCCTGCCAAGTCCCCGGCCATCACTCTTATTTTCCGTCTCTATGATTTTGTCTGCTCTCGGTACTCGATGTACGTGGAGTCACATGGTATTTGTCTTTTTGTGTCCTGCTTATTTCGATCAGCATAATGTTCTCACAATTCATATGTGTTGTAGTGCATGTCAGAGTTTCCCTTCTTTTAAGGCTAACTAATGTTCCACTGTATTTATATAGCACATTCCGTTTATCTATTCCTCCATCAGCGGGCACTTGGGTTGCTTCTACCTTTTAGCTATTGCGAATAATGCTGCTATGACTGGGGATATACACTTAATTCTTTGAGACTCTGCTTTCAGGCCTTTTGGGTATATACCCAGAAGTAGAATTGCTGAATCAAATGGTAATTCTATTTTTAATTTTTTGAGGACAGCCATATTGTTTTCCAAAGTGGCTGCACCATTTTACATTCTCGCCAGTATTGCACAGGGATTCTAATTTACACACACCCTTCCCAGCACTTGTTTTTTTTTTTTTTTTTATTCACTTTTTTTTTTTAGCCATGATATTTCATTGTGGTTTTGATATACATTTCCTTAAATCATTAGTGATGCTGAGTATCTTTTCAAGTGCTTCTTGACCATTTATATGTCTTCTTTGGAAAAATGTCTAATTCCTTTGCTCATTTTTATTTTTATTTTTAAAAGATTTTATTTATTTTATTTTTTAAGCTTTTATTTTTTAAATTATTTTTTAGGATTTTATTTGAGAGAGAAAGAGAGTATGAATGAGCAGGGGGAAGAGCAGAGAGAAAAGGAAAAGGAGGGAGAATCTCAAGCAACCCCAAGATCAAAAGTCACACAGTCCACTGGCTGAGCCAGCCAGGCACCCCATTTATTTATTTTTAAATAGGGTTGTTGTTGAATTGTTGGAGTTGTTTACATATTCTGGATGTTAACATCTTATAAGGTACATGATTTACAAGTATTTTCTCTTATTACATAGGTTGCCTTTCCACCCTGTGGTTTGTGTCCTTTGATGAACAGTTTTTAATTTTGAGGTAGTCTAATTTATTTTTACTTTCTTTTCTGTGCTTTCAGTGTCATGTCTAAGAAATCATTGACATACTCATTGTCAAGAAACTTTCCCTCTATGTTTTCTTCTAAGGGTTTTATAGTTTTAACTCTTATATTGAGGTCTTTGACCCATTTTGCTTTAATTTTTGTGTGTGGTAGAAGGTAATGGTTCAACCTCATTCTTCTGCATGTGGACATTCAATTTTCCCAACACCATTTGTTGAAAAGACTGTCTTTTCCTCATTGAATGGTCTTGGCACCCTTGTCAAAATCATTTGGACATACAAAATGTGTATGTTTATCTGGGTTTCAGAGATCTTTTGATG
The DNA here is from genome assembly GCF_011100685.1 of Canis lupus familiaris. Taxonomy (NCBI): domain Eukaryota; kingdom Metazoa; phylum Chordata; class Mammalia; order Carnivora; family Canidae; genus Canis; species Canis lupus. Next base: position 89,474,590 of record NC_049226.1, on the reverse strand, counting down.
TTTCTGAATAAAGCAGAAATTCAGAATTTAATGTGTAATAATATTTTTAAGTATAAAAATGTAAATGGAAAAAAATTAAATTACCACAGATCAAAGTACCTTGTTCAGCCCATTGGGTATTAGCTTATTACTTTTTAAAAAATATTTTTTTAATTTTTTTTGAAGAGAATAGAAATAAATGGATAAATGCACATACATGCACCCACACACAATTCAGCAAGTTTATGCTCTAGAAAAAAATATTATTTTCCCCTGGGTTTATAATTAGGCAAATATTTGTGGAGGAGTATTAGTATGAAAAATGGGGCTTGCTTTCTTTCTTTCTTTCTTTCTTTCTTTCTTTCTTTCTTTCTTTTTCTTTCTTTCTTTCTTTTTGAAGGACAATGTAGGAAGTAAAGGAAGTCATTTCTAATTTGCAAGGGTAGAGAAATAGATCCCATGGTGAGAACATGTTCTCACCATGGGATCTATTTCTCCGAGGCCATGAAGAGGGGGAAAGAGAAAAAAGCTAACATCTGTTGGTGACAAGTGTATGCCAAGTGTTGTACACATTTATTTTATTGTCTTACCAAAGTTCTGCTACAGATTGGCTTTTATCATTTCCATTAAAAAAAACACACAGGGATCCCTGGGTGGCGCAGCGGTTTGGCGCCTGCCTTTGGCCCAGGGCGTGATCCTGGAGACCCGGGATCGAATCCCACGTCGGGCTCCCGGTGCATGGAGCCTGCTTCTCCCTCTGCCTGTGTTGCTGCCTCTCTCTCTCTCTCTGTGATTATCATGAATAAATAAATAAATAAAATCTTTAAAAAAAAAAACACACACAATTTTTAAAGAGAAAGTGTAAAGCTTGTTTTAGGTCACAAAGTAAGTGAATGACAGAACCAGAATTTAGGCACAGGTCAGACATCCTTCAAAATTGCACCATTATGTCAGGTTATGTTATCTCTAAATAAAAATCTTTCAGCAGCTGAGATGGGCAGCCAGGAGGCTGACTGAAAGAGAAAATATAGTTTTTCTTCATTAACCCATTAAAAAAATTAACTGGATTAAAAGTAAATAAAAAATAGCAAATCAAAAGAAACCTAACCTTCCTGGCTTTATAATATGTTACTACCTTAATAGATCCTGAAATCCATCAATTTATGCAAATATCCTTACTCTGTAAGCAGGGTTTTTTTTTAACTAAGTTTTTAAAATATGGGCACTTAGTAAGTAATGACAATTATTATTCTGTATTATAATAATGAAAAATATGAATAACCATACTTAGTGGAAGCAGCAGTTTTATAAGTACTACCTTTGAGTATCCAAAATGAGTTTTGAATGCTTATATAGGAAGCTTTAGAATCTACAAATCCTTTCTTATGTGGCTTACAAGCCACATGTGCCTATTTGAGGATTCTAAAAGCAGTGGGTAGCCCACAGAATCCATAACCCGAGCTGGAAAGGAGCCCAGAAAGTCCCAATTCTCTGATTTTACTTATGGTGAAACTAAGGTTAAGTGTGTTCTTCAAATCCAGAGCCAAGACTAGAAACAAGATCTCTTCTATCTTAATGCAAAGCTTGCTCTGATATATCTCTCTTTTTATTAGCTTTGGAGCTAATGAAAGAGGATTTGGGATTCATAATGGCACCCAATGATGTCTGCAAGGAATAAATATTCTACAAGTCTGTTTCTTCTTCCCTAAATGTATTTCAATGTTAGTGTGATTTTAATGTTCATTGAACCATCCAACAGCTTACTCAGTAGTCACATGAGCCAAGAACAGTGCTAATTGTTCATGATACAGCTGTACACTTAGTGACAGGGCCCATGCCCTCATGGAATTTATATTCTGATGAAATGAGACTGACAATATGTGTCTAAACAAGCAACCCAGGAACATATAGATGGTGAAACATTCTACAGAGAAAAATAAAATAGAGTGAGGATAGAACTGTTGATCCGTGGTGTTTGCTCTTTTATGTTGGAAGGTACAAGGAAGGTTCAATCACTTAAGAGGGTACCTTTTGAGGAGAGACCTGCAGGAGGAGACGGACCCAGGTGTGGGGCTACTAGGGAAAGAGAATTAAAGAAAGAAGAAGGAACACATAAAGATGTCACTGTGCCTGGAATGAAGTGAATCAGGGAAGGGTTACATATGACATCAAAAAGGCATATTGGTGCCAGATCATGCAGGACTTTGTAGGTGACTTTAATGTCTGACTTTTACTTTGAGTGGGATGGAAGCCATTGGAAAGTTTTGAATAGAGGAGTAACATGATCTGACTTGTGTTCTGATATGATCACTCTGCCTCTGGGTGCAAAAGGCTCTGGGTGGGATGTGGAAGCAGGAAAAATAATGTAGGAGCTCCTGTAATAACCCACAAGGAGAGGAAGATGGTTGTGGTGGTGGAGCAGTAGGAGTGAGAGCAGATGGAGGAGTCAGTTTCTGCTTGTGTTTTAAAGGCAGAAATGTAGAATATAAGTCACTTCAAGACTGACTTCAACTACTGAACAGCTGGGAGGAAGGAGATCCTGTTTTCTAAGATGGGAAAGAATGGGGGGAGAATGGAGATAGATGAAGATTAGTAAAAGGAAGAGCTTGCTTTTGAGTTTGTTTAGTTTGAGATTCCAATGGGATGTTCAATTTGAGTGTCGGGTGGGCAACTGAAAATAGGAGTCTGTGTATAAGGGGAGTGGCCTGGAATGGAGATATAAATTGATACCATTTGAAAATATTGTTGAACTCCTTGCAAATAAGTTTCAGACATGATACCCCTTTACTTAAGTATATCCCTATGTATTTCCTAAAAACAAGGAAAACAGCTATATAACCACAGTACAATGACCAATACTGTTTTCCAATGTATAGTATTAGCTAATCTACAACTCTTACTCAAACTTCATCAGTAGTCTCAGTAATGTCCTTTATAGTGCCCACACATGCACACATGTGATGTCACAAAGTCCACAATCATCATATCACTATCAAGCATTACATACACATACACATGCAATGCATTGCATTTTATATACATACACACACACACACATATATATAATTTTTGCATACATATAAAAAATTTCATAATTCCAGTTGGGACTGTAATTAACAACATGGGAAAGTCTTGTTGAAAAGCTTGATGAAAAGTTGGGAAAATCTTGATGAAAGCTACACAGAAGTTTTTTTTTTTTTTTTTAAGTATACTTATGCCTTTTCCATAAAATAAAAAATTATAAAAATGTGTTACTGTATACATTTTTGTTTAAAACAGATTTTAATTCTGCATTTTAGATTGAGCTGCTATAACAACATACCATAGTACTGGATGGCTTAAACAACAGATCTTTACTTTTCATGGTTCCAGCGGCTAGAAAATTCAATATCAAGATGCCAGCAGATTTGGTTCCTGGTGTGGGCTCTCCTGGCTTGCAGATGGCCATCTCCTTGCTGTGTCCTCACATGGTGGAGAGAGAAGAGAGAGAGTTTGGTTTCTCTTCTTCTTCTTATAAGGACACCAATCCCATTATGCAGCCTGAAACTAAGGGCCTCATTTAAACCTAATTACCTCACAAAGACCCCATATCCAAATATCATCACATTGGGAATTAGGGTTTCAATAAATGAAGTATGGTGGGGGGAGGCACAAAATTTAGTGCATCACATTGGCAAAAAGTTATTAAATTAAATGATATATGGAAATTTATATGGAAATATAAGAATGTATAGCATATATACATAGAACTGTATATGTTATAGACTATGTTTATTAAAAATGTTTTGAGTATAGTTGACACACAATATTACATTATTTCAAGTATACAACATAGTGGTTCAACTTCTCTATATGTTATGCTGTGTAGCTACCATCTGTCACCATACAACATGTGGATTATACTCAATGGTCTATATTATGAATTAAGGATGTATTCCAGAATATTATAATTGATATGAAAGTATTAATTCTATGCAAAAAAATCTCATGATCAGTCTTAGAATATCTCGGCCTATTTTCACAAAGCATTTTATCTTCCCTCTGTTATATAACCTCATAATAGCAAGAATCTTGTCTATTCTGTTCATTGTTTTATTCCCTCTGCCTCGAACAGTGTTCAGTATCTAATAATACCTGTTGAAATATGTTGAAAGACAGAATAAGAAAATGTAGACCCTTCATATACTTATTGTCATGTGTTTACCCCCCAATAATGTATCCATATACTTTAAAATATTGAAAATCGTTGTTCTAGGGGGAAAAATGGACTATGAAATCATAAGACTGAGAGAAATTGTAAGAGGCATTTCTTAGGGTTTTTGTGAAATGTAGATGTGGTCATAACATAAGCTGAACGCCAAGAGCAGGGTTGGTAGGTGGAAATTGCCCAGCAGTGATCCTGGTAGCTCATTACTTCTGCCCACCACCTCTTTCTCCTTATAAATTCTGCCAAATTCTCCAGATTCTATACATTTGGAATGTATCTCAAAGATAAGCAAGGAAACGTTGGGCAGATAAATTTGGGAAATTGTTCAGTTTTCTAAAATCCCAATCACTTCCTTGATCTATTGAAAACAGACTTGGACAAAGTTGGTTACAGCTACTTTATTCTAGGGCCCTGGCATGGACTTGGGTCCTGTCCTTCCCTCTGTCAAAATATGTCAAAAATCCTGTGGAGACTTTCCCTCCACAGGTTTTTCAATAGCCAACAGTTAAAAGATGAGTCAAATAATTAAGACAGCTCTATTTGACATAGCCAAGAAACATTGCTCTGGGAGTTGGGGAAAAGATAGTATAGCTGCCCTTTTATAGAGAACATCTACTGAATTATAAATGAATGAATGAATAGTAAAGGAAGAATTCAGAACTTAGTACTAAATGTTGACTCCATATTAGGCATGTTGCTAGATGCTGTGAGAAATGCAGTAGAGAAATGGTCTAAGTGGACAGAAAAGACAATTATTAAAAATGAAAGAAGTATGTGTATGGGTGAAAGAATGGTGGGGAGTTTGAATGGGTTGGAGCAGCTGATGGGATGGGGAGGTTTCAGGAAGGATCTGGCATGCTAAGTATGTCTGAGAAACAAGCAGAATTTTGCAAGAGGAATTCTAGAAAAGTACAGCAGTGTGGTTTCTATAAAGAGCTAAGATGGTGGGGTTGGCAAACCTTAGTTCTAAATGGACTCAACCACATTCTTAGCTCATGGAGACAAGGCTCAGCTTCCTTGTCCGCCAAATGGAGAAGATGGTGGTTTAGACCAGGCTTGTTGCAAAGATTAAATGAGGAGACTTAGGACAGACTTTAGAACCAGTAAGTGCTCAGTAAATACAAGCCACTATTGTTATTGTAATTGTTATGATTTTCCCATTTTAATAAGGTATAAACTTTTGTGCAGCGGCACAATGCCAAAGAAACCAGGCAGAAATTGCCATGGAATGTCAAGGAGCCCAGTGTAGATTGGAGCATGGAAAGTTATAGAGAAAAGAACACCCTCTTAGGGAGCACTCACGCTGCGCTAGAGGCTGGGAGCTTTGGAGACACAGATGCAGCCCTTCCTCATCCTCATCAGCAGTTAGCTTGGTGAGGGTCAGGCAACAACCCACAACCTTCTGAGTGCAAGGACGACTGTGAATAGGTTCTGTAAAAGGGGTGCAAATACGTCATGAGAGAATATAAGTAGGAAGGATCAGTCTCACTTTGAGAAGTACTAAAAAGGAGGTGACATGAACATGTCTCTTTAAGACAAGAGTGATTTAAAAAAGTGAATCAAGCACTATTTCTGATTTTACAAATGTCACCATTTTCCTGGCTCTGACATCTGGGCGAATTGCTTACCCTCTGTAAGCCTTGCCCTTTTTTTTTCTATTAAATAGGGATAATATGGTACCTACTGCTTACAACTATTGTGGGGTTTATGGAGGATAATCCACATAAAGGAGCTTATTTGGCACAATGTCAGGCAACTGATTCAATAAATCACTTGTATTTATTATTATTATTATTATTATTATTATTATTATTATTTCAAGCCTATCTTATAGAATACAAAGCACTTGTAGATTATCTCATTTGATCCTCATAGCATCCCTATAACATCCCTATAACATCAGCAAGATAAACAACTATCCTTCCACTTTAGTTAATGAGGAGGCTGAAAACTGAAGAGATGAATTTATCAAATCACAAACAACTGGTGTGGGTCAGAGTCAGGCTTCAACCCCAAATCTAAGGCTGCTGGTACATTTCCTTTCATTACTGGCTGGCGATGTCCAAATCACCCTCAAGAAGATGTAATCATCATATTGGCTTTAAAATTGTGGTTTCTTTATAACTTCAGAGCTTCTCTTGTTCAAAGGAAATCTCATGGGAACCCCTTGCACAGGCGAGGGCTGGCAGTCTGAGCCTACAGTCTTTCACCAGCTCTTGAAGGCCTTGATTCCAAGCACCCTTGGCTGGAGCTTTCACAGGGCAGCGTGCTGCTCTGGTTAAGGGCAGAGACCTGCTCCCATGGAGTTGATGCCTTTGAGGCTCACTGACTGTGGGATTCCGGGTGCCCCTCTTAAATTCCCTTTGGCTTGGTTCACTCATCCACAACGTGCAGGAGGTGGCAACATCTACCTCATGGATGGCTGTGAGAGGCGAATCTGATAATAAGCAAAACATGAAAGAATGTACTTGGCATGTAGGAAGCGCTCAATAGTCATTTATTGCAAATAACTTCATTTTTCTGGGCTTCACTTTTCTTCAGAAGAAGAAGGATAATTTAGCAAGACAGCTTTTTTCAGACTTTTCTCAGATGGGCTAACACATACAAAACGCCTGACGCAGTGCCTGGCACATAGTGGTAACTAAGTACGAGTGATCGTAAGAATCTCCTCGTGATCCTTTCTCTAAGTCTCTATAAAAGCAAGTCCTTTCTCTATTAAAACAAGTCTTCCTTGTGTTTCCAGCTTCTTTTTCTCACTGCCCTCCCCGCCTGACACTGCTCACACATGAAGGACCGACCTTTCCTGTTTCTGATGTCAATCCCTGGACCCTTTTCTCAGGAAAGACTCATGTCCTCCAATTAGACCAATACCAATTGACCTGGGGCCTTCAGCAATCTTGGTGCTTTCCACATTGATTTGACATCTGCACTTCACCTTGAAAATATGCTAATTGCAGCAGGGATCTGAAAACTGCACGAAACATGGGTTTGCAAGAGTCTATGGTATGCTAGGAATAATTGCAAATTTAATTCCCTTTGAGAAGATGTACAAAAACCTGACCACTCCCGTTAGCCCAGAAGAAATTAGAATCTCTGAAATCAAGTGAAATGAACCAAATGAAAGGACAAAATATTTCATTTTGAAGGAAAAAACCTTCTAAACTTTATTATTGAAAATCTCCCAGAAAGAAAAACACAACTTTGATTCAAAAGCGCTGTTTTTCAGTCCATCCATTTCCATTAGGCAATTCATTTTTCAGAATTAATATTCTGATAAAACCTAGCCTAATTTTTTCAGAGACAACTTTAATTTAGGCAATTAGTAAATTTTAAAAAATTTTAAAAAATTTAAAAAGTTGTAAACAAAAGTCATTATGCTTTAATATCGTGAGAAGAATGGACTATGATTCTGTAAGAAAAATATAATCTTAGATTTAAAAATATATATATATTTAAAATATTTTATCTATTTATTTGAGAGAGTCACAGATAGTGAGTCAGAGCACAGTTGGGAGGACAGGGAGTAGCAGGCTCCTTGCTGAGCAGGGAGCCTGATGCAGGAAGCCTGATGCAGGGAGCCTGACACAGGGAGTCTGATGCAGGGAGCTTGATGCAGGGAGCCTGACACAGGGAGCCTGATGCAGGGAGCTTGATGCAGGGAACTTGATGCAGGGAGCTTGATGCAGGGAGCCTGACACAGGGAGCCTGATGCAGGGAGCTTGATACAGGGCATCATCCCAGGTCCCTGGGATCAAGACCTGAGCCAAAGGCATACACCCAACCGACGAAGCCACCCAGGTGTCCCAGTTGAGGTATATTTTATATATCATAAAATCCACATGCTTCAGGAGTACCATTCAGCGATCTTTAGTGACTGCCCCGTAATGCAGCCACCACCCCAAGTCCACTATACAGCATCTCACTCGCCCAACAAGATTCTTTCTACCCACTAGTAATCAATCCCCATCCTAAATCTCACTCCTTGGCCATCACTGATTTCTGTCTATGAATTGCCTTTTCTGGGCATTTCCTATAAGCAGAATCACACAGTGTGTGGTCTCGTGTGTCTGGCCTCCATCATTCAGCATACGTTCTTGAGGTTCACTCATGTTGTATTGTGTGTCACCGTCATCCTTTTTTATTGCTGAGCAGTATCCATTGTACTGACTGATCACATCTTGTCTCCATACGCCAGGTGATGGACGTTTAGGGTGTTTCCAGTTTTTGCCTGTTGTGATGTAATCTTATTCTTACAAGACAAAATGGGTTACAGTCTGGTTCTCTGTTGGCAATGGTTTCCTGAGCAGAAAAGCTTCACATACTACTACCAATGGCTCCGAGGCATCTGTCTTCCTCTCTTTCTTGGCACAACTCTGTTTAACATTCTGCTTCAGAATATGAGCAACACTTTCTGTATTTTTGGAGGCTAATTTAGGTTCATAACTCAAGAACACAGATTATTTTAGTAGGCAATGAAGAAGGGGGACTGCTCAATGCTCCATGGTGTACATTGGAGAAATACACTTTCAGGTCAAATTTCCCACTCACACTTTGCAAAATTCCCTCTCTGTCAAAATTTCCTTCTCAGCCCAATTGGAACAATATATCAAAGTAAGCGGGTGAGTGACTCTCCATTTAAAATTATACATTCTGTCCATTCTTACCCATATTTTTAATATAAATGCGAAGCTATCATGAAAAGTGTTAAGAACTCAGCTGGTTGTACTTTCATGGTTTATGCTTTGCTGAAACAACATTATCCATCTCGCCCAGGATGGCTGCAGAATAGTATTTAGAATTTCAAATGGCTCCAGAGGATCTCAGGAAGAGAGAGAGAGAGAGAGAGAGAGAGAGAGAGAGACACACACACACACACAGACAGAGAGAGGGTCCAACAGACATTAGGGTCAAATGAAATAGATAATGGAAAACAGGAATGGATTCATTTCCACATTTTTTCAATTCACACCATTTGATAGAATCCATTCATTCCTGACCAGCCAACACTTACCAAGTATCTACTGCATGCAGAATCCTGGACTATTAACTGGAGATGCAAAGATAAAAATGACCATCCATTTAATCACTAATATTTACTGAGTAACAATTTTGTTCAATGTACTGTAGGCTCCAGGCATTCAGAAGCATAAACCAAGTTGGTGCTGTTGTGAAGCTATCACCCAGTTGGGGATAAAGATCAAGAAAGCAAACAAAGAAATATATAAAAATATTGCACATAATGATACATGCTATAAAGAGATAAAGAACCCAGGATGTTAAAAAAAGAAAAAAAACAAAAAAATAAACCAGGATGTTGAGAAGGAGCATAATGAGGAGGTATTTAGGATCTCTGAGGAGTGAGGGAAAATGTTGCAGTCAGAGGCCGTGGCAACGGCTCAAAGAGCGAAGGGGAAGAGCCTGGTCCTCACCCACGTGGAGGACAGAAGGACAGACACGGCACCACGGTTAGACGGTCTGAGCTTGGGAGAGCCGTGGGTAAAGTCCACAGGTCCTCGTGGATGAGAAGTGGCTCAGAACAGTCTTTCGCATCTAAAGTAGAAAAATGAGAGTTTAATGACCAAATGGGTGAATGAACAGGTTACAGGCCGATGAGTAAATCGCAGAATGCCCATACGGACGGAGACGACTGGCTAGGACCGAGCGCACGAGTGTGTAAGGGGAAAGAAAAGAGGCCCTTTCGGCCGGGCAGAGGGAGGGGAAATTGTCACACACGTTTTGTAATCCGCGGATGGTGTGAGAGAGGGCACAGGACAAATGGCAAGGGAGCGAGACCGAAGCCTGAGAGTATTTTCCAGCCTCACAATTCTTCCCCTGAGGGGCTGGCCCTTCTTGCATTCTAATTTGAGGAGCTCTTCCCCACACACTTCGGCATAGAATGAGAGCATCCTCCACTTTTGTGACAGCTGCCTGGCAAGCAAAGGAAAATTAATTAAGTGGCACGAATGGCCTGCAGGTCGGATTTTCCACATAAATGGCGCATAGAACAGTTGTGTCTTTTAAGATTGGATTCATCTTGAGAAAGTAGCAGAGGCAGGATGTGTGAACCTGGTATGATTCAAGGAAAACGGTGTTTATCAGCCTAGATATCTATACCTCAATATACACACACACCTACACAGCGGCACGCAAATATATTTGTTAACTTCTTTTTCTTTTTTAAGATTTAGAACAAAACTTTGTGCTAGAAGATTAGCAAGAAAGCCGGTAGACACGTTCCTAGACATGTTCAGCGCTGCCTGATTGCAAAGTTGCGGGTTGTGACATCCTCGTGTGCTGCGCTACGTGCCAGGCCTGACAGCTCTATGCAGTCTGTGGTCGCCAGCACGGGCCGAGACCACACACACCATCGCTACTGCACAATCCTGTGCAACTCACAGCTGGCCAACTTCCAACGTGGCGGGTTCTCTGTGCCTCTAGGTAATAGACAAGGGTGGTCCCGGAGCCCTGAGCTTTTTGGTTTCCCTCCAAAATTCTTTACTTTTATTCCAGGAGGAAATAAATACATCCCATCAATGCAAGAACCCCAGAGAGCAGATGCAATTTCCCACAGCACAAACAGCAACTCCAGAAAAGACACGTAAGCTCCTCACTCATGGCCAGCAAAGTCCTTTTCTGATAACATTAATAAAAATAGCATGGGGAACGTTTGCTCGAGTGGCAAAAGTGAGACATTCCTGGATCTTACCTTTGCTTAAATCATTCTCCTATTATATTTTATCTTTTCAGATCGAAATGAAGTTAACATACTTAGAGGCCACAGGAAGGCAGTTGCGCCAACAGACCGTAGCCCCAAATGCCTTCCTGAATTCTCAGCAAGAGGAGAGCAGTTGCTCACCACGGGGCAGAGGCTTCCGGGTCGACGGGGCTCATGCCTGGTCTCGACTGCCAAGAAGGGATAGAGGTGAGAAGTAAGGTCAAAGAGTAGAAATCAAGCTTCTCCTTGTTTGCCTGTCCATGGCTTTCTAAACCTTATTTAGTTCTTTTTATTCTTTCTCCCCAGTTTCACTCCTTCACCTTGAGGACTTCTCTTGGGTTTCAGAACAAAGGAAGGGATTTCTTCCTGTGCAGAGAATTCCTGGGTCATCTCTCGCTCCACAATTGGGGTCCCTCTTCCTTCCATTTGGAATATATTGCATGTATCACTGCAATGATATGTCTCATATCAAAAACTTTGTTTTGTTAGTCTCCCGCCTAGGCCGTGTGATGTGCACAAATGGGGTCTGATTTTGCTGATCATTTTTCCCCTTTATATCTGTCCACATCATAGGTGCTCAGTGAATTAATAAATGTGTAAGGACACCCAGAAATACCTTCCCTCTCTAGGAATTTTTACTGACTCTTAAGCCTTTGGCTCATGTTCTCATTCTCTGTCTACACTAACTTGACTGTGTATTTGGTATTTCCTCAACTTATTTCCTGGCAAGATTTTTATAAAGTATTTATAGGCAGAGACTCTGTGGCTGTTGCAACAGGTCTCCCAAAATGCTTGCAGATCAATGTTTCTAAAACCCTAATCTTTCCAAAAGCAAAGCCAAACAAGCAAAACCTTAATTTTCTTTCTGTTGCCTTCAAGAGAAAACTTAAGCTCCATAAAAGGGCGTTGGGTCAAGAACTTCCGTGTCACCTAACTAGTTCCTAACCTGTTAGCTGTGTGAGCCTCGCATGAGCAATTTGTTTTATCTGAGTCTTAGTTCACCCATCTTAAAAATGAAAAAAAAAATGGGGGTAATGATAGTAGCTGTTTTTTCAGATTCAGTGTGATAATGCATGAAGTGGGCGAAGCAGAGTGCTTGGCTTGTGATAACACCTAACACGTATTCCTTAATTTCATTGTTTATTGTTTCCATCCTTTCTCTCTCCATCTCATCTTATGTCTTTCCTACTGTCTCTTCTACTTTTTTAAAAAAGATTTTATTTATTTATTCATGAGAAACACACACACAGAGAGAGAGAGAGAGAGGCAGAGACACAGGCAGAGGGAGAAGCAGGCTCCATGCAGGGAGCCCGACGCAGGACTCGATCCCAGGACCCCAGGATCAGGCCCTGGGCTGAAGGCAGAGGTAAACCGTTGAGCCACCCAGGCTGCCCTCTTCTACTTTTAATGAATCAATTCACCTGATCTTTCACTTAACAGCAGCAGATTAGATAATTTTCCATAATTTTGCAAAATTAAAAAGCCTTTACCCTTAGAAATCCAATGCTTCCGTAGGCTCAAGTATTTATGCTCTTCTTAACTATTGAGGTATCTGGGCAGAGAAAACCTACAAACCCTGATACTTAACCAAAAGGAAGGCAGATTTCCCCCCAGTTATCAGAAACAGGGTTACTGGGAAGAAATCTATGATCTCTTTCCTCAGGGAGGGTGCTCTGACTTCAGAGGACCCAAGCTTTTGCATGAGGAGTTAGCAACATCAGCCTTGTCATTTCTGTCTCCATATTGTGGGTTAATTCCCAAACCCAGAATATGCCGTTTCATGCAAATGGCTTTGCTGCCAGGTTTTGGGGGCTCTGTAAGTTTCCATCGTCTTATGTAAAACAGTCCATTTTCTTCATTCCTTCTGTCATCTACTCCATGGGTGTGTACCACGTGCCCAGCACTTGGGGTTAAAGACAGATGAGACACATTTCTCTCAAGGAAGACAAATGAGGAGGAAGGTTGTACTGTGGTGGGGAAAGTGGGTTCTTCACATTTTTTTTTTCTTTTGGAGTGTCCTTTATGCACTAGTCCACAGAGGTGGTCATTTCCACACCAGCCAACTCCCCTGGCCAAAATACCACATTCAAGTGGCCATATAGCAGCCTACTCCTAACAGCCTAAAAATCAGTAAGTATTAATTATACTTTTGTTCTAACATGAGTGAAGAGGTAACAAGGTTTTTATCTTATTGTTTCTCATGGCAATGTCCCATGGGCCTCATCCTGACTCTCTGTGTATGAGCGTGACAGCAATTATGGCACTAACAGGCCAGATTTATAGGAGACAGAGCCTACGTCTCAGGAGCCAGGAAGAGCTGAGTTCAAAGCCAGTCCCCAGGTGTATGCATCTGGACAAGCTACTCAGTCTAATGTATAGAATATATACGATGGGAACTTGGGATGCTGTGAGTAAACAACTTAAAGATAAGATGCTCAGCCCAGGATTACTGCACAATAGTTACTCATTGGGATCCCCTCTTCCTCTCTTACAACTCACTACTGTGACGCCCATGGTGGGGCATCAATGGTTGTGGCCTTTATCCTGGAGTATTACTACTGTCACTGTTATGGTTGGAATTGAATGCTTTCAACCTCTCACCAGCCCTTATTTCACCTTAGGCGTTTGAGACCTATAGACTCCACACAGAGGCCATAGATTCCTGGAAAGGGCATAAAGGTGGAGCCAAGAGAGGACACACAGTAGTTTTCTCCCTGTTTACTGTCACACTGACCCCACATTCAGACAGCTTGCCTGATGCAGAGCTCTGAGGCTGCTTCATCAGACTCTCCATCTTCACCCCTGGACTTGGGGTGAATTAGATGCGATGAACATCTCCCAGGACAGCCTTATTTGGTTATGCAAGACCTGTTGGGTCTTGATGGCCTGGGACTGGCCAAAATTAAATGTCTAGACAGAGGCACCAGCCAGTTTTAATCCCACATCCATTTGACTCATGTCAAACATGTTATGATTCTCTGAAGCTGCAAAGGGACATGTCGAGGAAATTGTGGTACCTCAGCCATTGGACCAGCATTCTGAGCTAAAAGCGCCTTCAATCATCATCTTCTTCGGAGGAGGAGGCGGCGGAGGCGGAGAGGAGGCAGGAGTAGGAGGGGGGAGGCGGAGGGGGGTTGAGGGAGGAGGAGGAGCTGAGGCGAGGAGGAGAGGAGGAGAGGAGGATGGTGAGAGATGAGGGGTAGTGAGGCGAGGCGGGAGGAGGATATGGACTTCCTTTCGATTATTTCTTCTTATTCTTGAGGTCTATTCTTAGTCCTTCATTCTCCTTGTCATTATCTCGTATCTTCTTCTTCTTCTTCTTCTTCTTCTTCTTCTTCTCTTCTTCTTCTTTCTTCTTCCTCCTCCTCTTCTTCCTCTTCCTCTTCTTCTTCTTTTACAGAAAGAGTGCATGTGTCAGTCAGGAAGGGGAGGGGATGAGAGAGAATGTTAAGGAGACTCCACACTCCGCATGGAGCCTGATACGGGGCTCAATCTCACAACCCTCTGATCATGACCTGAGCTGAAATCAAGAGTTGGATTGCTTAATTGACTGAACCACCCAGGTGCCCCTGGACTTCTTGATCAATTAAAAATTAAAAATATTTTCTCTCTCCATTTCTTTCTATTGCCTCTCTTCATTAAAAATTAAACTGTGCATAATACCCTCCAGTTCCATCCACGTCTGAGGGTATTATGCTAGTGAAGTAAGTCAATCGGAGAAGGACAAACATTATATGGTCTCATTCATTTGGGGAATATAAAAAATAGTGAAAGGGAATAAAGGGGAAAGGAGAAAAAATGAGCGGGAAATATCAGAGAGGGAGATAGAACATGAAAGACTCCTAACTCTGGGAAACGAACAAGGGGTGGTGGAAGGGGAGGAGGGCGGGGGGTGGGGGTGACTGGGTGATGGGCACTGAGGGGGGCACTTGACGGGATGAGCACTGGGGGTTATTCTGTATGTTGGCAAATTGAACACCAATAAAAAATAAATTTATAAAAAATTAAGCTGCATCTATTAAAAGAAAAAAATGGAGTCTGTTAAGTTTGAGGTATAATTTGAGAGATAGGTTGAGAGAGAGGGAGGTAATCTATGCTAATGTGCTTATTGTGGATGACTATCTGGGATGTAGGGCTGATATGTACATTTGGAGTGACTGGTCTGGCACATACGGTGGCTGTGTCTTAGGGGTAGGAGTGTGGGAAAAGTGTATGCAAGTGGCATGTGTGTTTGGTATGAATGCATGGAGGGGGTAGTGTGTATGAATGTAATATTGTGACTGTGAGTATTCTTGGGGTGTCCATTGTGTCCATTGTGGATGCGTGCACATATGTGGATGTGGAGTGTGGATACATATAGTTGTGATAGACATGTGGGCTTGTGAGTATGAATATATATGTCTGTGCACCATTTTTAAAATCTGTTATTTTGCATCTTCCAGCTGCATTGCTCAAGTGCTATAGAATTATAGCTCAGAATAGTTCCCATAAACAAAAGCATTTGGCCTCTGTGGTTCAGCTGTATGGAAATTGGCAACACATTCCATCAGGGTGTCTATGTTAGAGGTGAGGCTTCGGGGAGAATTCCCACAACTTTCTGGAGGCATGTGACATGACTCACCACCGTGGATTGAAACACTCCTGAGATCTTATTGTTTCACATTAATCACAGCCTTAACTCTGCTTTTTTTGGCTTGATTTTTTTCAAGCCCTAAGAATAGAACCACCAGGATCCCACTTTAGCCTTTATATTGACTCACAAGCCCTGACTTTCATAATCTTCAAGGACATTTAGAGAGTTGGCAGTAATTAGAGATTTTTTTTTAACCCCCCAACCCAGTTTAAATGTATTTTCTCAGGAATAATATGTCTTGTTAATTTGAGCATCTGTTTCTGCTCACACTACCTACACAGCTTTGTATCTGGCCCACTCTGAAATGCTTCCTGTGTTAGTAGGGAGGTGGTCAACGTGGGGTGTTCCTGTAACTCTCCTCAAGGGGGCTTTGCCCACAGCATCACCACCATGCCTGCAGTGTCTAGTGGATGCTCCAAGTGATGCCTTTCCATAATCCTTCCTTAACCACCATGGTGATGGGGGAGGAAATCCTTCTCTGTGAGTACTTAGTCCTTTACCTTGGTCATTGCACACGTGACACAGAAATGCAAACACACAGTAGGCACGAGGTGTTCTCCAAAAGAAGGTGGGATTCCTGAGGGTCAGACCAAGGTGCATCCTTCTCTGGTTCCTGAGCACTGTATAACCTTTGATTTCTTTACTCATTTTTAAAAAAGATTTTTAAAATTTATTTGACAGAAAGAGAGAGAGCACAAGCAGGGGAGCCACAGGCAGAGGGAGAGGGAGAAGCAGGCTCCCCACTGAGCACGGAGCCTGATGTGGAGCTCAATCCCAGGACTCTGGGATCATGACCTGAGCCAAAGGCAGACACTTAATCGACTGAGCCCCCCAGGTGTCCCTAGTCTCTGATTTAGAAGAAGAAGTAATGGACTCAGGAAAGGAGGGAAGAAGAAAAGAAAGAAGGAAAGATTAAAAAAAAAAGAAAAGCCTGAGGTACCTGGGTGGCCCATTTGGTTAAGTGACTGACTCTTGATTTGGCTCAGGTTGTGATCTCAGGGTCGTGAGATTGAGCTTGCATTGGGCTCTGTGCTCGGTGCTCAGCACGGAATCTGCTTGGGATTTTTCTCCCTCTCTGTTCCTCCTCCTGCTCATATATGCACTGTCTCTAGAGAGAGAGAGAGAGAGAGAGAGAGAGAGAGAGAGAGAGAGAGAGAGGGAAAAGGAAAGAAATAGCCTTCACAAACATGTTTTTTCAGTGCCAGTCACTCCTCTGGGTGTCTCATGTTGCTACCTCACTGAATTAGTTCATCAACCTTCTGGAGTACGTTCTATCACTCAGTCCGGGTTATTGATGAGAAAACAGAGACATGGAAGGCTTAAATGAGTTGCCCAGCATCACTCAACCTACTAATGAACCAAACTACAAACCCAGGGTGTGTGGCTCGAGACGCCACCCTTTAATCAGCAATCATGTTGCCTATTTTGGCTTTGCGCCATGTCCAGCGAGCGTGTGTGTTGTCTCTGTGACCCAGGGCACAGAGTCTCAAGCTCAATCCATGTCATTTGCCTGAATAGATTTTTTCCCCCTTTTTATATCCCAATATCAGTAAAGGTGTTTTTTTTTAAATTTTTATTTATTTATGATAGTCACACACAGAGAGAGAGAGAGGGGCAGAGACACAGGCAGAGGGAGAAGCAGGCTCCATGCACCAGGAGCCCGACGTGGGACTCGATCCCGGGTCTCCAGGATCGCGCCCTGGGCCAAAGGCAGGCGCTAAACCACTGCGCCACCCAGGGATCCCAGTAAAGGTGTTGTTTAATGGCAAATATCACACCATACTTACGCTAAAAGGAAGTTACTGGCTCACAAACAGTGAAGTCCAAGTCTAGGACAGCCTTCACACACGACCCCAGTGGGCAGAGCTTCATAACATCACCAACAACCTGTCTTTTCATCCCAAAGTGCTGCTTTCTTTTGTGGTTAATTTACTGTCACATGGACTCTGGGAGTGCAATGGAGCAAAGAGGGCCACCAGCAGCTCTAGGGATATATGCTTGGAATTTTGAAATTCCACTGTAAAGTAGGAAGACAGTTGGTTTCCTGATGATTTCTGTGAAACTCCCAGGTATGGTTCTCACTGGTTAGGTTTGGTGCCTGCCCTGAACCCATCAATCACTGGGTGGGATTGATGCTGTGCTGTGATTGGCAGAGCCAACCACGTCTGTCGCCCGCTGGAATGAGAGACACAGAAAGAGAGGCAGAGACACAGGCGGAAGGAGAAGCAGGCTCCATGCAGGGAGCCTGACATGGGACTCGATCCCAGGACCCCGGGATCAGGCCCTGGGCGGTCGGCAGGTGCTAAACCGCTGAGCCACGCAGGGATCCCTTTGTCTGCTTCTCTTAATTGATAGAAGTGAGTGTGAATCCTTAGTTATCCTGAAGTAGCTGTGAACTATTTCTAACACTCTGGGGTCCAGGACATCACAGAGGAAGGCAAACATGTTCATCAGACCCCAAATCCTCATCTAACACCAGTTAACTGCTCTCTCGTACACAGAGTGGACCACATTGGTAACCAACAGATTCGGTGACATCTTTGCACTAGAAACAAAGGACTGTTTGAGTTTAAAATAAGGATTGTGACTCTGCATACAGTCGGAGGGACAGAGAAATAAATCTCTAGGGTCAGAGGAAAGGGGCTACCTTCATAGCAACAGAAAAGGTTTTCAGAATTGTTTAAAGAAGGGATATGTTTTTTATAACAGAAGAGTCAAGGAGCATTTATACCTTCCTGTATTTTCAACCAACTAGGGAATCATATAAAACTACACAAAATTAGCAGTGCTCTGGAAGCACTGTACTTCCCACCCCGACCTCCTATATGCACCTGCGGTCCGAGATCTCAGGTTTGCCCATCATTCTCTGCTCAGTGATTTCCCATTCCCAATGATAGAAAGTTCAAGGTCTTAGACATAACAAAAGAGCGAGGCTATAACCTTTAGGGACTGAGCACTAATAATATCGCAGCATATGCTTCAGATGTCATAAAAGGTGAAAACGACACTAAACTAAGAAAAGTTATGCTTATTCCCCATGATCATTACTTGTGGATTTTGTGTTTGTAATATGAAATTTTCTTTTTTTTCCTCTCCTTTCCTGAGTGCTAATGTGTCTGCCAAGACTCTAGCTTGTCTGTTAGATCCGTGCTTCTCAAACTACTGTGCATGTTCATCACATGGGAATCTAACTGAAATACATATTCTGGTTCTGTGTGCCTGCGTTTGTTTTGTTTTGTTTGATCTCCTTTACCTACATTCCCACAGTCTAGAGGAAGCTGTTTTGATTTTAGATCTTCGGGTGGTTGGTTATTCCATAAACTTTAAGTTATGTGTTTATGGGACGACTGGGTGGCTCCGTGGTTGAGTGTCTGCCTTCAGCCCAGGGTGTGACCCAGGGTCCTGGGATCGAGTCCCGCATCAGGCTCCCTGCACGGAACCTGCTTCTCCCTCTGCCTGGGTCTCTCTCTGCCTCTTTCTCTGTCTCTCAGGAATAAATAAATAAAATCTTTTAAAAAACGTATATGTTTATAACTCTCGTCTTTTGTCAGCTTAAGACAATATTTATTCCCTTTTACGAAGTATGAAAGTGTTGTTCACCTGACTGCCTCTTTACTCCATCCTGTCTTCCCTCAATGTTTGAGAGTTTGATATTATTTTTAGTTTTACTATCATTCTCATTCATACCTCATGCCCTCTGGTTAGTATCCTGAAGCTCCCTTGTGTATGGTGAAAATCACATCACCTGGCCCATTCCCCCTGCCTTTATTCCACACCCGTCTGTCACCTCTAATTTCACTCCTACCTTGAATTTCTGACAGTTCCCAGGTGATCCTAATGTGGCTCTTGCAGCCAAGAAATTGACCGTCTTATCTTTCCAACTTTTTTTTTGTTCTTATCATCCTCTACTGCATGTCCTAGCTCAATTTCTGGCTGATCTTGAATATATCAAACCTTAACAGAAATTTCACTCCGTTTCCTCCTCTCGCACCGACTTCCCTCCTCCCCAAACTCCTACTTTTACAATAAGACTAAATCTAAATGTTTTCTGTAAATCCTTTTTTATTTCCCTTGGCAAATGGAGTAGCTTCTTATTTTTGTTTCTCTATAAACTTAACTCTGTTAGACTTGTCAAATAGAAAAATCAGGGGTTCTATAGGACTAGAGGACTATTACATGCGTAGGATTTTTTTGGTTGTTGTTGTTTTGGGAACCAACCTAAAGCCTTGAAATAACAGGTTTAGATTCTAGCTCATTATGAGGGAGAACTCTTAAATGCTCAGAGGTATTCGGTAATGGAAAAAGCAGCCTGTGTTGAGTGGTAATAAGCACCCCATCTCTGGAGGTATTCAAACAGAGTCTTGCTTCCTAGGGGCACTCCCACTAGTATTAGTCTACTGGAATGGTCCCCAAATGTAGCCTTGGATCATATGACCCCAGATTTTACTTCACAGTTTTTGTGGAGTGAGAAGGGGGAGAGAGTCAAGAAGTGTAACTGGGAAGTAATTTGAAATATTTTTATAGTATCAAAGTAAACACAGATTTATTATGAAACAAAATAGAGAATTTGAATACATTTTTTAAGATGAAAGAGAAAAACTTCAACCTAATTTCAAAATTGAAATAGGCTTATTCCAGCTTTGTCCCATTCATCTTAAATGATATTTTACTCCTGCAAAGCTGCAAAGATGCTTTAGTAAGAACAGTTGGGGAGAAATGAGTTGAACTGGATCAAGGGTTCCCAAACCTGGCTAAGACTCTCTCAGAAGTCTTGGACCTTACTCCTGAGAATTCTTAATCTCCAGGGATTCAGGAATCTGTATTTTATAAAACATTCTCAGTTGGGCATGGTGATTTGCCAAATGTGGGAACTGATGTATGAGAGAATTCTTTTGTTTTTCTTTTTTTTTCCTTTTTTTTCTTTTGTTTTTCTAATGGCGCACCAGCATCAGCTGCTGCAACCTGTCACCTCACATGCCTTAACACCCCAAGCCTTATCTCCTACTCCCAATCCAGTGTGTGTGAGCAGGATCGGGAGCGATGGGAGTCTCTGCTCCATGCGGTCAGTCAGGAACTTGAGCTCACTCTGTTGGTTCTGTGGACCCCAAACTTCAACTGGATCCAGGCATTTATTTGGCTAGGACACAGGGAAAGAATGAGAGCATGAAATATCACTCGGAATATTTTAGCAGTGGAGCTGGAGCTGGCTCATACTGTCTTTAGAGAGCCAATTGCTCAATTTTTGGGAATTCTGTGAGTTGGTTTTTAAATAGACCATTATTAAAAATTAAATTATACACACTTAGAGTTAAAATAATTTATATTAAAAATAAAACTCATCATTCTCTGATTATATTATTACATTTTACCATTATCTGTGCTCTTGAGGTTGTTTATGTATATATTATATTTGTATGGTGAAATACCGTATTGTACATCTCTCCCAACTTTGGTGACGTTATGTTAGTACTTTGAAATTAGATGTGGTGGCAATATTTATACCATAGAAATTGGCAAATACTACAAACCAGGATCCTCCCCCACCAGACCCTTCCCAGAAGGTGGTTGTTCAATACTTACCAGCGTGATACAGGTTTTAGGAATCGACATGTATTCCACTGACCAGAACTCGGGTGTAGTTTTACCTAGATGTGTAGGTGTGAGGAATCCAGTTTAGCTGTCTTGCAAAGACCATGGATGTTGGTAGGCCCCTGAAGTGAATACTCTCTGTGGCACTTCTGTGAAGAAATTATAAAATATATATAATGTGTTTGTGTATATAGCCAATGCAAATTCATGAATCTCCTGCCCTGAACTAGATTTGGGGGTATCCTGTGAAGAAAGGCTGATGAAAATGCTGAGCTGTTTTTTCCTTTAAACTCACATCTTTATTCAAATGCTTGGTCTATCAATTTTTAACCTTTCTTTTTTAACGTATCCATTTAAGGCTTTAATCTTCTTATAATTATTTGCGTTAGAGATAGCTCTTTACTATTATTAATTGATTAATTTTTAATAAAAATTTTATATACTTAAGGTATACATTGTGATTTTTGACATACATATACATTGTGAAATGATTACTACAACATCACAAAACCCTTTTTTCTGTCAAAAAAAAAAAGTGTTCCATAACCAACATCCTAGCTGATTTCCACATCCATACTTTGGCTCTATCCTGCTTCTTACATAATGCCCTCAATTGGTTTAAACCCATTTCTAAGTCAACATCACCCCCACTTTGTAGCTCGTGGTGACTCAGATCCTTTCCCACCCACACTAGAGGGAAGTCCAGACAGGTTCAGAGCTCCCTTATCTGGTCCAGCCTCTCTGGTCCCACCCAAACCCTCACTTCCCACTGCCACAAGTGGAAGCTGGTTTGCTTTTGCTTTAACCCTTCAGATCTCAGACTGCAGGGGGCATAGGATATGTAGGCATCTCCATACCCCTGCCCCCAACCCATACACACACAGGCTGTCTCCTTTTATCAGGGATTCTCAAATGTTAGTGCAGGAGAATAAAAACAGAGGAAATTAATGGGAGGAAACAAAGGTGAAAATTAACAAAATAAAGAAATTGAAGAGAATAAGAACCCCGTTTTGCCTTTTTTTTTTTTTTTTTTTTGGTGCTGCGTTTTAATTTATTTTTATTTTTTATTTTTTTAATAAATTTATTTTTTATTGGTGTTCAATTTAAGCCCCGTTTTACCTTAACAGACGTCCGTAAAATGCAATTATGTTCAAGAAAATAATATACTCACAAAATTTTCAAAAAATTCATGGCTTCCTTAAAAAATAATTAACATACAAATACAAAGTAGAAATTATTTATACAACATAAGTATCCCTATCCATATGTACTATCTAAAAACGTTATTAGATACTCAAACTATCTGACACCCAGGTTAGTTTGGTCACAAGTTTTACTACAATGTGGGGATTCCAAGAAGTTTGATGAATGAGTTAGTTGAGAATTAATCATGTAACTCATTTTTGATGTCTTCTTTTTTAGAAAGTATGGTTTTAAATATCTATGTCTAATCAGCAGAACTTTCAAAACCAATCAGAGTAAAAGTTGGAGGTTTAAATATGTTCATCCTCTGAGACAGGTGTTCTCATTGACATACTATACCCTGATTCACCACACAAGGTCAAGGTAAAATTGCAGGACTCCAGGAAGGGGAGAGTTTCAAGGTGCCAATGTACATGGTGGGTTGAAGACTAACTAGTGCTTGAGACTGCCCTGGGTCACAGAGACAACACACACGCTCGCTGGACATGGCGCAAAGCCAAAATAGGCAACATGATTGCTGATTAAAGGGTGGCGTCTCGAGCCACACACCCTGGGTTTGTAGTTTGGTTCATTAGTAGGTTGAGTGATGCTGGGCAACTCATTTAAGCCTTCCATGTCTCTGTTTTCTCATCAATAACCCGGACTGAGTGATAGAACGTACTCCAGAAGGTTGATGAACTAATTCAGTGAGGTAGCAACATGAGACACCCAGAGGAGTGACTGGCACTGAAAAAACATGTTTGTGAAGGCTATTTCTTTCCTTTTCCCTCTCTCTCTCTCTCTCTCTCTCTCTCTCTCTCTCTCTCTCTCTAGAGACAGTGCATATATGAGCAGGAGGAGGAACAGAGAGGGAGAAAAATCCCAAGCAGATTCCGTGCTGAGCACCGAGCACAGAGCCCAATGCAAGCTCAATCTCACGACCCTGAGATCACAACCTGAGCCAAATCAAGAGTCAGTCACTTAACCAAATGGGCCACCCAGGTACCTCAGGCTTTTTTTTTTTTTTTTAATCTTTCCTTCTTTCTTTTCTTCTTCTCTCCTTTTCTGAGTCCATTACTTCTTCTTCTAAATCAGAGACTAGGGACACCTGGGGGGCTCAGTCGATTAAGTGTCTGCCTTTGGCTCAGGTCATGATCCCAGGGTCCTGGGATTGAGCTCCACATCAGACTCCGTGCTCAGTGGGGAGCCTGCTTCTTCCTCTCCCTCTGCCTGTGGCTCCCCTGCTTGTGCTCTCTCTCTTTCTGTCAAATAAATTTTAAAAATTTTGTTTTTTAAATGAGTTTAAATAAATCAAAGACTATACAGTGCTCAGGAACCAGAGAAGGATGCACCTTGGTCTGACCCTCAGGAATCCCACCTTCTTTTGGAGAACACCTCGTGCCTACTGTGTGTTTGCATTTCTGTGTCGCATGTGCAATGACCAGGGTAAAGGACTAAGTACTCACAGAGAAGGATTTCCTCCCCCATCACCATGGTGGTTAAGGAAGGATTATGGAAAGGCATCACTTGGAGCATCCACTAGACACTGCAGGCATGGTGGTGATGCTGTGGGCAAAGCCCCCTTGAGGAGAGTTACAGGAACACCCCACGTTGACCACCTCCCTACTAACACAGGAAGTATTTCTTCTTTGGAAAAAAAATGTCTATTTAGGTCTTTAACTCATTTTACAACTGGACTATTAGGTTTTCTTTGCTATTGACTTGTATGTATTTGGATATTAACCCTTTGTCACATGTATGGTTTGCAAAAAATTGAAGTATTGAAGTTCCCTTCTATTGTTGTATTGCTGTCAATTTCTCCCTTCGGATCCCTAACGTTTGCTTTATATTAGGTACTCTGGTGTTGGTACATATATTTTTACAAGTATTATATCTTCTAATTTTTATTTTTTATTTTTTTTAAGATTTTATTTATTCATGAGAGAAACAGAGAGGCAAAGACACAGACAGAGGGAGAAGCAGGCTCCTTGTGGGGAGTCTGATGCATGATTCAATCCCAAGATCCTGGGATCACAACCTGAGCTGAACAGGATGTTCAATCACTGAACTACCCAGACGCCCCTCTCTTCTTCACTTTTAAAGAGTAATTTTGCCAGGAATTCTTGTTTAGCAGTTATTTCCTTTTAGAACCTGGAATATATCGCCAGACTGTCTCCTGGCCTGAAAGGTTTCTGCTGGAAAATCCACTGATAATCCTACGGGGGGCGGGGGGAGGGGGGGTTCTTTATGTGTGACAAATTACGTCTCTCTGCTGCTTTCAAAATTCTCTCCTTGTCCATGACTTTGATGATCATGCGTCTTGGTGGGTTGGTGGGTTGATCCTGATTGGGTCTTTTGGACTTCATGAATCTGGATGTTGATTCTATTCACAGAATTCGGGAACTTTTTAGCTATTCTTCCTTTAGATAAGCTTTCTGCTCTTTTCTCTTCTTCTCATAATGTGTATCCCATACATTTCTTAGGCTTTTTGCCCCCCACTCATTTTTATTCTTTTTTTTTTCTTCTGTCTGCAGAGTTTCAAATGCCTATCTTCGAGTTTTCTCATTCTTTGCTTGATCTAGTCAGCTGTTGAAACTCTCATTTATAGTTTTCATTTTAGACATCATAGTCTTCAGCTCCACAATTTATGCAATACTTTTTTTTGAATGATTTCTCTCTTTTCTTTGAATTTCTTGTTTTGTTCGGGTACTGTTTTCCTGATTTCATTGAGTTGTCTATGTTCTCTTGTAGCCTACGCATCTTTAAAAAGCAGATTTTGAATTGTTAGGCAATCTGTAGATCTCCATTTCTTTAAGGTTGGTTGTGGCACATTACTATGTTCCGTGGATGGTGTCACAGTTCCTTGTTTTTTCTTGTTCCTGGTAGTCTTGCATTATTGTCTTCACATTTGAAGAGGCAGTCATCCCTTCTAAACATTATGCCCTGGTCTACATAGGGAAAGACATCCCATAGGTAGGTGTAAGGATGTCAGCTGGCGAAGTGAGCTAGCTCCAGATCTAGATCCACATCACGGGATGCATGGGGATGCCAATTCTGAGGGTGTACCATGGGCCATCTGAAGGGAGCATGCATGTGGGGTCTGGTGGGCATGTAGATGTCCACATTGCTGTAGCCAGCACCTGGTCCTGGAGTTTCATATGTGCCACTGCAATGGGTGCTTGGTCTAGTGAACAAGTGGGTGCATGTGTGGTGGTGGTACTAGTGGATGCCAGGACCAGTGTGTAGGCACATGCTTCACAATGAATGTCAGTTCCCAGGCATGGGGGCTGTGGCCTTCCTGGGACTAGGGTGGGAGAAGAAGTATTTCTGACTCCAAGGAGGGGTTATGGGGCTCTTGGCAGCTCCAGCTTAAGGGGGGTGGGCAGTGCCTTTGGCCCTAGCCAGGTCTGTATGAAAACTGTGGGGTTCTCTGTGGTGGAAGAGATCCTCAGTGGTGAAGGCTGCTGAGGTCCTCTGCTTTACCTTCCCTTGTGTGGAAGGAACTCATGTAGGATTCCTCATGGTGACACAGCAACCTGGGGATGGAGCAATACAGGCAGAATGCTTCTTACTCCTTCTATATGTTGCCACTCCCAGTCTCTGCACTCCCCCGGGTCACTGCAGCCCTTGAACCGCACTCTGCAGTTCTTCCAGAGCCATCCTCATCCATGGATAGTTGACTTTAGCATCATGTGTGGGTGCGGGTGAAGCCTGGGATCTCCTAGTCTGCTATCTTGCTGACGCCATTTTTGGCATATTATTTATAAATGGATCTTTGTATAGTGTTGAATTATAGTTTGGTTAGTACTAAAATGGGATTATACCCCAAGATCCAAATATCTCCTTCTATTTGAGTTTCCCGCAGAAGAGGTGAACACAATGAGTAATATGAAATGGAAACAAAGTGCATGGTTAGTTAGTTGCAACAAGGTTCATCGTTCCTTAGGGCATTACTTAAAAAAAAGATTTTATTTATTTATTTGGGAGAAAAAGAGACATAGTGAGAGGGAAAGCAGGAGCAGGGGGAGAGGGAGAAGCAGGCTCCCCTCTGAGGGAGGAACCTGACAGTGTGGGGCTCAATCCCAAGACTCTGGGATCATGACCTGAGCTGAAGGCAGACTCTTAACCCACTGAGCCACCCAGGCACCCCCTTAGGGCAGCATTTTGGGAAGCACATTTGGAGTAGATGTCTTAGGCTTAAGGCTTACATGAGACTGCTAGTTTCCTCAAATCTCAGATCTAGAGCATAGGACCTTATTGCCCTGCAGGTTGCTGAAATATACAGGAAAATAAAAAATGATGAAGGAACTCTGAGGTTTCAGACTCAGTTCACCAATCCAGCCACACTGAGCAAGGAAATGAAGGATGAGAGAGAGCCACACCCATAGATGTTAGTGTTAATGCAAAAGTTATTCTGCTCATTAAAAAGTAGAACAATTTTTGTTCCAGACATCAACAAAATATTTTAACTGCTTCTTTTCCTTGTGAGTCTAGGGGGGAGATGGGGAGAGTATATTTCCCTCAATCACCAAACTATTATTTTGAAGAACAGGTTTCATCAAATATAGTAGCTGAAAATATGGAGCGGATGAAGATATTTTCCCCCAGTGTACTTATTAACTACAATGAAATTGTTTTCCACATTGATCATCATATTAATGAAGTAAATAAAAAGGATACACATGTAATATACATATGGCATATATACAAAATATATGTTTAACTGGAAATACCCTATATATTTAAATACATACTTAATTAGGAATGCCCTAGTGGCACCCATGAGATTGTGCTTGCAAATCTCTAAGTGTAATTGGCCAAGAGCATCAGCTGCTGCATTCTGAAATCCATGCTTGTGTGTTTGGGGGATGTTTTCCACCAGCTGCTCCCAGACAGTGAATGAGTGTGGCAGGATAGTAAGGTGGGCCTCTTCCAAGGAAATGTGCGACTCCTCAGATGGCAACTTTGGCCTGAGGACTCCCAAATGGTCTTCCCCAAACTTCCTATGACTGCATGACAGACAGTATAGGATGCCTCAACCCAACCTCCTCTCCTCCTTTCCTTCACTTGGGACCAGAGTGTTTTGTCCTCCGATGGTTTGCACAGCCTTTTCCGCCCCCTCTGTTTTCTTTCACATAGATGTTTTCCCTAAAAACATTCTTGCATGTTTAATTTTGGATGAGCACACACTTTTAAAATCATGATCTTTATATGGAGCACCTTTAACCTGAGGTGTTTTTTTTTTTAAATATTCTATTTATTTCTTCATGAGAGACACACAGAGAGAGGTAGAGACACAGGCAGAGGGAGAAGCAGGCTCCATGCAGGGAGCCCGATGCGGGACTCGATCCCGGGACCCCGGGGTCACGACTTGAGCCCAAGGCAGTTGCTCAACTATTGAGCCACTCAGGTGTCCCTAACCTGAGTCTTTAAGAAGGACCTCCAAAAAAGTGCTTTTAATAATTTTATTTTTAAAATACATAATTTATGATACCTTTAAGAAAGACTAATGAAAAATATCTCAATTTTCCTCATGGTTTTGCCCTATTATTTAGCAACAATTTTCCACATTAAGAAAGTTGTTTCACCCTACATTTGTTAAATTTAATGAGTTGCCTTCAAGGACTGTTCTGTTTAAGCTTTATTGGTTGAAAGTGCATTTTCTCAGAGGCCATGTTTTTAAGAAATTATTGATTTGGAACAAGCTAAAGAATGAAATTCTCCATAGCTGGAATGCCCTGGTGGCTCAGCAGTTGTGTTTGTCTTCGGCCCAGGGTGTGATCCTGGAGTCCCGGGATCGAGTCCCACATCGCGCTCCTTGCAGGGAGCCTGCTTCTCCCTCTGCTTGTCTCTCTCTCTCTCTCTGTATGTCTCTCATGAATAAATAAATAAAATCTGCAAAAAAAAAAAAAAAGAAATTCTCCATAGCTTACCTCACATAGAATCCAGTAGCTAAAACTCTATCGAGTTGATTGATCAGTATCTATCACCGATCATTACTTCATTATTTTAAGGTTTTGGTTGATACAGTCCAGCAAATGTGATACCTTCAGTTGATTACCTTAATTTGCATAAGATTCAAGACAAATGCAAAAGAAAACCCGACTTACTCCAAGCAAGAAGTCTGTAGGATAATGGGGGTGTACTTTGCTGTGGTAAACAGAGTGCGGTTAATGGTGAGTGAACACTTGGCTCGGTGCACCCTCCTCTCAGGTGGTCTTCATATGCGTGCTTGCCCAAGTTCTAATGAAGCTTGAAATTAACATGGCTCTGTTGGTTTAATTCCTGGTTTTTGCTGGAGTCCTAGCAGCACTGTCCTGTCAATCTTAAACAAGGGGCCCGTACGTTGCTGGCAACATCTCTGGCTGCTGGGAATTTTGTCAGGAGAAAAATTAATAGCCATAGTGTTATACTTGCACTTTTTTATCTTTAGCTTAGCATATTTATAATGGTTAAGTAAAAATAATGTGTGTGTGTGTGTGTGTACATACGATGGTTCTTAGAGCAGATGCATCTCAGTAAGTAGTAAGTTGATGATAATGATGATAAATAGTCTCTGCATGATATGTAAGGTTTTTAAACCATGACCGCATACATTCTGTATTTTGATCCTAATTGTAACTCTGAGAAGTAGATGTAATTATTCCTATTTTACAAATAAAGGAACTGATGATCAAAGAGGCTAAATGAGTTAAAAGGATCCTATAGCTAATAAGAGAATGTAAACCAGGAAGGTGTGATTGTCTTTTCATATTCTTATTAATTCACATTACTTCTGTTTTTTTGATACATCCTTTATTGTGCTTGCAAAGTATATTCAACTGCACATTCTATGACTTTGGATGGCTGATAATTACCATAGAGTTTGAAATTAGATCATTCTACTCTTACTAAGAAGAAAGAAGAAAAATGTTTTTTAGTGGTTATGACGTGCTACTCAATGGTTTGTTATTTTTACATATATGATCTCACTTGATCTCCCCAATAACCACTTAAAAACAAATCATTCCCATTTTTACAAAAACTAGGAGATTTTTGTGAAGTACATTTTCTCGATATATTAAGAGACTGTTAAGAGGAAATCACAGAGTGTCGTGGAAGGCCAACTACTGGTCAATTCTGTAGGTAATTTAGTTTCTATTATGTCGCTTAACTCTCTCAATTTCATGAGGTAGGGCAGTAGAGGTCATAATATCCCCAATTTCAGAGATAGGTAAATGTAGTATTAAGGACATAATGTATCACATAGAGTTCTTGTGCAAATGATGGGGAACAACTCTGTCTAATTTATGAAAAAATGATAACTTATTGGCAGGGTATGGGAAGCTCTGCATCTCACTAAGACCCATGAAAGGAGGGGCCTCCAAGGTATGAAGGGTTTTTAGTTCTCAAATTAGGAAATATTTACAACAGTGACAGCTTATCGGGAGCATAAATAGAGCATGTTTGACACTCAACTCTCCCTTTTATTTAAATTTTAAACTCCAGGGTAGCTTAGTTGGTTACGCGTCTGAATCTTGATTTCAGTTCAGGTCATGATCTCAGGGTTGTGAGATTGAGTCCTGTGTTGGGCTGTGCACTAGGGTTGGAGCTTACTTGGGATTCTCTTTTTTAAAAAAATAAACTCCCAAACATATGTCTATCAATTTCAAAATGGAGAATTATGAATCTTCCTTTTAGTAGAGCTAAAAACTTTAAAGTATTCATCATTAAGCATCAATGAATACTTAAGAGTTTGTAAAAGTAGCTTAATGTTTTTGGTGAGTACAAGGAAATAAAACTTATTTTTGCTAAGTCTCCTTCAAACTTCCCTTGAAGACTGATGAGAAGGACTGGGTGGGCAGCACTCGGACTGGCTTAAGCCACTAGATTGGTGGGGTCTTGAGTGGACTTATTTTGACAGCAGTCATGCACTAAATTGAGGAGATGATTAAATGCAGAGATGAGGCTTCACGGCTAAATCCCAAATGAGGGCAGCCTGGGTGGCTCAGTGGTTTAGTGCCACGTTCCACCCAGGGCGTGACCTGGAGACCCGGGATCGAGTCCTACGTCGGGCTCCCTGCATGGAGCCTGCTTCTCCCTCTGCCTCTCTCTCTCTCCCTCCCTCCCCCCACTCTCTCTGTCATTAATAAATAAAATCTTAAAAAAAATAAATCCCAAATGATACAAAAGTCCCCAAGGCTGAATGAGTGACACAGGACCCCACCCTTCCTGCCATAGTCTGTATTTAGGAGGCAGGCTCATAGGTACCTTGAATGCCAGGCCAAGAGTGAAAAAAATTATATTGTAAATCATGCTTATTTTGTTAAAAAAAATCCTGCAATTATTTGCTCTCTTATACCTCAAAATCCTTCACCATTAATAATAGACTTCATTATTTAAATGTTGTTATAAATTTCAAATATCAAATATCAGGTCACTGGTGAATTATTAGCCATTCTCTAACTAATAAGAACTAATATTTGTTAATGAGGGTTTAAAATAGGTAAGCTATGTGATTCCTTAATTTGATCCCGATGCAATGAAATAAGTAAAACGTGTAATCCACACCACTTTGATCATATTCCCAACATATTCTATTTCCTTGGTCCCCTGTTTATTATTATGAAATAATCAGTCTGTCATATGGCATATAATAAAATTGACTGTAACCCTTCCTGCTAGCAAAATACATATATTTTACTTCCCCTACTTGTTTTCCTCTCCCCCTCACCCTCACATCTTCCAACATTCATGAAATGTCATGTGGGATGGCAGCATAGATTTGCCATTTATCTACATTTTTTATAAGGCAATAGGAGCTAGACCACAGCTTTTTTTCTTTACTCTTTATTCAACTGTGGTTTCAAATGCAAAATGGGCTTGTTGCATGTGGAACTTAAAGTTGGGATATAAAAATTTCTGATTAAATTATGATTCAGTTTCTTAATTTTTAAAAACTTTATTTGTTTATTTATTTATTTTATTTGGAAATTTATTTTTTATTGGTGTTCAATTTGCCAACATATAGCATAACACCCAGTGCTCATCCCGTCAAGTGCCCCCCTCAGTGCCCGTGACCCAGTCACCCCCACACCCCGCCCACCTCTCCTTCCACCACCCCTAGTTCGTTTCCCAGAGTTAGGAGTCTCTCATGTTCTGTCTCCCTCTCTGATATTTCCCACTCATTTTTTCTCCTTTCCCCTTTATTCCCTCTCACTATTTTTTATATTCCCCAAAGAATGAGACCATATAATGTTTGTCCTTCTCCGATTGGCTTATTTCACTCAGCATAATACCCTCCAGGTCCATCCCCGTCGAAGCAAATGGTGGGTATTTGTCATTTCTAATGGCTGAGGAATATCCCACTGTATACATAGACCACAGCTTCTTTATCCATCATCTTTCGATGAACACCGAGGCTCCTTCCACAGTGTGGCTACTGTGGACATTGCTGCTAGAAACATCAGGGTGCAGGTGTCCCGGCGTTTCATTGCATCTGTATCTTTGGGGTAAATCACCAGCAGTGCAATTGCTGGGTCGTAGGGCAGGTCTATTTTTAACTCTTTGAGGACCCTCCACACAGTTTTCCAGAGTGGCTGCACCAACTCACATTCCCACCAACAGTGCAAGAGGGTTCCCTTTTCTCCACATTCTCTCCAACATTTGTGGTTTCCTGCCTTGTTAATTTTCCCCATTCTCACTGGTGTGAGGTGGGATCTCATTGTGTTTTGATTTCTATTTCCCTGATGGCCAGTGATGCGGAGCATTTTCTCATGTGCTTGTTGGCCATGTCTATGTCTTCCTCTGTGAGATTTCTGTTCATGTCTTCTGCCCATTTCATATCATTTATTTATTTATTTGAGAGGGACAGTGAGCAAGCGAGTGAAAGAACTCAAGCAAGGGAGGGAGGGGCAGAGAGAGAAGTGGATTCCCCATTGGCAGCTGGATCCCAGGATTCTAGGATCATGACCCCAGGAGCCAAAGGCAGCTGCTCAGCTAAGCCACTGAGGCACCCCCCCCCCCCACGATTCACTTTTTTTATATGGAGAAATATTGTAAATGTGTAAAAATAAACATACGTTGTTTGATTTCAACATTGAACTGATCTGCCTATAGCATGTGATCCATGTGTGCTGGATGCCACTTTTGGTTTGTGTAATTCTATGAAAGAATTTTACTTCCATATTACAGGGCTATCTATCCATGTAATGGGAGAATTATAAACTATTCAGAGGAAAAACCCTTGGATGGAGGGAGAGTGGGCTATAATAATTTTTGCTCACATTCCTGCCAATAATATAAATGTCCTCTCTTTTGATGGAAGCAGGCCATGAGCAAAATTTGTTTCATGTGACATTGCATACCATATTCAGATTTGCAGCCATAATCATGTCAGCGCTGATTATCACATGATTGGAGCAGTAAAAAAAAATGAATTGGGGTTTAAACTTTTATGAAAAAGCACTTATATTGTGGAATAAGACTTTTTAATGGAGTACAGGCATTAAACAGACCTTGTATTAGACTCTGAAATTAATGGGTCACTGTATAACTTTCTAGTTTTCATAGCTTGATAAGATTAATGCTTGCTTATATAGCAAATTCAATGGCTCATTTAATTTCATATGAATGTTTAAAGTTAAATTGCTTTTGGATTAAGTCTAAACTCATTATTCATTTTAATGTCTGAGAGAACTTTCATTTTTCTTTCATTTTATTTAATCAAGTGCATCATCATTAAGTAAAGGCTAAGGACCTAGATAGCTAAAAATAATGTAAAAAGGAAATTTATTAATTTATACTGAAAAGAGACTTATTTTTATAAAATTTATTTAATGCTATAACATGCTTACCTATGGTGCTATGTCAGGAAAGATGAGATTTATAGGCTTTTTGTCATGTTTTAAAATATCAAATTGAAACGCTGCCCACTTGGCTGCCTAGTGTTCGATGTGTAGCCCTGACACAATGATCACACTGACCTTTGTACGTTTCCGATTCATTCTCTTAGCCAACAAACATTTATTCAAAATCTGCATTTTGTAAGGCACTGCCCAGGTATTTATGGAGTGTTCTCTGGTGAAAATGCCTCCAGGCCTGACCTGAAGGAGCTAACCAGTCCAGTAGAAGGGGCCTTCGCTTCAGAGGGCTCTGGACTTCTCAACCGTACCAGCAAGGAGTTTTGTTGTGCGATCTCCAAGATCTTCTTTGGGTCTTCTGCTCTGTGACTCCATGGCCATATCATCCTTTGGGTTGTGGACAGCAAAAGGGGGGAAAAAGCCCTGAATCTCAGATTTATAATACTAGCCTCATTAATACAATGTCAACTATAACCATGATCAAAACTATAATTATCAATTTTAAATTTCCTTGGAAATAGATAAAACATGTTACTTTCCATTCTGTCATCTCATGTTCAATAGATAACGGTCATTATCTCCAGTTTGGATAACGGGTGTGGTAAGCCTCTGTGGAGCATGAACTGTGTTCCCAGGACTGGGCTCAGTGCTCCATCCACATGGCTTATAACACCGCTTGGCATGCGGCGGGTGGTCCATAAATACTTGTTAAGTGAATGAAGTAATGAAGGGAAGAGTGAAGGAGAGGGTGAATAGATGCTCTTATTTCATACAAGTAACTGGATGCAATAGATATTTAATCCTCATTTTATAGATGATGACACTAAAATTTAGAGAGAGTAAGTGACTCCCCCGTGGGATACAGGTGGCATGATAGAGCTCAGTTGGAACCTTAGTTGTCCTCTGCTCTTTTCATGTTTTTTTTTTTTTTTAAGATTTTATTTATTTATTTGTGAGAGACACACAGAGACAGGCAGAGGGAGAAGCAGGCTCGATCTTAGGGCCCTGGGGTCACGCCCTGAGCCAAAGGCAGACGCTCAACCACTGAGCCACCCAGGTGCCCCCAGTGGTCTTTTCATGTTAACACAAGACAGAGATGCTGATGCGAAGACCAGCAGATCATAGTCAATTTTGGCTATTTCAATCCCCTTGAATGCCTTCTAAAACTACCGATGCCTGGATCCCACTCTAGCCCAATTAAATCAGAATTAGGTTGGGCCTGTGCTTATGTATTTTTTGAAGTTGCTCCCTCTTACCTCCCTTCGTTCTTCCTTGTCTTCCTTCTTCTGACTAGTCTTTACCGTGCAAATCTGGGAAGAAACACATAAAGTCTTGCCCTTAAAGAAATTATAGTTGTGTGCAATTGCTACTGGACAGTCAAATATATAAATGATAAATGTGAGAATACCAGTGATCTATGCTCTATTGTAGTAGATCGTCTTCACCCACTTCCCCAAATCAGGATGTGAAACCTGTCCGTTCGGAACTGTTGACAACTCAAACACTCCAACATGCATATTTATAATACACACCTGGAGAGCTTGTGAAAACTAGAGCTTTACTGAGAATGGGAATCCACCGGAGACAGTCTGAAGCTTTGCATTCCCTGTGCCTCCTCGCCGTTCCTTCCCACTCTCAGGTAATTCTTAAGAATGAGGCCATGTGGGAAACATTCATATAACTCAGGGTTCTTAAAAATGTGATTCCCAGTAGTATCACCTGGGAACTTGTTATAAATACATATTCTCTGATCCCCTCCAGAACTATTGAATCAGAACCCCTGGGGTGGAGCCCTGCAACCTGTATATCCATAAGCTCTCTGAGTGTGCACTAACATTTGAGAATCCCTGATAAAAGGAGACAGCCTGTGTGTGTATAGGTTGAGGGGAGGGGTATGGAGATGCCTACATATCCTATGCCCCCTGCGGTCTGAGATCTGAAGGGTTAAAGCAAAGCAAACCAGCTTCCACTTGTGGCAGTGGGAAGTGAGGGTTTGGGTGGGACCAGAGAGGCTGGACCAGATAAGGGAGCTCTGAACCTGTCTGGACTTCCCTCTAGTGTGGGTGGGAAAGGATCTGAGTCACCACGAGCTACAAAGTGGGGGTGATGTTGACTTAGAAATGTGTTTAAACCAATTGAGGGCATTATGTAAGAAGCAGGATAGAGCTAAAGTATGGATGTGGAAATCAGCTAGGATGTTGGTTATAGAATGGCAAGGCCCTTTCCCTAATAACGCTTTTTTTTTTTTTTTGGCAGAAAAAAAAGGGTTTTGTGATGTTTCCTGTGAGAATTTGAGGATTTTAAAGCCCTTACTTTTCCCACCTAAAGAGTAGCACAACATGATATTCTTTTCCTCAGGTATGTTCACTTAGAGAAACATATTAATGAATTATTCAGGGTGATCTCCTAGGTTGGGGGAGAAATGCACCTGTCTAAGATGCTCATAGACTTGATTAGATAACATTTGTCAGCTGCATCAGCCGCAGGTGACTCCTGATGGGAACTGCATCTCCCTGTAGGGAGTGGGACCAAGCAATGCTCAGAATTTCATGGGGTTGTTGAAGAGGCTTGCAGGAGTGTCAAGCCTGAGAGGCTGTACAGCAACCATCAAGGTAATCAGACTGTTTGCAATCACTGTTTTCTGCACCTTTTTCAAACTTCCTAAATAGGAACATCAAATAGCCCAGAAGATAGGATACACAGGTGTGCTATAAAGAGATCATTTCCAGTCAAAGTGTAATAGATCTGTATTGTTGATAAATTCCTGTAAGTGGTTTCTTTCTTTTTTTCCAACTCTTGTCTGTTGTTGGGTACAACTCTTAAATTATGGATACATAATGAGCCAAATTTTTCCTGCGAAAATCTTGTCTTCATACACCAAACTACTTATAATACACATGGGAGATTTTCCATTTTGCTGAAAATACCTCGTATTTCAGAAAGGTTTGCATCTTCTGTAAAGCTCTCCTGGGGGCTTGTTTTTAAAATATATCCCCCAGAAAGAGCACATTATTTATTGTGTTGGAGAAGGAACATCTGTGGTTTTGCTCTCAGCAGAGCCAATGAGAAGGTTTGAGCCCAAATCAGTGTGTGAGAAAGTATCTCAGAGGCAGCGTGATTGCGTTCAAATCCAGCCTCCTCACCAGGGCGTTCTGGGAGACTTTAGAGAGGGTAAGCGGCCTTCCTCGGACGGTACCACAGCTGCTTCAAGCGAGTGCTCTGGTATTAAGTCAGATACTGTATGCAAAGTGTTGTGCTCGGTGCTAGAAGTTTCTTTATAAGCGTCAGTTTAAAATGTTGGTATAAAGTAGCAAAGTTGAGTGAGACAAGCGCTAGGTGAGGATTTGGGAAAGCTGGCTCTAAAATTCATATAGTTTCTGAATAGCCCACACTTTTCTTATCAGTGCCAGGGAGGGTTTGAATTGGGGGGTTTCTAAGAGCTGCTGCAAGTACTGAACCTCACTACTCTGTTAGAGAACGAGAGAGATGTGGAGCTAGCTTTCCCTCTTGCTTTCCCTCCTCTTCTCCCTTTCTTACCTTCACCTTTTTATTTTTATTTTTTCTGTATATTTTTTATTGGAGTTCTATTTGCCAACATATAACACCCCGTCAAGTGCCCCCCACAGTTCCCGGCACCCAGTCACCCCCACCCCCCGCCCACCTCCCTTTCCAACACCCCTTGTTCTTTTCCCAGAGTCAGGGGTCTCTCGTGTTCGGTCTCCCTCTCTGATTTTTCCCACTCATTTTCTCTCCTTTCCCCTATAATCCCTTTAATCCCTTTCACTATTTTTTATGTTCCCTGTATGAGTGAAACCATATAATGTTTGGGTTAGGGTTAGGGCTCCCTACCCTTAGGTCTCTCCTCTCCTTAACATATCACCCCAGCATTCGTGGTGTTAGAGCCACTAGAGAAAATTGACCTCCTAAAAGAACTTAGTAACTCCTTTTTACCAAGCCACATGCCTCCCTGTTGTGCCTGGAACCCCTTTATTGAAAGACATTAAGAAGGCAGCAACCACCTGGTTTAACGGAATCAAGTTGGAACATCTGGGTTTGCAAGAGAGCTGAGCCATAAGGGAATCATTGATTCCACTGGAACTTTAAATGGGGTTCCAAGTCTTGAGGTCAATTTTGGTTGCTCTCCAAAGGGTAAACATTAGTTTTCCACGCTCAGGAGGACAAAACAAACAAACAGAAAACCTCCCATCATGTCTCAGTGAATGATTTGTAAACAAAGTGTGCGGACAACCAAGGATTGTTAGCTGAATCAACCACCAGGTTTGTGGAGCCATTAAAAAATAGTTGAAAAAGAAAAGGACGGTAGAAGGAAAATTAGGTTACTTTTTTTTTTTTTAAGATTTTATTAATTTATTCATGAGAGACACAGAGAGAGGCAGAGACACAGGCAGAGGGAGAAGCAGGCTCTATGCAGGGAGCCCGATGCGGGACTCGATCCCAGGACCCCAGGGTCATGCCCTGGGCCAAAGGCAGATGCTCAATCACTGAGACACCCAGGGATCCCCCAAATTAAGTTACTTTGAAAGATGATTGTGGTATATTATTTGATGGTAGCAAGTTGAATAGCATGTGCCTCTCTGCATCAAGAACGTGTCCGTGTGTGAGACTGCAAGCAATGGAAAGTTCCAGGGGTTCCAGTGTTGAGAGCTTGAACAAACTAGTTGCTATACTTTCAGTTCCATAAACTTCTAAATTCAAAAGATGGATAGAAATGTTAACCCTGATGCCAAAGACAAAAGAAATGCTGGACTCGGAGGCACTGAACATGTACAAGTCAAGGAAATAATTCTGCAGACAAATTTGTGCCAAATGAAGGGATGGGGAGAGCTCAGCCAGAAATTGCTCTGTGACGGGGTGACTCATTCTCAGCGTCCCTCCCTTGAGTGCCTTGCTCATCCCCCAACCTCTCTTGTATTCCTCCTGGTCAGAGATGAGCCACCAGATAGTCCACCCTGCCGCAAACTTTGAAAGTGAGTCAAAGAGAGAATTAAGTAGCAATTCCTGGAGATAGAAACATTAAGAAATATTGCCTCAGACTAAAAAAATGCCCCCAGATTTTTCTCAAGTGCTGAGGAAATGGAAGCAGAAAATTGCCCTGTGCCATTCTGGGGGCCCACGGCCATTAGACGGTGGTAAAGCTCACCAAATTGGGGCACCGCGCGGCGGGTGGACAGAGCTTGCCCTTTCTTAACAGCGAACATGGCAACACGCTGACTGCAGCTAAATCAAACCCTGGAAGCCACCAGTTGAAAGGAGTGAATATAAATACATACGTGAACGTGTCTCATGTTCCTTAGATTCCTCCGAAACAAGAGGCCAAGAGGAAGTAGGCAGCGTAAACCCCCTCCCTCCTGCTTCATCACTGGGATGTGGCCTCAAGGAATGTATTTTTAGGCAGGTTTGGAGCTTCAGAATCTCCCACTAACATCCAGTGTGAGCCCAGAATTGAACCTGAATTTTAATTTTACCTTCAATGTTTATTAGGTGAGGAATCCACACAGGTGGTGTTTAGTTTGAGAGATAAGATCTATTTTATTTTTACCTTATTCTCCCTCAATCCCTCAGAGCTGGAGGAGCATTTTTAATTGCTTGTTTTATTTTGCTCTTAGTTGGATCTCCCTGGGTAAGTAGGAGGCCTGGGTTAGGAGAGGGACTGGGGGAAACTGGAGAGGTGAACAGGAGGGCACAATAAAAAAGCCTAGGTAAAGTAGGATAATGAGGGGGTAAGAGGAAAAGAGGAGAGAGAGTTACCAGACTGGGAGGAAGTTTGAGAACGTCCCATGAGCCACGGCCACAGGATTCTTGAGAATAGAGAGTGGTGGCAGGAGGCTGGAGAGGCGACGTGAATTAGGCATTTGATCCTTTTTAATATATATATATATTTTAGAGATGCACGTGCAGAATGGATCCCCTTCACAATTCCCAAGTTTCATTTTAGGGCTAGACGGCACAGAGACTAGACCAGGAGGGCCATAGTTTATCTTCGGATTAAATGTGCATGATCTTATTGGGACTTCCTGGTGTTAAAAATGTAGATAGTGGTCTGTGCATTTTGCATATGAAAACTCTGTGAGTTAGATATAAATTATTAGGTGAGGGAATCAGGTTTTGGAAACCAGGGCTGTCTAAATACCAGCCCGTGCTCTTCTGCATATCCTGCTTCCCAGACACCTCAATTCCAAAAGACGGTATTTTTGCCACCAAAAATAAATGATGGTTTTAAGTAACAGAACTTGTTTCACGGGAAGTCTTTTGGCTTATTCCATAGCGTTATATAGCAAATGTTCAGCTGTTGACCAGACTGGGCCATTGCCAGACATGCGTTCATCAATGCGCACATTTGCTCAATCAACAAATGCTTGTTGTATGCAACCAACACTATAAGGAACTGGGGAACCAGATATAAATAAAAAGCTGTGACCTCTGTTCTCATGGAACTTGTAGCTCCGGTGGGGAGACAGGCACTCACCTACTAATAAATGCATATAGACCAAGTTGTTTGAAAGAAAAGGATGTGGTTTTTTGAGAGTCTGTGTTTAAGTAACTGGAGCCAAAAACCAAGAGTGGGACACCCAACCGACTGAGCCACCCACGTGCCCTTCCTTGCATCTTGTTCTTAATATGATAGGAAACACTTGGGTACTTTTGAGCAAGGGAGTTACCTGATCTAACACACACACACACATTCCTAGGAATAAACTGTTTCCATTATTGGGCACATTCTACCAACTGCCATACATCATGTCTTAGATCCAATATGTACCCCTATGGCATAATGTAAATGATGAAGGGAAGGGAAACTCGTCATTTTCTTTTCAAATATCAAGTTGTGTTAAAGAACACATTTTTCTCGATCACAGGTGCAGATGGGAAGAATGAGTGACATCGTGATGTCCTCTCTTTGATAAGTCTTCTCCCTTGGTAGCTTCCAGTGTACTTTTAGGAACAAGCTTCAATTTATCTTTTACAGAGTGGATTTGTGTCCTGGAGCCAGCAAAGCTGCATTTAAAAGTATGCTAGCTTCCAGCTTGAGACTCTCAGAGGAGCAGCAAAGCAAAGAACAGAACATTGCCCTGAATATTTGCAGAGCTCAGATGGGGGCTCAGCCATCAAGTGTAACTGTCATCATCACAGTCCCTTGCATTTGAGTTTCCAAGACACTTCTTACATTTATGCATTGATTTGATCTGTTTAATAATCCGGTGTGATTGAGGCAAGAATAGTTGCTCCAGTTTTACTGGTGAGTAACATGAGGCTTAAAGAGGTGAAGTAAATGGCTAGAAATTAAGGCTCATATATATAAATTTGCTGACTAAAAAGATACATGCAAAATGATACATATAAAATTCTTGGTAGAGTGATAGGCAGAGTAGTCTCAATAATTTTAGTCTCCTTACCTTATTTGCCACACTATATATAACTATATATGTTATTGTCTCTCTCTATATATAATATATATAAATATATAAATATGTATAAAATATATATTAAATAATTTTAAAAATATTTTTAAATACATGCAGTTTTTAATTTTGAAAAAAAAATTCTGGTATAATTAACATACAGTATTATATTAGTTTCAAGTGTAAAATAAAGTGATTCAACACTTACATACATTACTCAGTGCTCATCATGATAAATGTACTCTTAATCTATATTATTTTACCCATCCCCCAACCATCTCCCCTCTGGCAATCACCAGTTGGTTATCTATATTTAAGAGTCTCATTCTTTTTTTTTTTTTTTTTGGTGTGTGTGGGGTCTTTTTTCTTTGTTTTGTTACTTAAATTACACATATTAGATTGCAGAGTCTTTCTATGACGACTTATTTCACTTAGCATTACACCCTGTAGGCCCATCCGTGTTATTGCAAGTGGCAAGATTCCATTCTTTTTCATGGCTGAGTACTATTCCATGGATGCAGCTACACCACATCATCTCTGTCCATTCATCACTGGATGAATGCTTAAGCTGCTTCCATATCTTGACTATTGTTGATTATACTTCAATAAGCATGGGGGGGCATAGATCTTTTTGAATTAGAGTTTTTCATATTTTTGGGGTAAATACCCAGTAGTGTGATTACGGGATCATTTAGTAATCACCTTTTACTTTTTTTTAAGGAACCTCCTCCATACTGTTTTCCAGCTTCTAGGCAGTCTTTAATGACTTTATTTTCTTTTTGGTTTCTGTGCTATAGTCTCCATTATAATTTCAGCAGCCCACTGACAGAGAATTCATTTATGTTAGGGAACTGCTTCCCGAAGATCTCAGTATTTTCTAGCCTTTCCATGGGTGTATTCTACGTGGCAGTTTGAAGTTCTTGGAAAAGATAAAACTGCCAATGTGGAGGAACTCAGACAGAATTTCCAATGTTACTATGCTTCTTGAGAATCATGATGCTGGTTCTTGAAGCATTAAAAGATCCTAGAAATTCTGGAGCAAGCAAGCGGCTCAGTCGATTAAGTGTTCAGCTCAGGTCTTGATCCCAGGGTCCTGGGATGGAGCCTTGCATTGGGCTCCCTGCTCAGCGACGACCCTATGTGTCTATGGGTGGATTCTATGTGTCTTGTTTTTTAAAAAGTACCATTTAACCATATATAAAATGCACAATTTCTTAAACTAAATAAGAATTTAGCACTTGTTGAATTCTTGAGGCCTTTTGGAATTTCTTTTTTTCTTTCTTTCTTTCCTTTCTTTCTTTCTTTCTTTCTTTCTTTCTTTCTTTCTTTCTTTCTTTCTTTCTTTCTTTCTTTCTTTCTTTCTCTTTCTGGAAAAAGGGAATTTAAACTTTGAGACCACTCAATTAAAACTTTCTGTTTAGGGCAGCCCCGGTGGCTTAGGGGTTTAGCACCACCTTCAGCCCAGGGCATGATCCTGGAGACCCGGGATCAGGTCCCACATTGGGCTCCCTGCATGGAGTCTGCTTCTCCCTCTGCCTGTGTCTCTGCCTCTTTCTCTCTCTAATAAATAAATAAAATCTTTAAATAAAACTTTCTGTTTAGAATAAGCTCTGTATTATATATACCGTAGGAGTGCCTGATGTTTTGGAAGCTAAAGGTGGTTGCGGTTAAGGAGTTGGTGGGAGTAAACTTTCTTTCCCTGCCTGGGTACCCAGGACACCTGT
This sequence comes from Canis lupus familiaris, assembly GCF_011100685.1. Taxonomy (NCBI): domain Eukaryota; kingdom Metazoa; phylum Chordata; class Mammalia; order Carnivora; family Canidae; genus Canis; species Canis lupus. The sequence continues at coordinate 89,432,299 of NC_049226.1, read as the reverse complement.
TTTGTAGAATCTACTAACAGGGACTTTCCCTCTTCCTTGTTGCTCTTTCTCCTCCTTCCCACCTCCCTTCTTCTGTTCCTTCCTTTTCTTTCCAACCCCTCCTCCATTTTCTCTTTTGTTTGTAATCTTGAGGAAATTGTACAAGTTTTGAAGAGTAGTTTAGAAATTCATGATTATAGCAACAGAGGGGAGAGTCATTGATAGCAGCATCAGGTGGTTGCGCGTCAGTGGTGGAGTCTTCAGACTAATTCAACCACGTGGTCTTGGTTGTGTTTTACTGATATGTGGCCTCCATTGCTTCCTGTGCATTTTTCCAGTTCTGTTCTCTACTTTCTGTTGACTCTATGAGGTATAGTATATTCTTCCATAAGTTCTTTCTCATATGTAAGTTAAAATTTGTTTTCTGAGACACGTAATTGGGAAAACCAACTGGTAGACTGAATAGCAGAAGTTTCTGGATATGCTTATTTGTCTATCCTGATTTAACTTATCCTACAAGAACTGATTTACTGGGGTGCCTGGTTGGCTCAATTGGTTAAACATCTGACTTTTGATCTCAGTGTTGTGGGTTCAAGCCCTGTGTTGGGCTCTACACTGGATGTGGATCCTATAAGTGGGAAAAGAAATCTGACTTACATTGCAGCCCTTGAATGGAGCCCTCTAAGACTGCTTCATTTCCATGTTGATTTTGTACTTTTTGAATTTATGTAGCCCTATACTTACTTCTTAACATTTTATCATGTCATGCCTATTAATTTTTTCTAACCAATTAAGTTAATTTATTTCAAACTCCTAATTCCATCAGAAGTCCCTCAAAGGCAAATTTTCTCTCCCACTACCTCACTCCACTCTCATTTTTCTTCTTTTCCTCTCTCCTAGGTAGAACAATGTATGAGACTCAGCATAGCACATGTTCGAAGGTCAGGAAATATGTGTTTTTCTTTTTTTTTTTTTTTTTATGTGTTTTTCTTTAATTGATCTATATCAGAGTGCTTTGTTGATTAACAGAAAATTAAACCAATCCCGTGTAACCCTGTGTTGGAGATGCCTATATTTGGGTTTGCAGCTCATCTGAACAAGGACCATAGAAGAAACTGGTAAACATGAATTGTAGAGCAGAAAGACCCAGATTTGATCTTGGAAAGCTGTAACTTCTACAATGTTAGCTCCACAACCTTTGGCTAGCTTTAATTTGTTCACCTATAAATGGTTTGAACACTTTCTTTCCAGAATAGAGAAGAAGAGGATGAAGTAAAGTAGTAATAATAAAGCAAATCACCTAAAGCACATAACAAGAGCTCAGTAACTTCTGGCCCACTTCATTGATAAATGTATTTGTCATCAATCTGAGATGTTATTATCAGAAAGCTGAGTACAAAGAATGAATTAATAGAAGTAAAATATTAAAAGAGAAGGAAGTGAAAATTGTGAAATTGCACTGTCCCTCAGTCTTTCTTTTCTACTTGAAGTATTTCAGGGGCCCTGTAGGTAGAAGATTGACAAATGAGGCCACTTCCAGGGATGAGGAACCAGGATATTGGAGAATTGCCCTGTGGAGAGTGAGTCTTGATTCTTGTTGCCCTTAGAAGTAAGACCAGGAACAATGGATTCTGATTACAGTGAAGATTTTAGTCTGACATTAGGAAACATTTTCCCACATGATTGTCTGAAAACTGAATAGGCAACTAGAGATGCTCAATTAGAAACTGTGTTAACACTTGGCAAAGGGGAGGTGGACTCTCCTACAGATTCTCTACTTACCTTCATGGCTGCTCATTATGTAGAACTATCAGGTCCCTAGAATCATAAAATCCTCATGGGCCAGGGTACCTCTGGAAATTCTCCAGCACAAATATTTTAGATGTCTCTCCTTCACTTTCAGACTTTCCTGATTGCATCCAATCCTGAGTCAAGGGAGCTGATTTGAATTACGATACAATGCTCTGTCCTCCACTAATTGCCTCCCTTAACTGTAGGAGTGGGTTTGGAGTCCAGGCTGCATCTCCGAACAGTGGGCTATACTTGCCTTGTTTACTGACATCACTTTGAATTACCCTGGAGTCTGCTGTTGTGCCTGTCCAGGGTGTTTTGTGAGAATTGCCCATAAGATGGCTCCTGTACCTGTTGGTGTCACTTACTTTTAACATGATTAAAGAAACATGTTGAAAGTACTAAGATGTTTGTTTATTCTACATTTTGGGATGTCTATGGATGGGGCCCATTACCTGAAAGTGCCTTCTGATTCTACTAAAACTGTATGCCCTCTAAAGCAGCCTTATGTCATTGCTTACTTTCCCTTTCTCTTTTCAGGGTCAGCATTTCTTTGTACAATGGGGCAGGCAGAGGAACTCATTTATTGGACATTGTGTTAGGTGTGTTACATCTGTTATTAAATTCAGAGCTGCAGTCTACCATACCTGGAGTCTTTGTGACTCTCGTTTTATAGCTGAGTGTCAGTGGAGTTGAGTAAGTTGCCAAAGACACAAATCTAGTAGTTGGCAGAGAAGAGTACATAAATTTTATGATTATACCTAGAAGAGTCAATTTTGCTTGCCACTAAGGACTCCAAAACAGGAATTGGATCCTCTTTAAGACAAATCCTATGCCCAATCATCAGTTCAAATTCATTGCATTTTGTGTGTGTGTGTATGTGTGTGTGTGTGTGTGTGTGATGAACTTTAGTAGATGAACTCAGCCTGCTTAAGAAGATCTAAAGAAAGTTACTCTTGTTCCCTAGGGCCCTTGCGGGTCATCATTTGTTGAGGAAATAAGGATGTTTGCATGTGTGTGCATGTGCATGGTTTCAGATCTAAGTTTCCTTCTTCATTAACCATTTGAATCTCAGAGAGGTCAAGCAGTATGATCCAGATTAGTTTCTCCATGTGAATGACAGACACAACACTCATCCCATTTAGATTAGTAAGGGAGGCTTTTATTTAAAGCATTTTTTGCATAGTAGATCTTAAAAGTATTCATTAATATACTTCTTTTGTCACCAGATTTATGCACCTGTGTATTTCTGAAGTAACATTGCAAAGTCAACCAAACTAGGAGATCAAAGCCAAACGAAATGCACACCTATAGTTTTGTCGATCAAATATAGGTGGATGTCCTCAGTCAGTTGAAATCTGATCTCCCGTTTGCAGAGTGTGGGCAGTAGTCACCAAAGGTTAAATCTGTCAGGCCTGGTAGAGAGAATTAAACACCAGCAACAGTTAGGTTCAGGTCAGCGACTTTCCAAATGGAGAATTTAGAGTTCTCTAGAAAGCACCAGGGAGGGCCAGCGATGAGGGGAGGGCCAGGCCTGAGTCTTGCTTCCATTTGAATTCATCATGTCTTGAAGTTACTGCTTGAATCATGGCATCAAAACCGTATGGTGAGAACGATGACCAGTGGGCTCACTGGCCAAAGTTCGTTTCTCTTCCTTTTCACTGGGCAAAGCCAGGGCTTCACTGGGCAAAGCCTAGGAGCTCTTACCTGTAGTGTGTATCTCGTGTGATCTGCACAACTGCTGGTGCCCGTTGTGACGTGGCTTGGGCATGTGTGGGGTTACGGGAGGCTGCCTGCCACCCTCTCCTCGGCTCTGGCCCTGCATTCACAAGGGCGCTCTGCTCCTTCCTCCTGCTCTCGAGCTCTCTTCCTGCAGAGCTGGTCGCTCACACGCCCACGTCCCACGGGAGCTCAGCATGGGATTTTAAATTCATATGATCAGATAGCTAAGAAAGTGCTAATAGCTTGTGCTCTGGCAAAATATGCTTTTTCGGGGGTTTGTTTTCTGTACATAATTGCCTTTGTATTTTGCTCCCCTTATCCCCAGCTGACAATATTTTAATTAAAAGTTGAGGCAAGAGAACATGGGGAAGTCTGTGGAGAAACATGCTTGCCTTTTGTTTAATCCTGCCACTCTAGAAAATGCTTGAAGCCTTTTGGTAAGCAAGCAGAGAATTAGAAAGTGAGAAAAAGCCAGATGCAATGCAGTTTTCAAAAATATCTTATTTTGTTTATTCTTGTCTTTTGAGAAGAGACTTGGAATGCAAATGCCCTTGCTCTCTCAACTCTTATCATTGCTTAAAAAAATGAACAGGAATACTGAATTCCTTAATTGTATAAAAACATCATATATGTGAATACACAAGCACATATATGTTGTAGTTTTATATGTATATTAAAATTACATATGACTTTTTGAATGATAAGTTCAGCACAGGACCTAATAGAAATCAAATATGAATTCCAAGTCTGAAACCAATAGATTAGATTTAAAAAAAATCACACTCCAGTAATTAAAGTTAGCAACAACTTATTCATTTCTTGTGATTTTTTCCCCCTTCTTCTAAAATTGACATTCTGAGAATTGTTTCCTAAATGGATGCCCCTACCTCTTCCTGCTCACAGGCATACACTGGGGAGGAGTAGGGAGGACGGCATTCTTTTATTTCTCCCATTAGGTGGTTTTCTTCCTTCAGTTTGCAGGACAATAGAAGTGGTAGGGTAACTAGAAAAAAATTGTATTCTTGTGCCCACTGTCATGACCTTACGTTTAGTTTAGCTGTGCCCGCCAGGTTTATGTAGTCTTTCTCTGGTGTGGTCTTCCTAACATTTTCCCTGAGCCTTCTTTCTGAGGAGAGAAAGAGGAATATTCATAAGCTTCTCCTGGAAGCATATTTGGTTGACTTTTGCCAGCCTTTTCCTTTTCATGATTCAGGGTCAGTAAAGCCTTCTTTTAACCTAAAGTTTATTTCTCAAAGTTGGGCCGGTGTGCAAATGATCTTTGCAAGCAAGAGGATAAGACATGCCAAAAAAAAAAAAAAAAAAAAAAAAAGGCAGTTTTAAGGATTTTACCTTTTTCTAATTACAGATATCATTCACCAGGTTTTATCATCCTTTGTTTTAGAGAACATGCAATTTACACCGGAATTGTTTTTGTTTTGTTTTATTTTTGCATCAGCCATGCTGTAGATGGAATGTTTCAGTCTCTCCCGAGTATGTCAATTATATCTTAATAAAACTGAAAAAATTTTAAAAAGGATCAAATAAATATATATTTAAAAGAATCTCCCAGTTACAATTACTGAACCTAATGTTAGAAGATGCATGTGATTTTTATAATAATGCTTGTCATAATTATCGACACACTTGGTATAATAATAAATATTTGTTTTATTCATTTATCTATCCATCAATGCATTTGTCACAGGTCTGTGCCAAAACAGAACCTGAGGTGAGGATTATTGTGCTGAAGCAATGAGCATGCATTCACTCGGCAGTGGGGATGGGGAAAAAGAAAGCGAGATGGGAAACGATTAGAGGTATTGAAAGAAGGTGGCTGCTGCTTTGCAATAAACCCTAAGAGACAGCAGTTTGATTGTTCGCCAGTTCCAGCCGATTGAGATCACAGGATGCTTTGGGACAGAGAAACTGTTCCCTGGAATAGTATCTTGGAGAGATAAAGGGTCAGATAATTATTTCCTTGCTCCTTCTTATTTTCCATCTTCTGTCTCTCATTGGTCAGTGTTTGTCTCCCTGGAAACTATCCTATTGCCCCTACTTGCTTCTTTTATTGCGGTTGCCAGGCGGTATGGAAGCCAAGTCCTGTACCATCTCATGTGTCACTTTAACTGGGCCCAAAGTGCTATGAGAAGGCAGAGATTACTTTTTTTTTTTTTTTTTTGAGGGGATTGAGGGGTTGAGAGAGAGAGAGAAAACCTCAAGTAGGCTCTACCCGCAGCATGGAGCCTGACCTGGGGATCAATCCCACAACCCTGACATCATAACCTGAGCTGAAACCAAGAGTTGGATGCTTAACCCAGGTGCCCTAAGGGAGAAATAACTTCTAAGATTAGCAATCTTGCATCCCAATTGTAATAATTTTACTTCAAAGTTATGAAGATATTTTCTTATTTTTTTAGGAGCTTACTATTGGTGTGAAGTAAGGGGGTTGATTTTTAAATATGCATATCCAGTTGACCCAGCATCTTATTGCAAAGGCTAGGTTTTTCTCATTGCATTGCAGTCTCACTTTAGGATAGCACCTTGCCCCTCCCCCCCGATTTTAATGAGATGTAATTGACATACAGCACTCTGTAAGTTTAAGGTATACAGCACAGTGATTTGCTATATCATGGTTGCAATAGGTAACCATCATCATCTCATGTAGATTAAACTAAAGCTTTCATTGGTTCTTTAATCTTTCCTTGTACCAATATCCAATCATCTAAATTGCTGTAATTTCATAATTAAATTTTGATATCTAATAGTATAAGGGCACAGCTGTGTTCAACACAAAGTTTTGATTATTCTTTGCATCTTCATAAAATTTTAGCACCAGGTTATCAATTTACGCACAGACAGACACACACACACATACAAACCCCTGAAATTTTATTGGAATTGCATCAGATCTGTAGATCAATGCAGGGGAATTGATAACTTCAGATAATTGAGTTTTGCATTTGTGAATGTGATTCTTCTTTCCATCCTTTTTTTCTTTTTTTTTCTTTTTTTTTTAAAGATTTATTTAATTTATTTATGATAGTCACACAGAGAGAGAGAGAGAGAGAGAGAGAGAGGCAGAGACATAGGCAGAGGGAGAAGCAGGCTCCATGCACCAGGAGCCCGACGTGGGATTCGATCCAGGGTCTCCAGGATCGCGCCCTGGGCCAAAGGCAGGCGCTAAACCGCTGCGCCACCCAGGGATCCCCATCCTTTTTTTTCTTTTCATCTTTTAGTTATTTACATTTTTTCTTGATACAGTAATAATTTTTAGTTTCCAGCAGAAAAAAATCTTGCAAATTGTTCTTAGATATATTCTTGGGCATAAAACAAATTGAAGAACAGCTAACACACAATGTTATGTTAGTTTTAGGTGTATAACATAGTGATTCAGTGTCTCTGTGTTCCTTTTGCTCATCACAAATGTGGCTACCATCTGTCACTAGGTATTTGACTATTTTGATGGTATTTTAATTAATATTTTTTAAAAATACTACCTTTTAAAAATTATTTTTTTTAAAAAATAATTTTTATTTTTTCTTTTTATTATAAAAATAATAAATTATTTTTAAAAATAATTTTCTTTTTAGTGTTCAGTAATATAATTGGTTTTTGCATATTGACCTTGTCCCTGGGAATTCTTGCCAAATCCACTTATATCTGATATTTTTTTTTGTTTAAATACAGATTTATTGCAAACCGATATATCTGATATATTATCCATAGAAATATTGAACTTTCTATGTATACAACTGTGTCATCTGTAAATAATGACATATTTAGTTTTTATTTTCTATATTTTCCTTTAAAATAAAAAACCTTAAACCTTGACTAGGCCCTGTTCCATTATTAAATGCTCCCCCCATTATTAAATGTTGAATAGAATTGGTAAGATTTGATATTATGATTCTTGATCTTGGGGAAATGTTTTATTATTTTACCTTGAAGTATGAAGGTTTTTTAAAACTTCTTTTTCTTTCTTTTTTTTAATTTAAATTCAAGTTAGTTAACAAATAGTGTACTTTTGGTTTCAGGAGTAGAATTTAGTGATTCATCAGTTGCATATAATACCCAGTGCTCATTACAGCGAGTGCCCTCCTCAATACCCATCACCCACCTAGCCCAGCCACCCTCACCCCCAACCCCAACAACCCTCAGTTTGTTTTCTACAGTTAAGAATCTCTCTCTCTCTCTTTTTCTTTAAGAATCTCTTATGGTTTATTTCCCTCTGTTTTCATCCTGTTTTTCCTTCCCTTCCCCTATGTTCATCTGTTTTGTTTCTTAAACTCTACATATAAGTGAGATCATATGGTATTTCTTTCTCTAACATACTTATTTCACTGGCATAATATCCTCTAGTTCCATCCATGTCCTTGCAAACGGCAAGATTTCAAGATTTCATTCTTTTTGATGGTTGAGTAATAGTTCAGTGGGTGTGTGTGTTCATCACATCTTCTTTATCCATTCATCAGTTGATGGACCTTTGGGCTCTTTCCATAATTTGGCTATTCTTAACAGTGCTGCTATAAATATCGCAGTGCATGTGCCCCTTTGAAGCACTATGTTTGTATCCTTTGGATAAGTACCTAGGAGTGCAATTGCTGGATGGTAGGGTAGCTCTGTTTTTAACTTTTTGAGGAAACTCCATGAAATATGGAGTTTTTTAAAAAAGATTTATTTATTCATTCATTCATTCATTCATTCATTCATTCGAGACACACACAGAGAGAGGCAGAGACACAGGCAGAGGGAGAAGCAGGGTCCCTCCGGAGAGCCCGATGTGGAACTCGATCTTGGGACCCCAGATCATGCCCTGAGCTGAAGGCAGACCCTCAACCACTGAGCCACCCAGGTGCCCCCAAATATAGAGTTTTTAATATGAAAACGTAAGGTTACTATTTGTCCTTCATTTATCCCATTGACAATATTCTTTTTATCTCCTTTTTTGATTAATCATTTAGAAAGTTATTCCATTTTCATCACTTATTAAATTGTTAATTTTACTATTCTTTTTGTGGCTCCTCTAAAAATTAAAACATGAATCTTTAACTTATTGTAGTGTAATATAATTTAGTACTTTAACTACTTCTATAAAAAATTATATGGCTGTAAACACTTTATTTATTTTTATTTCTATTCTTACATATATCAAATACCACAATGTATTACTATTATTTTTTTGGTATCATAAATATTTATTTAGATTCATCCACTTTTTTTAACCCCCTTTTTTGCTCTTCATTCCATCTTCTACTGGGAGATCATTTTCTTTCTGACCAGCTAACACATTTCCAAAGGATGCTTACTTTTTTTTTTTTTTTTTTTGCAATATTTCTAATTGTTTTTTGGAGATCTTTCAGTGCAACCAACTATATTTCCAGAAATGGAAATCAATTACTTTTTTTCAGCGGACTCATTTTCTCTAATTTTTTTAAGATTTTATTTATTTATTCATGAGAGACACAAAGAAAGAGGCAGAGACATAGGCAGAGGGAGAAGCAGGCTCCATGCAGGGAGCCCGACGTGGGACTCAATCCCAAGACCCCAGGATCACGCCCTGGGCTGAAGGCGGATGCTTAACCACTAAACCACCTGGGCTTCCCCTCACTTTCTCTATTGTAGAATTCTGAGATTGAACCGGATGAGCCCTTAGATCTTTTTTTAAAGAAAAATTATTATTCTGATATTACTTTTAATACAAATCCAGTAATTTAGTAAAATCAATTATTTTAAACTAATGAACTAAATTAGACTTCAATTATTTTCTTTAGTTTGATTAGCATGCAATATTGATGCTTAAGTATGCAGGAAATCATTTCTTTCAAAATTGTTGTAAAAATTGTTGTAAGCACATGGCTAGTTGAGACTTTCTCAGAGACTATTCTGTATATATATGTGACACTATTTTCGTCTCAATCAAGTATCACATCTACATTATTCAGTTGTTATACAGTCCTTTCTTCCTTCTATCCCTGTAATTAGTTTGGAGTTTTATTTAACATATTGTACTACTTCCTTTCATCATATATACTTCTGTGTTTAATTAATTTTGTCTCCTGGAATATCACATGCTCTTCTGTCTGGCAGCTTTGTGGTAATAGTAGCTGCTGTTATTATCGCTATATTTTTCTCTGTTTATTCTGTTAGGGGCAAAAGGAGGGCCCAGGGGATGTTACTTGACAAAACCCTGTTTCGAGTCTATAATAACATCTACCTTGTTTTTCCTAAGATAATACACACAGAGTCAGGGTATCAAAACAGATATTCCTTGATGTTAAAAATCTCTATTAGCAAAAAATCTCTCCCACACCACAGTATACTAACTTGGAAAATTGTTATGATGTGTCTCCTCCTCAGGCTTCATTCGGGATGTGAAATTTATAAGCCCTGCCTCTGTCTCCGATCTGGCCGCTGGAAAACTAAACGTCTTTGAAGAATCTGACAGACTCACCAAAGCCAAATTTTATTTCTCTTACAAAACAAGCATTGTCTGTTTGGATTTATTATATGTAATTAGGAGCTCACTGGAGTCTAACGAAGGCTATCTATACATCACCACTGTTGCAAAAATGTATCTTTGACGATCAATATTTTGTGAGTAGAATAGAATTTAATTTTATGTGTTAGAGATATTTTGGTATTCAGAGACTGCCAGACCTTTGATTTAAAGAAGTTTGATGGGGTTACTGTGGACTTCATTGTTCAAATAAAAAGTTCAGAATAGAGAGTATAATGGAATTTGGAATCTATTCTATCTGGTTTTGAATACAGTCCAGCTATTATATTAATACCAAGACAGATAGAACAGAGCTGGCCCTCTGTGCAATTTTTCTTACTTTGAAGCAGGCTACACGAAGAATTTTTATGTTTTGTTTTTGAAAAGTAGGTAGATTATATTCTTGGTTCATCCTTGTTTTGCAGAGGTAAAATTAGAGGCCTCAGCCTCCTGCTGGCAGAACAAGCTCTCAATTTCTCACTGTCGAAATTCAATCTGATTTCTATCTTTTTCACTAAAAAGCTGTCAACAGCAAATAAGCATTCCCCATCAAAGAGCCGCATTCATTTCTGAGGTATACAAATTCCTCTCATGGGGGAGGATTCAAGTAATTTAAATTGTTTCTGACTTTTAATTTCTTTCCTAGGAAATGGGAAATGATATTAGCCTTGACTGTAACTGCAGTCCAAAACGAAGGGAGAAAGGACACGCAGAGACCCCCTCCCACACGGCATCCCCGACCTTCAGGTCCCCGCGTGGCACGTTTACAATGCACAAAGAGTGTGTCCACCTGCCTTCTTGTTTGCAGCTAAGTGATGAAACCAGAGCTGTACCTTCATGCTCTTAAGAGGCATCAATATAAACCCATTTTGGTAGAAGATGACTTGTAATAGGAGTGCATATTGCCAGCACAAAAAGTAGAAAATGTCTCTGAAATTAGATTTTTTTTCTTTTGAAATATTTCTTAAAATTTAGTTTGGGAAATGACCTTTTCTTTGGAAAAAGATGAACCTCTAAGTTTTATCTTGCCTCCTTTTACTTTTCTGAGTTTATCTTATTTACTTGTGGCGAAGGTTTAATAGCATGCCTTGGTTTGTAGCCGCACATTTATGATGAGCATGTGCATTACTGTAGTTGCAGAATCGCTCTAAATAGACTTGCAAATATGAGCTTTTGGTTTTAAACTGTAAATTTCCTTATCTCCTGGTCTCTCCTGCCAGCTCATGCAAACATTCGCAATCTCAAGATCTCACGATTGGAATAAGAAGTGGCCCACGTGGCATATTCATACAAATGAGTAAACTACCCTCCACCACTAAAAGAAAAATGCTTCTGTGCAAATATATTTGACAGTATTTTAAAAAGAAGCAGTATTTAAGAAGTAGATTTGGAGCAGGCTTGGTCTACCCCAAAGGCTATCAGATGACTTCTAGGACTTTCAGAGTGCTCCTACATTTCTTAGGTATATGGTGATTAGTCAAGTTCTTTGTAAAGTCAAGATACCTGGAATCAAATTCAGAATTGCAAATGGGATCTCATTGACACAGGATAAAATGCAATCTATCTTTTTTGATCCTGTGTGTGTGTGTATGTGTATCTATATGTATGTCTGTATCTACCTATATCTATGTATGTGTAGATATCCCAGGTTCATTCTTTTATTTATTTGATACAATTTTTGGAGATCTACCTAGAAGGTTCCCAGCAGTGAGCCAAACACTATATAGGATGAAGAGAGGCAGACTCTTAGCATAATAGGTAGGGAAGGTAGGTGCTAGTTGTATCATTGCATGTATGGACACATCTTAGCGATGGTTATTAGAGCACATAACAAGGATATCTGATCTCTAGCTGGGCTTGGAAGTGTGAGCGGCTCAGTCATGTAGAACCCCCAGGTGGACCCTTGAGAGAGCACCTTTTGGACAGCTGCTTGGAGCAGGGGCTGGAGCCAGGGGTAGTGGCAGTGCTGAGACCCTCTCTTCCCATCCTTGTGATCCCACACTGGTTCTCAACTGCACACCCCTTGGTTCTCAACTGCACAGAAGCCCTGTAGTTGACCAAACCACCCTCTTTCAAGGAAGTTTAGCAACTACCTGGCTTCAGCCCATCAGTTCCCTTGGATTCTACTCAGTCCCACGTTATGCACTTGACGGGGGTCTGGTGATTCAATATGTCTTCATGCCATTTTCATTCTGAGCGAACCCTTTATAGAATAGGACTCTGAAATGTTGAAGTCTCCCAAAGTCCCCCTGAGAGATGGTGTGTAAGTGGGGCCTCCAAGGAGGAAGAGAAGTTACACACCTGAAAGGGGAAAAGGAGGAGAAATCAGAGAAGGAAGGAGTAGCTTGTGCAAAACCTCCGAGGAGAGTAGAGCAGCCGCTGGGAAGGCCAGTAGGTCAGGGGAAGGATACGGAGGGAGGAAGAGTTTGGCCTGAGATGGAGCTGAGGACGAGTACATTCTACCCCTGCCCTGTCGTTTTTAATAATTTGTGTCCCTACTTTTATTCTTTTCCCTTTTCTGCTCTTTCTTGTGTGCTGCAAAGTTGACCCTTGCACACTGCCTCACCCAGACTTCCCGCTGGCTGGCTCACTGTTGGATTTAAGCGGTGGGCTGCAATGGCAGCGCATTGGATATGGAGGGGGAGAGGGAGTGTCTCTTAACTTCCTCCCAGCCCTGATGCCCTGTCAGGCAAGAACTGCACCCTGCCATTTCCTCTGGAGACTTCTCCACGGCTCAGGTCCTCGCTGGGTTCCTGAATGGTACTAGCTTTGGCTTTAGGGATATTAATATCTTCATAGTATTATTTATTCTTGCCCCAGCATCTTTGTTCTGTTCCCCAAACGATGCCTCTACTGTAAGCAGTCCTTCAATTACACTGCCTTCATCTGAACGATCTGGGATGAATTCTGTTCCTGTAGGCACCCCAATTTATTCAGGTGGGTTCTAAGACTATGCATCTGAGGAAACACCTTGTACAGCCAATAAAAGCACCACTTTTCAACAAAAACACCCAGGATGTTTGATTCCATACAATAAAAAGACGGAGGCTTGGAGAACCTTCACGTTATCATGCTCCTTTCTGGTCTGAATTGCATAATAAGGCTGGTTGAAGGACTATCTGCAAGGTTGGAAGAGGGTTTTACATGCCTTCTATTTGAAAGGCCATTTCTGACCTCTCACATTGCTGTCGTGTGCTAAGCTGAGGAAATTTTAAAAATTATCCTGAATGCTATGCATTTCCAGACGGGCACTGACATGTATGATATACAGACGCACAATAAAATCTGTATGGTTTATGATGATTTACTACGTTGTTCCTCTCTCCAGAGCAAGAATCTCATAGGATTCTGGGAATAATAACTTGGCTCAGAATATAGTATCTCGATATCTACCTCACTGGGTAGGTGGGTCACAAGTAATTTGTTACTATTCATTGTAGCATTCGAAAGTATTGAAGTTCGCAAGTAATTACTTATGGATTCATAGTCATCCTATAATACGAGAATACTTTCTTCCACTCCGCTGTGCTGTCTTGAGAAAGAGCAAAAGCAATTAAGATACCGCTGACGTGCAGGGAATTGCACAGAACCCCAGCCTGCTTGGTCTGTGTCACAGAAGCGGACGAGAGTGGTGGCTCACGTATTTGAATAGCACCTGGGAATAAAAAGACCAAGAACCATTGCCTTCACATTAACTATGGCTAGAGGTATCATTTCTCATTTTGTGGTATGTATATAAAGAAATCTTAATTTCTTTTTTTGTGGAGAGAATAGAAGGCAAGGAGTAGCAATCATCCATAAACCATTAGTGTTTGCACTTGGAACGTCAGCTGCAGGAGGGCAGGACGTTGTTTTGTTCAGTGCTGTGGCCCCAGTGAGCAGACTGGTGTACGGCATATATCAGTACCCGATATATATTTGTGGAAAGAATGGTGAAACGGGCGGTGTCCTCTCTGCTGAACACAGATAGGTACTTTCTTCTCAAGCTCTGTGCTGGAGAAACATCGTATGAGGCTGAGAAAACAGATTTTTAGGGGCCAGTAGAGCTGCTACATTCAGGTCCATCCTCTACAAGGTGTGCCGTCTCATAAGGCTCCACTGATTAGGTGCTCTTCAGTTTCTTCATCTATTCTTCTATAAAATATAGAAGTACTTACTACAGGATTTACTCCACTGTGTTGTAAGAGTTGAATAACTTGTGGTATGTGGAAATTCAGGGAAATAAACATTAAGTAAATTATTAATAATGATAATTCTTTTTAGAGTATGAGACTATTTTTTAAAGAGAATTTATTTATTATTTCTTTGTTTATTTGAGGGGGCAGAGAGGAGCAGAGAGAGACAAAGAGGGATAAAAAGACTCTGTGTTGAGCAGGGAGTCTGACACAGGACTCAATCCCAGGACCCTGAGGTCATGACCTGAACTGAAATCAAGAGTCGGCTACATAACCAACTGAGCCACCAAAGGAGCCCTGCAAGTACTTAACTCACTTAACTCATTAGTGCTATCCACACTATTGTACTTCTCATAATAAGCCATTTGGCTATTTTTCTCCCCTGAAATGAAATCATCTGAGCCAAACTGATCAAAATGATTGTTTCCTTTAATCAGAGCCAACTTTAACTCATGTCTAGTAAAATTTAGGTGAAGAAAGGCTCTGATCTTGACATACATCTCTACTTCTCAGAATCTGCACTTTCCCCTTGGACCAGCCAGAACAATTAGTCCTTCCATGATTCTTTCAGTATTGGAAAACATCTATCAGTTTCTCCTAATGCAGAGGTTACAAAACCAATTTGCTCAAAAATAGTCCTATATGGGGGTGCCTGCATGCTCTGCGTCTGGCTTGGCGTTCAGTGGGGAGACTGCTTCAGGATTCTCTCTCTCCCTCTGCCCTTCCCCCTGCCCAGTTTCATTCTCTCTTTAAAATAAATAAATAAATCTTTAAAAAAAATAATTAGGAACTTGCCTGAACTTCCTAAATGCTTTGTTGAATCGATGTTCTCATCTGTAAAATAGATATGAAAATCCCTCCTTCATTCTTACCTAGGGCTGCTGGGAGGGCTGTATCAGAGAAAAGAAGACTGGAATATCCAATGTTAATCTTTGGGACCCTGTACTTACTTAGAGACAACCATTTTTTTCCTAAATCCAATCTGGTCAGTTGGTGAATCAGAATGGCCATTCCTGGTAAAGACTAAGGTACGGTGGCAGGTGAGAATGTGGGAGCTTGATAAACACGTGACACACTGCTATTTTTTTTTGCAATACGGCCTTTCAGCTCATGGATAGTGCTTCCTGCTGCAGCTCTGAAAAGCCATGGGGACAGACATCCCCAGATCAAGAGAAAGAGGGATGCCTTATTCTCTTCCAGGAAAAATACTTGATGCTTCCAGGGCCCCTCTGGCTGAAAGCACAAGAGTTAAACACTGTTGTTCATGCAGAAATCAATACCAGCCTTTGTTCTGTTCTGAGAAATGAGACAGCTTTGTTCCGATTGGGGTGGGATGTGCAAAGCATATGATAGTCTGTTCCGGGTCTGGCCTGGACAGCAATTGGGAAGGAAGCAACTTGATAACCCCAGGTGACTCTGACAACGAAACCCACTGGGGACTCGAAAATGAGAATGTCAGTACATTGCTTCTATTTATGTATTTCATAAAGGACAGAAGTGGAAAAGGTTTAAAACAAATATTGTCTTAAAATTATGGAATGTTTTCAAAATCTTTTACTGTTAAGCTAGTCCAAGATTTAGGTCTGCCTTACAGAGTGGCTTCAAACGGTTTTTGACTGTGGGATTGTGTGTTGATCGGAGAAACCCAGTAAGTGATGTAAGTAAAACTGGACCTGCTCCCGTTGAAGGGGAGTAGGTGTCACTGGGTCTGTTTCTGGTTTTGCTCATAGATTGCCATCCATAAGATGATAATTTTTAAAAATGATGTATTTATTTTAGAGAGAGTACATGTGGCAGGGGTGGGGGGTGCGTGGGGTGGAAGGGCAAAGGGAGAGAGTCCCAAGCTGGTATACTGAGCAAGGAGCCCAAGGCAGTTCTGGATCCCATGATTCCATGATCCTGAGATCATGACCAGAGCCAAAATCGAGAGTCCGTCACCCAACTGCCTGTGACACCCAGGCGCCCGAGTATAAGATCATTTTAAAGTTCTCTTAGCTCTCGTCATTCTGCTCAAGTTATCAAGCCTACCTATTAGGTTACTCAAATGATGCCCCTTCCTGCTGGGTCCTCAGGTAGAGTCTCAGGGACCACCTGTATGCTTGAGACCAGGACTTTCTTATCTCTATAGTGTATAGCATGGTGTCTGGAACCTGGGGAGGTCAGTGTGGGCTAAATTTACCTGGATTTTCTATTCTGTCCACCTTTCTACTACCACCTGTATTCCTGGGTTCTTCCCCATTCTTTCCTTCTCTGGAGTATGTCTATTCTCTGAATTCTTGTCTCTTTCAGGTCTGAGCTATCCTACTGATATTGAGATTTTCATTAAAACACTAAGGTGTAATATTTAAATGGGGACTTTGAACTCATTGGGGATAGGAGGGGGCCTTTAATGCCAAGAGGGACATAGGTAGGTATTAAACAAGGCCTCTCTCCACAACTCATCATGCATGCATGTCTACAGCCGCTCAATAACCATTTACTGAGCACCTCCTATGCGTGTTACACTGTTCCAGATGACAGAAATACAGCAGAAAATAACAGAATTCCTGCTCCTAAGGAGCTTGCTTTCTAGTGGAGGGGAGCAAGTATAAACAACATGGAAAAGTAAATAAAAAATACTAGATGTCACAGCAATAATTAATGCAGGGTGATGTAGCAGGATGGCTGGATGCCTCTGAGTGTTTTCCTTTCCTTTCCCTTTCCTTCCAAGAAGGAAAACAGGCTGGCAATTGAGGGACAAGAAGGATCTGGTCCTGCAGAGGTTGCAGGAAGAACATATCAACAAGAGAAACAACTCTTGCCAAGGCCCTAGGGATGCGTTCTGGAGCAGGGTGAGGACATGGCAACAGATGAGATTGGGCCCAGCCTGGGCGGGGCTCTGTAAGCCAGGGCCAGTAATGCGAGTGTATCACTCTCTACCCATTTATCTATCATCTATCTATCTATCTATCTATCTATCTATCTATCTATCTATCTATCTATCATCTATCAGCCATCTAATTATTTAAGACCTTCATTAACAAGTGCTTGTTTTTTTTTTAAGAAATGAAGTTGCAAACTTTTATTACAAATAAAGTGATGAAAGAAAAAGTGATGATCTTAAAAAATCTCAATTTTACCAGATACAATTAAAAAACCTTATAGTGAGAAAAAGCAGGCTTAAAAGAAAAATGCAACCATGTTTGTCATTGTCCCAAAAGAGGAGTCTTTAGGTAAAAGTAGTAAAAACCCCCATGCTATATAGATAATGCAGGTAGTTCTAATTGTCTGATCAATGGGTCGAAAGCAAGCACTTAAGGTCTTTGGCTCCAATTTTTCTTTCACTTCTTGTTGCTCAGATGTCTTGGTCATTTCTTTTTCTTTTTTTTTTTTTAATTTTTTTAAAAATTTATTTATGATAGTCACACACAGAGAGAGAGAGGCAGAGACACAGGCAGAGGGAGAAGCAGGCTCCATGCAGGGAGCCCGATGTGGGATTCGATCCCGGGTCTCCAGGATCACGCCCTGGGCCAAAGGCAGGCACTAAACCGCTGCGCCACCCAGGGATCCTGTCTTGGTCATTTCTTCTTGTTAGATGACTAAAGGGGATGATGGTAGAGATGGTGAGCAGGCTGGTTGATGGGGGGCAGGTGTATGGGTTGTCAGCTGGTGGATCAGCTGCTCCTGTTTCTGCCGTCTTGTGGTTGAGCATTTTCTGGCATCTGTGTTGGTCGTTGGGCTGCAGCCATACCCATCCATGCCAAGGTGGCTGCTGACCTTGGGTCTCGTCTCCCTGATTGTCCTTACCTCCTTCATTGTCTTCCATGGTTGTCTTTGGCAAGGGGGTTGGGCTGTGGAATAGTGGTCTCTAACCCCCTACGTATCCTGCCTCACTGGTCTGCCATGCTCTCCTGCACTCTGGTAGCAGCCCGCCTCCATCCTGCCTTCCCACAGGGGAGAGCTGGAACACTGGTGGCACCCTTGGGGTCTCCTCGGGTAGGAAGGTGAGAGTTGTTGCCTGTGGTGGGACCTTGTAGTTGGGCCTGGCCTTTGGGAGTTTCCTCTCAGATCTCCCCATTCTCTCCCCTACTGGCTAACTGGTAGCGTTGCTTTCATGGTCATATGCATGTCTATGCCGCTTCCATATCCAGCCTTAACCCCTGGCAACTACTAATCTGTTCTCCATTTCTATAAATCTGTCATTTAAAAAAATATTGAATGTATAAAATTAGCAGTGTATGACCTTCTGGGATTGGCTTTTTTCCAGCATCAACATGTATCAACGTGCATGTGTTAATGGCTTGCTTCTTACCATTGCTGAGTAATATCACCTGGTGTGGATGGACCACAGTTTCTGCAATTGTCATCCACTGAGTTATTTCTGTTTTTGGTTCTTCTGAATAAAGCTGCTACGGACACCTGTAGACAGGTATACGTGTCAGCATAAGTTTCCATTTCTTCTGGATAAAGTTTGAAGAGAACAATTGCTGGGTCCCGTGGTGGTTCCATGTGTAGTTTTAAAGAAGCTGCCAACATATTTTCTGGAGCTATTGGGTCATTTTAGGCAGGTATGATCTGACTTATTATTATGTGTTTTTAGTAAGACCATTCTAGATGCTCTTTGGGACATAGATTGTCAGGTAGCTACCTAGACACCAGCTCTGCGGTCAGAGGTGCTGATGGGGAGGGAAGGCAGTGGGCTCGTGTAACCTTCCTGAGCCTTCTCTGACCCGTTCCAACCTCATCTGTAAAAGGATGGAGTGGGACATCCTCCTCCGAGGGTGTCTAGGGTTGCAGATCAAACACACCGAGAGCTTGGCAACACACGAGCAGTATGGAAATTAGGGGCTCTCATCTCTGAGTTTGGTGTCTATTTTAACATATGCAGGTTCCTCCTTGCTGCTTTCCTTTTGTTAAACATGCTTCCAGAACGGCTCAGGGTTTCCTTGTTTGTTTTCCGACTAAGTTTTTAAAGAAGACCAAATCCATGCCTTCTATTCACAGACGCTGCCTTTATAAAGCTCTCCGGACACAGGATTTCTTTTTTCTCTCCTTGCTGTGCTACCAACTGCCTGAGATACTCTCTGCAGCACAACCTCCCCCACTCCCAACTCTGTTGTTGTTGTTTTTTTTTTTAATTATGCTGATGGAAAGATTCTGGGTTTTATGGGGAATGAAACAATAACTCCAGCTGGTTGGAGATAGTAATCTGGTTAGTCACACGGTGCTGGAACTCAAACGAATGGAAAACTAGACCTGGGACTCGGCATGCGGGCTGACAGCCTCGAGGGCACAGTCACTGAGAATTGTCCAATTTCCTCTCCTCTCTGGGTTTCCAAGAGGTAATCAGGAATGTAGGGAACCACGTGTGGAGCGCATATGATGTGCCACATCCTTAGCATATTTCATTTTATTTAATCCTCTGGGTAATCCCATGGGGTATTCACTGAGTCTCCATTTTGCTGTGAAGATAAAGCTCAGAGAAATTAAGGAATATGCCCGACACTAGTTACAGCACTGGGAGTCAGTGGAGTCAAGTTTTAAATGAGTTCTCTGTGCCACATCTGTCCTTTCTCTTTCCATGCACGGGCTGGAGGATGTAGGGTGGCAGGTCTGAGGTGCTCAAACCTCTTCCCAGAAAGTTTCTCTCCTTGTGTCAAACTAGATCCTTCCAGTCTTGGCGATTGAAACCCAAGTGTAAACCAACTTCAGATAAGAAGGGAATTTATAGGTTGATGATTTAAAATATTAGCTTCAGACACAGCTAGATCTAGGAGCTCAAACAGTATCATCACGGGCAAGTTCTCTATACTCTCGATCCCGAAGTTCTGTTTGGGTTTCATTTTCAGGCAGGCTCTCAGCTCAGGATGGTTCTAGGACATTGCTGACTCACTTTTCCATTTTCCAAGTCTGTGGAGGAGGCCCCTTGTCCAACTGTCTTAGAAAAGCTCCGAGACTGACTTTGGATTGACGAGGGTGTGTGCCAATTCTGAAATAGTCACTGTTGCTAAGAAGTGGAACTGAATTGGTTGGTGTGACCTGTGACAGGTCCACTCCTAGATCCAGGAGCTCTATGAAACCACATCAAGTGGGAGGATGTGAGTTCTTGAGATAGATATCAGGTTCCTATTATATTACAAATGGAAGATGGACATTGGGCAGGAAAAAATGATGAAAGTCCACTATGATACTCTATTAATACCATCTTACCAAAGCTTTTCTTTACTGTTCCCCCTCTTTCCCCTTTTCTCCCTATATCCTTCTCTTCTTCCTCCTTCCTTTCTTTTTATAATGTTTAATAAGTACATTCATATAAATTATTTTCTTAGATACTGTGTTTGGACATTACAAGATAGGTAATAAGGATTTATTATTATTATTCTCACTTTATAGAGTAGAACATTGAGACCCAGAGGATGAAATGACCCTCTTTTCTCTATAAGAATTTGTCCATGAAGAAAAAATAGTCAGAGCTGGCAAGGTTCAGTGATATTTATACATCTAAACAAGAGATGGATAATCATTTGTGCCTTTGAGAAATCAAGCATGGGACCTTGACCTCATTCGCACCGAGCTGCTACCTCTTTGGAAATATAAGGCAGTGAACGGTAGGAGAGAATTAAAGCGCATCCCAAATGTCTAATTTGTTACCAGACTGAGAAGGCCCAGGGGCCGATGTGGCTCATTCCATGACTAGAATACGAGTCATATGTCATTAGGAGCCCTCAGAGAGTATTTATAAAGAAACACACTCCATGTAGTTAGAAGCAAACCCTCTTCCTTATTCATTGTTGGCTGTTTTTTTGATGTTGAAGGGATTCATGCTAAAAGAAGCTATGACTGTGTTTGAGACATGACAGAATGGAACATGGTTCTTCTGGAAGCGTGATAAACCACAGGCACCGTTAGCCCGGCTCTCCTTGATCAAAAGGTGTGTCAAGGTGGGCTAAGGAAATGAGCCACCATTGCCTGGCGTGATTATGAATTTGGGGTTTAACAGGCTTTACTGAATCATCTACAGCTTTAAGAGATGCCTCTGTCTGAGGCCTGTGCTTATCAAAAAGATGTCAAAAATTGAGTCACATAAAAATACCAGGAATATTAATGAATTTTACTCTAGTTTCTATTACAGTTATTTATTCAAGAGGAAGCCATATACTCCTTGTGAACTGTTATTCATTTAGGACATATTTCATAAATCTTATGTACTTTCGGTCTGTCAAGTGCTTAGGTTAAAATGGACACATGTGGTCCTTGTCCCCAAAAATCTTACAGTGTAGATTGAAGTGGATAAAATAAGAATACAGGAATACAGGGAGACAGTAGACTGAATCTTGGTCTCTCAACTGCAGATGTGACCTAAAGTCTCTGGTCTTGGTTTCCTTATAACTGGGTACATATTTCGTCCTGTAGAAATAAAGCTAAAGAGACAATTTCTCTAGAGTGCCTGTCATGTGGCAAAAATTAGGATATCAGATATCTTAGTACTTTTTCTGTTTTTTTACCACTCTGTCTTGACACTTTACTCTCCTTCCTTCTGTCCAATTGACCGAGAACCGACAGCAAAACTGAACTCGAGCAGGTGGGAGGAGCCACTCTGCCCACATTCTCCTAAATTCTCCCTGGGCTGCGACTCATTGGCTGAATGAAGGACGTGGGATGGAGCACAGACATGCCCAACTCTACAGGAAATAAATATTTTCCCTCAAAGGAAAATAACGTAAAATCCAGGGAGCACTAATGCATATACTTTTTCAGTCCAGGAGAAATCTTTCCAATCGCCTAGCTCAGATGAGCATCAGAATCACCTCAAGGACCTGGTTAAAATGCATGCAAAAACCTTTTTTTTTTTTTTTTCTTTTTTTTTTCAAAAACTTTGATGCAGTAAATCTCAGCTGGGCTTTCTGTTTAAAAAATGTCCACCATGCTGATACATTTGTACAATAAATTCTAGGCTAAAAAGAAACAAGCTTTTAAGCCATGAAAAGACATGGAGGAAACTTAAGTGTAAGAAGCCAATCTGAAAAGTTATGATATGATATGATTCCAATTATAGGACATTGTGGAATAGGCACAACAATGGAGACAATGAAAAAGATCAGTGGTTGGGACGCCTGGGGGGGCTCAGTAGTTGAGTGTCTCCCTTCAGCTCAGGGCGTGACCCTGGGATCCCGGGATCGAGGCCCACGTCGGGCTCCTTGCATGGGGCCTGCTTCTCCCTCTGCCTGTGTCTCTGCCTCTCTCTCCGTGTCTCTCATGAATAAATAAATAAAATCTTAAAAAAAAAAAAAGGAAAGGATCGATGGTTGACGGGGTAGGGGTTGGGGTGGGATGGATAGGCCGAGCACAGAGGGTTTTCAGGGCAGTGAAACTATTCTATATGGTATTATAATGGTGGATACATGTCATCACACATTGTCCAACCCATAGAATGTACAACCTGAAGACTGAACTCTGATTTAAACTGTGGACTTTGGTTGACAAAAATGTGTCCATGTTGGTTCATCACTGGTAAGGAATGAACCCCCATGGTGCTGGATGGGGGTGCACGTGTGCACCTGGAGGGGGCGTGTGGGAGACTATGTTTTCCCAGTATTGCTGGGAACCCCAAACTGCTCTAAAGTCTGCTAATTAAAACAAACCTTCCCCAGAGGATTATGATGCAGAGCACATTTGAGACCAGCTGAACTGACCCCATGCCATCCTTTTCAGATGCAAATAAGAGAAACAGAGGAAGAGAGGAGAGGGAACACTCCATGAGTTGGTGAGTTAAGGCAGTAGTAGGACGGAGCCTCCTCACTCCTCCATCAGGCTCTTTGCTGTCCCCCCCACCCTGTGCAAGGGGCCTTGCAATGTCCCCTGGTGGCCCAATGTTCCGGGTAAACAAACAATATGGCTCAGCTTCAGAGCTGTTTAGCTCCCTTGGGAGCTAGGGAAGGCTGATTCCTGCCCCAGGAATCACACCAGTAATTGCTTCTGAAGCCAGATTAGGGGGAAAAACAAACTCTGACACTGGGGAGACTAGTCAGGGGACCTGGCAAGACGAGAGTTTTTTTTCCCTGAGTTAGAAAACTTCAGAAGAAGGGCACTTAGCATATTATTTTACCTCCTCATATATCAGTTTTATCAACACCTGCCACACATCACGTCCTTTTTCTAGCCCATAAAGTTGCTGGGGGGATGAAGGCCTCTTCAAAGGGCAGAGGGGCTCAGCAGTTCCCGTACGTGGACTCCATGCAGGCATCTTTAGACTTTATCACAGGGAATTCCCACAACACCCTTCCCACTGTAATTGCTCGTCTACCTTATATGGGAAGATCCTGAGGTCAGTGAGATTAGTTCCCATTGCGTTAGTTGCAGATAGCAGTGAAGCTCAGAGTTGAACTCAATCTCTCTGACTCCAAAGCGGGTGATCTTTACTCTGAAGCATGTAGGGAAAGGAGTCGTAAGCACAGGAGGTCTTGCTACGGCTCTGTGTTCTTGGACTCCTGGAGACACGTCCTCTGGAAGAGGAGATTGACCTTCCCCAGCACACCTGGAAGGGCTACACTGCGGTCCGTGGGAAATTCTTTATGCTCCTCGAAATTCAAAATGAGAGCAAGAAGTTTGCCCAGAGTCCATTCGGTAATGAATTTCGGGATGCCTGGCACGGGCAGCTCCTGGGATGCATATCAAGCAGGATGCGAGGCCTTTGGGCTGAGTGAGCCGCTGAGGACAGAAGTGGTGCATCAGCCCGAGACAGGGCAGAGGTGCCCTGGCATCAGACCAGCTGGCGCGGCTCCTCTCACTCCTGTTCGTTTGGATGATTATTAAATGTATTGCTTTTTCATTTTGATATTTTTTTCCTTTTGGCATAGAAGAGGGATATTTATCTCATGATAGGATTTTAAAGCTGAGTGTCAGGTTTGGGGTCTCTAACTGGCACTCCAGCACTAGCATCACAACACACATTACATTCCAATGTAGTATGAGAAGAGCAAAGCACGCTAGAGACTCAGAGTTGTGACTAAAGGGCTTGGGAGCTATTAGCTCTCTAATGTGTTCACTCCGCGCTTATGCTGGACCAGAAAGACACTGACACCAGGGGAGAAATAGCGGATAATGCAGCCCGCTGTGGAGAAATGATTAATATTGCACCATCAAAATGCAATTTATCAGTTAGCATTTGTCAAAAGTGGAGTTTGGACTCAAAATGGCCAGTGTCTAAATTCCAGGTCTTGCATCCACCAGCTTTGTCATACGAGGGTTTTCATTCCCCTACATGTAAAACTGGAACCTCACAAGGATCTGGTGGGAGAAGGCATGCAAAATATTTAAGCGCTGGGCACTCAGCTGGTGCCACCAAAACACTCATTTTCTTTCTCCCCAGTCCCACGCATCAGGGCCGATTTAGGTGGCTGACGAGGAAGGTGAGGAGTTTGTTGCTTTTGTCTGCGTACCTTCTTCCGGACCTCGAATTGGGGTCCTCCAAGCCAGGGGAGGACGGATGGAACGTGTAGTCAGCTGGAGGGGGCAAGAGCAGAGAGAGAGAAACTGAACTGCTTGGGCGTGTGCTGTGGGGGCTGGAGGTGGACCCATAGGTGGACCATAGGTGGAGGGGTGACATGAGATGGGAATCCAAGTGCCACTGGCAGGAGGGGGACAGAAGAATCTGCCCATTGTACTTGGAGTTGTATTATTTGTGGATATTTAACCATCATCCCTTAAGGCATAGAATGCCTGTGCCGGGTTCACAGTCTCAGACTTGAACCCTCCCCATATGTTCCGCCGAATTCCAGAGGATGGCTTCCTTTCTTTCCCTTTCCCCCCCTTTTCCTCATCCTATGCCACTGCCTTCTCTTCTCTAGTTTGGCCATCGTTCTGCGTCCTCGATGTGGCCTGGTGGGTGCCCTGTGACCCCACCTACTCCTGCTCCCCTAGGTAAGCCCTCAAGGGAGGGGGCCCCCTGGCCAGCCAGCCTTGGGTCCCTTGACTGCGATCCCTTGCTGACATTAGCTCAGCTCCCCTACAGGAGACTCCGAAAAGACTTGCCTTTACCAGCCAGCCAATCTGGATATGGTCACGGAACTTCACAGTCAGCACACACTTACGGGCCTCAGCGCGTTTCCAGCCGCTAATATGTTTGAAAAGGCAATATTAAGTCACACATTTGTTTTCCTCTCTCAATCCAAATGTCAATGCAGAAGAGAAACAACCTAATGTAGAGAAATGAAATGAAATAATTAAAAAGTTGCAGAATGCGAAGCCACCAAGATAAAACCAACCCAGGCCCGGTGGAGATCATGGTTATCTGTTTGCAGTAAACGTGAAGTGAGAATAATTCATGACTCGTGATAACAGCCCACCGAAAGGAAGTAAATTAGTTGCAGAGGGTGGGGAGAGCCTTCCACACCCCCGCGGGGCCAGACCTCACAAGGAAAGGACTAGGCGGCAGGAGCTTATCTTTATCAGGTAATTGAAACAATGCTCTATGTTAACAGTAGGAGCTTGAAGTGGAAACTGGAGTCTGGAGGTAACTGGGAGGAGGAGGAGGGACACCCCGAAGATCACTAGAAACTCTTTGGCTTGGGACCTAGAGACACGTGGAAGGCCTG
This sequence comes from Canis lupus familiaris, assembly GCF_011100685.1. Lineage (NCBI taxonomy): Eukaryota > Metazoa > Chordata > Mammalia > Carnivora > Canidae > Canis > Canis lupus. The sequence continues at coordinate 89,406,563 of NC_049226.1, read as the reverse complement.
CTCTGGGCCACCTGCTTCCACGGGTGCAATCTTGTGTCTCCCTAGGGGCCTGTCGCTCGGCCTGTCGTGGGGGACGGAGGCCCAGCTATGAGCCTGCCCAGGTCTCTGCAGCAAGGAAGCAGTGCAGCCCAGATAAGGGCCGAGGTGACCTGGACTTCGGAGCTCTGTTCTCTCTAAATACTCCACACCGCCTCATGACTCCTGAATAATCTGGCACTACTGAGATCCAGAGGCTGCTGCAAATTCCGGCCACGGCCAGCCCGGTGCACAAAGCCGTGACCCCTGTGTACGCTCAGATACACACTAGGCCCTACCCTGCACTGTGCTGCTAACTTTATCAGCGTGGGTGTCCTACAAGCAGGTCAGATTCACCCTCTCTACACACCACTAAAGCCTCAGGTCCCGATCGTCATTATTTCTCCCTCTCCGCCTATTTCTTTAAATCAGAAACTTGAGGTTTCCCTTGATCCTTTCCTTTCTGTTAACTGCCTCCCTGCAATGAATCTCCAAGTCTTATCAATTCTATCTCCAAAAGGTCTCTATTTTTCTTTTCTTTTCACTCATTCTGTCTCAGTTTGGTTCAGGCTAATATCCCCTCCCGCCAAAAGTACTCCAGCTTACTCTTCACAGCTCTTCCTGTCTTTGTCTCCTCTCCCCGAATCCACTTTCTGCACTGTAGGCTCAGAGATAATGGTAAAATACCAATGTGTACAAACCTTCCAAGCCTCTCCTTTCCTTTAGCAAGAAGTTCAATGTCTTAACATAAGGAATATTTTTAATAGATATTTTTGCATGGGATATCACCTTTCCCCTACCTTTTACTCCATAAGTAAATGAAAATAAGTTGCTTCCTCTACAGTGTCAATCATGTTTTGTAATCATCCCACTATTTTTTAAAAAGATTATTTATTTATTTATTCATGAGAGACACAGAGAGAGACGGGCAGAGACACAGGCAGAGGGAGAAGCAGGCTTCATTGAGCCCAGTGTGGGACTCGATTCCGGGTCTCCAGGATCATCCCCTGAGCTGAAGGCAGACACTCAACCCCCGAACCCCCCAGGTGTCCCTCATCCCACTTTCTAAACATGGTATTCCTTCTACATGGTTCTACATGGAATACTGTTCTGGTTTCCTTTCTCTCACACTCTCTCTCTCTCTCTCTCTCTTTTTTTTTTTTTTGGTATTTTCTAGACTACCTAGTTCTGTGTGTCTCCTAGAAGCCAGTATAGATACCTCTTCCTCCACAAATCCCCTCTTAACTGTCCAGAGATTCAGTTGGGGATGCTTCATATGGCCATCATAATGTTTACCCATCATAGCACTTATACTGCATTTAAAAAAATATATTTATTTATTGGGGGGCGGGGAGAGGAAGAGGGAGAGGGAGAGAGAAACTTTAGCAGATTCTGTGCTGAGTGCAGAGCCTGATGTGGGGATTGGTTTCATGACCCTGAGATCATGACTTGAGCTGAAGCCAAGTGTCAGACCCCTAACCAACTGTGCCACCCGGGTGCCCCTATACTACATGGTAATGAATACACTTCTGCCCCCTAAATCGTAAGCTTCCTGTGCACAAAGACCATAGATTATTTCCTGGTGCTGATTCGGGTGCCTGAACATGACAGGTGCTTCACAGACATTTCTGATCAAGGGTTGTCACAGGTGGAAATTGGTGTGCAGGAGATTTCTCAGGGAGCCCTACTGGGATGGGGATTGGGCAGAAGGAGAGGTTGGACCTTGGCAGAGCCTCATGGAAGCTTCAGCTGTGCTATAGGGAGCTCTGAAGCCGGGATAATCCTTCAGGATGGTCTCTAGTTGGGGTTAGAGGCTGTGATTTTTATACTTCCATGTTGTTCAGTAATCAGGTGCAGGACCACCAAGGCAGTCAGTCTCCAAAGGGGCTGATAGTTGAGGGTTGCCTGCAGCAGCACAGCCAGCAGCTGGAGAATTACTCCTTCTTTTCTGAAGGGGGATTTGAGTGGCCCATCTATTGTCCACTGTCGGTGTAGTATTCAGTAAGCACACACTTGGACCCGCTAGCTCCAGGACTGAGTACAGAATGTCATGGACAGTACAGTGGTATCCCCTCGGGGAGTGCATGTGGACTCATACTTATTATGTGTTTTCCGGTGAAGAAGTCATTAAGGAGATGATCCCAACTCTTCTAAAACTGTCTTTCCTCATACTCTCTGCAACTCCTAGTGAGGGATGTTCTTTACTAGATATTCAGACTCACAAGACCTAACCAGGCAATACCTGGCACCAGTTTAATCAGATGGATATTGGTCCACAAGCACAGACAGCATCCCAGTTGGGCTGTGTCAGGCATTTCTTTTCAGAGGGAATAATCCTTATAACAATCCACTCAGACTCTTCCTGCCACCTGCACCTTTTCTTGTCTCCATCCTGCAGTAGTGTTTGGGTGTGAGGGAACAAGACTTCTATTAGACCGATGAAATAGCTGCCTGACCTAGAGGCCTCACACCCCAGAGGGAACCGTATGTCTTTCAACAGGCTTAGGCATAGTTTTCAGGCCCCCACAAAGGGAATGCCCAGTTATGAGTCTCAGTATTCAAGGAATCATAAAAGTATGGTTTCCCACCAGGTATTTATGCTTTATTCAGTTTTTCCAAGTTCAGATCTATAAGGGGCCTTTTTTACCCTAAAAAATGCTTCCCAGTAATACAGATGAGATTCCACCTTTATCAGGATTTCAGGAGAAAGAGTGAACAGGTTCACTGAAGATTGGAGTTGTCTTTAGAAAAGGAGAAAAAGGCTTGTTCACTCTTCTCCCTCTCAACCCTATGTGGTCTTTGTCACACCAGAGGTGTAGTTATAACACCAGTTGATATGTGTGTCAGGGCAGATAGTCCTTCTAGCAAGTTGTTTTCTACTTAGTTTACCTCTTCTTTTCATGGCTCTGAATACGAGATTCATTATTTATTATTTTATTATTTATCCATTTATTAATTTATTAATAAATTATTTTATTATTTATTTATTAATAATAAGATTTATTAATCTTTCTCATCCTGGGGTTGGTACAGTGCCTTGAACATTGTAGATTCTTGCTATGATCTGAATGTTTGCGTCTTTCCAAAATTCATATGGTGACATCCCAATGCCTAATATGACGGCATCACAATATGATGGGATTAGTGTTCTGTAGAAGAGACCTCGCAGAGATCCCTCACACCTCCTGCCATGTGAGGACTCAGCAAGAAGGCACAGGGCATGAGCAAGAAGAGGGCCCTTACCTGTGACCATGCTGGTGCCCTGATCTTGGACTTTCCAGCTTCCAGAACTATGAGAAATACATGTTTCTTGCTTATAAACCACCCGATCAAAAAAAAAAAAAAAAGAACCACCTAGTCCTTGGATCTTGTCATAGCCGCCTGAGACAGTATTGTCAAGACAATACTCAACAGAAAAAACTGTTTAGTTGACAAAAAAGAAAATAATTAAATTGAGAAAAATCAGAAGATACACTGTCATATTTCTATCTTACAGAAGATAATAACTGTAAATATTTTAGTATGTTTCCTTCCAGTATTTCTTATGTACGCAGGCTTAACAACTGGTCTGCACTAATACTCTACTATACATTTCTCACCCTTTTTATAGACAGACATATAAAAAAGTAAGATTATTACATTACTAGGAGGTTGGTTCTGCCTCAGCCCATGAGCGTAACTGCAAATAGTGTTTTGGAGAAGCTCGGGTGATGGGATGTTCAACATCTATTAGATATACCACCTGCTAGACCATGTGTAGGCATGTGAGGAGGGGAAGAAAAATAAGGCTTAGTAATTGCTCAAAACACTTATGTGCCCTTCATGGGGAAGGATGGTTCACATTCGTATTTTATGTCCCAGGAGGTGACTTCTTTTTTTTTTTTTTTAATTTTTTTTTTTATTTATTTATGATAGTCACAGAGAGAGAGAGAGAGGCAGAGGGAGAAGCAGGCTCCATGCACCGGGAGCCCGACGTGGGATTCGATCCCGGGTCTCCAGGATCGCGCCCTGGGCCAAAGGCAGGCGCCAAACCGCTGCACCACCCAGGGATCCCCCAGGAAGTGACTTCTAATGTTGACTTAAGCTTGTTCTGCTTAGTCGAGATTAGGCTCTTAAAGCACCAGAAAAGGAAGTTAGGTCCACTTAAAAAGTTTCAGCAAGTATCCAGTTTCTCAAAAATAAACAGACAAATAATCCCTGCAGATTAGCCAGTCTCTGTAAAATCATTTTAACACAATATCCAGCTGATCATTTGGGAGGCAAGCGAGTCAGCTGGTGGGGAGTGAATGTTAGCTACTTGGTTGTCATGGAAACTTTTCTTCCAGACCAGGAAAAAGGCAGTCATGGGAAACCTGCCATGTGGAAAAATAGCACATTTCTCCATGATCTATTCTCTCTGTTGATCACAAGTCGACATCCTACTGGGGCCAGGAGTAGAGAGAAATGCAGGCATCCTAGTCATTTGGAGGAGAGAAACCTTCCCCTTTGCCCAAAGAGAGACCCAGGGGACATGATTTGAACAAGAAGGCACAGAGAGAAGTCAGAAAGCCAGGGTCATAAATTTATTTTATTTTTATTCTTTTTTTTGCTTTTTTAAAAATTATTCCTTACAAGTTGTTAAAAGGCTTGTTCTCAGTCACCCACAGATGCTAGGCGAGGAGGACTGTTGATAGGAAACCTTGACCAGCATTTGCAGCCCTGCCTCAAGACGCATCACAGCACGTTGTGACCAGAATTGAAGTCTGCGTAACCTGTTCAGCCCCAATGGAAAAAGCCAGAGTTAAGATGTGGTGGTTAAGACCATCAGTTTTAGGATAAAGCGTCTTTCAACTGCACCTAAGTGTAAAAATTCCTTTTAAAACTTGATCTAACTTGGTTAATATGTTGTTCATAAATGCCCAGAATTCTTGCTAATATCTCTCCATATCTGCCCTCAATTAATCTGAATTTATGTAACCTGAATAAAGTAGTTTTTAAAGCGGTAGAGTCACACACCCCTATCATCAGAATGTGTTATCGCTGTTCATTTACATTTCCAACTCTCCTAAATTGTGAGCTCTTCAATGGGTGGATGGTGCCTTGTTCATCGGGATAAACCTACCATCAGCACGATGCTCCATTCAAAAGTGTTTCAAGCACGTTCTATGTACTAGTGTCTGGGATCTGTTGGTAATCAACACTTATTCAATGAGTAATAGGATGGATAGATGGATGGGTAGCTTGATGGATGGATGGTTATATCCAGTATTTTCTTGGCTTTCTATATTTTTCTATATTTTTAGCTAAATAACTATTTTGCAAGAACAAAATCTACCACACAATTATTTTCCTGGTAGCAGCTTTCTAGGCTGCAGAAAATAATTAAGATTGAACCTCAGTAGGGGCAACTTGATAAATCATCATCATAGGTTGGGAAAGTCTTACTGCTTCCTGTTTTTTGTTTTTCATCTCAAATCTCTCCCTTATAGGTTAAATGAGATCTGCTTATCTAATCATTATATATTGAGTCTTTAATAGTTTTTTTTTCCAGTCTACATTTCTGTTTGTATACAGAGACTTGTTTTGTCACTATGCAAAGAATTTATTGCTCTTGCTGAGAGTCATGTGACAATAATTCAAAATATCTTCACTGCTAGATTGCTTTCTTTGACGACAAGATGCCCCAGTTTCCCCCTCTCTTCCTTGTATGCCGAGCATGCTTATAATCTCAGACCATCAATCTTCTTTGCCTTCATGTCATTTTTCTGCCACATCATACAACCTAAACCATTTTGCCTTTTTTTTCTTTTCAAATTTTTATTTATCTTCTAGTTACTTATCATACAGTGCGATATTGGTTTCAGAAGCAGAATCCAGTGATTCATCACTTACATACAACACCCAGCGCTCATCACAAGTGCCCTCCTTCCTGCCTGCCACCCATAGCCCTTCCCCCACCCACCTCCATCAATCCTCAGTTTGTTTTCTATCATTAAGAGTATGTTATGGTTTGGGGCACCTGGGGGGCTCAGTGGTTAAGCATCTGCCTTCAGCTCAGGTCGTGATCCCGCGGTTCCAAGATCGAATCCCGCATCGGGCTCCCCGTGGGGAGCCTACTTCTCCCTCTGCCTGTGTCTGTACCTTTCTCTCTGTGTCTCTCATGAATGAATGAATGAATGAATAAATAAATAAATAGATAAATAAATAAATAAAATATCTAAAAAAGAGTATGTTATGGTTTGTTTTCATCTCTCTTTTTTTCCCCTCCTCCTCTCATACATTCGTTTTGTTTCGTAAATTCCACATATGAGTCTCTGCCTCTCTCTGTCTCTCATGAATAATTAAATAAATATGAAATGGTTTAATATGATTTCACTCATGTGGAATTTACGAAACAAAACAAATGAATGTATGAGAGGAGGAGGGGAAAAAAAGAGAGATGAAAACAAACCATAACATACTCTTTTTTAGATATTTTATTTATTTATTTATCTATTTATTTATCTATTATTTATTTATTTATTTATTCATTCATTCATTCATTCATTCATTCATTCATTTATTCATGAGAGACACAGAGAGAAAGGTACAGACACAGGCACAGGGAGAAGCAGGCTCCATGCAGGGAGCCCGATGCGGAACTCGATCCCAGGACCTGGGATCATGACCTGAGCTGAAGACAGACGCTCCACTGCTGAACCACCAAGGCGTCCCTAAACCATTTCATCTTGATACCGCCCCATCCCTTTGTGTATTCATGATTCCTACTCTGCCAAACCTTAGCCCTTGTATGATTTATTCAGTTCTTTTCCCATGCTGAGAAGCATTTCTTCATTAATTTTCCCAGCAATACTCTTGAATAGATCTATGCGTTAGGAACTAGGCATTGGAGACAGAGTTTAACGTGATTTGAGGATGTCTGTCAGGATGCTTAGAGTCAGATACAGAACTCCTTAAGCTAGATAAATGAACTTCCTGAAAATATATGAAAAATATTGGATATCTGAACACCTTTTTTTCCCCCCCTGGGTAGAAGATCCCTATGTTTTATAGAGTTTCCTAATTAATGATATAGACAAGGAGATAAACAATGAAATTTTCCTGTGCTAAATATGACCAGGTTAGGAATAGGAAGACTACGAAGGATGCTTTGGTCAAATCAGAGAAGTCGCATTCTTAGAACTTTGCTGATTGAATTCACTAGAATTCACCTGTGAGCTAATAGCAGCTGGGACCTCAGTGACTCTCAGCAATCCTTCTGTTTTCCTACTGACCCTTGGTCACATTCTTCCATTCCCGCTATCCTCAAGCCTCTGTTTCTTTTCACTTCTTGCTTTACCTATCTTTTTGAAAGAGCTACTGCCAAACCCGGGCAATTTCATTGAAAAATTAAAAGGACCTGCATTGCAGAATCTGAAGTGCTCTTCAAATAGTAACTACTTGGAACTAACATTATCTGAAAGGCATTAGATGTTAGAATACCTAATTCCAAAGGGAAAAAAAAAAAGCCTCCAAAGTAAACAAGTAAACTTCTAGGAAAAAAGAGGAGACATAATTTATAGGAGAATATTTTGTATGTTTCAATTTCTTCATTATTGAATTACTACTTTCTTATCTTTTGAGAGTCTATAAGGTGCTGACAATGGCTGTTTGTGGGTTGGGAGGGAAGTCTGGGTGTCTGGAAGCTAACAACTATATTACCTTATTTATTTTTCATATTTGTCATATTTTTTTGAAGAGTATGAGTGGTGGGGAGGGGATGAGGGAGAGAATCTCAAGCAGGCTCCCTGCTGAGTGAGGAGCCCAACTTGGGGCTCAGTCTTACGACCCTGGGATCATGACTTGAGCTGAAATCAAGAATCAGACACTTAACCAACAGAGCCACCAGGTGCCTCTATTCTTCATATTTCTTAAAAGGTGCCTAGATTATGAACCTTATGCAAAGTCCTGCAGCTAACCAGTTGTAAACTAAGGTTGAAAATGGGTCCGCATGGTGCTGCTTTCATTCTCTACATCAACCTGCTTTTTTTTTTTTTCTTTCCAGCTTTATTGAGGTATAATTGTCAATTAAAAATTGTTTATTTTTATGGGGAACAACTTGGTAATTTATATATGTATACATTGTGAAATAATCATCACAATCAAGCTAATTAACACATTCATCATCTCAGTTACCATCTTCTTTGATGTGTGTTGAGAACATTGGAGAGCTACCCTTTCAGCAAGCTTCCTGTAGACCATACAGAATTGTTAATTATAGACACCATGCTGTATATGAGATTCCAAGAACCTCTTCATCTTAGAACCAAAAGTTTGCACCCTTTGACCGACATCTTTCCATTTCTCCTTCTCACCAGCCTCTGGTAACCATCAGTCTGCTCTCGACTTCTATAAATTTAACTTGTTTAGGTTCTACATATAAGTGAGATTATGCAGCCTTGTCATTCTGAGTCTGGCTTATTTCACTTAGCATAATACCTCGAGGTTCATCCATGTTGTTAACAAGTGGCAGATTTCCTTCATTTTAAAAGCTGAATGATATTCCATTGTATGTATACACCACATTTTCTTTATCTGTTCATCCAGTGATGGACATTTAGGTTGTTTCCATAAGTCATTTATTGTGAATAATGGAGGGTACAGGTATCCTTTCAATATTCTGATTTTGGTACCTTGGATAAATACCCAGAAGTGGGATGCTGGATCATATCATCATTCTATTTTTGATTTTTTGAAGAGCTTCTATACTGTGTGCATTTAAGGAGCAGTCACCTCTTCCTGACCTACAGGAAGGACTTCAGTAGGGACAGACCTCCTACAGGTGGGTGCAAGGGCACCAGCTGGGTGTAGTGCCTTATCTTGGGCGTTGGGAGAGTGGTGCAGCAAGGTAGGATCCAGGTAGCTCTGTCACCAATGTCAGTGTTGACAAAGACTGCTGGGTTTCTAGGTGGCCAACACTGTGGGTGTCAGAGACATCCTGAGGGCTGCTTGGGTCCTTGGTGATGAATCCTTCTGGGAGTATCACTTTCTTTATCCCCCATGGAGAGGGGAAGAGAAATGTTGGACTAGGAGATTGGGTGACACAGGTGAAATGCTTCCTATGCTTTTTTGTGCGACCATCCTCCAGGTGTTACAGATTCTTCATCGTACTCCAGAGTTCTCCCATAGCTATTTTCACTGGCGTAGTTGTTTAATCATTGTGTGTGTCTGTGTGTGTAAGCATTGAGACCTCCTAGAGTGCCGTCTTGCTGATGTCATTTTCAAGCTGCCTTCTGAGAAGCTACCCTTCCCCCAAATCAAAGCCAAAGTCAAAGGCTTATTTGCACATTATTTTTAAGATTTTATTTATTTATTCATGAGAGACACACAGAGAGAGGCAGAGACACAGGCAGAGGGAGAAGCCGGCTCCCTGCAGGGAGCCTGATGCGGGACCTGATCCCGGGACCCCAGGATCATGCCCTGGGCCGAAGGCAGGCACTAAACCATTGAGCCTCCCAGGGATCCCCCTTATTTGCACATTGTTAATTAAAGAATGTGATCCCAGAGAGCAGGTGCGACAGATCAAGGTAGCAGAACAGGGATAGATGCACTGTCAGTACAAGGATGTGTAACCAGCTTTGCCAAGGATACAGGACCACTGGGTTTTGGGGGCCTTTTGAAAATCTTGATGAGTATCTCAAAATCCCTGTCTGAAGTAGCAAAGGGTAGGAAGATTCACCGTGGGTTGTTCTTGCATAAGTGTAAGCACAGCATCCGAGATATCTGGAGAAGGAGGAGAAGTATGCTCTCAGGCTGCATCTTCATGAATCCATTCATAGTGTTAGTGGTTGTAAAAAGAGATGAAGGTTACATGAATTGAAGCAGTGCATAAGAGCAAGGAGGGGATGGGGATTAAGGAGTACGTATCATGATGAAAAAAACATGATAAAAAAGCAAAGAGATGTTTAGTATGGAAGCAAAATGAATGACGCTAACAGTGATAAGCTTCTCTACATTATAGAAGTGAGTAGAACTGGAGTTCAGGGAGCCCTTTTGTGTGAGTCAAAGTGGGTCAACTTTATGAATGCAGTAAGTGCCTGGGCACTACGCTGAGGTGTGTTGGAGTCTGTGAGTCCCTAGTTTCTAGAAGTTCATAGAGTCTGTGCAGGCACAGGGCTGTATCCTCCAGGAAGCTCTGCCATTCAGAGAGCAGTGAGACTGGGGCCCGAGTGACATCTGATTCTTTGGAGGGCCATTATGAAATCTTAGTCATTGGGGTCTTTGCTTTGTTCCCTATCGATGCCCTTTGTGTTTTTTTTTCCCCCTCAAATGCAATCTAATTGACAAGTGAAATCTTATGCAGAACTCTGATATGTTGAACTTAAAATGAAGTTCCCCTGCTTGAAGGGGAAATGTTTGAATGCTAGAGAATGGATAGGAGTAGGTATGGGAACCCTCATCTCCTCTCTTTTCAATGGCCCTGAGGTATTTAAATGATCCACTGAGAATCAACTGAGTGGTTAGAGAATTCTTGCCTTGGGGTGGGAGTTAAGGATTCTGACAATAGGATCTAGGACATTTAAAGCCAATTGTAAAATAAGAGCTCCATGAAGGCAGTGACATTGTTTCATTCATCTGTGTATTTTTACAACTTCTAAGAGTGCTTAGCATATGCTAGATCTCTGTGTTTGTTGAATGAATGAATGACCACCATGTTCAAGGTGCTATGCTACTATTTATTTGCAGTAAGTTGAGAAAAGCTAGTTTTGATTTGTCAATACTCTTTTTTTCTTAGTCCTTTTGTCACTATCACCATTTGTGAAATGGATGGCCATGATTATGGGACCAGTCTACTAGCCTCAAATTAAGCAGTGCTAATGGACTTTGGAGAATCAAACCCATGACATCAGCCTACTGAGAAATATCCCTTAATTGAGAATTAATATAACACAGACATCAAAATGACTGGGGATGAATTGGATCCATGAAACTTAGATTTCTGAAAAATAATAAACATGTAGGGGGATAAATTTGTGAGATTCTATGGAGAAAAATTAGATGTCATTAGTATAAACACAATGCTAGATTTTTTTGGACTCCTATATAAAGACATATAAATAAGTGAATAAGTAATATTTTGTATTAAAACCATGGTAAGGCACTGGAAGTTCTATGAAGTGTATCTATTAGAAAGCCTTGATTGGTCTTATAACACTAAGAGTACTCATGTAGCCACCCAAAACAAGTATTTTTCTTGCTTATTAAATTAAGACTTTCACATTACATATTACCATATAGAAAAAATATCCTCTGTTGATGATGTTATCAACAATATAGTTATATATATAGACAATATTTGAATTACTACCAAACTTCTGGTTTTCTGGAAAGAATGATTTATCCAGTGAGAATGGTAAATGGCAATTCCTGGCAGCAATGCTAGTGCTGGTGGATTTACTGTAACATAGCTCAGGATTTATTTTTCATATCCAAATAGGAAAATTACCTTTGTATATTACAAAGGCAATGAAGATCAATTTGTAATTGGAAATCCTTGCCACTGAACCAGCTTTGTACAGCTTAGTACAAAAATTGTACTAATTTTTTGGGGAAAATTGTTTCTACAGTGATATGTTTAACACTGGAATGGCTCATGCAGGATCTATCAACAGCATATCATAATCCTGATAAAGTCTCTTGTGGAATCCAACTTATTCTCTCATTTTACATTATACTTAGGACATTTGAAAAAATACAATTTATTTTTCAATTATAAAAGTAATACTTGCTTATTATAGAGAAGTAAGGGAAAAGCATAATCCTGAACACCTAGGGACAATCACTGCTTTCATATTTCTAAACTTTAATTTGTTCTGATTATACAAGTTAAACATGTTTAGAGAAGAAATTTAGAAAATGTAGACATGGAAAAAATAAGGAAATGAAATCACTCACAGTTCCACCAAGAGAAGACTACTTGAAAATGTTGGCCTCAGTACTTATGTAGATTATGTATTTATATATAGATACTTAAGATATGTTTTTTATTTTTAATTAAAGGAACCATGCATATTTTATAATCTTTTATCATGTTATAATTTTTTGTCACTTAATATTTAATTTTCATATTTCTAGATCAATAAAATTATTTCATAATGCTACTTTTACTGAATCCATAGAAATCTATCACATTTACAGTTTATTTTACCGATCTTTTATTATTAGAATTTTATATACAAACCTCTGAAAAAATTCTTTACTGAATCTTTATACCTAATCTTAGTTACAATTTTTCGATAACTGACTACAAGTAAAATTTCTGTGAAGGAAAGTAGAACAATTTTCATTCCTAATGAGTATATGAATTGTGTAATCTGCATATAATCATACGTGGACATTACACATAAGCACACAAATATTTGTTACTGTCCTGATCAAAAAGGGGAATCCCATTGTGTTAACACCATTTAGTTGGAAGGAACAGCTATTTACTTATATTACTTGGTGTAATAAGGATGTTGTGAGGAAGCTTGTATCAACTGGGCCTCATAGGATAATAGAAGAGTCAAGCAACAAGGAGCCTGATACTGAGTTGCATAGTGGATAGTTCTTTAAGGTGAAGTACAATTTTGGCTATCACTTATTCTCATCTTCTGCCCTTAGTAAGAGAATTTTGTTTTTAAGATTTTGTTTATTTATTTGAGAGAGAAAGATAAAGAGCACAAGTGGGGGGAACAACAAAGAGAAAAGGAGAAGCAGCCTCCCCATTGAGCAGGGACCCCAATGTGGGGCTCAATCCCAGACTCTGGGATCATGACCCGAGGCCAAGGCAGACACTGAACAGACAGAGCTGCCCAGGCGCCCCAGTAAGAGAGTTTTAAAAAACGTTTTAGTCTTGGGATGCCCAGGTGGCTCCGTGGTTGAGCATCTGCTTTCAGCCCAGGGCGTGATCCAAGGGTCCCGGGATCAAGTCCCACACCAGGCTCCCTGCAGGGAGCCTGCTGCTCCCTCTGCCTGTGTCTCTGCCTCTCTCTCTGTGTGTTTCATGAGTAAATAAATAAAATCTTTAAAAAGTATTTTAGCCTTTTATTTTATTCCTAAAACTTAAAAACTCGGCTTTGCTATGTAGTACTGTGTGTGTACTAGAAAAGACTAAGAGAGTAGAATTCAAACAACAGGAGAGCAGAAAAGTAACTCAGCTAAATAAAAGAACTAAGGACCTGAATAAATGTTTCTCCAAAGGAGACATACAAATGGCCAACAGGTATATGAAAAAGTGCTCAGCATCACCATCATCAGGGACATGCAGATCAAAACCACAGTGCAATGCCACCTTGGATAGCTATTACCAAAAAGAGAAAAGATAATGAGTGTTGGTGAGATGTGGAGAAAAGGGAAACCTTGTGTACTGTCGGTGCAATGTATAGTAATAACAGCTATTGTGGAAATAGCATAGATGCTCCCCCCAAAATTACAAATAGAACTACCATATGATCCAGTCATCGCACTTCTGGGTATATATCCAAAGGAAATAAAGTCTCTATTTCAAAGAGATATCTGCATCCTCAGGTTAGTTGCAGCATTATTCACAGTAGCCAAGATATGGAAACAACGGAAGTGTCCATCAACAGATGAATGGATAAAGGGAATACAATGGAATATTATTTAGCCATAAACAAGGAGGAAATTCTGTCATTTGTGAAAATGTGGATGATCCTAGAGAACAGTATGCTAAGCGAAATCACCCTGACACAGAAAGAAAAGTACTACATAATCGCACTTATATGTAGAATCTAAAACAGTCAAACTCACAGAGCGGAGGGTTGAATGGTGGTTATCATGGGGTGGGGTGGGTGGAGGACGTGGGGAGAGATGTGTACAGACTCAATTGTAAGATGAATAAGTCTAGAGAGCCCATGTACAGCATGGTGATGATAGTTAATATTGCCATTTTCTACACTGTGTTGCATTTTTTACAAATTGAAAGTTTATGGCAACCCTGGGTCAAGCAAGTCCATTGGCACCATTTTTTTTCCGCAAGAGCATTTGCTCACTTCATGTCTCAGTGTCACATTTTGATGATTCTCACAATATTTCAAGCTTTTTCATTATTATTAAATTTGTTATGGTAATCTGTGATTGGTGATCTCTGATATTACTATTCTGATTATTTTGGGGTGCCATCAACTATGCCCATATAAGACAGCAAAATTAATCTGTAAATGTCATATCTATTCTGACAGTTCCACCAAACAGCTGTTCCTGATAGTTCCCTTCCCCAGGGCCTCCACATTCCCTGACACAACAATGTTGAAATTAGGCCATTTGGTAAGCCTACTGTGGCCTCCAAAGGTTCAAATAGAAGGAAGAGCTGTAGGGATCTCACTTTGGGAATTAAAAGCTAGAAATGATTAAACTTAGGGAGGAAGGCATGTTAAAAGCTGAAATAAGCCAAAAGGTAGGTCTTTTGTACCAGAGACAAGGTGTGAATGCAAAGAAGTTCCTGAAGGAAATTAAAAGTGCTACTCCAACGAACAGACAAATGATAAGAAAGTGGAACAGCTTTGCTGCTGGTAAGGAGAAAGTTTGAGGGATCTGGAGAGAAGCTTAAACCAGCCACAATATCCCCTTAAGCCAAAGCCTAATCCAGAGCAAGACCCTAACTCTCTTTAATTTTATGAAGGCTGAGACAGGTGAGGAAGCTGCAAAAGAACAAGTTTGAAACCAGCAGAGGTTGGTTCATGAGGTTTAAGGAAAACATAAAAGTGCAAGGTGAAGCAGCAAGTGATCCAGAAGATCTGGCCAAGATAATCAATGAAGGCCACTACACAGAGCGACCGATTTTCAATGTTGTTGAAATAGCCTTCTCCTGGAAGATGTTGCCAAGGTCTTTCCCAGCTGTAGAGGAGAAGTCAAAGCCTGGCTTCAAAGCTTCAGGGTAAGCTGACTCTCTTAGGGGCTAATGCAGCTGATGACTTGGAGTTGAAGCCAGTGCTCATTTGCCATTCCAAAAATTCTAGGGCCTTTAGAATTATGCTAAATTGACCCTGCCTTTGTCCATAAATGGAACAACAAAGATCAGATGGCAGCACATCTGTTTATGACATGGTTTATTGACAATTTCAAGCTCATTGCTGAGACCTGCTTGGAAAAAAAAGATTACTTTAAAGATATTAATGATTATTGACAATGCACCTGGTCACTCAAGAGCTCTGATGGAGATGTACAGTGAGATTAATATTGTTTTCATGGCTGCTAATATGACATTCATTCTGTAGCCTGTGGATCAAGGAGTCATTTTGACTTTCAGTTCTTATTATTTAAGAAATACATTTCATAAGACTGTAGCTGTCATAGGTAGTGATTCCATTGATGGATCTGGGCAAAGTAAATTGAAAACTTCCCAGAAAGGATTCATCATTCTAGATGCCATGAGGAACATTTGTGGTTTATGGGAAGAGGTCAAAATAGCAACACGAACAGGAGTTAGGATGAGGTTGATTCCAACTCTCATCTATGACTTTGAAGGATTCAAGACTTCAGTGGAGGAAGTCACCGCAGATGTAGTAGAAAGAGCAAGAGAACTAGACTCAGAAGTGAAGTCTACAGATGGGACTGAATTGCTGCAATCTTATGAAAAAACCTCAAAAGACGAGGAACTGCTTCTTATGGATAAGCCAAGAATGTAATTTCTTGAGATAGACTCTGTCCCTGGTGAAGATTCTATGAAGATTGTTGGAATGGCAATGGGAGATTTAGAATATTACATAAACTTATTTGGTAAAGAAGTCACAGGGTTTGAGAGGATTGACTCCAATTTTGAAACACATTCTACCATGGATAAAATGTAATCAAATAGCGTCACTTGCTACAGAGAAATTGTTTATGAAAGGAAGAGTCAATCAGTGTGGCACACTCCACTGTTGTCTTATTTTGAGAAATTCTTGCTTTAGACATAATGCTGTTGCACACTTAATAGACCACCGTAGAGTGTAAACAACTTTTATATGCACTGAGAAACAAAAAAATGCCTTCCACTCACTTTACTGTGTTTTTCATTTTATTGTGGTGGTTTGGAACCAAACCTGAAATATCTATATGTAGTAGATATTGTGAATTGATCGGAAATGTTCACCTTTCCTAACAGCAGTCCTCAGCCAGTTACTCTCAGAAGGCAAAAGTTCTGACATGTTTTTCCACCAACTTATTGCAACCTCCTCAAAAAGAGATTATTTCTAAAATTGTTTTATAAGTTTACCCAAACTTAAATACAATCAAGGAAAACTTAATCCTATAGTTTTCTTATTTCAGTATAATGAATTCAGATTTTATTGTTTTGGATTGCCTGATATAGCATCATTATTATTGTTATGCATTGATTGTTAGCTACCATGATGATTTAATTGAGGATCTTTGAGTGCTATGGCTATTTAATTATCAACAAAACAAAGAAAATCATTATTTAACTTTAATAAATGAAAATATATGAGTGACAGTCAATTAACATTACAAATAAAAGATATGCATTTTGATTTTTATAGATAAACTCTTTTCTGTGTAAGAGTTTTCCACTTAATGGGCTATTTGGAGGAAGATTGATATCAATTAATATGTCTATTAAATGCCACCATTTTCAAAAGTGATCTGTAATTATCTTGCTGTAGGCTATTTTGATAAATGTGAATGAAGTATCTGCATATTTCCTATACAGCTAAGCTAATATACCAAAAATTAAATTGGGCATTCCTTTCTTATGTAATTTTCATCTAATTATATAGCCATTAGATATATCTCTCAAATGCTCAATAATTCTCTTTACAATCAACTTATGTTTAATTAAAAAGCAGTGACAAACTTGCTAACTCTGCATTAGCTACTCGTGATATAAAATTAATAGCAGGTCTAAATTATTTTAAGTGACTTAAGGATTCTCAATATACTCTCCAAGCTTCAAAGTTGCTTGACTCAAACAAAAAAACTAAAAACATCATGTTAATCAAATATTTTTCTGTTAAATAATAATACATTTGCTTTTTTATTTATTTTACTCTTGGAATACAGTATATAACATTAAGAAATAAGAAATCAAATGACCAGTGGTTACAAAAAATTTATTCAATGCTATTTACATACAGTGAAATTTTATTATTTATTTATTTATTTATTTATTTATTTATTTATTTAGATGCCTCCTTTTTAATCATTTTTCATTATATTTAATTTTTAATTTTTAAATTTAAATTCAATATGCCAACATATAGGATAACACCCAGTGCTCATCACATCATGTGCCCTACTTAATGGAAATGTAATTTAAAATAAAAAGGAGGAGGTAAGCCAGTTTTGCTTTGAATTTTTACCAGAAAAAGATAGGCCCCTCTGTAGATGAGTTTGTTACAGAATTTGCCATTCTCTCTGTCCCTATAACTTGTTTCTCTGGTCACAGCTGATTGGACTTGGAGGTCTGGTTGACCTATGAAACAGTGCAGAACAAATAGTGACCCAAGAGGAACATTCATGATGCTCTGAGCCAATAATATTATTTATCTAGAAGTTTAAATATGGAAAATAGCACACAGGTGATAATCAGAGCAGAAAACAGTAAGAAACATCATGTGAGACACCAAAAGGGAAATGTTAAAGTATGAGTTAATATTCTTATATTTAAGATAAACTCTTGTTCTTAAAGTTCAAGTACAATCTGTGAAGCACAGTTAAGCAATGCACAATAAAACAAGATATACTTGTACCAATTTGTGGTAAAATTCATGAAGCTGAAAAATAAATAAAGACAATAAGAGCAATAGTATTAGTAATAATAATAATTCAAAACTTCAAGGTTTGGAATAAATATGACAAACTTAATTGGCCCTTGGATCTACTTGATTGCTGCAAAATTTCAATCAAATAAAATCAAAAGAAGTCAGGGGAAAAGATTGCAATCTCAGAAGGAGGTCTTAGAATAAATGATTCAATTAATATTACATCATTTTCTTTTTCTTTTTTAAAAATATTTTATTTATTTATTCATGAGACACACACACACACAGAGAGAAAGAGAGAGAGAGAGAGAGAGAGAGGCAGAGACACAGGCAGAGGGAGAAGCAGGCTCCATGCAGGAGACTGATTTGGGACTCAATCCCAGGTCTCCAGGATCAGGCCCTGGGCTGAAGGTTTTAGTGTTGTTACATAGTTAGGGGTGTGTGTTTGTTGTGCTGGATGGTGATATGAACTATATTTCTATTTAAGTAATAGCCTGTATCAGTCAGGGTTCTCTAGAGAGAGAGAACCAATAGGATTGCCCCCACCCCCTGCCATACATGTCTCCACAGCTAATATATGCATAATATATATTATAAAAATTGGTTCATGCAGTTTTGGAGGTTAAGTCCCATGATCTGCCATCTGCAAGGCTGAGAACCAGGAAAGCTGGTGGTGTAATTCAGTCTGAGTTTGAAAGCCATTTAATTGGAGGTGGGGGTGTGGGCTAGTGTTGTAAGTCCAGATCTGAGTGTGAAAGCTTTAGAACCAGGAGTGCTGATGTCTGGAATAGAAGGTAGATGTCTCAGCTCAAGCAGAGAGAGGATGAATTCATCTGTCCTACACCTTTTTGTTTCATTTAGCTGTTTGCTCAAGAAAATGCCCACCCATATTGGAGAGGGCCATCTGTGTGACTGTTCACCAATTTACATGCTAATCTCTTCCAGAAAAACCTTCACAAGTGCATCCAGAAATAATGTTTTATCATCACTCAAGCACCCATCCCTAGTTCTGTTAAGTTGACACACAAAATTAATCATCACACAGCCAAAGATTGAAAAACAGTTAGATTTATATATCTCTTATATAATGATTAAAAATGTAGTTTGTGGCTAGTCTTATAATGTGTTATATATACAGATATGAATATCAACTTGAATCAAACTCTCCAGGTTTGAAATATGACTTCAGCATTTAATAGCTGGATGATAAAGCAAAATTCTCTTGAGCTGTTTCCTTATTTATAAAATACTCATAGTAATGGCATCTAGCTGACCGAGTTGTTGAAAATTTAAATAGAATAAATGGAAAGAACATGTCAAAAAATTAGCACATAGTGAATGCAAAATAGTATTAATATTAGGGCTCTCACAAATGATTCAAATAAGGTTAATTAGCGATACTCCTGACCAATATGGAGTAACAGATGATGGATTTACCATCCCACTTGAAAAACAAAGTATATGAAACTGGTTTTCAAGCTACTGGCATGAGGTAGTGGAAAACAATGATCCCTGAGAAATGGGAAACAAATAATATGAACTCTGTGATTGTCCCGGAGAGTCTCCTGGCTGCAGTGCAGGAAAGGAAAATCCATGTAGACATGAGTTGACAAGATGGAGCGGAAAGTCTGGAGAGACAAAGGCAACTACTTTTCAGGAAAAAAAAATACTGAAGATGTGAGAGCTTTGCTCACAGAGAGAAATCCAGAGTATTTAACAAAGTATTGATCAACACCATATATGTGTGAAATCTTACCCATGGCCAAGAAAAGATCCACTTGAAAGGATAAAAAGAGCAGTACTTAGATCTCACACAGGGCCAGGAATAGTGGCCTGGAGTGTAGAAAATTTAATAAATTATGGGGCAATGGGTTAGATTGCTAAGAAGGTTCTCGCCTTAATGTTGGGAAATAATTATCATTAGACTGAAATATGTCTCTTATCATGTCTAATAAAGGTTAAAGGCAGAAGCTGAAAGGATCAAACTGTTTGCAAGTAACTTAACTGTGTCACCAAACAAAGCTCAAGAACATTTGTGGGAATGCAAAAATATCTAGCACCCAAGAAGGCAAAATTTGAAATGTGTGACATCCAATAAATATTTTGAGGCAGATAAAGAAGCAGAAAAATACAATCTATATTGAGAAAAATCAACCAAATGCAACCAACCCAGAACTAACAAATAATAGAATTAAACAAAAATGACATT
Source organism: Canis lupus familiaris (assembly GCF_011100685.1). Classification (NCBI taxonomy): domain Eukaryota; kingdom Metazoa; phylum Chordata; class Mammalia; order Carnivora; family Canidae; genus Canis; species Canis lupus. Next base: position 89,386,619 of record NC_049226.1, on the reverse strand, counting down.
AGAAAGTTCTAATAACTTTATTCCATATATTCATGAGTTAAGTAGAAACATGAAAGATACAAAAAAGACCCAAATAAAACTTTTAGAGATGAAAACTACAATGTCTGAAATGAAGAATGCACTGAAAGAAATTGATGTAATTAGACATTGCAGAAGAAATGATTAGTAAACTTGAAGACATAACAACAGGAAAGATCCAAAACAAAAGACAGTGAGAAAAAGAATCAGCTGTGGGACAACTTGGTATGGCCTAATATACATGTAACTAGAGTCCACAAAGAGGGGGGCACAAAAAGTATAGTTGTAGTCATTAAAATTTTCCAGATTTAATGAAAACTATGAACCTGCAAATGCAGGAAGCTCAAAAAATCCCAAGCATAAGGAAAATGAAGAAAATTACACCAAGGCACATCATAATCAAATTACTTAAAACGACTAGTAAAGAGGAAATCTTAAGGATCCAGGAAAAAAAAAAAAACATAAAGAGGAACAAAGATAACAGTACATTTTTCACTGGAGAATATAATTGAGAAAATGGAAGCATATCATCTTTAAATAATTAAAAAAGAACAAACAAGAATTTACCTGTCAACTTAAAATTTAGGCCCAGTAAAATATCTTTCAAAACTGAAGGTAAAGGCTTTCAGAAATACAGAAGCTGAAATTATTAATTTCTGGCAGACCTATATTATAAGAAGTGTTAAAGGAAGTCCTTCAGGGAGAAAGCAAATTGTATTAGATGGAAACATGAATCTACATAAAGGAATAAAAGCATTGGAAATGGTAACTACATTGATAAATATGCAAGATTATTTCTTTTTTTTAAGATTTTATTTATTCATGAGAGACACAGAGAGAGGCAGAAATATAGGCAAAGGGAGAAGCAGGCTCCCTGTGGGGAGCCTGATGTGGGACTTGATCCCAGGACCCTGGAATCACACCCTGAACCAAAGGCAGATACTCAGACACTGAGCCACCCAGGTGTTCCTATTTCATTTTTTAAAATTGCTTTACAAGATTATTAATTTTTAAAACAAAACAGTGCATTGTGCAATTTGTAATACATGTAAAAATGAAATATGTGATAAAGGGCTGAGTAGAGAGAAATAGAATTATAATATTTGAGGTTTTAATTCTTCATATGGAGTGATAAAATGTCCTATATATATGATACAGTATAACAAATGTATATTTACATTTCCGTATTTATATATTTGCATAAATAAAATATATAATGAACTCCAAGCAACTACTAAAATAATAAAAAAAAAAAACTAAAAGAGATTACCAGATTGAATAGCGAAGCATTATCTCACTATGTGCTGCCTATAGGAAACAAAATTTACAAGGGCAGAAATAGATTTAAAATAAAACCATAGAAAAAGATATATGATACTAACACTAAAATACTTGCCTATATTAATATCAGATAAAGTAGGATTCAAAGCAAAGGATATTACCAGAGTAAATGAAAGCCATTTCATAATGATAAAGGGGTCAATTCATTAGGAGGATTTAAGAATATAAATGTTCAATCATCTAATAAGAGTTTCAAAATATTGAGATAAAAACTGGTAGAACGGCAAGGGGAACTAAACAAATTCACAATTATAGTTGGGTACTTTAAATCTCCCCTCAATAATGGGGAGTTCCTAAAAAGGAACACTAAAAATCAATAAGGATATGGAAGACTTACTCATTGTACTAATGAACCACCTTGATCTTATTGACATTTATACAATACTCCTTCTAATAACAGGATTTTTTTTTTTTTTAAGTTGTGGAACATTTATCAGGATAGACCATATTCTGGACCATAGAACTAATCCAATAGATTGAGAACATACAACTTATGTTCTTTGACTATGTAGGAATTAAATTACCAACCAGTGACAAAAAGATACCTGGAAAGCCCTCAAATACTTGGAAACTCAAGTACACACTTTTACTCACGGATCAAAGAAGAAATCAAAAGGAATATTAGAAAGTATTTTGAACTGAATGAAAAGCAAAATACAACATCCAAAACTTGTGACATGCCAGCCAAGCAATACTTTGGAGGAAATATGCAGCACTAAGCACCCAAACTATGGGGTATGTGTGTTGGTAGCAGCAAGACTTTTGTAAAGCTACAATAAAGATAGTTATTGGCATAAAGATAGACAAATAGAACACTGTAATAGAATGGAGAGTTTGGAAATAGGACTCGTGTACAGGTGTATATGATCATATAACATTAATTGTAAATGACTAGATTTTATGACACCTGTGTGTTTTGTGAAGCTATGAGCCTAAAAACTGTAGATAGGGGTCTTGCATGTTTTTTTTGGAAAGTTCAAATATATTTTTCTGAATTTAATATAGTCATTGAAGGTTACAAAATGAGAGTAACAGGATAAGATTAAAAAAAAAACATCGGAGAGAATTGGTATAGAAGATGGATTATAAAAATGTGAGATTTGATTCAGGTGGTATTGTTAGGAGGCTGTGAGGTTGAGTTAAAGAGAAGGGTAGGTTTAAGATGTAAGCAGATAGAACCAATGGTCTTGCCTGGATGATTTATGAATGAAGGGCAATGGAGTAAGAGGCATCAAGGACAGCTCACAGATTTCTGTCTTGGGATTCTGAGCTGATATCAGTGCCATTCACTGGGACAGGGAATGGGTAAGTCTTGGAGGGCTCTTAGTAATTCTGGTATGAATTTGTTGAGTTTGAGATTTTCCTCCTAAAGGAACTGCTCAGTACTCAGAAGGATTGTTGGGACAAGAGGTCAGAGGAGAGGACTGATAAAGTGGTAGGTGTTCAACATTTGTAAGGAAATCAAACCCATGGACTTGAAGTTTCATAGAAAGAATGTTTAAAATAGGAGCACCTGGGTGACTCAGTTGGTTAAGCATCTGCCTTCAACTCAGTTCATGATCTCAGGGTCCTGGAATGGAGCCCCACATTGGGCTCCCTGCTCAGCGGGGAGCCTACTTCTTCCTCTGCCCCTTCCTCTGCTCGTACACTCTCTCTCTCTCAAATAAGTAAATAAAATATTAAAAGAAAAGAAAAGCATAAAAAATGTAAAATGTACATGTGGAAAGTAACAGTATTTAAGGGCTAAGCAGAGGAAGAGAAGCCACTGAGTGAATCTAGAATTTATTTTGGAGGTGCTCAGGGGCATAAAGTGAATTTGGGATGTGTGTGTGTGTGTGTGTGTGTGTGTGTGTATGTGTAAGGACACTGCATAGGGAACTTGTTTTGAAGCTACGTTTCCTTCAAAGCACATTGTTTTTACTTAGACTATATGTTTATGGGGAAGAGCTGTTGAAGATTAATATAGTCACTCTTCCTTGACCACACTAAGACAGACTCATTAAGGAGATGAAGAAGGTAGAGTCAGAGATAAGAAGGAAGTGGACATTGGTTATCAAATGTTGGAGAACAGGCAAGTTAAGATAAGGACTGCAGTTTGTTAGGTTGCCAGGAGGAAACAGATTGAGCTCTCAAATGGGTTAATTGGAGGAGCACTTAATAAAGGGGCTGTTTACCAAGGTGTGGGGGAAACTCCATGTGACAGGGCCTCTCACCAGGGCTAGTAAGAGTGGGGCTATAACTGCTCCTCAGCCTAAAGGGGCAAGAAGAGAGGGAGCAGTTACCAGAACCTGGCATGAGAGAGCTCTGAACTTTGTTTGAGGGACTTCTCAGGGAGATTGGAGGGAATTACCCTGACACCGTCTTGATCCTTCCCTTCACTCTTTTGCACGTGCTCTCCACTGGCCAAGCCCAATCAGAAGCAAGGAAGTCTGTGAAGTAGCCCATACAGATCAGCCTCTGGTGTGGAGCAAATTGGAGGAGAGATGGGAGTGGATCCCAAAGGGGCAAACAAAATGTACACAGCACAGACAGAGAAATATCTATTGGAATTGGTCACAGGAGATAACTGGGGACTCTGGTGAAATAACTTTCAGGGCTACACTGGGCCAGGACGTAGACTCTGAAGAATAAATTTGGGATGGAACAGAATTGAAGAGGAGGACCCACTGTCAAGAGACAGTTGGGGGTGGGTGACTGAAAAATTAATTTTGAGTAAGGTATGGCAGATATGAGTTAAGGTGGCAGAGCTTTATTCATGATTATATGCTGAGAAATACAAAGTTATTGACTCAAAATAGTGCCTCAGTTTCCCATGGTCTGTCTCCAAATTTCCTGGATAAAATCCAGATCATTACAAAGAGGCATTCATTAGGACCAGTCTGTAAGAAGATATATGTGCACATAAGCTCTGCATACACTGTCTCCCTCCCTGCAGAGTGGGGATTCCACTCTATATGTCATTATAACCTCAGTGCCTAGCTCAGTGTTTGAAATATAGAAGATGCTCAGTGAAATTTTCTGAACACCGAAATGTTCAAATGTTCAAGACCCATAGAAACACTCCAAAAAGCATAATCTGACATATGAACACAATTTGGTTATATTTAGGAGAGCTAAAAAAGCCATTTATAGCCTTCATCCCTCTTCAGTATATATATACTCTACATCTCACTTTTACCATCCCTTTTGCACCTTAAAGGAGTAGTTTCCTTATATGAGTTTTAACCCATCTTATCAGGAGAGAGTTTGACTCTTGTTTGAAAAGTCATCTCAACTTTGCACGAAGGCTGGAACATCTTTCCTGTGAATTTAATTTCATTGCTAAGCTATTTCTCTTCATGAAGCTTCTTCAGAAAGGCTTTATTGGTGATTTTTCTCCTATTTAACTGGTTCCATTTCGATCTTCAATCTGATATTACAGTGTCTCAGTTCTAAGATTGACTGAAAAATATTTCCTATCTAACTGGCTACAGAAAGGCATTACAAAAGTGCTCTATGACCATCTGGTTCTCTTGTTTAAGAAGTAGTTTGAAACCAACTACAGAAATGCAAACAATAAGAGAGTATTATGAAAACCCAGATGCCAACAAATTGGACAACCTGGAAGAAATGGTTAAATTCCTAGAAGTATATAAATTACCAAAACTGAAAGGAGGAAATAGAAAATTTGAGCAAAATGATAATCAGCAAAGAAATGGAATCAGTAATAAAAAAATTCCCAATAAACAAAAGTCCAGGGCCAGATGACTTCACAGACAAATTCTATTTAAACATTTAAGGAAGAGCTGATACCTCTTCTTAAACTGTTCCAAAATATAGAAAAGGAAGGAAAACTTCAAGATTCATTCTATGGGGCCAGCATTACCCTGATACCCAAACCGAGTAAAGATGCTACTGAAAAGGAGAACTACAGGCCAATATCCCTGATGAACACAGATGTAAAAATTCTCAATAAAATACTAGCAGATCGAATCCAACAATACATTAAAAAAAATGTTCATCATGATCAAGTGGGATTTATTCCTGGATTGCAAGGGTGGTTCAATAGTCATAAATTAATCAATGTGTTACATCACATCAATAAAAGAAAGGATAAGAACCATATGATTATTTCAACAAATGCAGAAAAGGCATTTGACAAAGTACAACATCCATTCACAATAAAAATCTCTCAGCAAAGTAGGTTTAGGGGGACAATGTGATAAAGGCCATCTACGAAAAACTCACAGCTAACATTATCCTTAATGGGGAAAAACTGAGAGCCTTTCCCTTAAGGTCAGTAACAAGAGAAGGATGTCCACTTTTACCACTTTTATTCAACATAGCTTTGGAAGTCCTAGCCACAGCAATCAGCCAATAAAAAGGAATAAAATGAATCTAAATGGGTAAGGAAGAAGTAAAATTTTCACTGATGACACAAAGAAATGGAAAGACATTCCATGCTCATGGATTAGAAGGACAAATATTGTTAAAATGTCTATCCTCCCCAAAGCAACCTACACATTTAATGCAATCACTATCAAAATACCAAAGCATTTTTCACGGAACTAGAGCAAACAACCCTAAAATTTGTATGGAACCACAAAGGACCCTGAATAGCCAAAGCAATCTTGAAAAAGAAAAGTAAAGCCGGAGGTATCACAACTCCAGACTTGAAGTTATATCTCAAAGCTGTAGTAATCGAAACAGTATGGGTATTGGCACAAAAATAGATCAACAGGACAGAATAGAAAATACAGAAATGAATCCATAATTATATGCTCAATTAATATTTGACAAAGCAGAAAAGAATATCTAATGGGAAAAAGAGTATCTCTTAAATGGTGTAGGGAAACTGAACAACATGCAAAAAGGAACACTCATGCACTCTTGGTGGGAATGTAGACTGATGCAGCCACAGTGAAAAACAGTATGGAGGTTCCTCAAAAAGTTAAAATTAGAACAGTCCAGCAATTACACTACTGAGTATTTACCAAAGAGTCCAAAATCACCAATTCAAAGGTATACATGCACCCCTTTGTTTATAGCAGCAGTACTTAACAGTAGCCAAGAAGCGGAAGTAGTCCAAGTGTCCATCAGCTGATGAGTGATTAAGGAAGATGTGGTGTGTAAGTAATGGAATATTATTCAGCCATAAAAGAGAATAAAATCTTGCCATTTATAATGACATGTATATTGTTAAGTGAAATAAGTCAGGCAGGTAAAGACAAATACCATATAATTTCACTCATATGTGGAATTTTTTTTTCATATGTGGAATTTTTTAAAAAAGATTTTATTTATTTATTCATGAGAGACAGAGACAGAGAGAGAGAGAGAGAGAGGCAGAGACAGAGGGAGAAGCAGGCTCCATGCAGGAAGCCTGACATGGGACTCAATCCCAGGACCCCGGGGTCATGCCCTGGGCTGAAGGTGGTGCTAAACCGCTGAGCCACCCGGGCTGCCCTCATATGCGGAATTTAAGAAACAAACAATCAAAGGGAAAAATAGAGAGAGACAAGCCAAGTATACTTTTACCTACAGAGAACAATCTGATGGTTACTGGAAGGGCGGTGGGTGGAGGGGATGGGTTGGACAGATGATGAGGCTTCAAGAGGGCCCTTGTCATGGTTAGCACAGGGCGATGATGGAACTGTTAAATTACTATATTGTGTATCTGAAACTAATGTAACTGTATGTTAACTGGAATTGAAATTAAAAGTTTAAAAATGAAATATTTGGACATATTTAGAAGTTTTCAGTAATATTTTTTGAAAGAAGAGTGTAAAGAGAATCTTGCTTCTTCCAACTCTTTTTGACAATTCCCACGTCTAAGTTACATGGTTTGAAACCAAATTCTATTTCTACTTATTATTTCATTCACAAAACATTATGTCATGAACTACCATAAAAGGAAATTAGCTTGTACAACAAAATATTAAAACATAATGAAACTAGGATATTCCAGGGTCTGGAACAAAAGGCAAAATCAGTATCTTTATTAAGAAAAAGAACCTCACAAATTTCAGCCTGGCTGCTGGGACCCTTTATCCAACAGGCAGAAGCATAATGTTTAAGAGATAATAAATCAAATTGAGCTTGGGGTTTCTCTGATTTTAATGGTTTGTGTTTAACTTTTAAGAGCAAACTTTCCCAATGGTTGTTTAAATTACTGTGGCAGGATTAATAGGCAGCAAAAGCAGGATTTTCTGCTTCTGAAATGTACATATTTCACACAATGTGATGCCAGTATACATAACAATTTTACCTGTTTAGTAACAGCTTTATTTTTAAGGTTCCAGAGTATATCAGCTAAAATGACACACATCTGCACATAAATATTGGAAGAGTTGAAGAGGCCAACATGATTTTTGCATTTGCAGAGACTAGACACAGTGGGTTTCTATGTTGTAGATAGTCCTGTCTTTGTGGTTCTAAAACAAACCCAATTGATACGATATGTTATAAACAAATCCTCATGTTCCTCACAATATTCATTTAACATTTTCTTTTTGTTAAAATACTGAAAAATATCTACTTGACTATTTAGATCATTTCATTTTGAACATGTATTTTGGTGTGTATAAAATGCTGTTTAAGTAATTGGGTGTTTTTCCCAAAAATTTGCTAAAAATTCAACCTTCTGTAATTAAAAACAAATCTTTGAGCTCAGCACAGCAGTTATTTTCCCATAAACTTTATTGAAAGTGATAGAAATGGATAAAATTTAACCATGAATTGTGTCTACTTCCTATGAAATATCAAGTTTCTATTTCATTAAATTTGGGAGTTTTTTAGGAAATAATATAGTACTGAAAGAAAGGAAATAAAATTCTTAGAAAGATCTCAAAGGATTATTAATAAATGAGATTTGAATAAGACTGATCAAATACTGAAATGGATGCTTTCTTTTTTTTTTTTTTTTTCTTTCTTTCCTTTTTTTTTTGCCTACATTGTCTGGAAACTGTTCAGTAGAACAAAGGGTTTTATGGATGAAAGACTAGTATGAAGAAACATGAATGTCAACTCAGGCTCTGAAAGACAGTCTGCTAATGAAATATTCTAAAAGTCATTTTCAAGGTGGTTGAAAGTTCTCACTGATGTGCACCAATGCCTTTGATAAAAAAAATTATATATATATCTAATAATTACACACATGTTGGCTCTGGGGACAGAGAAAATAAGGTTAGCTCATATGAACCCAAATATTACGGATAGGTTTGTGTATCAGACTTTATTTCCACAGGTAGAAATGATCAGGCACCTGATAACATTATCTTGGTAGTAAATTTCTTACTTTTTACATATAAAAAATACCTTTTTTCTGCTATCTAGGTTATGCTAACTAACTGTGATCTATGATTTACTACCTTAATGGTTAGCTCTTTATGGGAAAAGTGTAGAAAGGAGATGATTATCTTTAAAAATTGAACATTTCCAAAACATCCTTGAGTGAACTTTCCTGATAAATGCAAGAGGTAATGACTTTCCCCCAAAGGTCCACTGATCCACTCTATTAATATACATACCTGCCAATGACACATATTTCTCCTCTATTCTACAATATGGATTCTTTCTTAGGATATAATAGTTTCAAAAGATATCTATGTCTACACATAATATATATATTTACATATAATATATGTATATATAAATATATAAAATATACCTTTTTATGGGCTTATAATTGGATGGAACTTTGCATTCAGATGTCCTTGGAATCTGTCTGCATCAGTTTTCTATGACTTTGATTTTAATCATGCAAATATGAGGACTCTTTTTCAGAAGTGTCTGTCATGGTGCCTCATACCAATGGGCCCTTAATTAGGGTAACAATGGTTCTATGACATGACCAAATTAATGGATGTATGGTTCATTAGACTTTTTAAACACTTGAAACACTCCATCTCAGATTCACTATGGGATGGCTACTTTCAATCCCAGATGACTAACTGAATCTCAGTGGTTAAGCTTTGTATGACTGCGTCTGGATTGGTCTTGTTTTGGAAAAGATGACTAGTTCCTGATGGGTAGACACTTTCTCTGTTCCATTTTATATTTCCATGAATGAAATTTTAATACATGCATTGTTGATGCAAACAAAAAAAAAGAATTTTATGTGATATTTAATGGTCTTTGGGACTGACTTAATCATAGTATATTATATATTTGAGTATATGTTATTGCTAGTTTGTAATGCACTTTCCCCTACACTATTTTTTCAACTTGAAACTCCTCAGCAGTCTGTATTCAAACATGATGCTGTCTTCTCTTGAAATTCCAACACTGAGATTCTTCTAACAAAGGTAATCACTTTGTACAAGTTTGTAAGGTATTTTTTTTTACATATAGCTATGATGACAATTTCATATCACATTGTAATTTTCAAGTATCTTTACATGTATCAGACTAGTCATAAAGATTCTAGAGATTGGGGGCTAGTACTTTACTCATTTAAAAAATCAGAAGGGTCAGAAGTAGACACTTAGTGAATATTAGTTTTTTAAAATTGTTCAAAGGTAAATAAGAGCATAAAAGTAGGATCCTTACAGTTAATAAGAAAGAAAAGAAGTGGAGTCCAAGATGTGGTAACATTCAGAAACTTTTAAAAAAGGATCACCGTGTGGAGGATTGGAACCCACGTGTGCTGTTGGTAAAAATGTAAAATGGCACCAGTGTTATGGGAAACAGTATGGCAATTCCTCAAATGATTAAAAACATAATTACTATATGATTCAGCAGCTCCACTTCTATTAAACCTAATAATTGAAAACAAGGTCTCAAGGAGGTATTTGGACACCAATGTTCATAATATTCATAATCATGAAAAGTTAGAAGCATCCTAAGTGTCCACTGACAGACGACTGGGTAAACAAAATGTGTTTACATACAATGGAGTATTATTCAGCCTTAAAAAGGAGAGGAAATCTGACACATGCTACAACATGAATGAACCTTGAGGACATTATGTTAAGAGACAAAGACAAATGCTGTATGATTCCACTTATATGAGAAACTTAGAATAGTTGGTCAAAATCATAGAGATAGAAATAGAAGGGTAGGTGCCAGGGTCTCAGGAGAAGGGGAAATGAGTTGTTTAAGAATGGGTGCAGTGTTTTACAAGATGAAAAGAATTTTGGATATTGGTTGTGTAACAGTGTGAATGTGATTAATTAGCACTACTGAAATATATAAATAAAAATAGTTAAGATGGTAAATTTTATGTCATGTATATTTTGCCACAACTTAAAGTAATTGAAAAAATGAAGTCATCCTCATTTTACACAGCACAATTATGTCAGAGCAACCCTTCAGAAAGGGATTTAGTATCTACATTTGGGGTCAGCTAGTCTAAATAGAGACCATCTGGTTGTTTCAGAGATATCTACATGCAAAACAGAATTCACTGTTTTATAACTTTAATACCAACTTATCAAGATGTATATCAAGATGTATTTATTGCATACTCGTAATGTTTCATAGCCTTTGGTGGTTAGGAGAGAGGATAAAGATGAATAGCAAGAAGGTGACTACCTGACTACATACTAATATAGTGAAGTCAATGCTCATAATACATTAAGGGAATTGACCCATCTGTTTTGTAAAGTCAGACTTTCTGGAATTGTTCTAGAATGAATCCTAGCTGAGAATTAATTCAAGAAATTTAGAGCCCTGATACCAGTAAAAAGGAGTTTGATCTTCCCAGCAGCATGAACACTTGGTCAATTGGATCTACTATAAGAGTCCTGAAATGCCCACCTAGGAATTGCTTTAGCAATCTTTTTTTTTTTTTTTTTTTCCCCCAGAGAAAAAAGGCCCAGCTGGAAAATATAAGTCTTTTCAGCTATTTTTTAGCAGTAAGACTTTTTTTAAATGTAAATCTTTTTAATTTGATCTGTCCAATTTCACTTTCCTACCTCTGAAGCTGTTGGGGATGGCCCAGTTTGGTTCATTCCAGAGAAGGACGAATGTAAAGGCAACTAATACCAACAGTTCAAAGGAGTCGAACTTAGCCTAGAAATCTCAGAAATTATCTAGGGATCGAGACAACTATCAAGAAGAAAGTGTGGACCTAAATAGAGAAGCAAAATTAGGAGGAATTAAGGGGGTTTGAGGAGAAACAAATACTTATTTTTTTTAAACTTTTTTTTTTTATTTTTTTTATTTATGATAGTCACACAGAAAGAGAGAGAGAGAGAGGCAGACACATAGGCAGAGGGAGAAGCAGGCTCCATGCACCGGGAGCCGGACGTGGGATTTGATCCCAGGTCTCCAGGATCGCGCCCTGGGCCAAAGGCAGGCGCTAAACCGCTGCGCCACCCAGGGATCCCCAACAAATAATTATTGATAATAACTAGTAGATAACACTTATGGACTACAGACTACATCCCAGGCACTCCTTATTTGTATTAACTCAATGAATCTTTTCAAAAGCTTTATGTGACAGATACTCAATTATTTTCCAAAGTCTAACCTTGCATTATTCTAAAGGGAGACCCAAAGACAGGAATTTGGGTTCAATCCCAGGCAAATGATTGAGGGAATGGAGAAGGGAGGAGGGGCACCTGGATGGCTCCGTTGGTTGAGGGCCCAATTCTTGGTTTCAGCTCAGGTCATAATCTCAGAGTCCTGAGATGGAGCCCGTCATCCGGCTCTGTGCTCAGCTTGGAGTCTGCTTGGGCTTCAATCTCTCTCCCCTTTTGTCCCAATCCTCTCAAATAAATAAATAAATAAATAAATAAATAAATAAATAAATCTTTTTAAAAAAAGGGAAGAGAGGAAGACCAAATAAAATTCTGTTAATTAGTGATGTCTGCTGTGGGAACCAGGACTCAAAACCTACTGGATATCCATATAGAATACGCCTCAGAATTGTTCCACTGAATAATGAGGAAGCTGGGTATTTTATCCACCCACTTCTACCCCTCATTGGCTGAGAGTTGCTTCTAGGGTATTAATTCCTACCCACTGTCATGTTACCATATTCTAAAAACAGAGAGACACAGGAAGTAGTCCTTGGCATATAAGGAGCTGCAGATGGTGCCAGAGCTATGGCAGCATCTGCTGCACTGAGTTTGCACATGAGGCACATGGGACACAATTTTAACATCATGTAATTTGGATTTATTATAGGACTGGAGACTGTTGATGGAAGCTAGGATTTTACCTTTTGCCGTGTAGATGGGTAACCCCTGTACAGCTGGGCAACCCCCATACAGCTGAAGTTGATGAAATACACAAGAATGGAAAGATACCTTGCACATGGAATCCATATGGAACACTAAGACAGAGTTCACTTGTTCATTCATTCAATCGTTCGTTCTTTCATTAAAAAAAAAAAAAAATCAAATACCAGCTTTGAGTCCAGTACTATTTGCACTGAGGATAGGATAGGGTGAGGGATATAAGGAGAATAATTGTGACAAGATTTCTGCTCTCATGGACCTGATGTGGTATTGGAAAGTGAGACAAAGTAAATGAAAAATATAATTTCAAATGACAGTGAGTACGTTGAATAAAATCGAATCATAATTGTGGCTAATTACAATACCAGTAGTTCTTGGACATAATTGCTAAAGAAAAAGAGAACGTCCACTTCTTACTAGGGTCAGATTCCTGGTATCGATATGATATTGAGGACTGTGTAGTTAGCAAGTGGATGGCAGCACACCAAGGAGGTGGGTAAAGGAACCAAACACGTTGCCACCAGGCTTGATGCACAGCTGCCCCGATTAGATTGATGAATTGCGACGTTTTGAAAGAAGGTGCTTTTAAATATATCCTATATGATGCTTTGCATAAAGATTAAAAGTGTGTCATCGCATATTTTGTATCATTCAGGTTAGTATATGGAGTGTGCACTTGAATACTGGTAACTAGGGCAGGCGGGGGGCAGCTCTTCAGGGCACGCTCCTTTCTGTGGAATGTTATTCGAGTTACAAGCTGCAGGTCATGTTTGGAAACCAGTTCCTTGTGGGATGTCTATAATCACAGTCTCCCCCTGCATTCATCCCCCTGTTCATGCATTCCTTGGTTGTGTTTTTATCCTCATATTTACTGAGTGTCCCTTATATAGCAGGCCCTGCACTGGGCACTGAAGTGAGCAGCAGAAACCTGGCACCTGGAGCTTATATTCCAGGGGTGGGGGGAGCCCCTGAACCAGGAAATAAGAGATTAATGAACAACGGCATCACAGCTAGTTGTAAGAATTATGATGGAAATGAAGCGGGTGCTGTGAAGGAGAAATAACCGCGGGGAAGATCATCCCTTACTTCTTGCCACCCTCTTTCTTCTTCTCTTGCTTTATTATGATCCTACATTTTTATTGTAGGAATTAAACACCAACTGGCATACTTAGTTGTGTGCATTGCACTTCTTGTTTGTCTTTATCTCTCAGTCCCCAAAATGTAAACTCTATGAGAACAGAGGCTTTGCATTCCCAATATGGGATGAAGTAAATATTGAGCAATGAACACATATTCCATAAATATTTGTCGAATGAATAAATAACAAAAATGAAAGAAGCCTCAGTAGAGTATTGACCAAATGCATTAGATGACTATGTAATGAAATTCTCTGCAGCCTTTAAAATGGCATTGTTAGAAATATATATAGTTTTTTTTTTATGTGGTAGGTTGTTCATAATAGTAAAAAAAAAAGTATATAGTTTGCAAAACAGGCTTTTTACTGTTTAGTATTATTGTGTTTCTTTCTTTCCCCATATACATACATACTTGTGTACTTTTGTGTATGTATGAAAAAAGGACAAAAATGTTAATGGTAATTATTTCTGACTGGAGAGAATTCAGTTTAACCTTTTTTTTTTTTTTATTCTGGGTAGTTTAATCTTTGAATGTTTTGTAATATTTTAAAATTTTGTTTTTTTGCCTCTCTATATGTTTTACAAGTATTTGTTGTATAAAAGAATCTAAAGTCATAAAGGCACTTTTAGTCCCCAGATAGATTAAATAATAATGTTGAGCATTAAGGATTTTGAGGGTTTTGCCGGGTTGTTTCTCCAGAGTGACCCATATTGACTAAATTTCAAACTTGTCATTGGACTGTTACCTGTTGCCTCTAATATCTTTATATAGGTAGCCAGGTATTTAATGCTTCATTCAAGAATTCAATAGAATTCCTGCGTGCAAAAATATGTGCAGAGTACTATTACGGTGTTCTAGAGTATTTTAGCATCCTAAAATCACACTCTTTTAAAATTGACGGTTAAGGGGTACCTGACTGGCTCTGTCAGTAGATCATGGGACTCGTGATCCCTGGGTTGTGAACTCAAGCCCCACATTGGGCGTAGAGTTTACTTTAAAAATAAAAATAAGATGGACACCTAATATATTTGTCCAAACAATAACAATTTAATGTAAATAACAAACTTTGCCTTCTGTTTCTAATGTGGCTTTTGAGTTTTGTTTGCTTTCCTCTCTTCTTTGTCACAGTTAGTATAGTCCCCCCCGCCCCCTTCCCCGTGAAAAGAACCTATTCATCCCTTCGGTCCTTTGTTGAGCCTGGGGCCCTCAGATATATTTACAAGAAAGTTATGGCGCTACTGCTTTGAGAATCTAAAAGGGTAATTTTATGAAAATAATTCTCCATGTAAGTGGCAATCCTCAGGCAATCTCTCTATTTCTCCCAATATGGATCAGCCTATGAATTCCCAAGAAAGATTGAAAATACATTTTAAACTTCTTTAAACTTTTAAAATCTTAAATTAAATGCTTAACTCTCTTTAAATGTGTGACACCATCCATCACAATTTTATATTTAGACACATAATAATGTATAATCTCAGCTTCTGTCCACTTGTAAAAATGGGAATAGACTTGGAGAAATAAGCAATTTCCCAACAGAAAATTGGAAATTCTGGCAACCAATTCCAGGTGACCCGCCATCAATCAGTGTTAAATCCTCTGGGGCCACTGCTGGAGGGTATTGCTGTTAGTGAAGGGCTTCACCTGGTGACTAATGGTATGTAACAAATGTATTGAAGAACTATGGAAACACCTCGAACCGGTGATTGTCTGGTAACTTTCAGCACAGACCTTTCCCAGCAATTGAGAAAGTGAGATTTTTATAACCTCCTTGCAGTTCTCTTATTAAAATATCTGTTTTTAGGGAAATAGGTGAAATGATTATGCCATGCAATTAAATTAAATTAGCTGACAAAATATCTCTTTATGACTAAACTGTTTAATGTAGGCATTCGGAAATACGTGGTATCATTTAGAATATGTGCAAATGTGACAATTATTCTGATTCTGATGTTAAATAAGAAGTCTCAGTTGGTAATAAAATCTCCTTGTTTGGTATTATTAAGTAATTATGATTAATGTCTGAAATGTAATGTTCCATGGTTATAATTTTCTTGTTTGCTTGAGTGAGTACATTAGGAATTCATTAAAAATTCAAGCTTTTTAGATACCTGCAAACTACAAATGTAGTGAGGACTTTGCTGGAAGTTAGAAAGCATTTTTCAATAAGAAGTCATGAGTGGGGTGAACCAACAGCTGGCAGATAACTATGATGGATTTCTAGTACTGAAATGCAGGAATAGACAAATGGGTTTGTTCACTGATGTCAGAAATCAGATCCATTCTTATGTAAAAATGTAACTGTGAGGTATCCCTGCCATTCCCCGGACTCTTAACTATAAAGGCTGAAGCAGGTAAGATAACGAACTCACAAAAATGGCTAATACTGATGAGTAAGCCACGGATATACAAAGGCAGCTAAGAATTTGATGTTTTCAAAAAGTCATGTGTCTTAAAGTAATGAAAATAGTAAAATCAATCAGTTGATTGCTTGATCAATCATTCTAGCACTCGTGGAGCATGTGCCTCACTGGATGGTAGTGAAGAGTAGATGAAATGAACTATATAAAACACCCAAGCTTGTGTTTGTTCTATCTTGAAAGTGTCATGTAAAGTGTTGCCCCAGCGTCAGTTGTGTGGTGATCAATCAGTTGCCCTCTGTCTACTGAGGACGAAGTGATGCCAGTGATGCCGTGAAGAACACCTCCATCTCTTGGAGCAGTTGTTTCCAATCAAAGAAAGTTGAGCTCTGGTGTCACTTCCTCTTCTGTTAAGGACCCTAATCCCATCATGAGGCCCAGACCATGATGACTTCATCTAAATCTGATTATCTCCCAAAGACTCCACCTTCTAATACCATCATATTGGGAGTTAGGGCTTCAGCCTATACATTTTGAGGCCATAAGCATTCAGTCCATACCAAAGGTTGTGAAAGCATATCCTTAAAACCTATAAATCATGACATGCCTGCAAAGACTAACTTCCAGAATAGTAGGACCAGGATGTCCATTCCTACCATTTCATAACTTGAGAGGTTAACTAGGCAATAAAAGGAAGTCTTGATACAAGGATTGGTAACATGGGACCTGTTATTACAGAGTGTGTGTGCTATAGTGAAGAGGTGTTTGGGTAGGACTCAGATATGCTGTATAGCCCTAACTCATTGTCGGCCTGTGGACACATCTGTTCATTCTCTAAAGCTAGGTTTCCTTGGCTGAAAAATGGAAATCATAAAAGTTTTGCTGAACTCAGAGGAAGGGTACAAAAACACAAATGTATATGAAAGTGGTGCCAAATGATTGGCAAGTGGAAGGAATTATTATCATCTGTAGTATAATTTCCTATGGATGTTGTGACAAATTACTACAAACTTGTTAGCTTAAAACAACACAAATTTATTATCTTAGATTCTGGAGGTCAGAAATCCAAAATGGATTACTTAAATTTATTCCCCCAGGGACTTTACCAGGAGGCATAGCATCATGTGTAATGCTTGAGAACAGAGGATGAATGATCCATCCCGAGCCTTCAAAATGTCCCCTAAAGATGAAATTCAACAGAATCATCCAGAAATAAAGGAAAATTCATATCATGTAGTTCTGTAAAATGTAAAGCCATCTTGTTCTAAGGAAATGACTAGTTCAATGTGAGAGAAGGGACTGTATCAGACTTCCCATAGTCTAGCGCTTGCCTGGTTGTCATGCCATTTCATTCCACTCCCCAGGTTCACTACATTGCAGCTATATTAATTTCTCTCCTAATCTTTGAATTTCTCAGATATTTCTGACTCTGGGACCTTGCACTTATTTCCTCCACTTTCTGGAACTCTTGTCTAATAGTTTTTTGAATGTATGGATTATTGATTTGTGCATGGAAAGGAATAAAGGAAAGAAACAGAGGCAGATGAGTTGTTGGCCTATTTAGCATTGTTTTTTGTTTGTTTGTTTTTTTACTGATTTGCCTCTAGGTCTCTCTCTCCTTTATTGTATTTTGAGATATTACAGATGGTAAGCATGTGTTTTTTTTTTTTTTTTTTATTATTACATCCCCAGAAGAGGGAGAGGGAATGTAATAAGCAAATGTTAATTATTTGATGTACCAGGTTCTTATACATAATTGTCCCCTTGATCTTCAAAATGTCTCTTTGTAGAGGTTTGCACACATGAAATTTGAGACTCCAAGGAGTTAATGGTGTGGTCAAAATTGTTCAAATATAGAACCGGTTTTATAGCCCAGGTCTAGTGGTGCCTAGGTGGCTGAGCCAGTTAAGTGTCCAACTCTTGATTTTAGCTCAGGTCATGATCTCATGGTGGTAAGATGAAGCCCTGCATATAGGGCCACACATTCAGCATGAAATCTGCTTGAGACTCTCTCTCCCTCCCCCTGCTCACACATGTGCACTCTCTAAATCAATCAATCATCAATCAATCAATCTTAAAACAAAATAAAACCCAAGTAAGTCTGATTCCAGAGGCCATATTCTTTCCATAATATCAGAGTGACCTTTATGGATGAAATAATTAAAACACTGTCACTTATTGTGAAACACTTATTTAACAATTCCACTTATTGTGAAAGGGAAGAGGTGAAGGAATAGGGACTCATTTTAGGAATATTAAGAAAAATGTTTACATGAGGTAGAACTCTTGGGTTTCCTCCATTTCATGCATGCCCTTTCTTGTCCTGGGGTAATTAGATGAGCTGTCTGGCTAATCTGTCTTGCTAGACTATTGAGAAAATAAGAAGCTGAGTGGTATTTTAATGGTACTTTAATAGTAACAGACAAAGCAATATTAAGGCTTTTCTCCACTAGCAAAGTAGAGGAAAAGGAATTAGGATATAGAAGCAGGAACACTGGTCAATGAGACATTTCAGAATGGGCCTCAGGTCTTGTGGGTTGATGCCTAAAAAAGGAGAACCAGAGACCGAGGGTAAGGATCATGGAATGAGAAATCCTCTTCTACACCAACATTCCACTTCGGGCTAGAACATATTGAGGAACATCTGTCATCTCATTGAGCATTGAATCATATCAAGTGTGTTATTTTTTTTTTTTAATTATTTACTTACCTGAAAGAGAGAGAGAGAAAGAAAGAGAGAGCGAGTGAGAGCGCCAGCATGAGTAAATAAAGGGGAGGGGGAGAGGGAGAGGCAGTCCCCTTCAGGGAGTGCAGTCGGGGAGGGCTCAATCCCAGGAACCTGGGATCATCACCAGAGCTGAAGACAGACTGAGCCACCTAGGTGCCCCTTAGGGTGTTGTCTTTGAACCTCAGCTGGGGGTAGTGTGGGAGGGACTAGAAGCCTGGGTTTTGGAGTCATGCAGACAGGAACTTAATTCCTAGGCAGGTCTTCTAGTTACTAGATGATTAACAGGTCTTTAAACTGTTTTGTTCTCAGTTTCTTAATAAAGAAATGAAGAGACTCTAACACTAAGGTGGTGTGGATTAACTTCAGTCATGCTGCAAAAAAGTGTTTTGCACTGAAAAAGTGCTTTATAAAATGAGCTATACTTATATTTAATAACAATATTATGAATATAACAAATGTAATCCATCCTTCTTTTGTATATATTTTTTTATTGGAGTTCGATTTGCCAACATATATCAAAAATATGGAACGCTTCACGAATTTGCGTGTCATCCTTGGGCAGGGCCCATGCTAATCTTCTCTGTATCATTCCAATTTTTGTATATGTGCTGCCGAAGCGAGCACTGTAATCCATCCTAATGCTAGAGATATTAGAAATAGTAATGGTGCATTATTTTGTATATACCACCTAATCATTAAATAGAATTATTTGCGATTTGTTTTTCATGAAGTGGTAAAGTGCATAAAAAAGGTACTTTACTTGAATTGTATATCATTTATGTACTTTATCTTAAAATGAGACATAATTCTTTCAATAGATATTTAGTGCAGCTATGGATTATGCTGTCTTCCTTCATTTGTTTGAGTAATTACTTTATGACTGAGACTTATAGAAACGATTAAAAACCACCGATAAAACTGTTTCTTTTCTGTTTTTCAAGTTATTTAGTAAGGTGTGAAAAACAATTATATCTATTAATTAAAAGCTGACTATTTAACCAGCTGAGCAGTTAGTATTGTTGCTTTTTTTTCTCACCTGGATTTTTAAGATAATCAATGGCCATTTTTGTAACAGTGAATAATTGAGCTCTCCTTTGGGAACCTGAAAATGGAAAAATAGAAAAAATAGGAAAAGGACTTTAAAAATTCATGGTCACAGTCACAAGTATGGGTTCTGCATACTAATCTCACACTCTGCCTGAGGGCATAATTCCCTCCCAATCTGGATTGTGGTTCCCACCCTCATGGCTCTCAGGAGAGTGGGAGTTCAGAATCAAACAACCATCTATGCTAATAATACTTTTAAGACATTTAAAGAAACCATTTATCAGGATCAGGGTGTTTCTAAAGTGGTGTTTGTCAGCTGAGACACTTAGATTTGTTCTAATGACAAAGAAGAATGAGGTTAAATTAAATAATTTGCCAAACTTTTGCTTTGGTAAAGAAATTAAATAATTTGGAAGTGAGATGAAGTGTCTGTGTAGAGCTTGGTCTATATGATCACTGAAAAAGTGTCTCAGAAAGGAATAATGTTTGGCTCCATAGAACACTGAATCTTCTTGAAAGTTTCCATCTTTTGTGGTGAGACCATAAAAGTAAGAGCAAGGTAGTGACTTTTTCCTCAAAATGATTTTTGCTTCATTTGAAAGGTACATATTCTGAAATTATATCATCTCTATCTACCTACCAACCTATGTACCTACCTGCCAATTTTCATAATCATCTATCTATCCATCTCAAAATGCTGAGGCAGATCAATATCATTCTCATTTAATTTTGCAATTTAACTGGTTCTTGAAATTCCAGCATTGAGTGCCAGTGATATAAACTCAAGACTCCAAGGATTACCTTCTAGCTCCAGGCCTACTGGTAATTGGCTGGATAACCTTCTTCATCATCTTCTCCAACTAAAACACAGTTTCTCACCAGAGAATATTACAACAATGTAGATAGTCTGTCCTACTGCTACCTAAAATGTGGCCTGAAGACCAGCACCATCAACATTACTTGGGCACTTGTTAAAAATGCAAAATCTCAAGCCTATCCCAGACTTATTGAATTAGAAATTCTAATAGTGGGAACCAGAAATATGTATTTTAACCAGTTCTTCAGATGATTTTGTTTTATTCTAAAGATTGTGAACTAGTACTAATTTAATCCATGGAGATGATGTTCTTGGGTATAGAGGATTTACAGTCAAGATCATTTAATTGCAAATTACACTCTTGTTAGAGGGATCTGGTTAGTAGGGTATCCTCCTGAGAGCTATTAACACATTCTCACTTGGTAATCATAATAGTTGGGGGAATGAATAACTCTTCATCAGTCAGGTTCCTTGGCATCTTACATTTGGAGTCTAGGAGATGAAGCCTTTCCACTTAGGAGGGCACTCACTGTTTTGCCTCAAAGACTGAGTAGTTTGTCTTCTGAGAAGATAAAAGTTTGTGCAAAGAGGTAATATAGTAAAATGGGTAAGAATGCAGGTTCTGGGGTTACTTTCTATTGGGTCCTAACTCTTACATAAATTTAACAATGGCTTCCCTTAATATCTTCTAGGGCTTTTGCAAATGATGATAATTGTAAGTTTCTGTTAAGATTAAATGTGGGAATTTATTAAAAAAAAAAAGATTAAGTGTGGGAGCACCTAGGTGGCTCAGTCCATTAAGCATCTGTTTTTGGCTCAGGTCATGATACTGGGGTCTTGGGATTAAGCCCCATGTAGGGCTCCCTGCTCAGTGGGGAGTCTGCTTCTCCCTCTCCATCTAACCTTACCCCCTGACTGCATTCTCTCTCTCTCTCTCTCATTCAAATGAACAATTTAAAAAAATATTAAAAAAAGATTAAATGAGATAATGCATGCAGAAAACTTATCCCCGATCCCAGCACAAGTGAGTGAGTGCTAAATCCACATTGTGTATTTTTGGAGATTAATAATGAAATTTCCCATAATAGGATGGAGGCCAGAAGAAGAAAACATGTTTTGTGAGCTTTACCTTCAGGAATAAAAGAAAAAATGCATTGGGAGATATATCCAACCCATTGATCCAGCAATTTTATTTCTATCTATTTACCAATGAGAAATACAAAATATGTCCACAATGGGCACAGATTTTCACCATAGCTTTATTCACAAAAGCTTAAAACTGGAAACGGTTCAAATGTCCATGAACAAATGAATGGACATACAAAATGTGGTGTTTTTATACAACAGAACAATAGCAATAAAAAGGAATGAACTTCTGATGTACAAGGCATAGATAAATCTCAAAACATTCTGTTGAGCAAAAGAAGGTAGACATGAACATTGCCTATTGTGTTATTCTGTATATGAGTTTCTGGAGCAGACAAAACTAAGCTAATGCGATAGATCTTGGAGAAATAGTTGTCTTTGGGAAGATAGTTGAGTAGAAAGGTATACTGGGAACTCTGGGGTGATGGGATGGTACTCATGAAGATAGATATTTTGTCAAAACACACTTGACAAAATATACACTTAAAATAGCATGTATTTTATGTACATTAAAACTCAATAATAATTTGAAAACAAAACAACCAAGAAAATGTACCAGGTGTGCTAGTACAGAAGCACATAAACTTCTGAGGTGGTTTATGTGAGATCATGATCTATAAGAACTTTGTATGATTCCATAACCTTCAGGAATTCTCCATTGTGTCCTCATAGTGATTCCCCATGATGAGTAGCAATCCAACTCCAAAGTGCAAAATAAATTAATAACATCACTGAGAGCAGAAAGAAGCCAGGGTTACAGGGCCATATCCAAATCTACTTTAAGAGAAGATTGCCCATTGGCCACCATTTATTGTCTTCTAACTCTCAAAGGGAAATATTTTGTTTCCAAATTCTCTTAGAAACATTTGGTTAAAATTAATAATTTGCCTTGAATCTAGTCTCATCACTACCCAAGCATCTATTGCCACTAAGTCTATCATTTTGAAGATATTCATTCAGCTAGTAGTCAGCAAGCAGTAATTGAATGCCTACTTTCTGCTCAACAGGGTCTTTAAAGAAGTGAAAAATAGGTGTTGACCTAACATTTTAGAGGTAAGCAATCTATATGCTTAAAGAACCTCTTAAACCTGTAGAAATTGCAACACAGAGAGGGCAGTTGGGTTAATCCAGGTCACCTTTGCACTCCTGGGCCTAGAGCTCCTAAAGGCCAAAGAATCTTTTCATGGGTTCTCATCAGTACAGTTCTTGCTTTTAGAGAATTTATAATCTGCTTGTGATGCTCTTGCAAGCACAAGCCAGAGGTTAACTAGAATATAAAGAGACAGGAGAACAGGGATAAGAGATTTAATGTTTGAGCATCTACTCTTTGCCAGATAATTGTCTGTGTTTTATTTATTTTAAATATCCAAGAAATGAATGTTTGCATTTCCATATCATAGTTGGGAAATCTGAAGCTCAGAGGGTTACCTAAGGTTTTAATAGTGGAAAGGACAGAACCCAGGAATAAGCTGAAACATCATAAAGGAGTGTTTTAAGGAAGTGATGTCAGTGAGAAAATACTCAACAGAACACATGAATCAATTACTTTTTTTTTGTTTTCAGCAAGGAAATGGAATTTCAAAGCCACTTTGGGATGCCCAGTGTATCCCAGAGTGAGAATTTGCATGTTTTCTAATGACAGAGAAGACATAATGTAAGATAGGAGTCACCTGGCTTTTGTTTGTTTGTTTGTTTTTGTTTGTTTGTTTTTGCATTCAGTATTAGTGATACAGAACTTCTAATCAAGCATTTAATACTTTCTTTTTTGCCACTCAGTAAAAGGCTTTTTATTTCAATTCGCCTCCTAGGTGTTCTGTGTCAGGCAATTACTCTACCAGAAGGTTTTCAAAGTCTAAGAAATTAAATGGGTGGTTCTTAAAGCAACGCTGTCTTGAAAGCATCATTCCAGTTAATAACAAAACTGAGTGCACACATTGGGTTTTCTTCTTTTCTCAGCACCCAGACTCCTTCTGTTTGGGTGAGCTCCCGATGTATCAGAAAGGAAACCAGAGCCCCACCCTCAGATCAGTCACCTCTCTGATCCAGAAACGAGAGCATACTGTCTAACTGTATCATATTAGGTTCTCAGAAAATTAGCTGCCCACCTTTTTTGTTTGGTGATTTGCTTAGTATTTTGCATTTTTATAGCTGGTGGTTAGATCCCTTGAAGCTCTAGTGTGGCAAAAGGACTGAGATAGGGTTCTGGGGGTACTTAGGAGGGAACTCTGGGGCAAAATGTGATGTGATCTCATTAATGCTGCTGGAATCCAGGATTTTCAAGGATATTCAGACCCACCAGCCTGACCAACCACTAGATAGACAGCACAGCTTTCATCATGCCAGGAATCTGCTCTTAATAAATACTGTATTATTAGTTTCAGGGGTAGAATTTAGTGACTTATCACTTGCATATAACACCTGGAGCTCATCACAAAAAGTACCCTTCTTCTGTCCATCACCCAATTATCCTACCTCCCCAATCTCCCCCCAGAACCCCTCAGTTTGTTTCCTATAGTTAAGAGTCTCTTATGATTTGCTTCCCTCTTGATTTTTATCTTATTTTATTTTTCCTTCCCTTCCCCTGTGTTCATCTGTTTTTTTCTTAAATTCCACATGAGTTAAATCATATGGTATTTGTCTTTCTCTGACTGGCTTATTTTGCTTAGTAATACCCTCTAATTCCACCCACATCATTGCAAATGGCAAGATTTCTTTCTTTTGATGGCTGAATAATATTCCGTTATATATATATATATATATATATATATATATATATATATATACACATATATATCTTCTTTATTCATCTGTTGATGAATATATATATATATACATATATATATATATATATTCTTTATTTGTTCATCTGTTGATGGATGTCTAGGCTCTTTCTATATTTTGGCTATTGTGGACATTGCTGCTATAAACATTGGGGTGCAGGTGCTCCCTTGAATCACTATGCTTATATCCTTTGGATAAATACCTAGTAGTTCAATTGCTGGGTCATGGGGTAGTTCTATTTTTAACTTTTCAAGAAACTTCTATTATTGTGTTTCAGAGTGGTTGCACCAGTTTGTATTCCCACCAACAGTGCAAAAGTATTGCCCTTTTTCCACATCCTCATCAACATTTGTTGTTTCCTGAGTTATTAATTTCAGCCATTCTGACTGGCATGAACTGGAATCTCATTGTGGTTTCGATTGGTATTTCCCTGATGCCGAGTGATGTTGATCATTTTTTTCATGTGTCTGTTGGCTGTTTGTATGTCTTCTTTGGAGAAATGTCTGTTCATGTCTTCTGCCCATTTCTTGACTGGATTATTTGTTTTTTGGGGTGTTGAGTTGGAAAAGTTCTTTATAGATTTTGGTACTAGCCCTTTTCCTGATATGTCATTTGTTAATACCTTCTTCCCTGAATGAGTCCTTTTAAACATGATGGTAGGCAGGATCCTGTAGCTATCCCCTAAGATGCCTATCCTCTGAGGAGAGGTTCTATAAGTAGAATTAAGATTACTAATCAGCTGACCTTGAAACAGAATGATTATCATGAAGTATCAGTAAGCACACAAGCACTTCAAGGTAAATAGTAGAGGAAAGCAGGAGAGCCAGTCAGAGAGATGCTGTAGAAGAGCAGGCGGAGAGTTGGGCAGTTGTGAGAAGGATTTCTCTTAACTTTGCTGGTTCTGACATGTAGGCGACCACATGCAAGGACTAGAGAAAGGCCTGTAGGATCTAAGGGTAGCCTCCAGTTGACAGCCATCAAAAAAATGACACCTCAGTTCCACAACTGAATGGAACTGAATTCAGCCAACAAGCGGTGAACCTGAAAACAAACTCTCCCCTAGAGCCTCCTGAAGGAAAGCCTGCTGACACCTCAATTCTAATCTTTTGAGGTGTTTTACTCCTTCCCCCCATCCCCGGTCTGGTAAATTCTTTCCTTTCCTCTTTTATGTTAATCAGACAGCTGCTATTTGTCCACATTGACCTAAATGTCGTATTCTCTAGGGAATATGCTCCAATCTCTGAGGATTTTATTAGGGAATCTCTTCTGTACTTACATCGCACTAAACTTACCCTAGTTAGTGCATATAACTGAGCATCATGATGATCTGTTAACTTATCCTATCTCCTCAAGGTTAATTTGTAAGCCTGCACGTATCTTGTTACCAGTATGGCACATTAAAAACCATTCAAGAAATATTTACTATTCAAATAAAGCTGAGAAGAAGAAGAAAAAAAAGAAAGAAATGTTTACCATTCAAGAAATGAATTTAGGAATGTTTGAGTATTGACTTTTCTATTTGGTAAGCATGGGAATTTTTTCCAGAGTGCCTTTCTCTTACAGACACCTATTTATATGTGCATGGTTGAAGCTCATGGGCAAATCCTAGACATGTTCTGTGCAACATAAGATAGATGTGTTAAGAAGTGAAATGCTAGTGTTAATAAGAATGAAGGTTGCTGGCACCAGCTTGAGTACAGTAAAAATAGGCTTGTTATCGTAAGGTCGGTCTAGAATTCAGAATATGGGCGTTAACAGACCATCAAACCATTATCGTCCCGGACGCACAGCCTCTCATTTGCAGGTCCCTTTCCTAAGTGGAGAGACCCACAAATGATGAATAGCTGTGGTTTATGTGAGCCAGGTGTAAATTCACAGATTGTGCTCCTACTGATGAGCAGAGTCATTCTGGATACATTTGAATCAAAATGCTTGCTGGGCTTACCTAATGCATGCACAATTAACAAATAATCATTTCATAATTTGGGCTGCCAGTGTTCTGTTTGGACATAATAAAGGAACAGGTGGGAGACTTTGTTGTATTTTTCTCAATGATGGAAATATCTAGAAAAGGGCTATTCAGCTTTTCACGTGCATGGGATCGCTTGAGGATCTTGTTAAAATGCAGATTCCGATTCACTGCAGCTGAAGTGGGGCTGGAGGATCTGCATTTCTAGCATGCTATCAAGGAATTCCAAGAATCTTACTTTAAATAACAAGTTTCGAGAGAGCAAGGGGTGAGGCTTTTTATTTTTGTTTGTTTTAAATTCCGTCACTAGTCTTTCAAAATGGATGTTCTGAGAAGGTAAGCCAGAGGGGACTCAGGTGGGAGGGTTAGAGCCTGGATCTTTGGCCTGGTGGCCAGGACAAATAGAAGGTTGAGGGAATTCAAAAGCCATTCTGTGATGTCATTCAAAACAAAGCCATCGGCAAAATTTATTGCTCCCTGCTTCTCTTCTTGACTCCTGAAAATATGGAATATTAAGGGACTATGAAAGGTTGTACACACCTTTTTCCTCTCTTACTTATCGCCTCCAAATAATAAAACGAGAAGTTCCATGTCGGTTGAGAGCAGTTTTTCTAAACCTCTATCCAGCGTGTAGGCTTTTGTAGTTATTTCTACCCATGATAGTCCCATGGGCCACTCTGGAGAGTGAGTTAACGTAGCTCCTTCAGGATCTTCCTCCAAATGAGCAGTAGAAATAGAACTCAAAAAATGGAAGCGTTTTACTTCCACTTCCTTTTGTTCTTATAAGTTTGGACCAAAGGAAAAAAATCACCAACAAGAACAGAGACCTCTGCTTCCTTGCTATGCACTTGATTCTGATTTAGGGTCTAGATTCGCTAAAATTGCAATGGTCTTGTTTAATCACTTCCTCCAAGTATTGATTGACAGAGGTTCTTTTTACTTGAACTTTCAACTTCTATTGTCTTATTTGACGTGGAAAAAAAAAGTAGTTTAGCTATGAATCTCAGAAGGAGTCTGGAAAATTCATGACCTTCAGTTTTCTGCATGGTCATCAGCAAGCATTAACTAAGATTTCTGCCAACAGGTCATGATCTACCCAGCACTTTCCTGCGTTTTCCGCCGATGATTTCTCAAATCTTTGTTTTTATATACGTTTAAAAAATCAAACCAAATCTTTACCTAACATGGAACATTTTGATTCAGTGAGCTTCAGTGCCTCATCTCTGTATGAAAATGGATATATTGTATTTGTGATGCCCATTATAGTCAGTGAACATAATCAGGTTCTACCTTTTTGTCCAGTTAAGGTTTTCAGTGTTTATGTTAGAATAAAGTGGGTCTATCAGATGGAGCAGTTTGATTAGAAAGATGTACTCGAAACTCTGGCTTTTGTAATAAGACCCTTTACAAAATACCCTCTATGTGCCAGGGACTATGCTAACTACTTCACATCTGTTTTTTTTTAATATAATACTATTGCAACAATAACTGGGCATATTGGTTTATTTATATCTCACTAACGTTCTGCCAGTAAATTCACAAATCCAGAAAAAACAAAACCACAGCAGCATTCGGGGAAAGATAAGCAAATCCTTGCAAATCATTCAAGGCCATACAATGAGTAATGTTAAAAGAGAAATCAGATCTTGGCTGTTTTGTTGCTGCTGTTAATCCTTTTACCATTAGGCTCTACTTCCTACTGCCTTTATGTATTTATCTTGTATTTTTTTCTGAAGGTTGTATTTCTAAGGTGTGGGCTTCATGATGAAGTCGTCACTTCAAAAATGGAACATGGAAATTGCACAGAAGTGAGGAAACCATAGTTCCATAGCTGATTGTGTGAGAAGATTGATGTAGACTTTAGAAAGCGATGAGGGGCTCCTAGGTTGCTCAGTTGGTTAATCATCCAACTCTTGATTTCTGCTCAGGTCATGATCTCAGGGTCCTGGGATCCAGCTCTGTGTTGGGCTCTGTGTTCAGTGTGGAGTCTGCTTGTCCCTCTCCCTTTGCTCTGCCCCACACTCACTTATTCCCTCTCTCTCATAAATAAATAAATAAATAAGAAATAAATAAATAAATAAATAAATAAATAAATAAATAAATAAAACCTTCAAAAAAGAGAGATAGAAAGTGGTAGGTCATTTTATTTTTTGGAACTTCTAATTTTATCTGTCACATGGAAATTGAATTAGATATTGAAAAATTTCATTGCCATTGAATTAGATATTGAAAAACTCTATTGCTATTTTTCTAGTAATTTAGAGGTTATATGCTGTTGAGGGGCTGGGATTTTTGTGGTACACCTCTTTCTCTTGCTGAAGTGTCTCTTGTATATCCTTGATCAATAATTTTCTCTCTAATCTCATTCCACTTTTTCTATCTTTCTCTGCTCCCAAGTTTCTGTTTATGAATCTATTGCCATCATTTATAAGTCACGAAGTGCACCTTGGAGTCATTGCAATTTGAAAACACTTTTTTGAAAATTGACCCAACGTGTGCACAGTTTCCTTAGTCAGGTGCCAAGTTCTGCTATATATTTGGTATGCTGTCAAGCTAAAAGCTGTAAATTAAGTAACCCTGGGAAGCTGAGTTATACAACATTTTATCAAAATAAATGATATGAATTAAATAATTTTGGCTGCTATTTAACTCCCTTGTAGGCAGCAGGTTTAGAAGGGAACTACGTGGTCCAGAGAAGCCCAAATTCTATAGGGTTCTTGGTTTAGACTAATGAATCCTTGGACAATATCATACTCAAATATCCAATCATTGTGACATATAGAGGTCTGTTTTCAACAAAGACCATTCTGGTTTTTCTCCTCAGAAAGTTCAGTTCAGATCCTCAGAGAAGTTCAGATCCTAACCTGCCATACTCCTTTTTTTTTTTTTAATATTTTATTTATTTATTCATGAGAGACACAGAGAGAGAGGCAGAGACACAGGCCGAGGGAGAAGCAGGCTCCATGCTGGGAGCCCAACACAGGACTAGATCCCAGGACCCAGGGGTCACGCCCTGAGCTGAAGGCAGACGCCCAACTGCTGAGCCACCCAGGCATCCCAGGCATCCCAGGCATCCTCCTTCTATTCCGATGCCATCACTGACTTCACCTTTGGCTTGCATTTTGTGAAGATCTCTAGCCTCTGTAATGGTAGTGGCTGAAAAGATCAGGCCAAGCTTTGACAGCCAATAAGCTTTTAATTAATGAGCAGATGCATGCACCAGACCTTTAAAGAACTCAGGACCGAAGCTACACTTGTACTGCAACTTATAATGTCCTGAGAACTGCGCTACACTCATTAAACATATTTTCTTCTTAACCTCCAGGACAACTCTCAATTTACAAATGAGAAAGTTGACGCCTGCAGAAGTTATGCCATCTTGCACAAGGTAACATGGTGAAAGCGAAGCTGGGATTTGGCCTCGTGCCTGTATCATTGCAAAGCTCATGCCCCTTGTCTCTGGGTCTCTGGGTTCAAGTTGACTGAAGCACGCATGATAGGCCCTCTAGCAACAGATTCTCTTGTTGAGAGCTCAAGAGGTAAATACTGCAGTGTGATTGTTTTTCCTCATCTAGGTTTTTATTTCTGTGAGTTTGTACTTGCACTGAAATTTTAAGAGCTTCAGTGTTGTTGTTGTTGTTGTTTTCTGAGGATTTTGAACCTCTATCATACTTCCTATATCCACAGTTGTATCAAAATTCTTAAAATTGATTCTTGCACTTTTATGTCAATGCCTGAGAGAGAAAATACTACCATAGTATGTTCTCCATAAACGTGTTAACTTTTTTTTTTTTTTCCCTTTTACTTGGGCCATTTACTCTTCCTTTAAGACCCATGCCTAGCATAAAGCACCATGGAAGGTAACACTTGCTCAGTGGTATTTCTGATCCACTTGCCTTGTCCCATTTTCTCCATTGCTTTCTGATTCTTTCTCACAATTTCCAGGTATTGTTATTTGTTCTTGCATTTCTTGTCTCCTCTCACCCTCAGACTTGACACTATGTCCCTGGATATTGACTTCCTTCCCTCTAAGCCATAATTTGTGATAAGTCTCCATGACACTTTCTCATTCTTTTTTTTTTTTGGAAAAATAATCTTGGTGGCACAGGAGTTGGTAACATTCCTACCAAGCTTTTGTCCTGGCCCCTCAAAGAAAAACTATTCATTCTGAAAAAACAAAGAAACAGCAGCATTCATTGTGAAAAAGCAAAAACTAACCAAATAGACAAATCTTCAAACTTTAAAAAAGGTATCTTCTTGTTATAATAGCTTATTATATAATAAGAAAGCAAACATTAAGTTTGGAACTCAATTGGAATGTCACACAATAGAGCTTTCTCACCCTTTTTTCTTTCTTTTTTTGAAAAACCAATATCTTGACTTTCCTTCTTCACATATTCATCAAATGATTACTAAATATAAAACTACGTATTCTAGTGATGGAAAACCTACTACTTCTGGAGGCACCCTGATATCTTTTTTATTCCACTCTTTTGGAATGCTCTTCTTCATATTAAATAAAATTATATTTCATTGTCTAAGTTCTTTGTAATGACATAGAACAAATCTATTTCCTCTTACACAAGACAATATTTCAACATTTGTAGATAACTCTCACTGTGTAACTCTTCCCATTTACTTTTACCATTCCTTATAGGAATACCTATGTTCAGGGTAGTGTGAGTCTGTTATTACCTTTGTTGTAGACACTAAACTTGCTTGTTCACTAATAAATATGTATTAGTTCTCTTCCGGTTGCTAGTTGTAAAAAAAGCCAACCCCCCAAAAAAAATTATCAAAAAAAATGAATTTATATTAGGAGTCAGTGAGGTGTGCACAAATTTGACTAGGTTTCAGGAAGATTTGGAGCCCAGCGCATAAATGCCTAAATGTTTTGAACCTAACCCTTTTAAATTTTGGCTGGAATAATAGAATACAGAAGAGAGCAGAGCACTGTGTATCCTGCTGGCACTCAATTATCTTTCCGAACTATCCCCTCCCCTTCATCCTATACTAGTGTACTTTTTGTGCTGACCTTTAGATTTCAATTGGGCTGCAGCAATAACCTCAAAAGGGAGGCTGTGGCCATAGCAATTCACAGTATTATTATTGTAGCTGCATTCTGGTTTCATAGAAAGTAAGATTCTAAGCAAATTAAATGCCCCCCACCCAATACCAGAGAGGTTAGACTAATTATGGTGCATCTGAATGATGAAACATAATGGGCCCTTCAAAATCACGGATGGAGAACTTATAATAATATAGGAAAATGTTGATGATATGATTTCAGTGAAAATTGAAGGGCAAGAAACTGTATAACCCGTGTGATTCCAATTACATTAAAAACAAAGACTTCCACATGGAAAATGAATAGCAGCTCAATAGTGACAATATCATAGATTATGGATGATTTGTAGTTTCTTCTGAATATCTTTCCATGGTTTCTATGAGGAATATCGTTAAATTTATATAAAAAAGACAAAAACATAAAAGCCAAAAATAAGCAATAAACATTAAGGCTATTAAATTAAATAGGTGTAGATTTTGATAATTGTGAGGATTTTGAGAGTTAATACATATAAATGGTTTAAAAGAGTGACCGGTTGTAGGTCCTCAGTCAGTTCCTTTTCCTCTTTCATTTTCTCTGTTCAGTCCTGAGACTTTACATAGATGATCCATCTAGATACCGCATACAAAGGCCAGATCGACAGTGAATAGATTTTAATATAAGCCAACAGAATTAAAATAAAGTGTGTTGGAGAGGGAAAACAAGCAAGCTTTGTGAGTTGAAGTAGCCTCTGAAATGGCTTTTAAACTCTGGGTTTTGCCTGATTCTATGATCTACTCCAGTATGGTCCAATTAAATGTAGCATAATTAAGGGAATAAAATTCACATTTATATTCACAATAGTGTATGTGTTTATACATTCTCAAGGCTAATTGTCATTTCCGAACATCCTTTAATACACCAATGTTATTTAAGGGGGACTTTTAACTTCACATGTGAACTTTCCCTATGAGAGTGAGGCCAGAGTGTTGGGAGTCTCCCTGATATAAACGTACAGAAATAAGTTTGAGAGTCAGGAAGTATTCTTCAGTATAAAGTAGAATTGGAGCAAAATTGCATTAGAAATATTTTCTCTTTAATTTTCCTTTTTTTTTTCTAAAGTTGGAAACTTTGCTACTTCATTGTTCTGCTGGAATTTTTTTAAAAAAATTATCCTTGGGTTTTGTGTAACACATCCCATGTTTGTACTGAATCCATCCCCCACCTCTCCTCTGCACACCGTTTTGCTTTCTTAGCTGTGAGTTTGATGCAGTTAAAAGCCTACCTCAATGTACAATTATAAGCATTTAAGATGAAACCAAGCCACAGATTATACAAATGAAAGGAGCAAAAATAACAGCATTTTGTATAAACAAGGGCAGAGAGACAATTTGTTCTAGTCAAAGATAAATAAAGTTAAACTCTATCCAAATTACCACGTGTCAAGCTAATCAGAGGAAATGTTGTTTCTGCAATGCTATTGTGCAAAAATAATTGAAATGACATTTCACAAAATCTAACAGAGGTAATCTTCTTTTTTTTTTTTTTTTTTCTAAAGCAGGCCTACAAACTTCTAGATACTTTGGCTCACCCTAAGAGCTATTTGTATTTTGTGCTCGACTGAAATAATTGAAGAGCCTAGTTTCAAAATGTGTTCTTTCTGCTTGAGAAAATCAGGGCCATCTCTTGGGGTTCAAAGTAAAACTGGCTATGTGAAAGGGACCTCCCAAATTCCCTAGGCTGTCCTTTTGAGATTCAACCTGTGACACTTATTTTTTGTTTGTTGGTTTCTATCAATACCTTTATATTACCTGTCAATGTGCTCATCGTAAAATCCATTTACCTGTCATCTTTCCTTGCATACTGTATAAGAAATTTCTTGACAATGAGTCAGCTTTCTCAAAAGAAATTGGTGTAAGTTTAATTCGGAAATTAATTTAGACTTCCTTTGGGGCTGTTATCAAGTAGGAAGACTAGAACAAAGACGAAGAACATATTCATCCTTTTTGTCTCTCATTCTATCCATTCTTCCCCGAGGTCAATATTGCTTAAGGTTACAAAATGAAAGCTGTACAAATCACCATCACATAACTGTCAGGAGCCTTATTAAATTTCATTCAGTTCTATACCAATTCTTAAGGGACCATCGCCATCCTCCAATTTACGCAAAGATTGAATAAAAACTGATCAAAAATTTATGGGATTGAAAAGTCATTCTAAATTTGATCTGCTATTACTAGAGAGAAAAGTAGGCCAAGAAGTTTAGCCTGTTAGGCAGTGGGGAGCCATTGAAAGCTTGTGAACAGAGGAATGACATGATTATATCTGGCAGTGACACAGAAAATTGATTCCTTCATCATTGCTTACATGTTTTTTTTTTCTTTTTCTTTCTTTTTTTTTTTATTTTTTTATTATGAAGACATAAAATATATTGTAGCAAGCCAAAGCATATAGACTTCTTGGAAAGGTAGAGCACCGTGACAGACAGTACTCACAAAATATTCATGCTCCCCATTCCTTAGGCTTCCGTGGAGTTAAGTAGCTTGTTCTGGCTGATGGGCTCTGAGTGACATATGTCATGTCTGGGCCAAGACGGTAAAGACTGTTGCGCCTTTCCTGTCCTCTCTCCCGCCTCATAGTGGCTCAGTCATGAGACAGAAGCTGCCCATAGCAACCACTAGGTGGAGGGTTGTTTTGGAGCCTGGACCAGCATAAGAGATAAGAGCTTATTGAATTATGTCATTGAGAATTCAACATGGCCTAGCTTATCCTATTACAGTGCCAAATAAGTATGAGAAAAGATATTCAAGCTTACTATAATGAGGAAAAGGCAAATTAAAACTGAGGTGTGATTTCACCCATGACATTGAAAAAAACAACAGAAAGTCAGGATTTGCCAAATTTGATGAAAAATATGGCCAAATGGAAGCCTTGTATTACTGGCAGAGATATTAAAAAAAATGATACAGCCGTTTTGAAGAGTTTGACAGTAATGAAATTAGAAATAACATATCTGTAGACTAACAATCTCCACTTCTGGTTTTCTACCCTATTACAAGTGTAACATAGGAGTGCCCGGGTGGTTCAGTTGGTTAGACGTCTGACTCTTGGCTTTGGCTTAGGTCATGATATTAGGATTGTAGGATCAAGTGGGGATCCCTGTGCTCAGTGGGGATTCTGATTGAGATTCACTCTCTCCCTCCTCCTCTGCCCCCCTCTGCCCTCCACCGACCCCTCCCCACCCCACTCTCACTCTTTCTCTAAGATAAATAAATCTTTAAAAAAAATGTTGGAGTGCCTGGGTGGCTCAGTCGTTTGAGTTGTGACTCTTGGTTTCTGTTTTAGTCATGATCTAGGGTTGAGAGAGCAAGACTCACATGCAGCTTGGCACTCAGGGGGAGTCTGCTTGAGATTCTCTCCTTTTTTCTCTCTCCCTCTGCCCACTCCCACCTTGCATGCTCTCTCTCAAAATAAATAGATCTTAAAAAAAAAAAAAAAAAACTGTCACGAGAGTCTATAAAGGGGATATGCTCAAGATTATTGTACCTTTCCTTCTTTAAGGGAGAGTCTCCCTGCTAACATGGTTCTTTTGTTGATCTTTTATTTTAAGATTTTATTTATTTATTCATGAGAGACACGGAGAGAGGCAGAGACATAGGCAGAGGGAGAAGCAGGCTCCCTGTTGCAAGCCCGATATGGGACTTGATCCTGGGAATCTTGTCCTGAGCCAAAGGCAGATGCTCAACCACTGAGCCACCCAAATGTTCCATGGTTGATCTTTAGATTTCGGTTTGTTTGTATAATATTTGTGGTAATGAAAAATTTGAGGTAAACTATGTGTCTCTTTCTCGTAAAATAAGTAAACATCACAAGCAATGTACTGGGTACATATAATAAAAATTGGATTGATTTTAGATGCATAATTTTGAATTATAAGTTGAGTATCATTTATGTAAGCTGGAAAAAACCCCATAAAATAATATTGTATGTTTTACAAAGTTATGTACAAAGTTAAGTGTAGTGAGGAGAAGGGAAGTGGGCACTGGTGATGGAAAATAAAAACAGAGTAAAACAAGAGAAGCGTTTGCATGGAACAATTGAGCAGCATGTTTAATTCAGGATTGTAAACTGGAGGAAATAAACATCAAAAGGAAAAAAAAACAATTACCTGTCCACTTTAAATTCTATCTTGTAGAATATATCTACGTTAATATACTGGTATCTCCTTTGCTAGGCATACAAAACACCTGTGAGATTTGTCTTTGCAAATACCTATATTACCTTCACTGTAGGGATGTGTCCCTTTCCACATGACCTGAGCATAAATTCATAAAACGTCAACTGAAAGCTTCCTTAGATAACATCTAATCCAAAGAGTAATCCCATTTTACCAAACTCTGGCTCAAAGATCAGTTTTTCGAACTAAAAGAAAAATTCAAGGGTCAGTGTCAGCATGGAAAGTTAGATCTCCCATAATCACTAATCAGCTTTTCCCATATTTGCAGTACAGGTAAGAGCATGGTAAGTGTCTGCACAAGATCAAAATATCATCAGTCTGAATATTAGTCGGACTAATTCATGTTACACCAATTATGCTTGCCACTTGAAAAATATATTTTAAGATGATTTTTCAAGTGCTCAGGCAACATTTTCAGAGCAAACTGTGATGGTATTAGGGCTGAGCTGCTGATTACAAACAGGGTGATTTTTCAGCTTCATGTGATTTGTCTAAAGAGGCAGCAAAATGAACTGAAGTGGTAACAGGGTTCTATCTGGATCTGTTCATCCTCATAGAATTTGGTCCTTACACACTCAAGTGAGAGGGGATTCTTTAGATGTCATTTGGTTTTGTTATTACATTTGTTCAAGCTTAGGAAATGTAAATGACTAAAAAACTTAAAAAAAAAAAAAATCCAAATGCAAGCACACTCAAAGATATTGTCCCTAAAAGGTACATCTACTGGGATTTTGAGCAGAGAAGACAATCATTTTAATTGTAAACATTTTTTCCATAGTATTCAATTTCCGGAGTATCTCCAAGGAAATAGACACACTATATAAGGATGAACTAGACAAACAGTGAAGAGGATCACTGCCTGAAGCTGCTACTCCTTAAAAACTTCTTTTGAAAGCCAATGTGATGGGGGTCAGCATATTTGTAGGATAAATTGTAATGTGCATTGACTTAATGGGTCAATGAACACACATGTGCTTTTTCAAAAGGAGTTTATGTAGGTGTCCCTATTTGAGTTTGCAAATATAGATGATTCTGAATAACAAGATAGCTCTTATTGACTTATGTGAAAGAATGAAAGCAAAATGGTCATAGTGAAACACAACTGCAGATATTTTCATTTTACAATATTGTAGACTACAATCTGTTTCTCACTATAAGCTTTGATCCAGACTTTTATGGCCATATAGTACCACAGATGTTAACATTTATGTTTAAAATAATTTTTCTGTTTTTGCTGGAAAGTCCAGAAATAGAACACAATCATTTAAAATCTCGTTTTATAAAATAATGTTCTTTTAAATGAAATTTTTGAGATGTTTTTGCCAGAGTGTGAATTTTCTTTGTGTGTTGATATAATTTGGTATAATTAATTTTTTTTTTCTAAATAACCTGTGTGAGCTGAAAAGGTAATTTTTAAAAAAGATTTTATTTGTTTGTTCATGAGAGATACACAGAGAGAGGCAGAGACATGGGCAGAGGGAGAACATGCTCCCTACGGGGAGCCTGATGCAGGACTGGATCCCAAGACCCTGGGATCATGACCTGAGCCAAAGGCAGATGCTCAACCAGTGAGCCACGCAGGTGCCCCAGAAGAGGCAATTTTTTAAGAAACAATTTTATAGCTATCATCTGTGTGACCTGGAGCAGATATCACTTAATCTTTTTGAACTGGTTTAGTTTCACAATACCACTACCCCTAAGAACTAAAGGGTTTTTTGCACACTTATTATGGGGCTGGCAGTACACAGAAAGGATTTGTACCTATCATGCTACATCTGTGTGAAGTATGTATGACTAACCTCTTTCAGCTTTAGTTTCTTCATCTGTAAAATAGGGATTGACTTGTCTAGAATTTCACAATTGAGAAGTGGCGAGGAATTGTACCCAAATGTGTAGTACTCCACAATGTGGGGCACTTTTGATCACATACAGTACTGCCCGGTATTGGCCGTGCTGCCATGGCGAGGAGGGTAGTACATTCCTACCCCATGTGTTCTGTGGGCTGGTACTTGGTGTATTCTTTCCTCTCCCTTCCAATATACTATTTAGGTCAAGGATTACTAGATTTTTTCCGTGCAGCTTCTTCCTTTCCTTTTGATTTTCTGGAAGGAACAAAAAGTCTAGTCTTTTCAAAACACAAATTTGGTTGTGTTGTTCTCTGATAAAAATCATTTAGTGGTTTCTGATTGCTCTCAGAAGAAAGTCTAAAATACTTATCAAGGTTTTCAAACTGTGCATGATCTGACCCCGGCTACCTTCCTGCCTGACACATGCTTTAGGTTCTGATGCTCCACACTTCTTCCTGTTATAGGTAATTTATGGAAACACTTCCTTTTCTTGCAGACTTTTTTTCTCTACTCATCCTCTATTAATTTTCTCAAGCAAATGCTTCCTTTTCATATTGTCAGTCAATTTCCTTGGTTAAATGCTCTAAGTGAAAAGTACTGTATTACTTTATAGCATTTAGCTCAGTTCATAGTGCTTTCTGTGCATTTGCTGACATCACACAAAAAGATCCACATTATCATTTCAGAGAAGACACTCCCTAGAGTGACTAGCCAGATAGTGGAATTGGAAGCCCTTGACCCTCCTTTCTTTCTTGAACACATTGATTCAACAACAATATATGGACAAATTTCCTTAGTGAGAAATCCAGAAACTAGTTGCAAGACTCCAGGAGAGTGCAAAACCAGCCACGTTGAAGTGGATGGGAAAAATCGAGACACACCCCCTTAACCACATCATACAACCCGAAGAAACCGCCAACTCCTAGCACCTCCGTGGAGAGGGAAAAGAACTGGACTGCAAATCTAATGCTCCAACTTTTCTGGAGGCTGATCAAGACACTGGCTTCATCTTACCTGTCTTGGCACACTGTTGGGGCCTGGCGTATTATCTAGGCACCTCAGGATCAGCGAGAACAAAGATGGTGGTGTGAATGAGCATGCAAGCGTTACCATAGCTCCTCCTTCAGTCTCCACACCAAGCAGGCAGGTGAAAAACCCCAGGTCCCAGCTTCTGCCTGGGTAGGGAATGAATGGGACTGCAAATTTAAATTTTTCAAAATTTCCACAGGCTGTCCAAAGGGCTAGTGCTCTCTTGCCTGTCTTGGAGCACTGATAGGACCTACCATACCCTACATTTGGTAGAATGCAGAGATGGCCCTGACTTCAGTGGTAGGGAGTAATTATCCCTGGACTGAGCATACTTCAGTGCTACCTAATGAATATCAATTGAAAAATTCAAAAAGATCAAACTATTTGGAGTAACCTAGCTGCATTTTAGAACCAAGCTCAAGAATATGGAAATACAAAAAATCATGTACCCAGCAAGGTAAATTCTAAATGCCTGGCATCCAGTGCAAACTTAGGAGGCATGCAAAGAAGCAGGAAAATATAATTCATAATGAGGAAAAAATTAAAACTAACTCAGAACTGACATATATTAGAATTATAGGCAAGGACACTAACACATTTCTTATAATTGTATTCTATAGATCCTTTTTTTAAGGAATTATATATTTATTCATGAGAGACCCACAGAGAGTGAGAGGCAGAGACATAGGCAGAGGGAGAAGCAGGCTCCACGCAGGGAGCCCGACGTGGGACTCAATCCTGGATCCTGGGGTCATGACCTGAGCTGAAGGCAGGCGCCCAACCACTGAGCCACCCAGGCGTCCCTGTATTCTACATATATCCTAAAAGTTAGTTAGACACATAGGAGATCTAAAATAGATCCAAATAGAAATTCTGGGTATGAAAAGCACAATGTATGAGATGAAGAATACCCTGAACGGGATTAACAGCAGATTAGACATTGTAGAGGAAAAGGTTAGTAAACATGAAAAGACCTAACAGTAGAAGCTGAAAAAAGCAAAGAGACAAAAGAGAATAAAAAATGCATAGAGCATCAGTGAGTCATAGGAAGACTTTGAAGAGCACTGGAAATGTAACTCTCTGGGCAAAAATAGAACTTTCTTTATTTAATTTTACTTATTTCTTGTCTTCAAATATCTGTA
Source organism: Canis lupus familiaris (assembly GCF_011100685.1). Classification (NCBI taxonomy): domain Eukaryota; kingdom Metazoa; phylum Chordata; class Mammalia; order Carnivora; family Canidae; genus Canis; species Canis lupus. Next base: position 89,346,808 of record NC_049226.1, on the reverse strand, counting down.
AGCGATCCCTGTCTGTCCAAAAAAAAAAAAAAAATACCAACATAGTGTGGCTTTAAAACATATATAAAAACAACAAATATGACAATAGCAGCATAAAGGGGGAAAGCAGAGAATAGAAAGCATACTGATACAAGGATGTTGTTCTATATATGTAGTGATATAATATCACTTAATGGTAGACTGTGATAAATTAAAGGTGAATACATACATTTAGATTAGTGAAAAAAAAGCCCACTAAAATCCACAAGCCCACTAAAATAACAAGAATTTTGGCTCATAAACCCACAAAGGAAATAAATTGGATTCATAAAAATATTTAATTTATATAATTGAAAGCAGAAAAAAGGAAAAAAGGAATATGAAAGATAGGACTAATAGAAAACAATTAAGACAGAAACCTAATTATATGAATAATTGCCTTAGATATAAATAGTCTAAATACCTCAAGTAAAAAGTAGAGATTTTTAGATTGGTTAAAAACACAGAACATTGTTTATGCTGCCTACGAGAAATGCACTTTAATGTAATGGGTTAAAAGTAAAGTAGTGGAAGCAAATACCCTGCTAACACTGATCAAAAGAAATCTGGAGCGACTTTTAAAATCAGACAAAATAGTTTCAGAGAGAAGACTCTTACCAGGAAAAAAGATGATTCATAATGCTAAAGGGATCAAGTTATCAAGAGGACATAAGGATTCTAATGTTTATGCACCTAATAACAGATCTTCAAAGACATGACACTAAAATTGACAGACCTGCAACTAATAAATAGACAACTCCACAATATTAGTCACAGATTTTAATAATCTCTCTCAATACTTAATAGGACTATAGATATTTGGTAAAGAAGACTCAAAATTCTTAAGATATAAATTGTCCCCTAATTGACCTACGGATCCAGCGCAATCCCAGTCAAAATCTCCAGTTGTCTTGATGTGTGTGTGGAAATAGACAAACTGACTCTAAAATTCATACAGAAATGCAAAGGACTTAGAACAGCCATGACTTATTTGATAAAGAATAAAGAATATCCTATCTGGTTTTTAAGACTTAATATAGAGCAGCACAACCAAGACAATGTGGTGATGGCTTCCTGAGAATATGCATATGTTGAAACTAATCAAATTGTATGCTTTAAATATGTGCAATTTATTGTATGTCAATTATATTTCAATAAAATTGTTAAAAATGATTACTGCAAAGAATCATGAATTTCAAATTCTATCAATAAGGCAAGCAGAAAAGCAAACACTGGAGAACGACAGAGCCGCACTTTGTTTACTCCCCTACAGTGCTGTTGGCAGGCACAGTGAGGCTGCAAACGACTGTGGTCGAGTCAAACAAGAAGACTGAAAAAATAAAAAAAAATTTCTAGGAAACTACTTGATATATACATTACAGACATGATTATTAACATAGCACATTCTGGAATTGGAATTGAGAATTGAGATATTAACTAAAGCTTGTATGAAATCATCATCCTTAGTACGATATTTAAAAACGATGCATCCACAACATGAAGCAAACCCTATGTGTTTGATAAATGAGTATTATGACTTCTCTAGCAAGCTGATGTTTTTTTTTTCCCCTTTCATTTTTATTTCTGTGTTGTGGGAGTTTAGCTAGTTTAGCTTTGCTAAAACACGATTTCGAAATAAGTTGACCTATGAGCCAGTCCTTTGAACCATAGTGCTATGTTTTTAATGACAATAATGAGGTTACTTATTCTAATAATACCTTAAATAACTATTCTTAAAATATGACTCCTTTCATTTTTGTTTCATATTTAGGAAGATCTTTTTTTCCTTGTATTTCTTATGTATAGATAGATTTTCATATTACAAAATTTATAAATAAGTGTATGTATATTAGGGGAAGAATCCAAAGCAGAAACGAGCCTCTTGGGAATATTGAAGAAGTATGCAGACTGTCCAACGGAATGCTACTGAATTCACAGAGAATTTATGAGTGTGTTTCTCGCAGTTCACCCTGCAGGGCTAGTTCAAGTTTGAGCTTAATAACATTGAAACTTAATAGTCCTGAAAAATATAGCATTTTGGACATATTCTATTTTGTATTTTATAGAAAGTTGTTGAGTTGTTGACCTACAACTATTTATACTAAACCCCAAAAAGACTTAAAATTGCAGAGAAAATACTGGAAACTTTTTCTAGTCCTATTGAATGGTGAGGGGCATACAAAGTGTGGAAATAAGATCATGCCTCTTTTCCCAATCCATGTTATTTATTAAGAGCAGTCAAAGCTTTAAAGAAGTCATAGAACAATAACCACACACTTTGGATTTACTAAAACCATCTAAAACCAAACAGTCAGATAGTAGAGTTTCTGTTGTAATTGAAGAAATGTTTTGATACAATATTAAGAAAAAATCATAATACGAAACTGTATAGTGATTATGATTTCAGGTATTTGCAAAATACATTTGATATCTGTCTTTTTGGTTTGTTTTTAAACAGAGTAGTTGCCCTGGGATATGGATTTATATATTATTATATTTCCGCTTTTTAAAATTTATGTATTTTGGGGATCCCTGGGTGGCTCATCAGTTTAGCACCTGCCTTTGGCCCAGGGTGTGATCCTGGAGTCCGGGGATCAAGTCCCGTGTCCGGCTCCCGGCATGGAGCCTGCTTCTCCCTCGTCCTGTCTCTGCCTCTCTCTCTCTCTCTCTATCATGAATAAATAAATAAAATCTTTAAAAAAATTTATATATTTTACACATTCATACTTTAAAAATTATATATGATTATATGTTTTCTTAGTTATCTGAAAAAATTCTCTAGCATTTTTGGTAGCTTTATATATCATTTCACATTTTTTTACTTTTTAAAGAATCAATTAAATATATTTATATTCACTGTGATTTTAATCTTATAACTTTAAAAAATATATATTTTAAAAATTCAGAAAATAAGAACTCTCTTTTGTTAACCTGTGAACCAGGTGTTTAATTTCAAAGAAAGATTTATACCACAGGGCCGTGTCATAGAATATTTCATGTAAGATACTCTTTGCACCTCTATAAGTAAGTGTTTTATTGTCATATTTTTCTTCTTATAACGTGTTTTTATATATGATATGGGAACTAATCTGTTCTTGCTCTTTTTAAGTTGTCACATTAGAGATGCGTGCTTTTTAGTGGCTTTATGGAGGTATAAATAACATACAGTAAACTGCGCACATCTAAAGTATATAATACATTTTAATGTATGTTACACCCATGAAATCATCACCACAATCAAGATGGTGAACAAAGCCATCACCCCCAAAATTTCCACAAGCCCCTTGGCAATCCCTGTCTCCCCAGCTGCACAAAAGTATCCCTTACTCCTACCATGTTCTTAGGCAGCCATTGATTTGCTTGCTATCACTATCCCCTTCAACTATTTCACCCATCTTCCCACCCACCCACCTTCCCTCTGGTAACCATCAGTTTGTTCTCCATAGTCCATTTTTTTGTTCCCTTGGTTCACTCGTTTTATTTCTTCGATTCTACATATGAGTGAAATCATGCGGTATGTGTCTTTCTCCGAATGGCTTATTTCATTCAGCATTATACCCTCTAGATACATCCATATTGTTGCAATTGGCAAGATTTCACTCTCTCTTTATGGCTGAGCAATATTCCATTACGTGTACATACACCACATCTTTACCCATTTATCTATCAGTGGACACTTAGGCTGCTTCCATAATCTGTCTATTGTAGATAATGCTGCAATAAACATAGGCATGCAGGTAACTTTTCCAATCAATGTTTTCATATTCTTTAGGTAACTACTCAGTAGTGGAATTACTAGATCTTAGGGTAATTCTTTTTTTTTTAAGTAGTTTCCTTGCCCAGCATGGAAGCCCAATGTGGGGCTTGAACGCATGACCTGAGCTATCAAAACCTGAGCTAAGGTCAAGAGTCAGACACTTAACTGGCTGAGCCACCCAGGCACCCTAGGGTCGTTCTATTTTTAACCTTTTTGAGAAACCTCCACACTGTTTTCCACAGTGGCTGCACCTGTTTGCATTCCCACCAACAGTGCACAACAGCTCCTTTTTCTCCACATCCTCATGCTCTGGCTTCTGTCATTCAGCTTAATTGTTTTGAGATGCATCCATGTTTGTAGTGTATATTAGTTAAGTCATTTCTTTCTCTTGCTAGGTAGTATTCCATTGTATGATATACTAATTTATCCATTTACCCATTGATGAACTTCTGGGTTGTTTCCAGGTCTTAGTTATTAAAATTATATCTTTTATGAATATTTGTGCACAAGTCTTTGAATGAACATATACTGTTAGGTAAATACAAGAGGAAGGGTTGGATCATATGGTAAATGCATATGTAACTTTTTTTTTAAAGATTGATTGATGATAGACACAGAGAGAGAGAGAGAGAGAGAGAGAGAGAGAGAGAGGCAGAGACACAGAAGGAGGGAGAAGCAGGCTCCATGCCAGAAGCCCGACGTGGGACTTGATCCCAGGACCCAGGGTCGTGCCCTGGGCCAAAGGCAGGCGCTAAACCGCTGAGCCACCAGGGATCCCCGCATATGTAACTTTTAAAGAAAATTCCATTTGGGGAATATAAATAATAGTGAAAGGGAAAATAAGGGAAGGGAGAAGAAATGTGTGGGAAATATCAGAAAGGGAGACAGAACGTAAAGACTGCTAACTCTGGGAAACGAACTAGGGGTGGTAGAAGGGGAGGAGGGCGGGGGGTGGGAGTGAATGGGTGACGGGCACTGGGTGTTATTCTGTATGTTAGTAAATTGAACACCAATAAAAAAAAAAAAAAAAAAAGAAAATTCCCAATTGTTTCCATAGTGATGCCTCATGTCACTTTCCCATTAGCAGTTTATAGCATCCCAGTTCCTCCACATTCCTGCCAACACTTGGTATGGTAATTACATTTTTTTTAACCATTTAAATAGATGCATAGTGTTATCTAGTTGTGATTTTAATTTGCATTTTCTTAATGACTAGTGATGTTGAACATTGTTTCATATGCCTATTTGCCATTCATCTATTCCCTTTGAAGTTTCTGTTCAAATCTTTTTTGTTCATTTAAAAAACTGGGTTATTTGGTTTCTTATTGTTTTGAGAGTTTTTAATATACTCTGAATACAAGCCCTTGATCAAGATGTGCTTTGCAAATGTTTTCTCCCAGTCTTTTCTTGTCTTTTCATTAAGTCTTCTAAGGAGGAGTAATCTTGAATTTGATTGATCTTGAAGTCTGTGGTAATTAATTTTATGTGTTATCTTGAGTGGGGCATGGGGTTCCGAGATACTTGGACCAATATTCTAGGTGTGTCTGTGAGGATGTTTTTGGATGAGATTAACAGTTGAATCGGTATACTGAGGAAAGCAGATTGTGCTATTATCCCTGATGTGACCTCCTGTGAGGAAGAGGGAACTCCTCCTACTTGACTGCTTTGAGCCTAGGACATTGATCTTTCCTGATTTTGGACTCAAATGGCAACATTAGCTCTTCTTTAGTCTCAAGCTTGTTGTTATCAGATGGAATTATACCTTCATCTCTCCTGGTTCTTAGGCCTTTGAATTCAGACTAGAATCACATATTGACTGGGTCTCCAGCTTTGCTGACTATAGATCTTGACACTTTTTAGCTTCCATAATTGCATGAGCCAATTTCTTACAATAAATCTCTCTCTCTCTCTCTCTATATATATATATGTATATATATATATAGATAGATAGATAGATAGATAGATAGATAGATGGATAGATGATAGATATAGATATAGACATATAAGACATATAAGATATTTATTCTGCTTCTCTGGATAATACTAATATAAAGTTCAATTTATCAATTTGTTTTTTAATTGACTTTTATTTTAATGTCGTATCTAAGAAAATTTTCCCTAATGCAAGTCACAAAAGTTTTCTGTTATATTTTCTCCTGGAAGTTTATAATTTTCAGTTTATATTAAGTCTGTGATTGATTTTGGGTAAATTTTGGTATATGGTATGTATCAACATTATTATTATTTTTGCATATGGATATCCAATTATTCCATCCCTAGTGTTTATTTTAATTTTGAGAGAGAGGACAGAGAGAATGCTCACACAAGTGAGTGAACGGGGAGGAGAGAAGAAGGAGAGGGAGAGAGAGAGCGAGAATCTTAAGCAGGTTCCATGCCCATTGTGGAGCCCAACTCAGGGCTCAATCTCATGACACTGAGATCATAATCTGAGCCAAAATCAAGAGTTGGATGCCCATCTGACTAGGTCACTCAGGTACCTCTCCATCACCATATGTTTAAAATATTTTTCTTTTCCACTGAATTGTCTTTATACTGTTGTTGAAAATCAGTTGTTCACGTATGTCTGGATCTAATTTCTGGACTCTTTATTCTGTTATGTGGACTTAATTGTTCATTTTTATGGCAACAACTCACTCTTTTTGATTATTGTAGCTTTATAATTACATTAGTTCTCAACTTTCAAAGTTATTTTGGATATCCTAGGTCCTTTGTGTTTACCTCTGAGTATGAGGATCAGTTTGTCAATTTCTACAAAAAATTTCTACTTGGTTTTGATTGTGTTTTATTGAATTTATAGATCAGTTTGGGGAGAACTTCTGTCTTCTGTTTCATAAATATGGTTTATCTCTTTATTTACTTAGGTCTTCTTCAGTTTCAACATTTTATAATTTTCTGTGCTCAGGTCTTGCATATATTTTATCAGGTTTTTTCCTAATAATTTCATATATTTGTTGCTATTATAAATAACATATTGAAAAATTTCAACTTCTACCTGTTTGTTGCTGGTAAATGGAAATATAGTTGATTTTGTATGTCGATCTTATATCCTGCAACCTTTTAAATTCACTTACTAGTTCTACTTGCTTTATTGCACATTCCATCATGGGTTTTTTTTTTTTTTTTTTTTGGCATAGATAATCATGTCATCTGTGAACAAAAACATTTTTTCTTCTTTTTTTCTAAACTGGAGGCCCTTTATTACTTTTCCTTGTCTTATTGCCCTGGCCAGTCTCCAGCACAATGCTGAACAGAACTGGTGCGAATGGGCATCTTTGTTCCTGTTCTGAGTAGGAAAATATTTAGTCTTTTACCATTATTTTTGATAGTAGCTATAAGCTTTATATAGATGTCTTTATTGGTTTGAGAAAGTTCTCCTGTATTTGTAGTTTGTTGCAAATTTTTTTCAAATCAAGAATTAACATTGAATTTTGTCAAATGTATTTTCTGTATCTACTGAGATTATCAAATAGTTTTTTTAAAAAATCATTAATATGGGGAATTATATTGACTTTTGAATGTTGAACCAATAGTGCATTTTTAAGATTAAACTCAACTTGGTCATGATGTATTATTATTTTTGTACAATGTTGGAATTGTTTTGCTAAAAGATTAGAACTTTTGTATTCATGATCATGAGAGTTATTGGCTTATAATTTTCTTTTCTTGTAATATCTTTGTCTCATTTTTGTATTAGGATAATGCTGGTCATATAAAAATAGATTGGAAAGTACTCTTTAATTTTTAAATTTCTACAGTAGTTTATGTAGAGTTGTTATTACTTCTCTGTTAAGTATTTGGTAGATTTTACCAGTGAAACTATTTGGGCACAGACTTTTGTTTGTGGGGGAGCTTTTAACTCCAATTACAATTAATGTAATAGATATAAGTTATTTAGGTTACTTCTTGAGTGAGCCTTAGTACTTCATGCATTTCAAAGAATGTGTCTATTTCATCTAAATTGTTTTTTTTCTGGTGCGAAATTTTTCATAATATTTGCTTATCTTTAGAATCTATAAATAATTTCACTTCTTTTATACCTGATATTGGTAACTTGCTTCCTCTCTGTCTCTCTCTAAAAAATCTTGGTAGAGATTCATCAATATTTCTGGTTTGCCCAAACAACCAGATTTGGTTTTGTTGGTTTTCTCTGTTCTTTTTATTTCACTGACTTTCATTTTAAAATCTCCTTTCTTTTCTTAATTTTGGGTTTAGTTTGTCCTTTTTTTCATTTTTCAAGATGAATGCTGAGGTTATTGATTTGGGATTTTTCTCCTCTTCCTCTTCCTTGCCTTCTTCCTCATTTCTCTTCATTTTCTTAAATATAGGTATTCAGTGATATTATTCAAAATGTTGTGTTTTCACTTTCATTCAGTTGAAAAGCTTTCTAATCTCTCTGTTAATTTCTTCTTTGACTTATGAATTATTTGTAAGAGTTTTATCTCATTCCAAATATTTTGGGATTTCTGGAGATATTTCTGTTATTGTTTTCTCTCTTAATTTCATTGTATTCAAAGAAAATACTTTTATGACTTGATATTTTTGTATCCACTATATCCTTATTTTTTAATTGTTATCTTAAATTTATTTTTAATATTTCACCGATCCCTCCATCTGCCTCCCCTCTGGTAACCATCAATTTGTTCTCTTTTATTAAGGGTCTGTGCCTTAGTTTCTCTTATTTTTCCCCCTTTTGCTCATTTGTTTTGTTTATTAAATTCCACATATAAATTAAATTGGATGGTATTTGTCTTTCTCTGACTGGCTTATTTCACTTAGCATTATACTATCTAACTCCTTCCATATTGCTGCAAATGGGAAGATTCCAATCTTTATTATGGCTGAATAATATTACATTATATATATCTTCTTTATCCATTCATGTATTGATGGATATGTGGGCTTCTTCCATAATTTGACTGACTATTGTAAAAAAAAAATGCTGCTATAAGCCTAGGGGTGCATGTATCCCTTTGGATTAGTGTTTTGTATTTTTTGGTTAAGTATCCAGTAGTGCAATTACTGGATTGTAGAGTAGATCCATTTTTAACTTTTTGAGGAATCTTCATACTGTTTTTCACAGAAGCTTCACCAGTTTGGATTCCCATCAGCAGTGTATGAGGATTCCCCTTTCTCCACATCCTCTCCAACATTTTTTGTTTCCTGTGTTTTTTTATTTTAACCATTTTGACAGCTGTGAGGTAATATCTCATTGCAGTTTTGACTTTCATTTCTTTGATGATCAGCAGTGTTGATTATCCTTTAATGTGTCTGTTGACTATGTTTCTTTTCTGGAAAAGTATCTTTTCATGTCTTCTGCCCATTTTTAAATTAGATTTGCTTTTTGAGTGTTGAGTTGTATTAGTTCTTTATATATTTTGTATACTAATCCTTGATCAGGGATATCAATTACAGATATCTTCTCCAATTCAGTAAGGTGTCTTTTCATTTTGTTGATTGTTTCCTTTGCTGTGTAGAAGCTTTTTATTTTGATTAAGTCCCAATAATTTAGTTTTGCTTTTGTTTCTCTTGTCTCAGGAGACATATCTAGAAAAAAATTGCCACATCTAATGTTGGAGAAATTACCACCTATGCTCTCATCCAGGATTTCTATAGTTTCAGGTCTTACATTTAGGCCCTTAATCCATTTTGAATTTTTTTTGTGTGCTTGTAGTATAAGCTAATGGTGTATGACCTGGATTTTTTATGATTCAGATTATGCTCTGTATTTGTAAATATTCCATTGTGCACTTGAAGACTATATACAATGCTTTTGTTGGGAGGAATGTTCTAAAAGTCAATTAAGTCAGGTTTGTGGTTTTCCCATCTTCCATGTCTTTTCTTATACTCTTTCTCCTTTTTCTATAAATTATATTTGATCATAATTTCGGATTTGTCTACTTTTACTTGAAGTTCTCTCTGCTTCATGTATTGTGAAGCTCCATTTTTTGGATGTATAAATGTTTGTGATTTGTAAATCTTCTATTTGGCAGATAATAGACCGAGCTTTTGCATATATCTTAGTAATAAAGTGTAACACATCTTATTCTACTTGAATATCTTTTTATTTCATAAGCTCCATAATGCACTTCTTTTTGTTTTGAAGGAAAATATGAAAATGTGATCCTTTCTTTTGCTACTATTATTTGTTTGACTAATGTCAAATGTATGTTCTGTTACTGGTACTCTATTTCTATGACTTTCTGTGTATTCAGTCTTTCAGTAAAAGGCTGAATTGTAATATTATATTTTCTAAGATATTTTACATGGCAGTTAAACTCTACACATGCAGTTTCAACAGTATGCAAATTCCAATGAAGAGATGACGGTATGAGCAGCTATCACCTGGTTTGACCATGTGTAAGCAATGCCAATTATATCTCAATTGCTGTCTGAATGACATTAAGTATAAAACACATCTTGATATTTAAATGTGAAAAAATGTGTCTTGAAGTTTAAGAAATGCTATATATAATAGGAATACACAGTTCTATAGATAATGTAGTCAAGATTACTGTCCTCGTTGACCTTATATTTTAGTGTGTAGAGGCTAAAGTGAAACAAGTACAAAATAAGCCAGGTAATTCTCGCCTATGGTATGTACTATAAAGAAGGTCAATGGAGTTAATTGAAGGTGCCTTTAATTAGGCCACCAATGAGGGCTGTTTTGAGGATGTCCTGAGTGAGATGAATGGCACCAACGTCTGAAGAGTGAGAAGAAACTATCGAGAGATGACATAGCAGAAGAACACTTGGGTGAGAGAGAGGAAGTAGAGAGCCTTTTGTTTAGCAATGAGCTTGATACTAGAGAATCTTAAAGAAAACCAGTGCAGCAGGCATTTAGTGGGTCAGGATAATCACAGAGCCAGGTGAAAGTAGAGAGGTGGTTGATCCCTATTTTTGCTTCAATCTCTCCAAAGTTGAGTCAGAAGATGAAGTGTTCCCTTAGTACAATGCATTAGACACATTGCAGCTCATGGATCTATTTCATTTCAACCCTGACTGGGGACTAAAAGCAGAAAGAAACAAGTTGAGTCTCCCAGGGTGCTTAGCATCTGTACTACATGCAATTTAGCACTTGGATATATGTTTCCATGTGTTACTTGCAAATTGTATCATCTGTTTGAGCCTTTTCACTCTGAGCAGAAAGGGCCATATTATATTGGTTCGATTAATATTATATGGCTTCTCAAAATGATGGTTATGGTTGGGGGAGGCAGGGGGTAGAAAAGGGTTGATGCAAAATCAGCATGTTTCCTGGCAATTATATTAACCTGTTAGCACTTAGGAGTAAGTGCTAACATTGGAACATCTTTCTAGAGTGCAATCTGGAAATATGTATAAACAAATCTAAGGATTTTTTAAGCTTTTATGTAAGAAAGTATATGAAAGAAGTGATCAGGACAAAGATGTTTTAAGTAAGATGCTCACTGAACTTTTTTTTTATAATAGCAAAAATATTTTTTTTTACAGATTTTATTTATTTATTCATCACACACACACACACACAGAGGCAGAGGCACAGGCAGGGGGAGAAGCAGGCTCCATGCAGGGAGCCGGATGCGGGACTCGATCCCAGGACCCCAGGATCATGCCCTGGGCTGAAGGCAGCGCTAAACCGCTGAGCCACCCGGGCTGCCCAGCAAAAAGGTTTTAAACAAGTTAATGTTGGAAAACAGTTACCATGGGGATCCCTGGGTGGCGCAGCGGTTTGGCGCCTGCCTTTGGCCCAGGGCACGATCCGGGAGACCCTGGATCGAATCCCATGTCGGGCTCCCTGCATGGAGTCTGCTTCTCCCTCTGCCTGTGTCTCTGCCTCTCTCTCTCTCTCTCTCTCTCTCTCTCTGTGTGACTATCATAAAAAAAAAAAAATTAAAAAAAAAAGAAAACAGTTACAATGAAATACATGATGTTAACGTTGTGATACAGATTTTTATTTCTTGACATGGAAAGCGTTGTCTAAAATATCTTAAGTAAAAAATACGGACAAAGGCAGAGTATAATATTAGTGCTGGAAAATAACAAATTTGTGTAAAAGAAAAAATTCTGGACATATGCAAAATTGGAAACAGTGGTTATAGCTTTAGGTGAGGTTATTGGTAGGTTTCCTTTTATCTTTATACATTTTTATAATGTCCGAGTATTTATAATGTAGATATGTTATGTGTATAGAATAATTAGGAAGAAACCCTTTCTATTTTGATAAAACCATAAGAGTAAGTAAGCTGACTTAAAGAGTGAAAGGATTTATGAAGTACAGCAAACACTCTTGGTGCAAGGCCAGAAGAACGTGGTTTCTGGCATCATGCCTGACATGTAGTAGATAACAAATAGTAGGTTGTTGTTAAGGGCTGAATTTTGTCCCCTCCAAAATTCACGTATTGATGCCTCGACCTCTAGAACCTTAGAATGTCACAGTATTTGAAGATAAGGTTTTAAAGGTATGATTAAGTCAAAATAAGGCCATTACATTGGGGCCCTAATTTGATATGACTGGTGTCCGAATAAGAAGAGGAAGAGACGCCATGGGTATACACACACAGGAAAGACTGTGTGAAGACAAAGGAGGAGGCCCCTGTCTACCAACCAAGGAGGGAATCTTCGGGAGAAACCAAACCTGCTGACACCTTAATCTTAGACTTCTAGCCTCCAGAACTGTGAGAAAATACTTTTTTGTTGCTCAAGCCACCCGATTTGTGGTATTTTGTTATAGCAGCCCTAACTGATATGGCATTTAAAAATGATGGCTGCTTACAGTGGTAAGAGTCATTAAGTCCTAGGTACGGCACAAAGCAACTTTACATGCATTATCTTGTTCACTCATCACCCAGTCTTATGAATTAGATGCTACTATTCATGCTCACTTTGCAAAAAAAGGTAACTGAGGCTTAAGGGAACTTCATTCATCACATAGGTAGTAACGTGGCAGAGCTAGGTTTTGTTTTTTGTTTTTTGAAAGATTTTATTTATTTATTCATGAGACACAGATTGAGAGAGAGAGAGAGAGAGAAGCAGAGACACAGGCAGAGGGAGAAGCAGGCTCCATGCAGGGAGCCCGATGTGAGACTCGACCCCGTGTCTCCAGGATCAGGCCCTGGGCCGAAGGCAGGTGCTAAACCGCTGAGCCACCTGGGATCCCCAGAGCTAGATTAAGAATGCAAATTGTTTAATGTTATAATCCCTGCCCTCATATGCTGTCCTAATATTAGTATAGTTACATAGCCGGGTGCAAGGTTAGGGTTCAAAGACGTTGACTTGGCGAAACCCATGATTGGGTGCATTATTCCAACTATCGGTAATACACATATTATCACGACTTTCATAGAAAGTATACAATTTTCATGTCCCTTTCTGTTGAGTTAAAAAAAAAAAACACTTCCTTTTTCTAATAAGGTAAAGAGGTTTCAGGCTATTTTGTTTGTTTGATTTTGAATCGCTGGAGGTCTAATCCCACACAGCTCAGTGAGAAGAATAATTAAGCACTAGAACTAGGACCTGTTCTCTTGGAAACTAACCACGACCAAGAACAAAAAAGGGAGTGATTATCTGGAATTTGAAGCCCTTAAGGAGCTCGTGTTCCCCGCCAGTTTGCTTGGCCTTTCACATGTGGATACTCCTTCACATACTCTTCAATTCAACCTTTTGAAGAGGGTCCTACTATCAGTAAAGCAACTTAGATTCTGGGAGTACAAGCAACTTCTTTAAACTCGCAGGTCTGTCAGGTGCTCCTGTCTTTCCACTCCGGTGACATGCTTGCACGGGAGAGCCACGCTTGTTAGGGGAATGAACCTTTTCTCTGAAGCCATTAATTTATATTTACTTCATGTTCATCCTCTAGAAGACAGTTGACCTTTTAGAAGAAAATCAGGGCTCCTAACAGAAGGAGACTTTGAACTTCCGAAAATTGAGACGTGGAAAGTTTACTTCCCCAACATAATTCGTTGGGGACCACCCAGGAAAGAAATGAGGAAAATCACTCTTGTAGTCTCAGGGTTTCCAAGATAATACCATTTCGTTATCCAGTGGTTGCTTACTATGCACCACACACCCATGAAATACATTATCTTATTCTCAGGAAAGCTGTGAGCTGAGCACTGCTGTTCTGTCCCATTTCTCGGTTAGGGCACTAGTGCCCAGGGAGAGTGGGGCAAGCGTGTAAGTGGAGTATGGTCAGCATAGGGCTGTAGACCGGGTGCTTTACAAGTGCTTGCTATTACCCTGGGACCTACACCAGGAGAACTGCAGTTTTGATTCCTGATGCCTCCTGCCTGCCCTCAGTTTAAGCCAATCCTTTGCTTTCTCCTTTATAAATTAGAAGGTGTTAGAAAACCGCAGTGTGCAATGGAGACTTGTCCCCCCGCCCCCGTTAAGTACAAGACATTCACTCCCCAGAGGCAGGGCTGCTTGGCTGCTGACGACACTGTAGAGCTGACTCTCTGAGAACTTCCTTTAGCTGGTGGGTGGTCCTCATCCAATGGCTAGTTGACCTAGAGTTCAAGAACAGGTTAACTCTGAGGAGCCCTGCAGGATCCCCCTTGGTTTTGGGGCGCCTGGATGGATGGCTCAGCGGTTGGGTGGCTGCCTTCGGCTCAGGGCTTGATCCTGGAATCCAGAATCGAGTCCCACCTCGGGATCCTGCAAAGAGTCTGCTTCTCCCTCTGCCTCTCTCTCTCTCATGAATAAATAAATGAATCCTAAAAAAAAGAAAAAAAAAAAGAATTTGCCTTGATTTTAACTGAGGCGGCTTTGTGGTGGTTATCAAACACCTGCTCTTTGTTAAGCACTAATCAAAACCTTGAGACCATATTGGGATTCTTGGGATTTCTGAGAGCAAGATCTCTGTGGAGCTCCTTATTGCTTTTTCGTAAAAAAAAAAAAAAAAAAAAAAAAAAAAAAAAAAAAAAAAAGGTATTTTGGGCTGGGAGAAAAGCCTAGCACTTTATTGTTATTAAATATTCTTTGGCTGTTGCTTTTTTGACTGAATTCTAAAAATTATCCCAGTCAATATAAACACTGATTTGGGTTACAGCATCTGCCACTCCAAATTATTAAATAACTTTCTCTTAAATCTTCTTAACTAAAATCCCTTTGTTTCACCTTCTACCTACTTTGTTTTCTTGGAAAGCAAATCTGATCATTTCAAGCATCTGATATGATGCAACTTTCTCGGCATATAGCAAGCAGGCCTTACAAACTGGCTCCCTGCAATATTTTTAGCTTAAACTCCTATCCCTGCTCCCATCACTTAATTGCTTCCCACCAGTCTCCCTGATATCTCTTTTTCTTCTCGTTATAGAAATAATTGCTGTGATCCTATTATTTCATATGCTTGAGATTTTGTACATTATCCCCCCTTCCTGACAGGCCACTCCATCTTCCACATCATCTGCAACCCTTATCAACATTTCTGTTTATTAACCTTCTGGCTTAAATGTAGCCTCTTAAGTTTTCATAGTTAATTATCCTCCCTTCCCTACATAATATCAACCAGCTTTAAGGATAGGATAATTCTTTCCTCTTGGATCCTCCCATGACATTTTGTGTATCATTCTTTGTACACTTGACCA
Organism: Canis lupus familiaris; assembly: GCF_011100685.1. Taxonomy (NCBI): domain Eukaryota; kingdom Metazoa; phylum Chordata; class Mammalia; order Carnivora; family Canidae; genus Canis; species Canis lupus. Next base: position 89,331,448 of record NC_049226.1, on the reverse strand, counting down.
ACTTGCATTGCAATTACCTATCTGTGTCCTTTAAAGAATCGTTATATCCTTGAGAGCAATGACTATGGCTTGTCTTCTTATCTCCAGAATTTGAGTGTGGCGTACAGCAAAAACTGGAAGTACTGCAGCTGCATGCATCTCTCGTTTTCCTGTTAGACTGTCAGAAACGCAGAATTAGAATTCCATTTCATTGGATTTCCTTTATACAACGGGAGCATATTTTCATATTAGTTTATATTGGTCCCTCCAGGGTGAATTTCAGTGGAGGAGACACAGATAGACGGTGGTGGCAGTGCCTTTCTTTTATTTAAATGATCTATTTCTTTGTTTCCGCTGCTATTTACCACTGTCTTTCTGCACTGACTTAGTGATGCAAATGAGGCGAATCTCCTCAGTCAATGATGCTTGCAACAGTTGGCTGGTAGGTGCGGCTTGAGGAACGTCTCATCATTCGGCCTTCCGCATAAGAACTACTGTTGGGGGCTTCTTTGGGGAGAGAGGAGCTGCAGAAGGATGAGTTCTAATGGAGAGCAGGAAAAACCGGGAATCTTTTCCAGTTTGGAAGAGTCCAGTCATCTTTACCAAAAGCAGTAACAGCTTAATTTTTAAGAATATTTGTTTTTGGTCTGAAGAGCTGCATGTATACCAGTGTGTAGGAACAGGAGTAGCTTTAGTTGCATCCTTCCACTCTGCTCTCCTTTTCACTCGTGATTAGACAACTTGTGATTAATCCCACTAGGATTCTCCAGCCTCCTCGCTTCCTATCTGCCTCTTTTTGTTCTCCACACATGCACCTAAAATGCTCCTCTTCAGTTCTCAACTGTTGCCTCCTATTACCTTTCCTGACTCCCCTCTGAACAGTCATTTGTTTTTCTTCTATGACGTTGTATTAGTTTGTTTGCATCTATACTATTATTCTGGCAATGGGATTTTTTTTTTTTTTTGGAAAGATAACTTTTTATTACTTTTATGTACAGAAAATTCAACAGCATACACTTAGCTTAGTTTGGTGGCCAGTTCTTTAGCTTTTGCCTTTTCCAACTTGGCGGTGTTAGCCACTGACTTTGGAAGCAGAAGGTTGCCTCTCCAGTGACGGTGGATCTTAAAATAGCTGTCACTGTAATTGGTCCTGATAGCTTCCACCAGCTTAGCCAGAGCTCCTTTGCCTTCCTAGTTAATCTGTGAGAAGACGACAGTGGTGCAAGTCATCCAGTGGAGCAGAAGCCCCACCCTGGCCTTCCCCTTGATAAGGCAGTAGGGAGCCTACTTCTTACAACGCAGGGCCAGCAGGAAGACGACCAGCTCAGTGGAATCCACATCATGTGCAGTCACTACCAGCTGAGCCTTCTTGTTTTTCACCAATGTGGTGGCAGTAATAACCCCAGCTGGGAGGACAGGGGGGCTCTTAGTGGGGACTTCCACTTTGCCAGGAGCTTTCTTCTCAGCCAGGGCCCACAATCTCTGCTTCTTCTCTTGCTTTGTCTTTAGTCTATATTTGTGGGCCAGCTTAACCCGTTGAGTAGCTATTTGGTGGTCCAAGGTCTAGGTGAACTGGTTAATGATGGGTTAATCATGCATTTTTAGACATCCATAGAGAATAGCCCTTTGCAGCTGCAGCCAGTTATAGCAGGGCCATTTGACAAAGCAGGTCAAGTCCTTTTTGGGCTAGATGTTCTGTTTGGTACCAGAATTCTTGGATCTTTTCCCAAACTACTTCTTGGCTTCCTGCTTCTTCACAACAGCAGGGGCTGAGGCTACTTTCTTCCCCTTAGGCTTTCCTTTTGGCATCTTGGATGGATGGAGGAGAGAGAAAGAAAGAATTGTTCTGGCAATGGCATTTAATTATCTGTTTGCACGGCTCAAAAGAGAGGCTTGAATTACTTCATGAGAGAGGATAAGTCTACTCCCCCATGGCATTCTCAGAAGTTGAATGGTGAATGGGACATGGCGGTCATTAGAAAATATGTGGGGTACAAATGATTCAGAAGAAATATTTATTGAGGGTGTTTTTGCTGTATTACCTAACACAACTCTTCCAAGATATTTACCCACTTCAGCAATAATTTGTTCTTGCTCCAGAGTGTGATGGAAAGATTAGTACATGGCAAAGACAGATTAGAATTAGAAATGCCAACCAACATATTTTTTGTTTCTCTTTCTCTCAGACATGAAGATTTTTTAATGATTTAAACCAGAAGACTATTCCTGGGTCTAAGTGACTATTATTAGATGTAACAAAAGTCTTTAGTATGTTGATTATTTAGGAAAACAGAGCTAGTGTGTGACTAAAAATGTCAGTAATGAGGGGCATCTGGGAGGCTCAGTGGTTGAGCATCAGCCTTTGGCTCAGGTCATGATCCCAGGGTCTGGGGATCTCATATATCTATAATATATCTGATCTATCTCTCTACCTATAGATATATATATATACATATATACATATATACATATGTACATAAATATATAATATATAAATATATATACATATATAAATAATATATCTGGTATATATACTATATATATAATATATATATATATATTATATATATATATATAATCTGATGTATATCTGCTCTTTCCAAAGTTTATCCCTGTACACTTTACAGTATTATAGGTTTGTTATTTTGAGGAAAGAACATATTGGTTAAAATTTTAAATAACCCCCTTCCCTAAACCATTCACTACATGCAAAAATGGATACCAGTGGCCCAAATTGGCTATAAATATTGGATGATGTAGGCAATTAGCCTTCCTGCAAACGGAAGTTCTGTACTTACCGGTTGTACTAATTATAATCCAGCTTCTATACTAGCTTCTTCAATGAGAAGCCATTTCTGTTTAATCTCCTCCACTGAGTTTTAAAAAAACAAACAAATAGAATATTTTGAATATTTGAAAGAGTGACTTTTAAGAACAGGGTTTGGTGCTTGAAACCTAAATTTCCTGGAACCAACCATACTATAAGGCACTGAAGCTAGGGAAAATGTAATTCTGATGTATGGTCCTACTTGAGGCAAGCTGAACTCAAGAGGTGTTTAGGGAATTGTAAACCAAAATGTTCCATCTTTATAGTACTCAGTCAGGGTTAATGGAAGGAAAGTGTCATAGTCCTGGCTACAGGGTCTGGTCCCTGAGGTCCACTGTGGGTTACAATATCACCCACTCTGGTCTCCTGGGAGGCCTGCAATGGACAAGGCGATAAAAATCAATCTGGAGGGAAGAAACAAGGTTTAAATTAAGAAACAGAAGGCACCAACAAGCTGATTTGGCTCTCAAAGGAGGGGTATTCAATTTTGACAATATCGCTATCATGACATGTATAACTGCATATTTTGTTTCTCTAATAATAGACAGTGAATTCATGGAAGATGAAGCTTATATCTTCAGTGGCAAGAATCCTATTTGAAAAATGCACACATGCATGCACACACATGTGCAAAACACACAACACAGATATACACATAGAGATATATAGGAAAACAATCTGCATCTTTTGAGTCCTACACTGTCATTATCAAATGACAGACAAGGAGTGAATTGTTGCAGAAGAAAAGCAAGGAAGGAGGAAGGAAAGAAACATTCTTAATCTTGACTTTCTCATTAATCTTGACTTTTCCTTGAGAAAATCAGTTCCAGCATCTCAGATTCTTCATCTGCAAAGTGGCTAGATCAGATTCGAGATGTTTTCTAAGCATTTTCCAGAAATAATGTCTTATGGTTCCTTTGACATGTTTGTTGTTATCAAAAGAGAGAGTATTATAGGATGGACCTGCTGGTGAAGCAGGTGGTGCAATCAGATGTTGAGGAGGTAAACCTTACCAGTATCCACCTACTTCTGGACCTGCTTGTTACCAGCTCATGGAAGGAGGCCTTCCTGCTCATGTCACTGGGCTGTTTGAGTGGAATGGAACAAAGGGCAAAGAAGAGAATGTCCCTTCTGCATTTGTAAGAAGACTCTCAAGCAATGTCCAGGCAAGGTACATTGCTGGCATGTTTTAGGGGATAAGGAATGATTTCGTGAAGGGGCTTCAAATCACAGAGAAATCTGGCCCTATCACTTAAAGTCGTGTGACACTGGGCAAGTCACTTAACATTTAAAAATCATATGTGTAAAGTAATTAAGAATTTTAAGGAACTACAACAAAATGGAAAATATCGATGATTATTATTATGGATGTTAGTTATTATTATAATTACTTCATCTCTTAAGTGGGGATGCTCAATCCATCTACTATTTTCTGGGAAAGAAGTCATAAAGGTTTTTAACTAATGCATTTATCAATACTTTTTAAAAGTCTTGTGATGAACAACCTCATGCAGGGAGAGAGGATGCTAAAGTAGATGATAGCACAGGAACCTTGGAGTTATATAGATCTGACATAAATACCAACCCAGTCTTTTAGTATATATAAGATATTGGAAAATCAATAAACAACTCTGAACCTTGATTTTCTCCATGTAAAACAGTGTTTGTATTTCACTATCAAGGTAGTTTGGAGGATTGACCAACAAGACACATAGTCAACTTCTTCTAAGGGTGTGTTAGGAACAAAGCAGACATTTATTCATGCAAACAAAATTGACTGCATACTTATAATTTCCTGGTAATAAAATACTTAGCAAAAGTATAGTCTCTACTCTCACAAATATTACTGTTTAGTTCCTTTTAATTTCCATGTTTCCTAATAACAGAGAACACACACTCAAGGGAATATGCATGAGGTTGCTGAATATTGCCAAAGGTGGTATGGGTTTGTCAGTCAAGAAACATGGTCTCTGTTCTAGGGTATGAGTGGGGCAAAGAAGAATCTGATGACTGAAGGGGCACACATGGTTGAAGAGCAACCTAATTCAATCTTCACACTATGGTCCCAATAATGTTATTTGAAAATAATAAAAATTAGTTATTTAAACATAATCTTTGGGATGCCTGGGTGGCTCCATCAGCTAAGTGCCTGACTCTTGATTTAAGCTCAGGTCATCATCACAGGGTCATGAGGGTGAACCCCATGTTGGGATCCATGCTCAGTGTAGAGTCTGCTTGAGATTCTCTCCTTCTCACCCTCCCCATACTCATGTGCACTCTCTCTCAAATAAATAGAATCTTAAGAAATAAATATAACCTCTTACTAAATTCATTTATTTAAAGGTGGTAAGTGTTCCCTAAATATCTTTGTAGCTCTTTCATGCCTGTACAATGCCTTAAGTACAGAGGACCCAGTATTTGTTGAGTACCTTTATGAATATTTGCTCATTGATTTCTCTTGACAGACTTACTTGTAAGTAGCATTTGTAAGAATCATCATTGTATAGATGGGGAAACTTGAGAAATCAAGCAGTTTGTTCAGGATCAAACATTTATTTATTTTATTTTATTTTATTTTTTTTCAGGATCGAACACTTCTGAAAGAAATTGAGGAAGACACAAAGAGATGGAAAAATATTCCATGCTCATGGATTGGCAGAATTAATATTGTGAAAATGTCAATGTTACCCAGGGCAATTTACACATTTAATGCAATCCCTATCAAAATACCATGGACTTTCTTCAGAGAGTTAGAACAAATTATTTTAAGATTTGTGTGGAATCAGAAAAGACCCTGAAGAGCCAGGGGAATTTTAAAAAAGAAAACCATACCTGGGGGCATCACAATGCCAGATTTCAGGTTGTGCTACAAAGCTGTGGTCATCAAGACAGTGTGGTCCCGGCACAAAAACAGACACATAGATCAATGGAACAGAATAGAGAACCCAGAAGTGGACCCTCAACTTTATGGTCAACTAATATTCAATAAAGGAGGAAAGACTATCCACTGGAAGAAAGACAGTCTCTTCAATAAATGGTGCTGGGAAAATTGGACATCCACATGCAGAAGAATGAAACTAGACCACTCTCTTGCACCATACACAAAGATAAACTCAAAATGGATGAAAGATCTAAATGTGAGACAAGATTCCATCAAAATCCTAGAGGAGAACACAGGCAACACCCTTTTTGATCTCAGCCACAGTAACTTCTTGCAAGATACATCCATGAAGGCAAAAGAAACAAAAGCAAAAATGAACTATTGGGACTTCATCAAGATAAGAAGCTTTTGCACAGTAAAGGATACAGTCAACAAAACTAAAAGACAACCTACAGAATGGGAGAAGATATTTGCAAATGACCTACCAGATCAAGGGCTAGTTTCCAAGATCTTAAAGAACTTCTTAAACTCAACAGCAAAGAAACAAACAACCCAATCATGAAATGGGCAGAAGACATGAACAGAAATCTCACAGAGGAAGACATAGACATGGCCAATATGCACATGAGAAAATGCTCTGCATCACTTGCCATCAGGGAAATACAAATCAAAACCACAATGAGATCCCACCTCACACCAGTGAGAATGGGGAAAATTAACAAGGCAGGAAACCACAAATGTTGCAGAGGATGTGGATAAAGGGGATTAAACATTTAATAAGTAGCTCATGTGGAATTGAACTTAGGTCTAATTGACGTAAATAAGTTATCCCCCAGTACTTTGCCAAAATATAACAACAAAGAAAGGAACAATAAAATGAATAAAGGATGCACTGATTTTCTTTATTTGAGTGAAAACTAGAAATTACTTGTGTCTTTAAGAGGATAATATGCCCAATTAACCTTTCCAAATATTTAAATGGACTGTAGTGAACAGTTGCTTGTCAAGGAATAATAAGCCCTTCACAAATCCAGAATTTTCTATCAGCTGCTGAATAAAATTATCAATTGGTCACTGTGTAAGTTGTTAAATGTTTGTTTACTTGAATCTATTTCCTGTCTGAATTATTGCCATGAGTCGGCATTCTGTCATTTGCCCAAATTATTTCAGTAGAAGATCTTTGACATTTTCCTTCCTATGCCAACAGTGTGCATAAAATCTGTGAAATTATGAGTGGTGTCTCTGAATGCTTAGAAAACTGATTTGTGTGGCTAATTTAGCCACATGAAGAAAGGACGAGGAAGTCTGTGCTTTATGATTTTATACATGTAAGTGTGTACTCTTTCGTTGTCCACATAATCTTATCTTGAACAGAATGGTAGTAACCTTGCTTTAAATCTCTAATGCCATCTATCAAAATATGAGGTGAATAAAATGTAAAGAAGATAAAGAATGTAACACAAACCTGTTTGTCATTCAGAAGAGGAATTCTAGGAAATGCCCTAGGAATTTTGTCTTCACAGAGACAGATAATTGTCTGGGCATAAACTCACAGTGGTAGAAATCACTGGCAATATGGCTTCTCCAGAGGTTCTTCCTCCTGGTGGTACAGGTAAGCTGTAGGAAGACAACATTACCAGGTTTGGTTCTATCCATAAATTTGGGCCTTTCTTACCTAGACCATTACCCTGCTGCACCTTGGTATGGCCAAAAAACATCCCTCCTGTCTTGCCATCCAAGTATGAGCATACCTGGCTGAGGAAAAGAAGACAGTTCAAACCCTAAGCCAGCATGATGGTGGCCCTGGCTACATATCCTTGGTCCCTCTCAATACTCCAGTGGTCCATTTCCAATAGCCACACGGAGAAGGAGAATGTATTCAGTGAGTATGCTGGGTCTTTTCACTCCTTTGACATCCCTAGTCTCTCGATCTTGACGTGTTATGTTATTCTGGAGTTTGTCCAATCCAGATCAGCATCCTTCTTTGAAATGTGTGGAAGGGGATTGAGACCACAGGAGCCTAGAGCTAATTTAGAAGCTTACCCATCTCACAAGGATCTTGCTACAAGAAATGTGATATATGAACAAGTGCATATTAAATAGTCTACAGTGTGGCATTTGTGAAAGTGCCTTATAAAGCTGATTAGGAAAAAAGTGCCTTATAAAAGTATTAGAAAAAAACTGTAGGGGGGGCCGGGGTGGCTCAGCTGGTTAAGTGACCAACTCTTGATTTTGCCTCAGGTCACTTAGGGCTCAATCTCACAACCCTGAGTTGTGAGATTAAGCCCTGAGTTAGGCTCTCAAGTCTGCTAGAGATTCTCTCTCTCTCTCCCTTCCCCTCTGCTCCTCCCTCTGCTTGTACTCTTTCTTTCTCTCTCTTTCTCTCAAATAAGTAAAGAAATAAAATCTCTAAAAAAACCCCAGTAGCTTGCTACTAGCCTAGTTTTAATTCTTTGAATTTGAACTATATAATATGGGCTTTTCAGAATAAATCAGCCAGCCAGAATTTGGAGTTTTGTCATCTAGCTACATTTTAGGGGAAAACATATTGGGTATACTGTTACAAACAAGGTATTATCATATCTAAATGAGAATATAGGAAATTAATATTCTTTTTTTTACATTGAGAAGGCCATTGTCAGAAACATCTATTCATCTGAAAACCCATGGAAATGAGCTCTCCACTAACACTGCCTGAGCCACAGCATCGGCTGCCTCACTTCTGTCCTCATCAAAGTTTGATCCAGGGTAAATGCAATGTTTTCGTCACTGGCTCCTATGTTCAAATTTATGTGTCCATTTTCTCTCTATATACCATCTCACATGAAACTGTGCTAAGAATAAAGTCAACTATCAAAATAACTTTTTAATGCAATATCCTTAATTGGTCAGAGATTTTTCAGCAATGGAATTTTTTTTCATTTATCCAAAAAATCCTCGCATACTACCAAAACCCTCCATCTTTTAAAATAAATTTTTAAAATAGGTGCACATAAGTTTAGCAGTGAAATCTCAATCCTTTCATTTTCTGCTTATAATCAATTTAGGACTATTTATCCTACAAAAGAAATAAGAGCAAAGAGTTTGTTCCTTTGGCAAAACGAACTCAGAAAGTATAGACTAGCATGAGTTATCCATGCTCCCCAGGCCATATCTTGAAATATGTTCTCATTGTGAGAATAACTGTTTTTTGTCTTCATAGTCAATTTATCCATATTTCACTTAGCATTAAATTACAAATTTACTTAGTTTTCTTGTGCTATCCTACTTTTGCTTTAAATTTGTGTGAATTATACTAAACGTGTATCATATGTTTTACTAGTAGAATCCTTCAATTTTCCTTTTTATTTACTCACATTTAGCTGTTGACATAAGAGAAGATTTGACCCTATCAGTTTTCCTCCTGTGACTTGAATTTAATGACTATATGCTTTAGAGAGTAAACTCTAAGATTTTAATTTTCTCCTTCTGTTCCCAAAAAGCTGTTGTTCAGATAGGAGCAAAACAGCATGTTTTAAACAAATAAGAATGTTTAATGTGCAAATTATCGGTATAATGTGAGGCGATGTGACAATTATACTTCAGTGTGGAGGCTTGATATTACTCTATTATTATCCTTAAATGGGGGAAAATATCCTTTATTCTGAGGGTAACCATATGCAAAGTGTTCATCAGAATATTGCAGGATCTTTGGGATTTGGTTGAAACGTTGAGTCTCAACACATCTTCACAGATCCATTATGAGGGCAAGTGCGTGAACGAGTTCTGATGTGACAATGTCTCCTCCAGTATTTAAAAAAAAATAATTCAGATGGTTTATACTTTTGGATATTGCAAAGCCAAAGCCACAGATCCTTTCATACTTGTTGAAGAGATGTCCATTGCATTTGGATGCATTGCTCCATCGGAACAAAAAACACAATGCTTTCAGGGCTTCACAAGCAGATACTTAGTAGCTTTCTAAAAATGCATGGCTGCTAATTTTTCTAATTATTGGAAATCAGGATCAAAGAGGCCTTTTTCAAGTGTGAACTCCAGCTACTTAAAGAACATCCCTCTAGAATAATTACACACATGCACGTGACTGTGGTGCTCTTCATCTCCTTCTTCCTCTTGCTTCCTTTTGTGGAGGATTTGCTACTAGCCTTCATAATCATACCTTATGTGGTTTGGGTGCATCCCATTATGATAGCTGAGGCTGATTTTTCATTCAGTAAGTGTATTAGCTTTGACATCTGCCAATATTCTTCTGAAGTCCACTCACCAGTCCACTCTGTATCCTCTTACTCAAAAGCTGGTGAGGATCATTTTAACCAGAAGAAGTAAACACATTTCTCACATAGAGTTTACATGCAAATGGAAGTTTGAAGCCTACAAAATAGTGGAGGAAGAATGGGTTTAACAGATGTTAAAAGTATTTGTATTATAAGCAGCACTTACTGTGTGCTGTTATGTGGCAGGCAGTGTTATGTATGCTTTTCCTGCTTTATCTCAGTTATTCTTGCAAACAAACACTCACTGGGTAAGGAAAGTATCATCTCTGTGAGGTGGTTACTATTGTTATCGCAATTTAACAGACGAGAAAACAGAGGCAGAGGTAGGTTATATATTGAGCCAAAGCTCAAGAAGCTGTTGAGTGTCTGAACTAGGATCCAAACCCAGACTGAGTTTAAGCTCTTAAGTGCCATGCAGCACTTCTCCCTGGGAGCAGATGATTGTAGGTAGAAGATAAATGTGGGGAGAGGCATGTTGAATTAAAGAAGGAGAAGAAGAAGAAGAAGAAGAAAGAAGCACGAAGAAGAAGAAGAACAGACCGAAGAAAAGAAGAAGAAGAAGAGGGGCTATGAGGAGGCGGAGGTCTTCTTCATTCTTCTTCTTCTTCCCCTCCTCCTTTTCTTTCTTCTTCTCCTTCCTCCTTCTCCTTCTCCTTCTCCCCCTCCTCCTCCTCCTCCCCTCCTCCTCCTCCTCCTCCTCCTCTTCTTCTCTTTCTTCTTCTCTGTCTTTCTTCTTCTTCTTCTCTTCTCTCTTCTTCCCTCCCTCCTCCTTTTCTTCTTCTCCTTCTTCTCCTTCTCCTTCTCCTTCTCCTCCTCCTCCCTCTCCTCCTTCTCCCTCCTCCTCCTCCTCCTCCTCCTCCTCCTCCTCCTCCTCCTCCTCCCTCCTCCTCCCGAAGAAAAAGATCTCTAAGTGATAGTGAGAACCACTTCCTCTATGACAGAGAATTATGCAAAATATTTTGTAAGCATATCCAGCTTAATTTAAAAACTAATGCTGGAGTTTAGATGTCATTATATCCATTGTATGGATAAGAAAACTGAGTTGGATTGGAATCTTAGTGTGGTAGTTTCAACATTATGATCTGAGATATATTTTATCTGTCAGGCTCCAGCTGATTTTGTACACTTTCTTCATTTAATTATGCTGTGCTAAGAAACACACACACACACACGCACACACACACACACACACACACACACACAGACTTATTCCTTTTGCTAGCTTTAAGACGTGGTAGTTAACTCTAGCCATAACCAATAAAAATTTATTTGGTTGCATAGTATTTGCCTCACTCCACAGAGGGAGCCAGATTTCCTCTACTGCAGTAACAAGGAAGCTCCTACATGACCTGAGCATCTTTCAGGGAAACGTGGGTATCACATTCTCCTAAATGGAGAGGAATATTTTTCCCTTAGTCCTATTACATGACAGCTTTTAAATTTCATAACACAAATGAACACCTACACGTAAGAGTAATAAAAGCTTAACTTGCCATAGGGGACAAAATGCTATGACGCAACAGACCAAGGAGTAAGTGAGATTCCTGGGAAGGTCACTGGCTGAGGCTACTTGATAAACTCTAGTCCTCATGTAGACCCACTGTTCGATGTTTCAGTTTCAGATGCTGAGTCTGGTCATAAGAACGCAGCCGGCCAACAGTCTCTTGCTTAGACTTCTCAAGAGGGTGACAAAATAAAATCCACGTAAAGCTGTCAAAGGAAGGGCTCATCACCGAATTATGTGTTGCTCAAGTAACCCATCCGAAACCAAATGTGTCCTTTGCTCCAACTCTTTTGAGAATTCAGCCAGTGAACACCAAAGGGCTCCATGACCATATCCCGTCTAAGTCTCTTTTAAGAAAAATGCAGGCAGATTCCTGAGTCGACCTTGTTCTGGTAAGTCTCCTTGAAGCAAGGTCATCATAATTCTCACCCACATTTTTCTGCTGTCTTGTCAGATGAATCCGTGAAATTCACAGATTAACCCAAGTCCCTCACTTAGACATTCTAAACGCACCAAATGTTCAAGTGTAACAAAAAATTACACATCTGGTAATTCTGCATGTTATTTATAGCCTTTCTGATAGAGGCATAATTGATTCAGAAATGTAATTTACAGCTTGGCATCTCCATTTCAAAGCCTCAATTCTATGACATCCACCAAGAGAGTAATCTCGCTTTTGTGGGGAAGCAGAGATAATAATTGGAAAGAATTTTTGTGTGATAGCCTCACGCTTTGGCATAAAGTTTTTCTTGCTCTTTGTCTTTTCCTTGCAAAGTGGGCAATATTCATGTCAGCCACACACTTTTAATTCCACAGTATGATTTATGGAGACATAAATGAAGCATAAAGTTGATCAACAAACCCTGGGGTGATGGCAAATGCTAAGGCAAGTTTCTCTTGCCCTCTATTTTTAATTGCAATCCTCATGAGGAAAACATTCTTTAATTTAACTAGGTAATTGTTCTTTTCGAAGAGAACATTTATTATTTAGTTCCATTTTGAAAATTACTAAAGAATGCTGGAACATTGTCTTTATCAAAGAATAGTAATAAAATTGCCCCCCCCACTTCTGCCTTTGGCTTCCCCACCCTTCTAAAATATAAAATGATTCCTTCACCTACTGCTAACCCCTGTCTAGGCATTGTGCACATTTTGAAGAAGATATATGGAGGAATTAATTTCCATTAGCTAGTGGGGTCCAGTGTGAGTTTTATTGAAATCGGTCTGAGTATCTTATATTTACCCTCTTGCCCTAAAAATAATTACTCTAATTCTGACCATACATATCTAATCTAGGCAATGTAAGACTACCTCAGGTTTTAATTAGCCGCTCAGATTTCTTTCCACTCCCAGAAATTGATCTGTTTAGATCAATTTAGATCATTGCTGGCCCACCCAGATACAGACTAGATCATTATTGGTGCAATTTATGATACTGGGAGAAAATTTCTCCTGGCCATTCATTGAGTTCTACCTTCTGGACTTCTCTTGGCTCCCTGGTTTTCATTCCTGCCTTTGATACTGGTATCAGACCCAGTGTATGCCACCCATCGAACTCTCAGCATTAGCTCTGTTCTGAGAATCCAGCTGCGATGCTCCCCATTTGCAAATGTGACTTCTCTGGTTGTGGACACTGGCCCAGGTGGAGTCAGAATTCACTGCAGCCCTTTTGTTCTTCTATTATTTTTTACTTGATTCATCACAAGAAATCAGAAATATACTTCAAAGCATAGTAAGCAAATAAAAATTATACATATACCAAATATAAACGCTGTCATCAAATTTGTATATTTTCAAGTCTATCATCTATATCGATCTATCTATCATCTATCTATCTATCTATCTATCAATCATCTATCTATCTATCATCTATCTATCCATCTATCATATATCTATTTGATTAACATCATATTGGTAATGCATATTTTGTTTGATTTTCACTTAGTATTTTATCATTTCTATGGCCCCTTCTATGAAAAATTTCAAAGACTTTTTTATTTTGAAAAGGAAAAACGCTTTTTTTTTTTTTTTTACCTTTGAGATGTGCCCAAGTTTGTTTACTCACTTCTATGTTTTGGCATTTTGCATAGTTACCAGTTCTTTGTTTTTGTAATCAAACCTCGATGAATATCTTGGTATTTATTTAAAATTCTTCATTGAGTACTTATTTTGTGCAAGACCCTGTTTTACGCATTGAAAATTCATCAAATGTGGTTGCTGAATTGAATAATCTTGGAAACACAGAAGTCTACAGAGGAATAGGGGGAAAAAAGGCAATTGCATTATTGTGTGAAAAGTGCTCGGGGCATGCGATATATACTGGAGAAAACTGGAAGTCAAAGAATACTTCTTTTAAAAAAAATATTTATTTATTTTAAAAAGAGAAAGAGCATGTGGAGGGAAGTGGCAGAGAAAGTGTTTAGCAAACTCCTCAGCACAGAGCCTGAGGAGGGGCTTGATCTCAAGAACCTAATATCAGGGTCTTAGCTGAAATCAAGAGTCAGATGCTTAACCAATTGTGCTGCCCTGGAGCCCTGGAAGTCAGAGAAAACTTGGAAGAGGCAGTCTTTAGACTCAGACCTCAGACGTGAATAAGAATTTACCAGATAAATGAAAATATTGAGGAAGGAGCCACTGTTCTAACTGTAGTCAACAGCAAGTTCCAATACCTATGAGCAAGAAAAAAAAAATCTGACAACTTAGAAAAACTACAAGTACTTCAGTATATCTAAAACCTTGAGTGTGAGGGGTAATGGATTTCTTGAGAAGACAGGTTGAGGCTAGATCAAGAAAAGACTTTTACAAAATTTTAAGGAATGTATTCTTTATCCTGATGGCAGTGGAAAATTTTAAACTATTTTAGCCAGGGGGGTTGAGGGGACAACATAATTACAAAGGCATTGTGAACGATTACTGGTGACTTTGTGCAGATTGCATTGGTGGGAGCAAAGTAGACAAGAAGGCTAGTTAGGAAATGATTCCCTTAATGCAAAGCATCGATGATGATAGTTGGACCTAAGATAGTAGGAGACTGGGAATTAGGATGGAGATAAAGGATGCTTTTTTTTCCTTTTAATTAATAGTGACAAGACATGATGGTTTTATTTAGCAAGTAAGGAAGAAGAAGCAGTCGAGGATGGAGTTCATGGGGGGAGGTTATGATGCTATGCATTTACAGAGGCCAGCATAGGGAGGATACTTTTTTTTTTTTAAAGATTTTATTTATTTGAAAGAGAGAGAGAGTGAGGAGGGAGGAAGGAGGAGGGAAAGAGAACCTGAAACAGCCTCCATGCCAAGCACAGAGCCCAACATGGGGCTTCATCCCAAGACTATGAGATAAGGACCTAAGCCAAAACCAAGAGTCAGAGCCTCACCGACTGAGGTACCCAGGAGGCTCAGGAGGGATATGTTTAAAATCTGTGATATTCTTGAAGAACAGGCAGTTTTTATGTGAAATTTAAAAGAGAGATTTGAGTGTGAGTAGAATAGAGATTTGAGAGATATGTTGACTATGATCATTTTATTAGAAGATAATCCTGGAAGTGAAATTATTCATCAAAATTTATTGATGCATCTGACATAGTGATGTTTAGAAAGGTCACAGCTGTTGGCCTGTTGGCACAATAATTTGGATTTTGGACCAGCCTGTCACTGTATTCTTAGAGACCTTTTGTACTTTGGGTTTATTGCTTGAGACCAGAATGCCTCTTTCTTTTCATTCCACTGTTGTAGCATCAGAATGTCTGCAGGAGAACCATTTTACATCATGACTCATTTCTCTGGTCCTCGTGGGACAGGAGGAGATTAAATGCATGACATCTTTGAAGTGTTGTTTTAGCATTCTGAGTAGCAGCTGGAATATTTCTATCAACAATAAATAACACAGTGAAAGAGAGACCTTTTTTCAATATCTGGCTTCTACTCAAATTGTGGACTCAGCTGTGATCCTTAAATATTTTAATTAATGTCTCTCAAAGGGAGGTTTTACTAAAGCAAATGAGAGGCACCTTGATACATATCCATTTATGTACTGAAGCTTATGAGCAGGGGGCTCTGACATTCCCTAAAGATCTTACCTTTCATCTTGGAATATATGATGCTTCCCACTCAGATGATAGGTCTACATTCCTTTTACTATATCGCTCTATTCCAGAAACAAAGGAAAGGAATTAATCTATTAATCAGATGGTGAGTCACTGAGTGCTGGAGAATGGGTTTTGCATTAAGACATGTTGGGGTTCTAAGACCGTATTCATATAGCTAAGTAGTTTATTAACCTTTTGAAAGGATAGAGTGACTGAGGAAAAATATTACATGTGAATGTACTCTAAATCCATTATAAGAATAATGTTCCTGACCGTACTGGAAGTAAGTAGTAGAACCCATATTCAAACACAGGGAGTCCAGTTTCAGAAGGTGAACTGGAGATTACACAGTATTCTGGGTGAAATAGTTCAAGAGTGTCTAGAGCAGAAATCATTCTTGGTTCTCATTCTGGGATTCACACTAAGTAATAATCTCACAAAGGAAGGCAGGTTAAATTACAGTAATGGTGTCAGTATGCATGGAAGACAAGAATTTCTAAATGTCTTGTAAAAAAATTCCTTGTGTAATTTCTAACAAGGAATAAGCAGATTGACCTTTTGGTTCTATCTGTTCTTACCCTTAATTAGCAAATATTTGTCTTCTGTGAGCAGAAACTGAATAGTCATTGGGGTTTAAACAAGTCATAATCCACATGAAAAGAAAACAGTAATTTCTTTTTGGGAAGGGATGGGATTTCATTATTTGATTGGGTTTTTAAGGTCCACCTAGCCAGTGCATATGTAGTGAATCCACCGTGGATATCAGCTAAAGCAGAGGCCAAATTCCCTTTATTTGAGTAGTAAAGAGGTACTTCACTTAAAGTCAATATGAGCTCTGGGTGTGACAGGACTGTTGAGGAGGACCACAGACAATCTCTTATACCACTGAACCCTTCATTCTTGGCTTTTCCATTTGCTTTCTATCCTTGATTGAACTTTGGAAAGAAAAGTCAGTCATTTTCACATTCTATATGTATTATATGTAAACATTTTATATCAGCTGTTTTAATAGCTCTTTGTAGTGGTTGATTCTGTCTTCTGTAAAACAAGCCAGCATTAATCTCTTGGTGTTTAATAATACTGATTAATTTTCCAGTAAAATATCAATATTCATCAGTAATGAATTTTTATAAGGGCTGATCTTTGAGTCTCCCTTCTGTCATCTAGGATAAACTCAAGTCAACCTGACCTGTCTGTATTTGGAGGATGATATGTGACATTTAAGGATTTCTAAGGTCAAGCAAAGGAGGTTACCCACTGTGTTGATATATGGATGTACTGTCAATAGTTGGACACACTAACACACTAAGATTACTCACCATCGCAAGGGCTAAAAAAACCAGAAATGCTGGAAAACTAGCTAATAAAAGGCAGCTCCCACATTACAGTTAAGTGCTCATTTGTCAATATTTATTGGGGAAGTCCCGTGTTTCACCTACAGTTTATCAGTGGCATTAGATTAAGTAAGTGGTAGGAATACAAGAAAGGTCTGAGATTCTTAAATTTAAGCCAAGGTTGGGCTTCCGTGAATGCCGTGCTACTTTAAATCTTTTTCCATCCTGGGATATGAAAAGCTAAGGAGCCCATTAGAGAATGAAATTGGTTCGACTGGCCTGCCTATTTTCTCATAACAGAGTTCTTCACTTTTAATGCTAATATTTGAAGCAGCACTCATGAAAATCACATGACATTCACGGGCATAGTCACATTGGAATTTTAAAACTGTGTGTGGGTTGGGGGATGTTATTAAGTAATAACAGGGAAAGAAAATATTGAAAAGGTCCTTTGAAATCCAAAAACGTCGGGATGGAATCACATCACTACCATTCATTAGCCGGGCCATTTAGACAAGTCATTTATCTCCGTGTTAAATTATTCTATTTGCCTACTTAGTATCCAGTCTCCTTCCTTCATCTTATCATTACTTAATTCCTTCATTTCTTCATTTATTAAATACATAACATTTACTATATGTCCGATCTTATTCTAAGCACTTTGCAAATATTAACTCTTTACTAACACTGATTTTACTAACTTGAGTTTAGGATACTCAATGTACTGGCTTCCCTTGCAGAGATAGGTGGTTATGTGATAGAGTTCTGAAGAAGAAGATAAAGTTTTGGATGGGGATTCCAGAAAATCTATTGTCATTTTAATAAAATGGGACAGATTTGGCTGGCATGGCCCTTTTGTGTTCATCCTTTGCTCTTTATCTTCCCAGCTGGAATGTGTTTACAATGTCCAGATGTCCAGCAGCCACATTGAAAGAATAAGGATAAAACCCACAGGCTGGGGATGGCACGTCAGGGAGGCAGAAGGAGCCTGAGACCCTGACTTTGACAGTGTTGACCCTTTGTTCTAACCTCTGCTACCCACTGCAGACTTCCTATTACCTGAGAAACAATGCTTTGCTTGCCCAAGCCACTATTAAGTTTTCTGTAGCCTGAATAATTCTGTTAAACTTTCTTTGGGTTTCAGTTTATTCATTTGTAAAATGAGAACTGTATTCTCTCAAGGAGAGGACTGTTAGGATAAAACAAGACAGAGCATCTGAAACACAGAGCACATAATGTAGGTCAGTAAACTCTACTTCTCCTTGCCACTTGGACATAAACTTTATTTTAGCACACATGGGGATAGGGATAAGGGTAGGACATCAGATAATTTTGATTTCCACTGACATTTTATACTCGTTAGCTTTTAAACTATAATTTTCTTTTCTCTTCTTTTTGAGAGGAGGGGATGAGTAGAGGGAGAGAGAGACGAAATACCAAGTCGACTCCCCACCGAGCGTGAGTCTCAATCTCACAACACTGAGATCATGACCTGAGCCAAAATCAGAAGTCGGTTGCTTAACGGACTGAGTCATCCAGGCACCCCTAAACTATAATTTTTTATTCCCTTGTTTTTTGTTTGTATTGCCACCACAGGCAATGCTATTAGGGCACAGCAACTGACCACTTACTGTGAAGTCTTGTCAAATTTGCCTTTTAAAATTTCTTCTTATATTTAATGACAAGGGAGGAGGAAGACTAATGTTGATGTAGGACTAGAGAACAGATACTGCTATATTTTTGAAAAATATGTGCTTTGATTATAGGGAGATGTGCTTTTGAGTCCCATCTCCTTAATATGTGAACTGTGTGACCATTATGGCAATTTGCTTAACCTTTCTAAGCCTTAGTTTCTCACTTGGAAATAATGGGGAAAATCCCATTTCTTGGACACCTTGTAAATGTCAGCTAAGTTAATGTCCTTAGAGACCCCAGAGGAATCCCATAAGCCTCCCTTTCTTTTGCCTACATCTTAGTTTTTCACCGACAATACTTAGGCTTTTTGTTGTTGTTGTTCTTATCAGTTTGTTTTTGTTGTTGTTGTTGTTGTTGTTGTTTGCTGTTCTTATCAGTTTTTGCAGGCCAATTCCAAGGAATTTCTTAGAATATACTCTTCAAGTAGCCAGAGAGAAGGATGTCTCTGTGTTGGGTCTCTGCCAATGGAGTTCCATTATTGATAAAGCTGAAATGGTACTTTAATGTCTTTCCCAAAGGGATTCACTGTAAGTGGTGTTTTGCAATGTAGGAAGATGTATTTCATTTGTAAAACAGAAGATAAAAAGCTTTGAACATCAAAAACTCTTTTAGATGCAGGATCCTCATAAACCATTGCATTCTGGAGAGGTTGAGGTTTAGAAAACAAAATGGAAATGTGGGCAGAAAAAATGACAAATACTCTCAACCCTCATTGACTTAAGTAAAACGAAGATTTGCTCTGTTCAAAATATCTGTTGACACTGGAGCACTTGCAAGTGAGTAACCTAAACAGATATTGGAGACTAACACAAATCTTTAAGCTATTTTCCTCATTTGCAGTTGCGAGCCGGGGGCATGGAGTGAATGGAGAGAAAAAGTGGTTGAAATCGTATCAAATGATGAAATTTCCAGAAGCTCAAAAGATTACAGATTTCTGGTCACTTATTGAAATTCTGAGAGGCAGCAGATATCATCTGTGTTACCTTAAGAGGCAGTGGCCTCATGCAGTTCCAAAAATACCCAGGGACAGAGAGAATATTTAGAACCATCCCCAGATGGAAAAGCTGCTTCTGAAGAAAGTGGATTCTTTTACATCAGAGGAATCATAGAGGGTATATTTGTCATATCAATTTGGACTTTTGCTTTTGATTTCTTAGCAGATGGGGTCTGTGCAGTGGGAGACTTCTCTTGCGCTGAAACCGACAGCCATTTGGTGTTAGGTAACCCTTCCTCGTTGGGAAAAGACAACTGGACTAGATTTAGACACTCAATCCAAGTTGAATCAGTCATGCTCTTTGACAATTTATATCGTGAAAAACAGAGACTGGAAGTGAGCACTGAGCCAGGGCAATGGCAGATTTCTAGATGGAGGTCTAGCAACCTCTAAACTGAGGTCCTTGGAGTTTCTCCCCCCTTCGGAGAGGGTAATAGAAGATCTTGGAATAGGAGGTCTACACAGAACATTCTCCTAGTTACCACTGTCCATCCTTGTGCCTCACACCTCTGCTTTTCACACAGATTCAGCAAACAGCTCCTCCATGGTTTCTGGGGTCTTTCTTCTTGAGGGGAATTTCATAAAGAGGAGGCTACAGGGGTGAACTATGGCTACAAATACAGTTGACCTTGGAGCTGCTTCTGGTATATTCTCTCTCCTCCTCCAATATCCAGTCTAAATTCTTTTCACTCTGAGCTCTCACCTCACTGCTCACCAGATGAGCAGATCTGGGTAGCTCATCTGGTAGTGTGACCAAAACTTCATACCTGAATGATCTGAACATTGGATAATCACACCTCCCTCAGTGAGGCACCGTTACATGGGTGTGCTCATAGTTATTCTGTGATATGAGGGCGCCAGGACGTACCTGGTTGAGCCTCGGTTCAATGTATATATTTCTCCTGGCCCCTATTGTATAAAAGCAGCCTTAGGTTTTCCTGCTGATCAGGGCACATTACTCCCACCAGTACAGTGACTCTTCTTTTCATCTGCTGGCCCCTAGACACAAGTAGTCTAAAGGACCCTGGAGGCAGCTGTATCTGGTAGCTCAATAGAAGAACCATGATGATGTCTGCTCATGAATCTTGGGTCCAATATCTCCAATTTTTCATAGCCTAGAATTATGAGGACAGAAAGCATGAAGTCCCCTGTGGCTCAATTGGGAGAGATGGTAAGTGGGGACACTTCTGCTCCCACTTACCCATGTATTTTCCCTGTTGGGAAGATAGCATCATATAGTGATCTCTGATTTTTTTAAAAGATTTTATCTATTTATTCATGAGAGACACAGAGAAAGGGGGAGGGCACAGACACAGACAGAGGGAGAAGCAGGCTCCATTCCATGCAGGGAGTCTGACATGGGACTCAGGCCCCCAGGACCACACCTGCGGGCTGAAGGCAGCACTAAACTGCTGAGCCACCTGGGCTGCCCACTGATCTCTGATTTAATAAGTATGTTATGTCCCGAAGGATGAAACCCTATTTTTTTAGTGTTTCTTCCAAGCTGCCATTGTACCTGTGCCTTTTGAAGCAGTTCCAATGGTCTGTGAAGCTAACTGGTGTCGTCTGTGATGTGACTAGTAAATCTCATAGTCATGGGCCCACTCCTACACCTCTTTTGCTGTAGAGTAGGTCCCCTGGTTGAATGCTGTGCTGTGTGGAACTTCATGCTTGTCGACCAGGAATTCTGCAAGTACTCAGACAGCAGTTAGAATATATTTCTGTGAATGAAAGGCAAATTCACATCTGGAATAGCTGTCTCTTCCCGTAGTCTGTGAGGCATATCCTTGTGGCCACCACAACTTCTTAACCTAGACTTTGGAGCTAAATCTAATGATTTAGTCCCGACCTTGTTTTCTGAAGCCTAATGTTCCCACTACTGTATCTTGTGAAGCCTCTCTTCTGGCGAGGCCATGGATTTTGATGTTTTGTGCCTCAGCACCAGTTTGATAAGGAAAAGGGAAGAAATGTAACTCACATTTATAATATGTCTCATGAATTAGGACTTGGTTTTGCTCCCCTTTTTGTTTATTGACTTGCTTGTTTGCATGTTTTTTTTACAGTTAGGAACACTCAACTTAAAAAGACATTCTCTCATGGCATAGACTTGTATGTTTGGAGATTGTGTAGAGTTATTTAGGATGAGACAAGCAGTAAATGTTTTTCAGTAATCCTCATAATCTTGGCTCTCTGTTTTATGATGTTATCCCCAAAGGAAGCTGGAAGAGTTCTTTTTCCTCGATCAGAACTGTGAAGTTTTGATTTGCTGTTTGCAGAGTTTGGGAAAACTGGTCAATCCAGGTGAGACTACAAAATCCCTATGAATCATGGAAAATATTAACATAGGCCTGTTTGGAAATAAATGCACATTTTCTCTAGAGTTCAAAGGATTTACCATCTGGTTCAATCTGCTGAACTAAATTTGAAGAAGATCCCCTCTTCCTCCACCTTTTTTTTCCTCAACAATTTTGCTGTATGAAATCAAGCCCTGAGTTTTGTTTTGATTTAGCTCTAATTGGAGCGATGCTTTTACTGAATCTAATTTCAGTTGGAACTAATTACAGGGGAAAAGGTCATTGCTGCACTGAGAGTATTACTCTGCTCAAAATATATTGGCATCATATAATATTAACTCTACTTCTGTAGAGATATAAATGAAGACAAGAATAAATTACCAAAACATTGTGGATCTTCCTTTTGTTTAAATCAGTAGGGAAAAATCTATACCCAGTTATTGACAAGAAAACCTTTCTTAGATATGAATAAATATAACCTTTACAATTGATTTGTGTCTATTTCCTAACAACAGTGTGGGAATTGCCAAGTAAGAGACATATTTTGTGTCTATTGAGCTTGAAATGATGACACAATTGTATTTCGATTGATGTACTTCTGTACTCACCTGTACAAAATGCTCTTATAATAAGCTGACAGTCTAGGAGAAAAGGAGACAAACACCTTTTTTTTTTTTTTTTTTTTTTTTTTTTTTTTTTGAGGGAGGAGACATTTAAGTGCATGTATGAGAAACATTTGTCCAAACTTAGAGTAAGTCATTGACTTCTAAATAGTTATGTGAAATTTTAGCTAATGCTATTACCCTTCTGTCTGGGGCAGATTCATCTTTCTTGCTAGACTCACACTAGATTCTTGTTAATGTGCATCTATTAAAGCATTCCCTGCCACTGTCTGCCAACCAATGGCTATTGCTCTGGGGTTTTATACAAGTCAATGTCTATTACATAAAAAGTAATACAATTTTGATGTCAGGGTAAAAGTGTTATGGAATATAACGCAGCATCAGAGTTTAGTCTCCACAGAAATTCGTTTTTACCTATCATCCAGCTTTGAATGGTCATTTAAATAATTCTCACATGAACAGTTGAAGATGTCTAATAATCTGCCTCAATTTCCTCAATGTGATGGGGAACTGACCCTGTATGCGAAAACATGGATGAGAGTATGCACAAGGTTTCTTAACCTGCCTTCTCTGTATAAGCCTCCTTGCAGATTTCTTCTGCTCTTTTGGTGGTCGTGGTAGTAGTGAGAGCACTATTTACTTATCAAAAAGGAATGAGAGGTTGATATTCTCAACTCTCGAGTATTGAGTGCAAATAAATTAAATAAAAATATCCATGGCTTCCAGCAGTCTACCAAGGTTGGGAAACCGTTTGTGGTGGGATGCCAGTAATATAACACATATTCTAAAGAAGTGTATTAACACTAGAATCTGTATGCAGGCCCTGTGATATCTATTAAATAATTACTTTGATCCAAATAGAAACAATAAAATATTTTCCTTTAAACTAAGAATTCACTACCTTGGAAATATATATGCAAGACACTGGCTCTATTCAGACTTCCAAGTATCCAGGTAGTAAAGACTATATGGAGTCATAGAGGAAATGGAAGACCTATCAGTATCAATTATTGGTATGCATCCTTGTAGGATTATTGGTTCAAAAGCCCCTTTGCCTTTGTGTATTTATTTATGTATTTGTTTGTTTGTTTAAAACAATCTGCTCATTGCTCAGCACTCAGGCTTAAGGAAGAGAGTTACATTATGAGTGATTAATGCGCCTAGAGCCACCAGCCAAGGTGACTCCTTGAACATAAGCAGTTAGTTAGTAGAATAATAATCCAGTTCTCTTTGGGAGAATTGATATTGTCTTGGTCCTGTACAGAGCACACTTATCTCCAAGTGGCCAGCTATGGACCCCACAGAGTAATCATACCCCACTATAACTCACCGATTTGCCGATTATCTGGAGGGGTCCCTCTCTGAGTTTTATGGTCTGTATAAAACTGTGAGTCATAGTTGTATGTATCACTTTAAATGAGCTAACTGCTGTCTCCTGGTGATCATGAGACCATTAATCAAGGCAACTAAACATAGTTCTAGTAATTTCACCGGAGAGGGGAACTTTTAGGAGAGACATACTCCATCAGGGCCCTATAACCCCATCTTCTCCCACTCAACACACTGACATTTTGTAATGCTAACATGAGCAAAGAATAATCATAATACTTAGCATTTATATAGCTCTTAACAAATATAGCTAATTAATCCTCATGCTACCTCAGAAAGGCAAGAACCATGTCTATTGTTATCCACACTTTTCAAACCGTGGGACTGAAGAAATGTTAAGAGATTCTCAGAAAGGTTAAGAGACTTGCCAAAGGTCACAAAACAAGATAGAAATAATAGAAGTTAAATTCCAGCTGAGATATCATGTCGTACAGACATGTGGCCTCTTGTTGTTGTGAAGGCCCATTAGTAACATGAGGCCTGCCTGGACCGTGTCAAATACCCGGTTGTGTTGTGGAGAAAATATAGTGCAGTAGCCAGAAACAGCTCATGCACATCCATCAGTAGTCGATCAGAGGAAAGAAGCAATGTGATCTTAAGTCTACCCCTGGCAGGAGAGCATGTGTCCTATAAAGCAGCTTCTTTCTCTTTTCTGCTCTTTTGGGATTATAGAATGGTATGTATGTGTGAAGCTCTTAAAAAAAAGAAAAAAAACTGCCAAAAAGTTGAGAGGCCTTCAGAAATACACTGTTCTTCTCTGGGCTAGTGTTAGACTAAGAGAATTCCCCCACTGAGGAATAATATGAGAAGGATAGCAAGTTTCCTATTTATAGACCCAAGAAAACTCAATAGGAATGATAATTACATGGCTCATATATCCCACTTGCAAAAGTACGTGCATCCAGAGAAAACAAAAATGCTGAAAAAGCCCAGAACAATTAAACAAACCAAAAGACCCCTAAAGTTTATCTATTCAACTGTGGGAAGTTGTCTTGATTTAAAAAAAGAATATTCCTTTTAATGGTCACCAATTCACATGGGCCAGTAGTAATGATAAATACATTCTAAACTGTAAAACTGCCTTGCAGAGGGAAAAAGGTTGAGATCTAGGGCTGAGCTCATAGGAGGAATGGGCCAATGTTTGTTAAATTAACACAAGGTCAGAGTTACAAGTAACATAAAGCATCTGTGGGTCTTGTGAATACTTGCCACACCAAATACTATTTTGTTTTTATCTTACTTTGTTTTCTCAAAAATCATTTTTCTATAGCTCTTTATCATTACTAATTAATAATTTTAGAATAAAGTTTTTCAGTTTGATGTTCTGAAAAGGAAAACTTGTCTCCCTTAATTTTACTAATACCTGGAGTGCTGGCAGGAAAAAAAAAATATTCAGAGTGGGGAAGGCAGATGGGAAAGATGGGAGATGTCACCACACTAGTTACCGGGGGATATTACCTGCTACCCTGGCCCAACCCTTAAGGCACAGTGCTGATGAGACAAGATCCCTTGGTTTGTAGAGCAAAAATGAGATAATATGAGACTTCCTAAACACTTCATAAAAGATAAAGGGAAAGCAGAACCAAATTAAACCACGCAACTGTAGTAAGCAAGAATATCCACCTACTACTCAAACTACAATGATCTTAAGAAAAATCAACTCAAATTACCTGTTTCATGGCTCCAAAATAGCTGGCACTTCTCTCCAGGCATTTTTGCCTGAGCTGCATATTCAAGATCACACACTTCAGAGGATGTAGGTCTGGAACTCCTTTTTAAAGCCTATTTTAGTTGGTTAATAGTCCACACCAAAATCGAGCCATCAATATAAAGATATTTATTCTTAGCAAAATCTAATATAACTCAAGTATTCAAATGTTTGTTTCGATCTATTGGTCAATCCTACACATAAGATATAGAGTGATGACATTTAATAAATTTCTCATTAAAATACCACAATTTTATTTGCTAGAGATTGATATCTTAGAAAAAAGGACTGTATTTGGCAACAGGAGTCTGCTGAGCATGCTAAGTGGGATTAGAAGCTGAGCATCCCGGGACCTAAACTACCGCTCTCACTTTGTAGTCTGAGAACATACTGTGTAAGAGCGAGGCAACTGGCCGCCAGGAGAGAAAGATACAGGAAGAAACTGTGAATCCAAACTTTGGTGGAAATTTTGAATTATTTGTGGTAAACTTTTAAATTATTTTTCTGTACTCAAACGAGCTGCAACCTAGAACCCCTTTAAACAAGACAATCGTGATTTTGTGTGAAAAGGTCATAAATCAGAATAGTTCCTTTGAGGCGTCAACACCCCAAAGATGGTCTTAACCATCTTGTCATCAAATCACTCAGGTTGAAGGGTAAAAGTGGTACTTCATAATCAAATAATAAAAGATTGCTACATCTACCCACATGTTTTTGTATTAACTAACTCTAACTTCTGGGCATATTAGTGCTTTAGGGTGCTTTCACCCAATAGGACAGAATGTATTTGAATCATTAGTATTCTTGGGTTGAAGGCAACAAGGTACTCACTTTCAATTTTGAAAAGGTTCTCTCTCAAAGGTGACTTATACATTCATTATATTCTGATGCCTTGCCTATGTAAATTAGTAATCAAATATTCTAAATGGGTGATGGAAAATAATTTTATCTACTGCTAGCATCCTAAATCACACTCATAAGATTTAAAAAGTCTGATTGGGGAGTTTTGTTAAAATGTCTTCCTAAGTGTTATTTTGGTACATTTTCCAAGTTATTAAATCTATAAGGATATGAAAAAAGTCTATATACATAGATGTAAAATTTATTTGGAAGGCAAATTGAATACAAAAATCTTTGACTATGTTCAATTTAGTCAACTTCTTCCTCATCAGATGAGCTAGTAGAATGAATGAACTTCAATTAACTTATTGGCTCCTTGGTCACATGATTGCTGTGTTAATCAATCATTTTAATAGATTTTCTTCGATTTTTTTTTTGAGAGAATGAACCAACAAATTTTCTAACAATTCTCTATTTGCACAATACTTCAAGTGGTATCCATCATTCTCAGATGTTTAATTACAGTTCTATAAAAGTACAAGTAGAGGATGCAAATGCTTTGATTTGATGGAATCTGAGAGAAAAATCAGTAATTTAACTAGATAGGGACTTAGATAGAGAAGATTTAAAAGTAAAATTCTTAGTTTAGAGTTCTGAATTTTGACAAAATGTGTAGTCCTACAATTACTTTCACAATTAAGGAACAGCTTTGTCATCCTCCAAATTTCCCTCATGAATTTTGGGTCTTTCACTTAAGAAATGCATTTAAGATTTATTGATGATGGCAAGTTCCTCAAAAAATTAAAAACAGAACTACCCTTTGATCCACTAATCACACTACTGGATATTTACTCAATATGAAACTATTAATTTGAAGGGACACACCCCTACATTTATTACAGCATTATTTGCAAAGTCAAACTATGGAAGCAGCCCAAGTGTCCATAGATAGATGAATGGATAAAGAAGATGTGGTGTGTACACACACACAGACACATACACACCTACCACACAATGGAATACTATTCAGCCATAAAAAAGAATGAAATCTTGCAATTTGCAACATGGATGGAGCTAGAGAGTATAATAAGTGAAATAGGCCAGTCAGACAAAGACAAATACCATATGATTTCACTCATATGTGGAATCAAAAAAACAAAAAAACAAAACAAACAAACAAAAAAAACCAAACACAAAACAACAACAATAACAAAAAAAAAAAAAAAAAAAGGAAAAAAAAAGAGAGACAAACCAAAAAACAGACTCTTAACTATAGAGAACAGATGATTACTAGAGAGGAGATGGATGGGCGAATGGGTGTAAAAGGTGAAGGGGATTAAGAGTAAGTCTATTATAATGAGCACATGGAATTGTTGAATCACTATATTGTCCATCTGAAACTAATATAACACTGTATGTTAACTACACTGTAATTCAAGTTTTAAAAAATTTTTAAAAAAGGATTTACCCAAGATGTGTGAATCAGTAGTTCATCCATTTTATTGATGAGCGACATTCCACTGTGTGGATGCGCCACGGTTGGTTATCCATTCATCAGTAGGTATTTCAGTTGTATCTAGGATAGGTGATTATGGATAAAAAATATACTAAACATCTATGTCTAATATATTGTGAGAACTTAAGTTTTCTTTTTCTTAAGAATTTATTTTTAAGTAATCTCTATATCCATTGTGGGGTTCTTGAACTTATAACCTCGAGATAAAGAGTCATATGCTCCCCCGACTGAGGCAGCCAGATGCCCCTAAGTTTTCATTTCTCATGAAATGAAAATACATAAGAATGGGACTACACAGTCATATCGAATATGTGTGCCTAATTTATTAGATTGACAAACTTCTCCAAAGTGGCTGTAACATTGTGCATTTCCGTTAGAAATTTGTGAGAGTTCCAAGTGCATATCTGGCAGCACTGGGTATTATATCTCATTATGTTTTTTGTTTCGTGTTTTATTGTGATATAATTGACATATATTAGTTTCAGGTATACAACATAATGATGCCGTGTGCGTATATATTGCAAAATGATTATCACAGTAAGTTGTTAACCTCCATTGCCATAGAGAGTTACAAATTTGTTTTCTTGAGATGAGAACTTTTAAGACCTACTGTCTTAGCAATTCAAAAATATGCGGTACAGTATCACTAAGTTAAGTTTCCATGCTGCACGTTCCCTTCCCGGACCTCCTCATTTTGTAACTGGAAGTTTACGCCTTTTAACCACCTTTACCCATTTCTTCCATCCCCTACCTCCCACCTTTGGCAGCCATTAGTCTGTTCTCTGTGTCTCTGATTTTATGTTTTATTTGTTTCTGAGATTCTCTATATAAGTGAGATCATAGAGTGTGTTTCTCTATGGATTATCTCACCTAACGTAATGCTCTGAAAATTCATCCATACTGTGGCAAATGGCAAGATTTCTTTCGTTTTTGTGGTTAAATATATATTTTTTAAATATATATTTATTTACCTCTCCCTTTTCCTTCCTTCATTCATTCAGTTTCCTGCCATGGCTGTTGTAAATAATGCTGCGGTGAACACGGAGACGTAGGTCTCTCTTTGACTTAGTGTTTTCATCTCCTTTGAATGAATACCCAGAAGTAGAGTTGCTGGCATCTCTGAAGGTTCTATTTATTACTTTTTGAAGAACCTCTGCACTGTTTTCCAGGGTGGCTACACCTATTTACATTTCCCCCAACAATGCATGAGGGTTCTCTTTTCTCCACATTCTTATCAACAGCTGATATTTCTTGTCTTTTTGATAAAAGCCATTCTGGCAGGTGTGAGACAACTCATTATGTTTTTAATTTGCATTCTCATAATAACTAATAATGTCAGGCATCATTCAGAGATTTATTTGCCATCTTATATCTTCCTTGGTGAAGCGTCTATTCATCTCTTCTGCAATGTTTCTGTTGTGTTGTTTGCTTTCTTGATGTTTGAGATTTCTTTATATATCCTGGATATGTATTCTGGATGCAAGTATTTTTCCAGATGTATTTTCTGCAAATATTTTATCTTGGTCTGTAACTTGCCAGTTCATTCTCTTAACTGTGTCTTTTACAGAGAACTCTATAATTTAGATTTATCTATTTTCATAATTTATTAATTTCTTAAATAGGTCAGTGAATTACAACATGAATTTGGTATTGTCTAAGATATCTTTGCCTAACCCCAAGATCATAAGTATTTTCTATTTCATTCTAGAAATGTTGTAGTTTTAGGGTTTACATTAGGTCTCTGACAAATTTTGTGTTTACCAGTTGATACATTTACCTATTGAAAGTCATCTTGGTTGCTTCCTACATTTTGGAATTATGAACAAAGCAATGATAAACGTAGTGTCTAGGTTTATGTGTGGACATGTTTTCAGTTCCTTTGGGTCAATATCAATGAGTTCGACTGCTGGATCTTATGGTCAGACAATTGATTAGCTTTGTAAAAAACTGCCAAACTACCCTCCTAAGCGGCTGTACTATTTTGCATTCAGGACTACAAGAAATCAGCTTCTGTTGTGCTGCATCCTGACCAGCATTTCATATGTCAGTGTTTGGATTTTAGTCATTTTAATATACATGCTGTGGTATCTCATTGTTGTTTTAGTTTCTTCATATTTAAAATATGGTTTTCCCTAAAAGCAGAGTGCAGAGTTGAGAATTTTCTTTTACTTTTAGCACCTTAAAAAATGTTCCTTAGATGGGCAGTCCCAGTGGCTCAGGGGTTTAGCGCCTGCCTTCAGCCCAGGACCTGATCCTGGAGTCCCGGGGTCGAGTCCTGCATCGGGCTCCCTGCAGGGAGCCTGCTTCTCCCTCTGCCTGTGTCTCTGCCTCTCTCTTTTTCTCTCTCTGTGTTCTCATGAATAAACAAAATAAAATCTTAAAAAAAATGTTCTAGCCTATATAGCTTTTGATAAGTTCTTTTATAATGAATATCTTTGTTCCTTTTATGTAATGTCTATTTTCCTATACTTGCCTTCAATATTTTCTTGATATGTTTGGTTTCCAGCATGTGGCACTTATTTATTTATTTTTAAAATTTATTTTAAAATCCTGTTCGGTGTTCTCTGAGTTTCTTTGGTCTTTGATTTCACATAATTATTTCTGGAATGTCTATGCCATTATCTTTTCAAATGTTTCTTCTGCCCTATTTTATCTCTCTTTTTTTTATTGGGAAGTCCAGTTACATGTATACTGGATCCTTTGTTATTGCCTTAAAGATCTAGGATATTCCTTTTTATTTATTTTTTAACTCTTTTTACTTTGCATTCCAATTTGGACAGTTTCTATGACCTAACTTCAAGTTCACTGATTCTTTCCTCATTTGTGTAGATGAACTCATCAAAGTCATTATTTATTTATGTTACTTTGGTTTTTATTTAAATATACCATCTAAGGGGCACCTGGGTGGCTCATTTAGGCATCTGCCTTTGGCTTGGGTCATGATCCCAAGGTCCTGAGCTCAAGCCCCACATCAGACTCCCTGCTCAGTGGGGAGCCTGCTTCTTTCTCTCCCCTGTCTGCCAGTCTCTCTCAAATAAATAAATAAATAAAATCTTTAAAATATATTTTAATATATGATGAAGTTACTTTTCATCCCTTGTCTGAAGGAATTTCTGAAGAAATCTTAAATTTCTTGTCTGAGGGCCCACTATCGTGAGTCTAAATTTGGTTGATTGTTTTGTGTCTTGACAGTGGGTTTTTTCTTGTATATATGTCTCAGCTTTTGGTTGAATGATGGACACCCTATGTAGAATAGCAGAGATTAAGGTTTATGTGTAGAAATAGGGAGCTCTTTTTCTGCTAGACTGTTACTGTGTGGAGTTCACTTAATTCACTCAAGAGGTGAGTTGGGTTTGTGTTTTGTTGTTTTTATTATTGCTATGGTTCCTCCCAGTTGATCACTGGTTTCCAATTCCTTTGGAAATTCCTTCTAACCCTTAGAGTAGGGTTAGAAGTTGGAATATTCTTTCAATGGTTCTGTTCTACCCTCAGATTTATATATTTCTTATCAATATGAACACCAAGAAATGAGGCTTTTCCCCTCACTCTTGTAACTCTTCCCCTGAGTTAGACTACAGTCACACGTTCCTAGTTAATGACTGGGTGACGATAAGTGGCATGGGGTCATCCTGTCTTGTGCTGCTAAGGCCTCGGTTGTAGGCATGCCCTATCTCTTGATCTTGAGAAGAGCGATATTTCTGTGATCCAGCCTTTACGCCGTGGGTAGCATTAGGGTACCTCTAATGGTCTGGATCCAAGATGGATTATTGTCCCTTTTCCAGAGTCTGAGGATTATTTTTTGCTTCCTTCCATTTGCCTCAATGACTCTTTACCTATGCCCTGGCTGCTTATGATTTTTTCTCTGTGGGGGAGATAGGAGAGAAGGATCCAGCTGTGGCTTTGTGCCCATCCTACAGTCACTGGAAGAGAAAAGCTATTCCTGGCCCAACCCACCCCCACCCTGCCCCGGCCAACACCACTGAAGGAGGCTGTCTCATAGTTTCCCACTCCACCCCATTTTTCTCATGAGCACTGTATTAATTCACTACGCCTGCCATAACAAAGGACCTTAAACAACAAAAATTTATTGTCTTGCAGGCCAGAAGTCCAAAATCAAGAGGTCAACAGGGCTGGCTCTTTGTGATGGCTGTGAGAGAAAGGTATGTTTCGGGCCTCTACCTGACTTGTAGATAGCCATCTTCTCTCTATGTCCCTTCACATCATTTTCCTTGTATGTATATCTCTGTCCAAATTCCTCCGTTTTGTGAGAATACGGCCATATTGGATTAGAATTCACCTAATGACCTCAAGTAAACTTGATGATCTCTGTAAAGACCCTATCTTCAAATAAGGTCACATTCTGAGGTACTAGAGATTATGACTTCAACATATAAATTTCAACTCATTAGAAGCACCCCATGCCTAGAAATGGGTGTAGACTCCTCTTGTGTCTATAGCTCCCACAGATTCTCTTCTCTCACACTGGCCACAGCTGAGCTTTAGCAGTTTGTTAAAAATTTTAACCAAAGTATTTTGACCTGCTTCTATGGTGGCTTTGTCTTTTGTCCAGTGCTCTGATTTAGGTAAAGCAGTGTAGTGTCTGTATTTCTCCTCGGGAATTGTCTGTCTTTCCTTGGATTCCAGGCTACTTGCTTGCTGAGGTTTTGAGAAATGTTATAGTCTTATTGATTATCTGGCTTTTCTTTACAGTTGGATGAAAGTGATACTCTTTCTAGCTTTCTACATACTAAGAGAGAAAAAATGGCAGCTTTAAAATTTCACTTTCCAATTGTTCATTGCTATGTGAGAAAATATGTATGATTTTCATTTCATTGAGCTTGCATCTTGTAACTTTTCTAAACTCACTTATTAGCTCTAGTGGCTTTTTGAGGTATACTCCCTAGGATTTTCTATGTAGATAATTTTATAATTTTAAAATGGAAAATAGAGATAATTTTAATTCTTAATTTTCAATATAGACACCTTTTATATATTTGTTCAATTAAAAAAACTAATTTTATTGGCTAGGACCTTCAATATAATGTGGAATAGCAGTGGCACGATGAACTTTTCTTGTTCACTCTGGAGGAAAGCATTCAGCCTTTCACTATGATGTATCATGTTAGTTGACAGATTTTTTTTAAATGCCCTTTATCAGGTTTAAGGAAGTTTCTGCCATTCCTAGTTTGCTGATAGTTATTTACTATGAATGCATGTTGAATTTTATCAAATGCTTTTCAACCGGGTTGATTCTTCCTACTTCTTGAGAAGAAATACTCCTTATACGAAAATTATTGAGTGCCTTGAATAAAAAAAAAAATCAATAATGGCTGTAGTCCCAGATTATAAGGAGTATAAAATGAATGCACTGTTCCCTAATTCTCACTCTCTGATTTACAAGCTATTATTCACTATAGATCAGGTTAGTAGAGGTTTCTAATCAAGTGAGAGACTTAGGTACAGAATCATCAAAGGGCTCTCACTTCTAAAGTGGTCCCATATGGGTGACCTCAAAAAAAATATTTACAGCTATTTTCAGAAAGATTTATTTATTTATTTGAGAGATAGAAAGAGAAAGACAGAGCAGGAGGAGGAGCAGTGGGGGGCAGGGAGAGAGAGAGAGAGAGAGAGAGAATCTTCAAGCAGATTCCCTGCTGAGGGCAGAGCCCCTCATGGGGCTTGATTCCAGGACCCTGAGATCATGACCTGATCTGACACCAAGAGTTGGATGCTTCACTGACCGAGCCACCCAGGCGGCCCTACAGCTATTTTTAAAAATTCCATTATTAGTAACTTTTAAATTCTACTGTGTTTTGGGGCATTGTGATAAGTGTCTGGCATCCAGTATCTCATTTAGCCCTAACAAAAACTCTAAAAGGTTGGTATAATCATCCTCAGGATATCACAATGTGTGAGAGTATGAATACTGAAACCAACTGCGAGCGTTCTTATTTCAGCTCTACCACTTACTTGCCGAATGACAATGAGCAAACCACTTAACTTCACTTAATACATTGTTTCATGCATAAAATAGGGAAAATAGTGACACCATGATTTGGTTGTTTGATATTTTATGCCTTGATATATACATTTTTGCATTAAAAAACCCTAAATCAAAATTAGACGTACTCCCTGTTACTTTACAAACGCAGAAATGGAGATGCATAGAAACACATGCACACAACTAATACCTATCAGAGCTTAGATTAAATTTTGTTTTATTTTTTATTTATTTATTTTTTTTGCTTAGATTAAAATGTAAGCCTAGCCCCTTCCTAAGAGCATAAAGTAACAACTGCCCCCACCCCACCCTGCCCTTACGCCGCTGTTATTTCATGCTCTGGTTAGGAAGAGAATATTTTGCTAGTGTGGCCATATGTCCTAGCTTATGGCCTCCCACGATTATCCATTTTAGATAATAAATTATGTGATTGTCCTAATAACTCACATTTTATTTATGTTTTGGTGGTAGGTTATCATTTCCAGTTCTAAATTTTCCTGTGGCCCAACTTATCTCTCTCTCTCTCTCTCTCTCTCTCTCTCTCTCACACACACACACACACACACACACACACACACACTGCAGAGTTTATGGTGTATTTTACAAGAAAGTTGTAGATGCCATGCGATAAAATAATTTAATGCACTTTGCATTCAAGATATAAATTGCAGTTTGGTAACTTGATGGCTTATGCAAAGTGAACACACACTAATTCAAAAATCCTGTCTTGCACAGACACAATTGCAAACCTATGAGCTCCACACCAATTCCATGTGAGTGGATGCACCCTGACGTTGGTCACTGTTGAAATCAATTTGGTCTGTTAATAAAATGTTATTGGTTGTCCAAACAAGAAAAATATGGTCTCATAATCATTTATAGTTTATGAATGGCTTTTCGGTGTGATTTTTGGGGGGACTTGTTCCGAGAGAGAGAGGAAGATAGAGGCTAGGTGGTAATACTAACATATACTTTTTCCCTTGAAGGAGAATTTAGAATTTTCTTAGTAGTTTTATAGAACAACACGTACTAGTCCTTTATAAACATCCTTATTGTGAAAAAGAATATTTACTGTGAAAAAGTGTTCCTCTGTTGCTGTCACCTTTAAACATACAGTGTGTATGCATCTACAGAAGCGAAGTATCTGTACATATGTCATAATTGAAATATTTGCATGAAGACTCAAAGTGTAAGCCAAGATTTCTTTCCTGCTCTTTACACACCAAACCTTTATAGAAAACCAAATTCAAACAATTTTATTTTTATTCTTTTGAGGGTTGGTGATATTCACACCTCTATAGTTCTCTATACGAGTGTTTTCTTTACAATGTATATTTCAGTTTTAAGATAGTTAATTTAATTCCTTTTGTAATACATTTTATGAGCACGTTTTTTCCGGTTGTCATTGGAGGCCAAACCATAAGCAACGTGTTTAGTCTTCTCCTCACCCAATCATAGTCAGCCTAAAAAACAGACTTTCATCTAAAGAAATTCCCTGTGGAGTAGGAAACACAGCTGTTTCATCCTACTAGACAGCCTGCAGAGAGATACTATTTTCCTTAGGGGAAAGGACACTCAAGTTTTGAGACTCTAGGTACTGCACCATTGGGGGAAGAGCTGAAAAGAAAATAGACCATCTTTTTCAATTCTATTGTGCAGATTACAAAGAAACTCTTTGTTCAGATCTCATGTCCTCCTCCTCCTTGCTCGATCTTTAGTCTTTTAAAATTCTACCCTTAACTAAATGGGTAAGCTGAAAAAAAGATTAAACTTAAAAATATACCAGGAATACAGAATGAAGAGAGGTGATTGATCTTTGAGTAGGTATCCAGCAGTGCGATGAAATTCTCAAGTAGGTTCCTTTTTATTTCAAAATGGGTTTGATTCAGAGGGATTTTATAGCTGCTAAATCATGCAGTTGGCAGAGATTGCGCGTGCTTCTCACAGTTACTTTGAAAGATGTCAAATTTGGCAAAGGCAGTAAAAATACTGCGATTTACTGAGCTTGCTTTTCCCCCTTCCTCTTAGAGAATGCTCTGAAATCTAGCATGCTCGGAAGTAATGCAGGACAACAGGAGTGTGCAGAACCACAGATTTCACAGAGAACGTGGCTTTCTCAGGCAGGGTGATGCCACTACACCTCTGGCAAACGCCAGGCAGCCCGTGCCTGCTGCTACAAAAGGCTCCTCTTTACCACCAGTGGGCTTGGTTCAAGCGCCCCTGCGCCTGGCATCTGCAGGCTGCTCGTCTCCAGCATGAGAGCTGCTGAGCAGCCTTTGCCCTTCCAGAGAGGGGGTGTGAAACCGCACCCGGGGGTGGGCACATCACACCTCCGTACTGAGACAGTGTGCGCAGCACAAGCACAGCCCTGGACTCAGCGCGCCGTGGCTTATGTCTCAAGTCCACCAGTAACTCGCGTGACCTCCCCAAGCCCTGACTTTACTATGTGTGGGATAACAGATCACTTCTTTGGATTGGCTAGAGGGTAACTCAGATACAGAGTACTCAGGACAGACACATAGTAAGTGTCAGCAGATGCCATTGCATTATCATTAGTACGTTCAGTAAGCGGGATTTGTTCATAAAGTTCACATTTTTTTTTACAATACAAATGATGTGATTGTTACTACTAATACTTATAATACCTCATGTCTGTCCTATCTGGAAGAAAGCAGTGCTGTCTCTCTGTAGGTCCCTAGATATTGTTCTGCTATCAATAAGATTCAGATTTCTATCTCATTTTTGTATACAAAAAAATTAGCTTCTTTAAAATAATTAATTAATTAATTAATTTTAGAGACAGAGAGCGTGCATGTGCACACAAGTGGGGAAAGGAGCAGAGAGAGAGGGAGAGGGAATCTCAGGCAGATTCCATGCTGATCAGGGATCCCAGGATGGGGCTTGATCCCACAGTACTGAGATCATCCCTGAGCCAAAACCACGAGCTGGTCATTCAACTAAATGAGCCACCCCGGTGGTTTTTGAGTTAGTGTTTTGTTTCCTTTGGATGAATATCCAGTAGTGGAATTACTGGATCATATGGTATTTCTATTTCTATTTTTATTTTTTGCATTTTATAAATTTATTTTTTTACTGGTGTTCAGTTGACTGGGTTATGGTCCCTGAGATGGGCACTTGACGGGATGAGCACTGGGTGTTATTCTATATGTTGGCCAATTGAACACCAATAAAAAAAATTAGCTTTTTAAAGCTAATTTTGTTTCTAGAGTCTAGCTGGTGGCCCCTTTGATAGATAAAACATGTATTTTTTAAAAAAGATTTTATTTGTTTATTCATGAGAGACACAGAGACACAGGCAGCAGGACAAGCAGGCTTTTTGCAGGGAGCCCGATGCGGGACTCGATCCCAGGACCCAGGGATCACGCCCTGGGCCGAAGGCAGACGCTCAACCACTGAGCCACCCAGGGGCCCCAGACAAAGCATGTATTAATACACAAGAGTTCAGTATAACTGAAGGATGCACCCAACTGGTTTAGGTAATCTGCTGAGAAATTGCTCATCCATAGCGGATCACATATAAATCCTTTCCTAAAATCCATTGACATCCACAGCTCAAACAAGCTTTGAATATAGGCAGGAAATCACAGTAGTGCTGTAATTCTAAGCGCTTCCATTTTTCATGTCAAGGGCTCTATAAATATGGCTTTTTAAAATGTGTTTAGCTATGTACTATTCACTGTGACAATTTAAAGCATTTGATCTTTACAACAATCCTACCATCCCCATTTCCATATGAAGACACATTCTTATTTTGGGGAAAAATTCTATTAGTTAGTATGATCTTTGACTTGAATATTCTGAGATTCATTCATTAAGTCATTTATTTTTATTCAAGCAGGGACAGCCCATCGTATCCATTACTCTAAACCCTAATGACCAGCACATTGCCTGACACATGGTGCACATTCATTAAATATTTTAATTAAGCGTATACATATATTTTAATAAAGGGATTCTGAAGAACTGTAATGTCTTCGTTGTCTATATCCCTTTCAAAACCTATTCCTAACTATAATAAAGTATACCAGCCCCTGGTTGCTTGAAATAATGGTGAGACTGGATTAAGGTGGAAACCAACAAGCATCAGGGATTATTCAAAACTGTGACTAAGCCTCTATTATTGGGCTAACAGGATTTGGGCAGAAATTAAGCCATCAAGACAAGTAAGATGGTGGAAGCACTTACCTAAATCTTCCGACTCTCCCAATTGGGATAAATATAAATGAGAAGGCCCAATCTTGTAGACAATTGGTAGATAAAATTAGGGACAGTTACTGTACGTCACTTTCTCATATTTTCCCTAAAGAAGCCCAAAGAATAGGCTTAAAAATAAGGGTTGGTCTGTTGCACATTCTCCCATTAAATGCCTCTATGTCTCTTTGGGGCCTTTTAAATTCAGAGCAAATTCTTCTGTGGCCTACCAGACCCCATGGGATCCCGGCCCTTCCCCTCCAGCTGCCCCTTCACCTTCTGTACTCTACGCATGCTGTTCTGGATTCTCAAGATCCATTTTCCCTTCCTGTTCCCTTGCCTGGAGGGGCTCTCAGCTCTTGTCCTGCCCCCCTCTTTTTGATCCTTCAGTTTGAGCTCGAATGGTATCCTCAGGCAGGCCTTCCCAGATGATCGCATCTAAACTTGACCACAGTGCCTTGTTGATGTCAGCTTGTGATAAATGCAGTGAAAGGGATCATCTTCGCTTCATACATCTCATTTCTAAACGTATGATGTAAGCAAGTAAGTTTTGTGTGAGCAGGGGGCTATTTTTTGTTGTCGCCATATTTAAGATTGGTAAAAGCCTAGAATTTGATATGTCTTCAATAAATATTTGTGATCTCTACTACTGTCTGAAGAAGACATGGCTGTGTACTATGGGACGGTCTAAAATGTAGAAGGTTTATGATTTTGTGATTACAGGTCTTTTTTAAAAAATTCATTTTTATTCAATTATTATACTTATTCAAGTATAATTACCAAAATGTTAGTTTCAGGTGTACAGTGTAATGATTCAACAATTCTGTACATTTCTTAGTGTTCATCCAGGTAAGTGTACTCTTAATCCCCTTTATTTCACCCACCCACCTCCCCTTTGGCAACTACCCATTTGTCCTCCGTATTTAAGAGTATGCTTTCATTTGTCTCTTTTCTTGTTTGTTCATGTGTTTTGTTTCTTGTTTTTAATTGTTTTGTTTTTCATTCCTGTGAGGTATAACAGGTATAACAGTGTTAACAGGTATAACAGTGTTAACAGGTATAACAGTGTTATATTAGTTTCCAGTATACAACGCAGTGATTCAGGAGTTCCTCACATCACCCCGTGCTCATCATGACACGTGCACTTCTTAATCCCCGTCACTGATTTAACCCACCCCCCACCCCATCCTTTCTAATAACCATCAGTTTGTTCTCTATAATTAAGAGTCTGTTTCCTCATTTGTCTCTTTTTCCCCTTTGCTCATTTGTTTTGTTTCTTAAATTTCATATGTGAGTGAAATCATATGGTATTTGTCTTTCTCTGATGGACTTATTTCATTTAGCCTTAAACCCTCTAGGTCCATCCATGTTGTTGCAAATGGTGAGATCTCATTCTTTTTCATGGTTGTATAATATTCCCGTGTGTGTGTGTGTGTGCGCCACATCGTCTTTATCCATTCATCTACCGATGGTCACTTGGATCGTTTCCATATCTTGGCTATTGTCAATAATGCTGTAATAAACAGAAGTGCAGACGTCTTTTTCAATTAGTATTTTTTTCTTTGGGTTAACCCTCAGTAGGAATTACTGGATCACAGGGTAATTCTATTTTTAGATTTTTTTGAGGAGTCTCCATACTTTTTTCCACAGTGGCTGCACCAATTTAAATTCCCACCAACAGTGCAACAGTGCATGAGAGTTCCTTTTTCTCCATATCTTTGGCAACATTTGCTGTTTCTTAAGTTTCTGATTTTAGCCATTCTGACAAGTGTAAAGTGATATCCCGTTGTGGTTTTACTTGTACTTCCCTGATGATTAGTGATGTTAAGCATCTTTTTATGTGTCTGTTGGCCATCTATATATCTTATTTGGAAAAATGTCTATTTTTCCTCTGCGTGCTGTTAAATTGGATTATTTGTTTTTTCAGTGTTGAGTTGCATAAGTTCTTTATATATTTTGGATATCAACTTCTTATTGGATATATGATTTTCAAATATCTTCCATGATCGTAGTTCTTGAAACGACTGTGGACATTATGCTAACCTGAGAATTAGGGACCGGCATCACAGCACTGAAAGGTCTCTGCCAAAACCTGGACAAATAGAACTGGAAGCAAATGAAAATCTGTATGGAATTTGAGAGGATTCAGAGAGGGTTGTGATGGTTAATTTTTGTGTTACCTGGCTGGTCCATGGTATCAAGATATTTCATCAAATGTTATTTTAGATTTTTCTGTGAGGATGCTTTTGAATGGATTTACATTTTAATTGACGGACTTTACTGCCTTCCATACTGTGGGTGGGCCTCATGCAATCAGTTGAGGGCCTGAATAGGTAAAAGGCTGACCTCTGAGCAAGAGGGAATTTTGCCATAGACAGGCCTTCAGACTTGGCCTGCAGTAATAGCTATTTCCTGAGTCTCCATCCTGCCTCCCCTGTAGATTTTGAACTTGCTAGCTTTTATAATCATGTGAGAAAATGCCTTAAAACAAATCTCTGTATATACACATCCTGTTGGTTTTGTTTTTCTGGAGAAACCTGACACATAGAAGGGCATTTGGATGAAGGATCGAAAGTGCTCTGAAAAGGTCGGGGGCCTTTGCAATTGTCATAGCAGATTTATCACAGTCGATGAGACCTTGGCTGGGATGGCCTTACTTCGATGTCTTAGAGGGCAGTAGTCATATCCGGGAATCTGTCCAATGAAGCGGCTTTTCTCTTACTGGCTTGAGAGTGTGCAAAGAAGGGTTCAGTTTAGGAAATGAGCAGAGACAGTAGGCAGCAAGTGACCGGATAGAGTTAAGAGGGATCCATAGATGCAATACGCAACTTTCCTAGGAAACAATGGAACGGGAATTTAGTAACAAAGCAAAGGCGATCATCATGTCACACGTTTTATCTGCATTACCTGCCTAATACCCATAAATAAGGCGGATGGTAACAGTCACTATAAGTGAGAGAACTGTTGACTCGGAAGAATGCAATTAGTTCGCCAACTTTTCGTAGCTAGTAGGTGCTGACATCGGGAGTCGCGGCCAAGCATATTGCTTCCAACATCTGTCTTGGCCTACTGTGGCGTTTCCTTTATTCCTCCAGCTCTGCAACACCTGAGGGTGGAGGCTCTTCCAGCTTTCATACTTAGATGTTCATACTGAACCGGTGGCTCCGTGGACTAAAAGAAAACTATTTTCTGTATTTTTAGTGGCTTCACTATTGAAAAAGTTAGCGTCATCATGTGGACATAACACCTAATACCATAGTTCATGTTTGAGGTCTCTGCCTCCATGAAATTCCACGCAGCGTGTTTCAGAGCAGTGCATCCATTTCCTTCCACGGTCCCTGGAAGATCTGGACTTTACTTTGGGCTGGGGTCGTTGCTAAGTGGCAGGGTGGGTGGACGCATGGTGGGACACACTGCGGCCCTTTGGGTTTTAAGTGTACTTGAGCATAAGAACTTTTCTTTTAAGAGGCTCTACATTCGTGAGTCATCTCTCTGCATCTGCTGCAATTAAACACATTCCACCCTCTTTATTGTCAAGGTCAGGAAGAGTAGGGACTGAATGTACAGACTCTAGAATTTACTTTTCCGGGAAAACTGTCTCTATCTAAATTCCTAGCGCCCTTCCCTCCACGCTGTATGTCCTGTGTCTGCCGCTGTGTCACCAGCAGGGTTAGTAAGAAGCTCAAGGCCATTTTCTTCAAATGGTCTTTCAGCTACTCATGCTCAAGCTCGTCTCGTCTCTGTTCCTCGAGCGCCTGTTTTTACACGTAACTTCCAGGAAGTCTCTGCTCAGACCGAGGCGCCCAGTGCGCCATGAGACAAGGGGCAGCCCCGTGCCATCTCCCAGAAGAGCGAATCCTTGAGTAACGGGCAGTGGGAGGGTCTGGGAATTAGGGATTCCTGCAGGGAGCACGGCCAGCCAGAGGAGCTGGAGCCTCGGGGAGGCTGCATGAGAATTTGGATGTTTTCTCATATTTTAATAGGAAACAGCAAATTTTCACACAAAAAGAAACACCATTTGACACATGCAAGAAGCCCGTTCTGGGGTCAGAAATTCTTCCCCGGGCTCTTCAGGCGTCTGTCTCCCGGCATCCCCTGGAGGTCAAAGGCCATTTTCCCTTCTGGTTCCTAAATCTCCAAGACCGGCTCTGAGCTGCAGCTAGCAGGCGCCTCTATCCAAACGGAACATCAAGCATATTTTCTGTCTCGTTGTCTGTCCAGGCAGCCAGTCTCCTTCTGTTGCTAGCTTGGGGGGTTATATCTGCTTTTGGGCGCAGCACAAGGGTGACGTTTCTGCAGCCTTATCATGCAGTTATGGTCCATGTGTTCTCTTTTGTCCAAGCAAGTCTGTCTAATAGAATTATAATGCCCAAACCAATCTTGCCTTCCTCACACCGGATTTTATGGCACATGAGCCTCCAAGATACCTGGAACATCCCCCTACCCCCGAGATGTGATGTTTCTGAAGAAAAAGAACAACAACAACACTGGAAAAACTGCTTAATTTCTCTTCTTTCTCAAGTTTTCTCAATCTAGTGACTATTGACATTTTGGGCTGCAAAATTCCCTGCTGTGGGGGCTGTCCTGTGCACTGCGGGGTGCTGCGCAGCCTCCCCGGCCTCTAGCCACTGGATCCCAGAAACACCTACAAGCTGGGACAACCGAAAGCTTCTCCAGACATTGTCAAATGCTTCCCGGAAGGTAAAACGGTCCC
This sequence comes from Canis lupus familiaris, assembly GCF_011100685.1. Classification (NCBI taxonomy): domain Eukaryota; kingdom Metazoa; phylum Chordata; class Mammalia; order Carnivora; family Canidae; genus Canis; species Canis lupus. Next base: position 89,288,578 of record NC_049226.1, on the reverse strand, counting down.
TCCCTCCTTGAAATCCTTGACCTCACCCCTCTCTTTCTTCCTCACGCGCGTGTGCCCACACACACGCCCCATAGCACTTTGAAGGGACACGTAAGTTCTTACTAAAATTGCCGGTTGTATGCATGATACTTACATGGTTTTCTGTGCTTGACTATGGAGGAAATTCTTTCACATCTGAAAATACACCGCTTGCTGTTTCTCTAAAGACAAAACTTGGGGTTCTGCAAATGTGTAGGCCTTGCAGAAAACCTCAGAACCGTCTGGAGTTGAACCGACTCCCCAAATGTGACATACCTGCCCTGGAGCTTGCAGATGGAAAGTGCAGGAGGAGCGGGGGGACAGGATGTGAGAATCATCTCAACTTTATAAAAATGAAAGCTTAAGAATAAATTGCTTTTAGCTCCCAAACAATCCTGGCTTCTGGATTTCAATTCCAGGAGTAATAAAAGCTTCTTTCAATTGCTCTCCACTCTGCGTAATGGTGCAGGGTCAGAACAATAGCAGAGAGGTCCTCTGTGCAGAGAGGCAGTTTACCCATTAGTTGTACTGATGCTGAGCGACAAGGGTCTGGCTTCCCCTGCAGACTGGTGTGAATGGCAGTCCCCTTGCTTCTCTGAGTGGGATTTAGAAAAAAAAAAAAAAAAAAAAAAACACAAATTAATGCTAGTTACCCATCTCAGCCTGTGTGCCTTTCCCAGAAGTTGCAGAATTTCAGGCCCATCATGCAGATGAGCCCCCTGAACCCCAAGTAGGGGCCCTCAGGTCTTGAGTATGAAAAAAGTTCTGATTCATGGATTCAAGTTGCTTAAAGTCTTTTTTTTATTATTATTAAATATTGTATTTATTTATTCATGAGAGACAGAAAGAAAGAGACAGAGAAAGAGAGGCAGAGACACAGCAGAGGGAGAAGCAGGCTCCATGCAGGGAGCCCGACGTAGGACTCGATCCCGGGACCCTGGGGTCACGCCCTGGGCCAAAGGCAGGTGCTAAACCCCTGAGCCACCCAGACGTCCCTCTGCTTAAAGTCTTAAACACTGGAGTTCTGTGGGGATTTATCTTGGACTCTCCACTTTACTTATTTTGTATCATTTCTTTATATGATCTAATCTATTCTCATTAACTGTAGAGACTGTTGATTCTCAATTATACACCAGCCATCTACCTTCTTTCTCAAACTTTGGGCTTGTGAGCAGTTTTCTGGCTATACCCACCTAGAATCCAAAGAAATTTCAATTTAATACATTAAAAACTTGATGGTTATTGTCTTTTCCTTAGCCACTGCTAGTGTCTTTATATCTAGGTCTACTAAGAGCTCTAGCACCTTCCTGGCCATTCATTTCAGAAACATGGGGGTATCATTAATTCTTCCTTTTCCCTCCTGTTCTCCAATTCTATATTTGGCTTTCCATTAAGTCCGCTGTTTTTTTTTTCTCCATTTACATTTATTTATTTATTTATTTATTTATTTATTTATTCATTCATTCATTCATTTATTTATTTTTATTTTAATTAATTAATTAATTAATTTATGTCCTCTTTTCTTTATTTCTATCATTAGTGTCCTAATAAATGTCAACATCTTCCTCCCTTCTCTACTCTTGCTTGCTTTAAGTGTAGCCTTCTTATAGCAGCCAGAATGAGTTATCTGGAAAAGGAATCTACGATGCATCCCTCCCCACTCTAAAGACTGGTTTTCTATTGAATTGAGCCCAACACTTTTCACACTTCATGACGTGATCCCTGTCTACTTCTCCAGCCGTACTTGCTTTGACTTGTCCCAGCAGCAAGTTATCTTGTAATTTAGCAACGTAGAGTATCTTTTTTTCCACATTCTATGGGCCAGAAATGCAGATAAGGCCCAGCAAGGATGGCTTTTCTCTGATCCATATCATCTGGGGATTCAGTTGGGAAGACTTAATTAAGGCTGAAGTGCAAAAGCTTCTTATCTTGAAGGAAGACATAGGCATGGCCAACAAGCACATGGGAACATGCTCACATCGCTTGCCATCGGGGAAATACAAAGCAAAACCACAATGAGATCCCACCTCACACCAGTGAGAATGGGGAAAATTAACAGGACAGGAAACCACAATGTTGGAGAGGATGTGGAGAAAGGGGAACCCTCTTACACTGTTGGTGGGAATCTGAACTGGTGCAGCCACTCTGGGAAACTGTGTGGAGATTCCTCAAAGAGTTAAAAATAGACCTGCCCTACGACCCAGCAATTGCACTGCTGGGGATTTACCCCAAAGATACAGATGCAGGGAAACGCCGGGACACCTGCACCCCGATGTTTCTAGCAGCAATGTCCACAGTAGCCAAACTGTGCAAGGAACCTCGGTGTCCATCGAAGGATGAATGGATAAAGAAGATGTGGTTTATGTATACAATGGAATATTCCTCAGCCATTAGAAATGACAAATACCCACCATTTGCTTCGACGTGGATGGAACTGGAGGGTATGATGTTGAGTGAAATAAGTCAGTTGGAGAAGGACAAACATTATAGGGTCTCATTCATTTGGGGAATATAAAAACTAGTGGAAGGGAATAAAGGGGAAAGGAGAAAAATGAGTGGGAAATATCAGAGAGGGAGACAGAACATGGAAGACTCCTGACTCTGGGAAATGAACTAGGGGTGGTGGAAGGGGAGGTGGGCGGGGGGTGGGGGTGATTGGGTGATGGGCACTGAGGGGGGCACTTGATGGGATGAGCACTGGGTGTTATTCTGTGTGTTGGCAAATTGAACACCAATAAAAACTAAATTTATTAAAAAAAAAAAGGCTGAAGTGGCTCTAGGCCTGGGGACTAGAGTGATCTAAAGGCTCATCTACATTGGCCTGACTCGGAAGCTAGGACAGTCACCAGAGCGCCTGCCTGGTTTGGTTGGTTTGCAGCACGGTGACCGCATGGGGTTGGGCTTCTTACAGCACGGTTCAGGGCTCTGAGCCCGAGTATCTCGCTGCACAAGGTGGAAGCCCTGTGAATCCCACAGAATAACTTCAGGCAGCTCCTGTTTGTTGAAGCAATCACAGGCTGAGGTATAATAAAGAACATATCCGATCTCTATCCCTGGTTCCTGGCACAGCTTCAAAAATCCTTGGGACCTTCTGAATGATCAGGGTGTCCTTTGTTATCCATAATCACTCCCCTCAGCCATATCTGAATTTATGCAATGAGGTGAATTACAGTGGGGCCTCTAGCTGGCTTCAGCGTGGGGGCCGGTCGGTAGAAAAGCCAACCATATAGTTAAAGGGAATCTTCGGTCTTACCCCCTGACCTCTGGGGAGGGTAGAGGGGCTGGTGAGCTTTCTGGTTGATGAAAAATTGAGCTACCAGGAGGGTGATGTACTCTGACTTCACGGGGACAGAAACTCTCGGGTGTGGGACCCTTGCTTCACGTGCCTGTTCAACTGGCTGTACGTTGTATCCTTTATAATAAAACGGTGACGTCCATTATAGCACTCTCTGAGTTCTGTGAGTTGTCCTAGTCCTAAATTATTGATCCTGCGGAGGTTCAGGGGAACCTCTGAATTTGCACCAAGTCCATCTGGTAAAGTGTGGTAACCCTCAGGACTTGTGGCCGTAGCATGAAGGGGGACAGTCTCATAGCTCTGATCCCCTCAACCCGTGGAGTCTGTGCTAACCCTAGGTAGTTAAAATTTAATTGAATTATAGGACATCCAGTTTGTTTTAGAAAATTGATGTTGGAAAGCACAGCCCCACCCAGATTCAGAGTAGGGGACATAGACCTCTTGATGACAGGGGTATCACTACTCCTCTTATCTTATTTTTTTCCCAGCTATAATGAGGTATGACTGACAAATTATATTATGATTTTTAAAGTTTACAGTCTGATTATTTGATATACACATAGATTGTGAGAGGATTCCTGCTATCAAGTATCCTGATATCAAGTAACGAATAAACACATTAGAGGATTCCCGCTATCAGTATTCCTGATGTCAAGTAAGGAATTAACACATTCCTTACTTCCTATATTTATTTATACCTCCCCCCTTTTTTTTTTGGTGAGAACAGTTAAGTTCTATTTTTTTAGCAAATTTCAATTATACAACAAAGCATTATTACCATGTTATATACATTAGATTTTAGACTTATTCATTTTTATTCATTTTCTTTTTTCTTTCTTTTTTCTTTTTTTTCACTTATTCATTCACGAGAGACACAGAGGGGGGGCAGAGACATAGGCAGAGCGAGAAGCAGGCTCCCTGCAGGAGTCTGATGTGGGACTCGATCCCAGGACCCCGGGATCACAACCTGAGTGGAAGGCAGATGCTCAACCACTGAGTCACCCAAACATCCCTCTTTTTTCCCTTTTTTCAATGCAGGGCTTGAACTCATGACCCTGAGATGAACACCTGAGCTGAGATCAAGATTCAGATACTTAACTCCCTGAGCCACCCATGCTCCTCAGACCTTATTCATTTTATAATTGGATGTTTATACCCCATCAGCCTCTTCCTATTTCCTCCATCCCCTGGTAGCTACCGTTCTACTTTCTGTGAGTTCTACTTAAAAAAAAAAAATTCTATATATAAATGATACCATACAATATTTGTTTCTCTCTGTTTGGCTTACGTCACTTGGTATGATGCCCTCCAGGTTCATCCGTGTTGTTGCAAATGGCACAATTTCCTTTCTTTTTCAAGGCTGAATAGTATTCCTCTGTGTGTGTGTGTGGGGGGGGTGTGTGGGTGTGGGTGTGTGACCTCACATTTTCTTTATCCATTCACCTGTTGATACACATTTAGGTTGTTTCCATGCCTTGGCTATCATGAATAATACTGCAATGAACATTGGAGTATCTCTTTGAGGTAGTCATTTTGTTTTCCTTTAGGTGTATTCCCAGAAGTGGGATTGCTGGATCCTGTGGTATTTCTATTTTTAATCTCTTGAGGAACCTCCAGACTGTTTTCCACAGTGGCTGCACCAGTTTACATTTCCACCAACAGTACGCAAAGGTTCCCTTTTCTCTACATTCTCGCCAGTGTTTGTTATCTCTTGTGATTTTGATGATAGTCATCACAACAGGTATGAGGTGATCTCAGTTGTGGTTTAGATTTGCACTTCTCTGATATTAGTGGTGTTGAGTCATTTTTATGTCTTCTTTGGCTGTCTATTGAGATCCTTTGCCCATTTTTAAATCAGATTATTTGTTTTTCTTGTTACGGAGTTGTAGGAGTTTCAGGTATATTTTGAATATTAACTCCTTATCAGATATGTGACTTGCAAAAATTTTCTCCATCGTATAGGTTGCCTTTTCATTTTGTTGATGATTTCCTTTGATGTGCAAAAGCTTTTTAGTTTGATATAGTCTCACTTGTTTTCTTTTACTTTTGTTGTTTTTGTGTCAAGTTAAAATCATAGCTAAGGGCAGTGCCAAAGAGCTTACCCATGTGTTTTCTAGGAGTTTTATGGTTTCACGTATTATATTCAAGTCTTTAATCCATTTTGAGTTGACTCTTGTGTATTGTATAAGATAATGGTCCAGTTTCATTATTTTGCGAGTGACTATCCATTTTTTGAGCACCATTTTATTGAAGAGACCACAATTTCCCCATTGTATATTCTTTACTCCTTTGTTTTAAATTAATTGACCATAGATGTATGTGTTTATTTCTGGACTCTATTCTGTTCTATTGATTGTATTCTATGCCAATACCAGACTATTTTGATTACTGTAGCTTTGTAATATACTTTGAAATCAGAAAGCAATCAGGAAGCACGGTGCCTCCATCTCTGTTCTTCGTTCTTAACATTGCTTTGGCAGGTCAGGGTTGTCTGTCAAATTTTAGAATTGTTCTATTTTGTGAAAAATGTCTTTGGAATTTTTATAGAGATTGCATTGAATTTGTAGGTTGCTTTGGGTGGTATGCACATTTAACAATATTAATTCCTCCAGTCCATGAGCATGGAGTATCTTTCCATTTATTTGTATCTCTTCTTAAATTTTTTTCATCAATGTCTTACAGTTTCCTTTCTATAGATTTTTCAGTTCCTTGGTTAAATTTATTCCTAGGAATTTTATTTTTATTGATGCAATTGTAAGTGGGATTATTTTCTTAATGTCTCTTTTGATAGTTTGTTACTGGTACACAGAAATGCAACAGACTTTTGTGTTCTGATTTTGTACCCTGAAACTTAACTGAATTTGTTGATTAGTTCTAAGAGTTTTTTGGTGGCATCTTTAGAGTTTTCTATATACACATCATGTAATCTGAAATTAGTGACAGTTTTATTCCTTCTTTCTGATTTGGGTGCCTTTTTTTTAATTTTTCTTGCCTAATTTTAGTATTATGTTAATTAAAAGTGATGAGTGGACACTTGTTTTATTCTGATCTTAGAGGAAGAGCTTTTAGCTTTACACCATTGAGTATGATGTTAGCTGTGGGCTTCTTATAAATGGTTTTTATTATGTTGAGGTACATTTCATCTATACATAGTTCATTGAAAGTTGTTAGCATGAAAGGATGTTGAATTTTGTCAAACACTTATACTATATCTATTGAGATCATCATATATTTTTTTATCCTCATCATGCTAATGCTATGTAGCCTGTTTGTTGATTTGCAATGTTAAATATACTTTTGTTTCAGAAATAATTCCACTTGGTCTTGACATATGATGCTTTTACTGTTCTGTTGAATTTGGTTTACAAGTATTTTGTTAAGGATATTTTAATCTATATTCATCAGGAGTATTGGCCTGTAATTTTCTTCTCTTGTAGTGTCCTTGTCTGGCTTTGATATGAGGATAATCCTGGCCTTAAAAATACATTTAGAAATCTTCCTTTCTTTTCTTTTCTTTTTTGTTTTTTTTTTTGGAAGAGTTTGAGAAGGACCTGTATTAATTCTCCTTTGAATGTTTGGTAGGATTTACCAGGAATGCTGTCTGATCCTGGAATTTTGTTTGTTGAGAGGCTTTTGGTTACTCATTCAATCTCCCTACTAGAGATTGTTTGTTTGTTTGTTTTTTTTTTCAGATTTCTTTTTCTTCGTGATCCAGTATTAGAAGGTTGTATGACTCTTGAAATTTAACCATGTTTTTCTAGGTTGTCCAATTTACTGGTCTGTATTTGTTCATTGTAGTCTCTTATCCTCTGTATTTCTGTGGTATCAGTTGTAACATCTCCTCTTATTTTATTTATTTGACTCTTCTCTCTTTTTCTTTGTGAGTCTAGCTAAAGGTTTGTGAATTTTGTTTATCTTTTCAAAGAACCAAATTTTAGTTTCATTTGATCTTTTCTATTGCCTTTTAGTCTTTATTTCATTTACTGCTTTCTTCTACTAACTTTGCACTGAGTTTGTTCTTTAGATGTAAAGCTAGGTTGTTTATTTGAGCTTTTTCTGTTTTGTTAATGTGGTCCTCAATTTCCTCCTTAGAATTGCTTTACTGTTCTTATAAGTGTTGATACTTTATGTTTCTATTTTTTTAGTCTCAAGATACTTTTTGATTTCACTTTTGATTTCCCCTTTGATCTATTGATTGTTCAAGATTGTGTTGATTTTCATGTACTTTGAACTTTGAAGTTTTAGTCTTATAATTAATTTCTAGTTTCATATCATTAGTAGAAAAAGTGAGAAAAAGATTCTTGATATGATTTCAGTGTTCTTAAACTTCTAAGACTTGTTTTGTATCCTGACATATATGATCCATCCTGAAAAATTTTCCATGTACTTCAGAAAAAAATATGTATATCCTGCTGCAGTTGAATAGAATGTTCCGTATGTGTCTTTTAGGTTCATCTAGTCTAACATGTCACTTAAGTTCTTATTGACTTTCTGTCTGGATGATTATCCATTGTTGAAAGTAGGGTATTCAAGCCCCCCTTATAGTTGTATTGCTGTCTATTTCTCCCTTCATATCTGTTAATCTTGCTTCATATATTTAGGTGTTCCTATATTGGGTGCAAAAATATTTAGAACTATTATATCTTCTTGATGAATGACCTCTTTATTATTATATGATGACCTTCTTTGTCCTTTGTCTCTTGTAACAGTTTTTGGCTTAAAGTTTATTTTATGGGATATAAATATAGCTTTCCTTGCCCTTTTTTTGTTTCCATTTGCATATGATACCTTTTCCCATCTTTTCACTTCCTATTTGTGTCCTTAAATCTGAAGTAAGTCTAGGGACTCCTGGGTGACTCAGCTTGAGCATTTGCCGTCTGCTCAGGGCATGATCCCGGAGTCCTGGGACTGGGTCCCACATCAGGGTCTTTGCAGGGAGTCTGCTTCTCCCTCTGCCTATGTCTCCACCTCTCTCTGTGTGTCTCTCATGAATAAATAAATAAAATCTTTTAAAAAAATCTGAAATAAGTCTCTTGTAGGTAGCATGTAGTTGGGTCTATAAAATCTATTCAGCCACTCTAGGTACTTTGATTGGAAAGTTTAGTCCATTTACATTTAAAGTAATTATCAATAGATATGGACTTATTATTGCCATTTTGTTAATTGTTTCCTGGCCACTTTATAATTGCTTTGTTCCTTTCTTCTTCTCTTGCTCTCTTTCTTTGTGATTTGATGATTTTTTTCTATAATGGCATACTTTTATTTACTTCTCTTTATCAGTTTGTATATACTATAGGTTTTTGATTTTTGTTTACCATGAGGCTTACATAATACATCTTATAACAGTCTACTTTAAGCTGATGACTTCAAATGCATATGAAAGCTCTACATTTTTACACTCCTCTCCCATTTTATGTTTTTGGTATATTATGCTGCATATATTTCTGAAACATGTTAATTCAGAGACTGTAACTGCATAATGTGTAACTAGTTACTATCTCCTCCTTTGGTTATGTAGATATTGTCAACCAATAAGAATACTCTAACTACATAGGTATTAACTTGACCTCAGAATATTTTTTAATACAAGATTAAAAAATATTTTCTCAGCTTCTTGGATTATACTCTTCTCTATTTTTAATCAGAAAATAACTTACCTTTCTTGATTGTTTGATTTTTATATCATTAATGTTTGGCTTTTAAATGTATTATTGGAGGAGATGGAGTTGGTAGGAAACATAAAAAAGGCAATCATAATTGACTGGATATTGATTTAATGCCACACTATTTGTGTATATCATCTTTAGTTCTATCAACAGTTGTCTAATGTAAGTATTATCTCCATCGTGCAAATGAGCCAATTGGAATTCAAAATGTTAAAATCATTTGTGGAAGGCCCCATAACTGGTAAATATGGTATAGGCAGGATTTAAACACAAGCAATTCTATTTCAAATGTTTCTTCACTTGTCTTTCTTTGGAATGCCACTGTACTCCATCACTGTGCCTCTGTATGAAAGGACTATCTCCCTTGACTTTCACATGACTGCTGGACACTGATGCCTTCATCAAGTGACAGTGAAGTTAATAAGAGGCATGTGGTCTCTTGTCTGTCCATGTACTTCCGCTTCTGGACTATTTTGAATAGGAATCAGTTTTCTGATGATCTCAGAGGCAAAAGTAGAAGTAAGTAGAAGTAAGCTTTACTTTTATTCTCCAGATCCCAATAAGATACAAGGTGAAGGAATTTAATGGTTACTTTCTCATCCGTTCGAATAGTGGCCAGCAAGAAACTGTCGAATCAGCAGTAGCATGGACCAAGTTCAGGCTCTTCTGTCTTAGGATTCTCCAGAGAGACACCTGGTCATTGGGCTTTCCCTTCTGAAGCTCACAGAATATTATTTTGGTTTTTATTGGAAGGATCAGGAAGAAATGGTTAGGCTCCCTTACTATATATTAAATGTACTCAGTTTCGGGAGCAGCATCATTCAGACACAAATCCTTTACAATATATATATTTAAATAAATATGTATTTCTATATTTTATATAGGCTAAACTAACCCTCCCACTTCGAAAACAGTATTGTTGCCCCAACTGAAATTGCTCTAATTAATGGCACGAAGTTCTCTCTAAGGCTTAAAGGTTTCAATTACTTCAGGAGACAATCTGGTAACTGAAGATAGAAATTCTTACCTCAAAGTGGTATTCACTAAGAATTTCATCCCATGGGAGTGATACAGAAGAATCCTACCAGTGCACTTTCCTTCTCCAAGGAAAAGGTGTAATAAAGAAGCAGTGTGTACCTGAAAGAGTATGGTCATTAGAGTCAGACAAATTTGGTTTTAAAGTGTTTATTTTTTAAGGCTAGGAACAAAAGCAGTATGTAAGGGACAAGTATTAGAACTAACTTGTATAATTGTTCCAAGAATAAGGATGCCTGGTACTGATTGGTGGGATAAGAATTTTTTGAAGTTGTTTCTAGGAATGAAGATGTATATAGCTAAGGATTCAGTTGTGTTATTGGCCTCTTCATGCATGGGGTAAGAGGAAAAATAAGAGATGTAGGTGGGCCAAAGAAAGATTAAAGAGGCAGGAGGAAAAGCAGGACAGGAATTTGTTATGGAAACCTAGTTTTTGGTTATAGGTGTCAAGGTTGAAGAAGACAAAAGCTAAGGGGATTGGTAAAAATAAAGTCATTTCTGAGAGAGAGGACTACTCTGATACAACTGGGATCACAAACACGAACTCAGAAAAATTATTTTATGATATTTCCCACAGACTCAATAATATAAAAGACCAGGATCCCTATGAACTAGAGCTGAACAGTTTCCTGAAGTGTGATGTTTGGCAGGGAGTAAATGGCAACAATAGACTTTGGGCCTAGATTTGTCTGGATCAAGGTCCAGTAAGAGTCAATATTTCCAAAGCATGAGCCCAGTTGTGAGAAATTCAAATATGATGATTTTTCCCTTTTCTTCAGGAGTCATCAATAACAGTTGAGATCAACAGTTATTACGTAACTAACATTTTGGTAAATCCCTAGTTAGATACTTAACACATTTTTTAAAAGGCATAGATTAAGTGGGGGAAAGATGCCACAGATCAAGAAGCAAACACATTTTATAATTCCTGGGTCCTACTTTGACAAAGTGTTTAGTGAATGCAAGCTCAGTTGTTCAGGGGTCCAATTTATACAACTATAGACTGACCATGCAAAGAGTAAAATATCGTGTTTTCTGTACCTTTTAGAGTTAAATGGAGCTGAAGGGGCTTTCTTTTTTCCTTAAAAGTGATTATATAAAACAAATATTTACAGTAATTTTTGAAAGTTTGGTTCAGTGCAAAAAAATAAAACAACTTCTAAGACAAAGGAGACAAATGGCTAAATTAAGACAGTTGAATGGTTAAAATGTAGATCACACAAGATCAAAAAGTGTGGTTAAATTGCTCACAGATATCACAGTAAAAGAGGAATATTTTATTGCCAAATAATTAACTCTCTCTTTAAGTGTACTTTTTTTCTGTACAGGTAAATTTAAAAATCTTATTGGGTCTTTTATTTTCCATCAGAAAAATATGTTGTCAGATTAAGTCTTTATCATCTATGTACAGAGTTGTCACAGTTGTTTGTTTACTTTCATTTATAAACATGTCCAATAGGGGCCATACTTGAGTTTGCAGATCTACTTATTATTTATATGGAGCGGGCAGACAGGTGAAAGAGTGAAGACATGGACTTCTATAGCTCACTGAATAATAGCTATAGTTAACATTTATTGAGCATTTTCTAAGTGTCAGGGACTGTGTTAATGCTTTAAGTGGATTGTCTGCTTCAATTAACTCTATGAATTAAATGTGAGAAAACTGAAATGTGGAGAGTTTAATTTAATTTCCCAGAATCAAATAATTAGGAAGGGAGTAGGCTAAGATTCAAAACAGCTAGAATCTACACTCCTATTTATTATTTATTTATTTATTTATTTGTTTACTTTTTTTTTTTTTTTAAGTTTGATACCAAGTATGGAGCCAGGCAAGGGGTTTGAACTCATGACCCTGAGATCCAAACCTGAGCCAACAGGGCATGACCCCGGGGTCCCAGGATCGAGTCCCACATTGGGCTTTCTCCGTGGAGGCTGCTTCTCCCTCTGCCTGTGTCTCTGCCTCTCTCTGTGTCTCTCATGAAGAAATAAATAAAATCCTTGAAAAAAAAAAAAAAAACCTGAGCCAAGATAAAGAGTCAGATGCTCAAGCAACTGAGCCACTCAGGCACCCCTAGAATTGACATCAACAGTAATAGAATTCATTTTCTTATCAACTTAAAGACAATTTGCTAGTTTAGGCTTTCACACCCACTGGTTGCCAGACCAGTGTAAACTTAACATTGAAAAAATTTTGGTATTTCTTAAATTTGCATCTATGACCTTCTCTGTAGAGAATGAATTTTCTAACAGTAGAAGACATTTTTTTTAATGAGCTTATGTCATCAGTAACTGACAGCTTTGTAACATGATTTTTATTATTAATAATGGTGACAACAGCAATATTAAAAAATAAGATAAAAACACAACATGTACTGAGCATTGACATATGTCTGAGTGATATTTGAAGAATATCTGTGGTTTTTGCTTTTTTCATTGGGTATTTGCTACTCTAGTCAGTCCAAATATTTAGTAAGATGCCTTTCTCTCTTCGTTCTCTTTCAAACTATGTTGGCCACAAGGAAAATACTTGGCCCAAGCTCAAATAATCAATATTTCTCTTCTAAGCATTTGAATCTTGAACATAAAAATAGAAGGTAATTGGAGTTGTGTCATTAAGAATTACCCTAGAGATGGCCATGAGTTCCCATGTCTGAGATACCCAGAACTATTTGTGATTTTCTTATAACCTGATTATTTAACTATTTCTAAGACTCTAGAAATTCCTCCGCATATTTCAAATAAGTTTATGGCTATTTTATTTTGTATGGTTTTGTTATTACTACAATGCTGTAGTTAGACCTATTTGGTTGCAAGTGAAAGAATATAATTCCGGCTCAATACTTGTGGTTGGGGTCCCAATCTTAGGCTCAGCAGATAAAACTAGAGCTCAAAAAAGTTAAATGGAAAGGTAGACCCAGATATATCAGTTCTTAATGCCAAAATTATTATTCGATGTCCAGAAGGTGAAAAGTTTGTGATTTTACTCCACTTACAAGGCAACAGGTTAGTCTGCTACTGTATTATGGATACCGGGTGAAGACATGAGACTCCTGGCTCAGAGACAAAGGATGTTATTACTCACAGTAAAAGCAGTAACCAGAGCTTTATGTTTGTTTGTGTTGGTTCCCCTCTTGCCAATTCCAAGGAGTGCATTATAGGACAGATACTCTAGATTATGGGATTTACCACTTTCATAGTAAGTGGAAGCCAGTTTGCATTTTTTAAAAAGATTTTATTTATTTATTTGGTAGAAAGAGAGAATGAGAGAGCACTAGTAGGAATAGTGGCAGAGGGAGAGAGAGAACCTGGCTCTCTGCTGAGCAGGGAGCCCAGCCCAGGCTCCCTGCAAGTTTGCTTTTGTTGGGGGTAGGGAGTAGCGGGAAGAGACATTACCTCATTGCCCCAGGTTGCTTCTCCTTAGAAATATTTCAGGGCCTATCCAGGCTGGTTAATAGGCACAGACTTGGTGAATAGTGCAAGAAGCACAAGAGAGAGATCATGGAATCATAGTTGGTTTGATATGCTATTGACATCTTGGTTTTGATGCCTTAGACAGAAGCAATGCAGGATCCTAATAATAAAGTGATATATGTGTACACATAGTTGTAGACATATTGAAAAATAAAACCGTAATTATTACCAATGGATATTTTAGTAACAGATATTTAGTGAGTATCTGCTTCAGTCCAGATACCCTGATTGATGCCACGAATACAGGGATAAACAAAGTAGATTTGGCTCCTGGTTCAAGGGGGTTGCCATCTAGTGATATTTCTGGACAAAAATCCTAATTCGTGGGAGATTTAAGTGAAGTTTGTGCAGTACTTTACCAAGCGGGTCCTTTCCTGTTCACTCTTTCATGTGATCCTAAAAATAATCTAGAGATAGTGTATTTATATGAATCGTGGTCCAACAAAGAAGGAAACTAAGGCTTAGAGTAGTAAATGATTTGACAACAATTGTACTTCTAGCAACTGAGTCAACATTCACAAAATACTTCTTAGAAATCTTATTTATTCGTTCAATATATATTTATTGGCCTCTATGTGCTAAGTACTGTGTCATGTACAGAGTGTACAAAGGAGTTGTTATTTGAGCCTCCTAGGTTCCATAATATCATAAGATACTTTTCCATACTGTCCGGCCAATATCGAATACTTTTCTTTCCTTTATCTGGTAAATTCTCTATCTTGTATATTGATAATCCTCAACAAAGCCTTCCAGACCCTCCACTGGCCCCGCGAACTTCTGCCTTGCGGAATACATCACCGTTAGAATCATATACTTACTTACGTGTCTGTTTCCTGGATATGTGGATTCCTAATTAGACAAGATGCTCTCTGAGCAGAGAGGCTGACTGTGTTTCCTTTTTTGACTATGTCTTAGTATGTAGTAGTTTCTGATACGTACTCTGTACCCAACTACTTCAATGAATTTACGAGTGACTCGTAAAAGTAAAGACAGCTTATAGTAGTTATTTAATTTTCAGACTGTGACAGGTATTATTAAGTCTATTTTTCAGGAGAAGAAAAGTAGATTCGAGGAGCTTAACAGAGTTCCCGTTGCTAATAACTGAAAGAGCAGGGATTGAAACCAGGTGTGCCTGGCATTCAAGCCAGTGTTTCCAACGACCTCGGCAAAGATTTTATTCTTGTCCTCAAGGGAATCCTTTCTCATCAAGTGGATTTTTCCCCCATTTGTACCTGCATGCAACTTGCAGATTGTCTTTCTCACAGATTCATAGCTCGATCCCCAGCTTTATGCTTCCTTTCCTCCTATCTCCAGCTAAATGTCCAAACAACACACAGCAGGAGGTGATCAGGAAGGAAAGGCTGGCAAGGGAAGAATCTGTAATTAAGCAAACGAGCAATAGCAGACAGTATCCACGAGCAGCACCACCTGGACCGTCCTTCTAGCCAATGCAAATGTGACCTTCCAGAGCCCTGGGTGTGGGGGTGTTGGAGCTTTAGCTGCCATAGCAGAAATCACTTGGGGGGAGAAGTGAGGAGGACTGGAGAGAGATGACTTTGTTACATGGACCATTGTTCCCTGGGCAGCCTGGCCTTCAAAGGCCTGCTGCTGTTTTGTACGTTCAGAAGCAATTTGGAAAATGCCGTCGTGTCAACTTTATTTCCTTGCTCTCTAGGGGTACTCAGTGGTTGCCCATAAATAATCCCCTCTGAGACTAAAAATCACTGTAAGGTGTTCACTGCACTGAGCTTAACTTCAAACGTATAGAAGCCAGAATTTTTGTTGAATTTTCATTTATAAAGTTTATTGATTTTTTTCTAATTATAAAAGAAATGCACACTCATTGTAAAAAAAAAAACTTCAAATTCTAGACAAGTATCAAACAAATGAAAAAAATCTGTAATCCAAGTTTTGTTTTATATTCATTGCATAATTCACTCCAAGTTTCTTAAGAAATATTTTGAAGTTTGTCTCTTAAATGTTTACTAAAACGTAGTGTTTTCTTAGGAGATGGAGCACATGAAGCATTACGTATATTAAGGAGCATTAGCACCTTGTATTATGTTTTCTTCTGACTCCAATACACAAAGTAGAATCTCGGTGTGTGAGAGTGCTATGACTGCTATTGCCAGAGCTCGTGAGTTTTAAGTCAGGCTTCACATTTATTCAGTTTTATTCTCTCCTGGACCTGCCAACCAAGTCCTTTCCAGAGCTGTCTGCATATTTATAGCCTTCAAATAACTGTAAAACCCATTCTCCAAGAGAATGGTATTTTCTTGGGGATGACATCTCTGTAGCCCCCAAGTGTCCAGGAAAGAAAGAGTCAATGAAAGAAAGAATTTGGCAAATGAATGAATAGGTTTATGAATGGATGTGAAGAGTTCTTTTAGACTCTTAGTAGATACATCTTACTTTTAATTTTTTCCCCACAATTTACTAAACAGGTGTGAAATACTTTTATAGTGGTTCTCAAACCAGGGGTGATTTTGTCTCCTGGGAGACTTTTTTGCAAGATGACATCTGGCATTTTTGTTTTCACAACTAGGGGATGGGTGTTCTACTGCACCTAGTGGGTAAAAGCCAGGGACATGGCTAGACACCCTAAAATGCACAGGATGTTCCCCCACACAACAGAGAATTATCAAATTGTTCATTACCTAAATGTCAATAGTGTTGAGGGTGGGAAACCCTGCTTTAGCATAAAGCTGGCTATATTTCATTGGTTTCATATGGGAGAGTAGGAGAGCAGAGAGGACTGTCAGCAAAGTGAATACCTACAGGTCAAACATGGAGGATTCTTGTGTGAAGATAAGCAAGATTGTAAAAGTGACAATAAAACAATGCCATCTTTTTGATTAAGAAAAAAAAATCATCCTCTTTCTTGGCACAGATGGTCTTAGGCCTGTAAATCTGCCAGTCTGTCCGTAATCACATGAAGAAAATGGATGATTTAAAGCAGTTATAAGGTTTATCTTGCAGAAGGAAAGTGTGGGCGTCTGAAGAAGAATAGTAAACATAAATTCTGTTTTACATTTGAGAAGCAAAGCCATTTAGAGTACGACAGAGCTTCCATCTGAACTATGGCTGAAAGGGAGGTATAAGATATGGTCAATGATCTTAAATGATTTATGAGGATTTCTGTAAAAGAAATACAAAGGCCTGGGTAAAGCCAGACCTTCCTGATGTGCCATAATAGAATTTTATACTGTTTTTCTCACAGTCAAATAAAGTTCAGTAGTATAGATAGATTGTTACCTTGTATTAATACTTTTTGGTCTGCCTGTCAGAATGCTTTATTCAACAAGACAGATTTATATTTCACAAGGAAATGATTTCGAAAGCTCTTCCGTTAATAATTTTTCATTGAGAGAAAAGCCAGATTTCAGTCATTCCACCCATAGATTGAGAGATTAGTCTAGAGTGAGCTCTGCACATAAAATACTTTTTTTTGGTATTTAAATAAGGAATAGCATTTTAATGGCTGTGAAAGAGAACATAGAAAAATGACTGCTCTCTTTACATAAAATTCTACTTTGGTTGTCCTTTGGTTTTCTATCCATGAAATCAGCTGATGGAGAATATCCCTAACAATTCCTAGTTCTCAGGCACACAGCTGCTGATGTAACGTGTTTGATTTGCACAAATGTGCAAGGTACCCCAACAAAGTACCTAGGGGAAAAGACTCATAAATAGGAAGAATTAATGTGCTGTTCTCTCAGAACAAAATTTATTCTTTCTTCCTTTCTCTCTTTCTATCTAGTAATCAACTCTTTTAGTTCTTCAGCAAATCATTATGGAGCGCCCACCTGGTTCCCAGGACTGTTCTAGGATCAGAGAGTATGACTATGAAAGGGAAAATAAAGCACACATACAAAAAAAACTCTATTTCTATATCCTGAGCACTGTCCTGGGTCCTGAGTGGATGTAGTTGCCAAGCTCACAGGAAGGAGAATTTGTATGTAGAGAAGAATGGCATATTGGAAAAGAACGGGATTAAAAATTGGGACCCTGGCTTTGATCCAGTATTATGGATCATCAGTTCTGTGACTTTGATTAAAACCTTTAACTTTTTCAATAAGGTTATTTTCCAATGTAAAGTTGAAGTCCAATATGAGATTCCTCATTTAAGGGAAGGGTGGCTTCCAACAGATATTTGATTCAAGTCCATACAATAACCAATTTATTGAGTAACTACACTGACCTAAGTATATAGTGACTGGCAGTGAAAACTGAGATACAAAAGGGAATAAATCTTTGCCATTAAGGAAATAACAAGAAAAACAAATAAATGAACTCTTACTTGACTGTTAAGCTAAAGAAAACCTGTTATCATGACATTTGACGTAATAGAAGAAAACTTTATGCCTCATTCCCTGGTGAGTATGTATATATATGTGTTTATATGTTTTATACATATGTGCAGAAGCTTGCTTGCTTGCTTATTTATTTATTTATTTATTTACTTACTTACTTACTTATTTATGAGAGTATGAGCAGGGGAGGGAGAAAGGGAGAGTGAGAGAGAACCTTAAGCAGACTCCATGCTCAATGTGGAGCTTGCTGCAGGGCTTGATCTCACAATGGTGAGATCATGACCTGAGCTGAAATCAAGGGATGCTCAGACTGAGCCACCTGGGCACCCCAGAAGCTAATTATTTAAATAGACCTTTAGTGAACCATTGTCTGCTTGCCTTTTCAGATCCACTTTCTACCCTTTACCTCTCTGTTTTGTGCCATAAGACACTGACCTGTATAGATTATACCCATGGAAAGGAGAGTAGAGAGTGTTTGAGATATTTAATCTCCTGGATCCTTTCCGTGACTCACTGCAGGCTTGTTCCCTCTTTCAACCAATGTTCTCAGCTGGCACACAATGGCTCTCTGCACAGTCCTGTCCATTTTTTAACAAAACTTCTTCTCTTCTTACCCAGTCAGTACTAGGGGTCGAAATAGAGCTCCAGGGCACTGTAATATCTTTCATGGGTTCTATATTCTCATTCTCACATTTTAAAATAGCCTCCTTACTAAAGTCTCCTCAAAGTGTCATATTTTCTGCTTGATATAGACTTTCTACTTTACATATACTCCATATTACCACTTTCTACTTTACGTATACTCCATATTACCTTATAGTACTATGTCCATGTTAAGCAGTTGTTTATTGAACATTTATTATGTGTCAGTCAATTCAAGTACTATGTAAATTTTCCCTTTTAACATTTTGATAAGAAATAATAACTTCCTTATTAGAATCTATGCAATTTTACTAAGATCTACAAAGTCCATGATATTTGTATCAATTTCTGCTCATAATAGGAATGATGTTGCATATAAGGCTATGGAAAATTTGAAGGCAATGGAGCTGATATTGGGAAGTAGACAGGGGCCTAATTATGATAAAGGGGATGGTGATCATGATAATGATGACAATACTGGTGGTGGTGATGACGATAAAGGTTAGAAAACTTAAAATTTATAAAGCATATGCTGAGCTAAGTATGTGGCTTATCTTATTTAATTTTTTACAGTGAATGTATGACATATTGCTAAGGCCATTTTTCATATAAGGTTCCACAAACTTCCTATTTTGTTATCCTCTCCCACACCTTAGCACTACTCCATTTAGCTCTTATTCTTTTCAGTATCAAGTGAATTTCTGTCTGTCTTTCCTAGAAACTCTCTTCTTAGTCCCTGGATAATTGCCTTCCTCAGGCTTCAGTGAGCCACTAGGAAGATCTTGTTGATGTAGATTGGCCAAGAAACAAATTAAAACACCTTTTAAGAGAGTGGAGGTAGTGTTTCAATTTATTAAAATTAAATAAAATTATTTAAATACCAATGCAGATATTTATACAGGTAGCTTTTACAAAATTGATATATAACTTACATATGATATTGTATTAGTAGATATACAACATAATGATTTAATATATAGGTAGCTTTTGCTCAAAAGCTGTCACTGTTAAAAAAAATTTAAAAAGTACTAGTACTAGATATGATTGGAAAGACCAAAAAAAAAAAAAATTGTAAGCCATTGTACTTTATAGAGTTCAACTCCACATTTGATGTTTGAATAGAACCATCCTTCCCATAAATATCCTTACACATTTAGATTACAGAGCAGGGCTTTGAAGTCTCAGCCAGAATGCTAATTTAATTATGTCTATCATTGCAACTGAGTGACCTTTGGTAAGTTATTGAATGTCTCTGAGACTCGGTCTTCATCCCCTAAATCCTACCTCCTAAGACTACAGAGAAGATGAAATAAGTCACTACGTAAAGCATTTAGCACATAACGAGAGATCAAAAAAATAGTGTTGAAACTTTCTATTTCTAGTATGAATTTTTAATATTAATAATCATGCAGAGGTCAAAAATTAAATAACTTTGCAAACGAACTCAGAAGATACCCGAGCTTTCCCCCAGTCTCTAACTGAACTTCTCATGATTAGATTGCTTTGAATGGCACAGACACATGCAAGATATTAGGCCGTGTATGACAGTGGGCGAGGCACCACTTTAGAATGGGATTTCTTGGGTAATCTTGGGCAGATCACTTAACTACTCTCTGCCTCATTTTTTCTAATATATGAAGTAAATATCATGATAAACTAATAATGAATAAGACTGCACAAAATGCCTATTATGTGATTTAATAAAAAAAGTCTTAATAAAACAAACCTTTCAAAGAAAATAAATAAATATCATGATAGAGCTATGGTATGGAGTTGCAGTGAAAATTAAATTAGCAAATGCATGTAAACAACTTAAACTAGAGCATTGCCTAGATCTAATAAAAGCTTAATTAATATTTTTCATTTATTATTATTTGCCCCCTTATTTCCCAGCTAATACAGTGAAATAAGCCATGTTAGATAAAACAAAACACCTCCCTGAAGATATTGGAGAAAAAACATAACACACATACCTTCAATAAGATCAGAGGCAAAGGTGGAGAGTATATATTTAAGATATTTAAAGTATTTTTCAAGAGCCAGTGAGGAAACAGATTGACTTTCCAAAGTTAATAATAAAGTGATTGCTTCATTGGTTACTGACCTTGTGGTTATGAGAGAATCATTTAAATTTTTCAGAATGTGAATTATTTCATCAGTAAATGGAAATAATATACATCTCAATATTAAGTAAGATAATGTGTAGATCTGTAATATTTTGCTATATTTATCTACCCTACAGCCATTGCACTTAATCAATTTCTTTTATTTTTTAGTTCTTGCCTTAGCCATTATTTCCTCTCATTGCTTTCCCTTAGCAGAGGATACCTGCAAGAGTCTGTTGGGAAGACATGGAATTGTAGAAAAAGTAGTAAATGCCCATAGGCAACCCTCAACAAGAGAGGAACGGGGTTATGGGTTATCTTTTCCTTTCATGCCTCCAGGAAATAATTCTATATAGTCTTTAAAGTTCCAGTGGGACTGTTATGGCCAACTGGATAAGGTACTTTTTTCCTTGGTTTCCTTCCCTCTTTTATTTTATTCTCTTCTAGTCCTGGCTCCTGCTTCCCAAGATCACCTCCCAGATAAGCCACTTGTACACAAGCTCCTTTCCCAAACCCTACGTGGAAGCTAAGAAAGGAGTCCTTAGATTCAATCAAAATACTGTAGTGGATTTGCTTGACCTACCTCATGTTCAGTATCCTGGCATTTTGTGAGAAAGATAATCAGGAATTGGCAAATTTAGGCTTATCTAATGTTTTTTGTTTGCAAGATGGAAAAGCAACTCTGGCTCTCTGAAGTCCAAAGGGAATTTATAGAAAAGAGATAGGGTGCCACAATGCTAAAATTTTTATCTCTGGAAGGTCAACAGCCGGGAGAATTCTTGGAACATTAGGAGCAGAAATTTATGGGGCATCTTTCAAGTATCATGATAAGGTGCCTCAGAGGCAACTGTTTCTGTCTCTGTCATACTCTGAAAGGGAAGACTGCCTAGCTGCAGATCCCAGTGTTTATCCATTGGATCCCTTATTTTAGACCCCAAAGAATTCTAGAATTGAAGAAAGGCAAATCACAAAGGTCAAAATTGCGGGCAGATATAACGCCTAACCCAATTGTAAATCCAGCATTTCTCGTTTCTTGTTTTATGACTTTCAGCCAATCATTCTCCCTGTCCAGTAATCTCTGGAAGAGGGATAAATGCAACCAAGTTAAATTTATGGTTTCTACCAGCTATGACTTATTTTTTAAAATATGCCCTGTAATTTTGTTCTTGCTGGATAATAGGTATTCTAGTCTTGACATCTTTTTTTTCTGCCTCAGTAGCTATTTATGCTTGAAATATTCTGATGTCATTTTATTTGACTACTGAAAGCTCAGCTAACATACCCATAATGTCTAGAGTTTGCAAATAAAAATTAAACTCTAAATTCACACAAGTGGGGAGTTGATAGCTAGGAGACAGTGATGACTGAGGATATATGTATGAGAAGGTCAATATTGTTATTTCTTTTTCCAATTTATATCAATTTCTCCAGCTTTTTCCAGATTCCTAAAAGTCAGACCATCAGAATACAAACTATATTGCTCCTTTCGTCCTCAACATTTACTGAGAGTTAAGGTGATAATGAATTGAATAATGTGAAAATGCCTTTCATAAAACTGCAATTAAGTATGTTATTTCTTGGTTGACTTGATGTCTTCAAAAGGAAGTCCAAAGAAAAAAGAACATGTGAAAGTGCCTACTTTCATTTGCTTTCAACATTTACTGAGCAATTGCTATTTGCCAAACCTTGTCCTGTGATAGTAACCTCATTGTATTCATTATTGCCTTCCTTGAACCAACCCAAGATCATGTCATATCCATGAAGGCCCTTTTCCTTTCCTTCTAGAATCATCCCCTCTACTATCTTTTCCCTTTTCTTTTCCTTCTTTGTTCTTGGCTCCTGTAATGCTCCATATCTTCATCCCAATCATTTCTTCTTTAGATAGATTTATTGGATATTTCCTATCAAAAAAAAAAAAAAAGGTAGTGGGTAGAGATTTATATGATGAGTCAAAATATTTGTGTTTTTTTCTTTTTCTTTTTTTTTTTTTGAATTAGCAATTAGAAAATATAGAGGATATGTATATTTTTTTTAACCCAAAGCAGTACCTGTATTAATTCTGGTTCTGAATGTGTTCATTCCTTCTGTGTTTTTTTTTTTTTTTTTTTTATTAACTTACCACAGGTTTATGTCTCATTTTACCTATGCTTTCATCTACAGAATTCTCATGCCCCTTTGAAGCCAGATGGGGCATAAATCTTAAATAAATAAACGAGTAAAAAGTATGATAAAAGATCACTATCCTGGTTAGTTTATACCATAAAATGAATCCAATAAGCGTATAAATATATGTGAATTCTGAAATAAAATACCATCTGCTTTTGTAGGAAAAAAACACATTAATTTTATATCACAACATGTTATCCTTTGCAAATTCAATTCAGTGACAGAAATAAAGTATCTAAGTATGAGGAATGCTCAAATTATCTTCCTGCTTCTGCCAAATTAAAAAAAATCGTATTATTATTATTATTATATTTTTTTTGCAATAATGTGCATTTAACTGAGTTAGATTTTCAAGTCCAGAACTGGCAGATTTCCCCAGAGTTGCATCAGATATCAGGATTATTAACATTACAAAGAGCACCACTGTCCTACAGTGTCCCCTTTATCATTTCGAGCAGCTGCCTCAAGGCAACACATTTAACCTTGGGAAATGCGATAGAAAATCTGGGTAGTCAAAATCTGCCAGTAGATTCCCTCAACTGGGATCTACTGTAAAGCTTTATTTAGCTGCAAAAAGGGAAAATGATGAAACTCTTATTATCATTTGGATGTTTATCATTTCCATTCATCCTTTCTAAATTCCTTGAATACTGTTGCTTTTACTTATAAACAGTGATATTCCATTTGCTGGTAGGACATTGTGTTCCCCACTGAGAATGTAAATAAAGGAATAAAGGTCTCCTGAGAAAGATGTGGTAAATATTTTAAAATAAATGTCTAGATTATTTCCTTCCAGGTGTTTTAGAGTAAGATGCTTTGATTTTGTGTGTGTGTGTGTGTGTGTGTGTGTGTGTGTGGAATTTTAGTTTATTTTATATTTTGGCTGAAAAAGGCTGTTGTTTACATGATTACTTGCTAAAAGTTAGAAAGCCATTGGAAACAGGACTGGTGCCTGGATAATGTAAAGTCATGCCCAAAAACAACTGGTGGCAGAACCTTGGACATGAATCTTTAAAAAGCAAACTTGGTGAACATTCTCCAGAGACTTAAAGCTTTTATAGCTTTGATCTAGTAATTTCAGTTCTGGGAATCTACCCTATGCAGATATTTTGTTTGTGAAGAGAATGGGCTACCTGGTGCTGGAATCTTTTTTTATTTTTATTTTTATTTTATTTTATTTTATTATTATTTATTTTTTATTTTTTATTTTTTGGAATCTTTTAATTCTTAAAATAACCCTATTAATTCAATATTACAAATGAGGACATTGAGGCACAGAGTTTTGGCAGCTGTCCAGTATCCCACAGATAGGAAATAAAGAATCAGGTCTTCAACCTTGGGGATCTAACTACTGTCAGTGTTTGAACACCAAAATCATTGGATGTTGTACAGCATTTTATCTCCTAAAATATGTGTTACCATTGTATTTATGGTGATCCAAAAGTCAAAAAATAAATAAATAGAATGGTTAAGTAAATTATGTTTATGTAAAATTATATAAACAAAGTTTGTATATTGGCAGCTTTAAAAATAATCCTAAATGTAAATGTAGGATAAAAACCTTTTTTTTAAGCTACATATAGCAAATAAATAAATAAATTAAATTAAATTTAAAAAATGTCAATATGGATTGTATTTAAGTTGTGCGAATATGTTTGACTATCTTTATTCCATTTTTTCTATATTTTCTGTTATAATGAGTATGTTATTATAGAAATGATAAATATATTTTTAAAAATTGACATTTAAAAAATACCCATCAAGGACATTGGAAATATGTTTTTTATCTTTTTTAAGTTGAAAATCCCCTACTTTCATTTATAGGTCACTCCATACTTGCAAAAAAAGAGAAAATATTGACTTTCATCTTCATTTTCAGTTGGTATATCAAGAATCATAGGACTTTTTGATACCAGGGTCAATGTACTAATCTATCTGGAAGGTTAGAGAAAGAACAAACTGCCTCAGATTACAGAGGTTTAGATTTACAAAAATTTCAGGTTATGTACACTTAGTGACATCTGGTGTCACACTTCATGCTAAACCTAGGGTTTAAGAAATACTTTATCATTTCCATTTTAAGATCATGGCTATTTGTATCTGTGATCTGTTTACTTAAATATCACCATTTGAGTATAATTCTCACCTAAGAAAGCTAAGAAAGAATGCACTATTCTGTATTTAATTCATAATAAAACTTACAAGCTCTGGCATTTACCCTAAGAAATGAAACTGCTGGAGCAACCTGATCAGTTAGCCAATTTACAGTATATTTTATTGCAGCTCCATTGAAAGAAAAAAAATAAACTACCTATTTTAGTCAGATGTAAATCCCTCCCCTTGAGTGGCATATCTCTGATCCACAAGTTTGAGGTGAAATCTCATTCTATATTTTGTCCTTGGGCCCCATATTACAGATCCCATTTTCTTACTTCCCAGCTCAAACCTTATCTTTGATTGAGATTTACCCACTATAGGCTGATTGAGATTTACCCACTATAGGCTGATCTGTCCTGCCCCCACCAGAAAGTTTATCTTCTTTTGTTTTTCAATTCTATGTTTCTCCCAGTATGAATTGTGTTTCTCATTATTTTGTCCACCAAATTAAGCCTTAAAAAAGCTTACGTTGGCTTCTCTTTTGTATAGATCAGTGCTGCCCAATAGAACTTTCTGCAGTGGTGGAAATGTTCTAATATTCACGCTGTCCAATATGGTAGCCACTAACCACGTGTGACTGTTGAGCCCTTGAAATGTGGCTCATGCAACCGAAGAACCAGATTTTTAACTTTGTTTAATTTTAATTAATTTAAATGGAAGTAACTCCATGTGGCTGGTGACGACCATATTGGACAGGACATATTTAGCATATCCTTGTTGATTAATGAGGTCCTAATTTATTATTATGTTTCGAGAGAAAATGGAACACACTGGAACATTAATTTATTTTCATATTCCATTGATAGTCTCCCCCTTTTTCTATAGCATTTCCATCATTTCTTCTTTCTTCTCTTCCATTGTTCTTCTCTCCTTCCCTCTCTGCAAGATCTTTGATACTCGTTTAGCAGTGTGGAGGTAGGAAATCTTGAGGACATATGGAAGAAATAGTGATTGCTTGCTCACAAATGGAGAGCATTGACTACAGAGAAAGCTCAAAACTTTCCTTCTCTTTTAATCAACTCCACTTTCTAAGAGGAGGAGTTCTGTCCAAGGACAACATAATATAAGTTTGACAGGAGTATCCTCCAAGGTATGTGATATTCATGAATCCAGACTAGCTAATAAATTCTCTTCATCGTGTAAGCTAGTTTGAAATTGGTTTCTATCAACTAAAAAAGTTCTCCCTAATTCAAAAGGTTAGCATGAAGATCATTTGAATGATACATGTGAAATAGTATGGCACTATGATTACTTAAAAGATACTATTTTTTTCCCTTGAATTTCCTCTGATACTATGCATCATGATAGGCTCTTTTACTGCATTCATTCACCTAGCACATTCATGGAAATCCTATGATTCTTATATTTTCAGAAAAGAAATATACTGTAGAGTCCATGGTGCTTCCAAATGCTCTTTCTTCTATTTCTCTTAAATACTCTGATACCTGCAAGTTGTTTTTGGATTTTATTAAGTACATCATTGATATCTTCCTCTGGCTTGATGCCACGCGACAGGCTATCAGATCTGCTTCAGTTTGGTGGTTTTCATGCTGGGCACAGATGTCGGCATCTCTTTGCCTTCATTTCAGTGAATCCGATGCTACTGGCAAGACATTAGAGGTGAGCCAGAGAATAACTGGGGTTTCTCTTTAGCAAAGAAGATGTGGAAAGATCATCTCCCAGCCCTTTTCTCTATCCCAGCTGTTTTTTGGGCAGTTCCTCCATTTCGCTAATGAAACGTCAGATTTTTTTTTCTTTATTTTTCCTATTCACATGCCCCAGCATGTAGAGGGGAAGCTGAATCGTCCCACTTTTTATTACATTACTTGCTGTTTTAGCACAATACTGTGTTTGAAGTTGCAGCACAAAGAGACAGCTGTTACACAGAAGGCATATGCCCTGCCTGCCGGGAACTGACTCTCCAGATTCATCCCTGAGCTGTAGACTGTGAATCAACTTATTAGTCTTTCCTAAAAGGCAAATGCAAGTGGAAGGACTGTCCTCTTCAGTTATTCAATTGACTAGTGTTTGTCTCAGTAGTGATTTGGAATTGCAGGGTGGCAACCAAGAGAAGCTGAAAATAGACTACTCACAGCAAAGGGTAGGATATTGGAAGGTCCCAAAAGGGTCAAGGGTCAAGGATACTACACAAGATGAACAGGGAAAAAATGTAAAAGTCCTTCAAATAAGTAAATAATAAATAATTAGGATGGGGAAATAAAATTTATAAATGGGAAAAATAAGCCATCATCATACTTGCTGGAATGCTAAAAAAATATATTAATATAAAACCAAACAATTTAACATATCTTTGGACCATGTTTATAGATAAGGAAGGCCATAAGGTTGATAGTAGTGATAAGATGTTCATTTTCCTGTTGGTAATGCTTAAAGTTTATTTATTTATTTTCTAAAAGATTATTTATTTATTTATTTATTGAAAGAGATGGAGTGGGAGAGAGAGCACATGAGCAAGGGGGAGGGGCAGAGGGAGAGGGAGAAGCAGACTCCCTGCTGAGCAGTGAGCCCAACATAGGGCTGGATCCCAGGACCCAGGTATCAGGACCTGAGCTGAAGGCAGATGCTTAACCAACTGAGCCACCCAGGCACCTCAGTAGCACTCAAAGTACAGTAGGAACTCTGTGTTGTGCTAACATAACCTTATTTACCCATCATGATTTCATGAGATAGGTATTATTGATCCCACTTTACATATGAGTTAACTGAGGCTCAGAGTAGATAAAAACTTGACTACACTTGTAAAGAGTTGGAATCATACCCAGGGGTGTCTGACCCCAAGCCTATCACCTTAACCCGTGTTGTGATGCCGCTATGGAATGGTGACCCTTGTATCACCATAACTAGCAAGGCTGTGCGACTAGTCCTCCTTAGGCAGCAAGATCTAATCTCTTAGCTTCACGATCTCCTTCATGTTACCTCTTGTCTCTCTTTTTTCTGTGAGCTTCACTTTTTCTTCCTTTGTTTGGTGTCTTACTTCATTGTCTTACATGAAAATGGGGAAGGAGGACAAGAATACTTGGAGCAGGAGGAGGACATTGCTAAGTAAAGTGTTGTATGATATGTTGGATTGAAGAACGTCAGTGGGGTGTGAGAAAACTGGCAAGAGCTTGATTTATTTAGCAGTAGGGGGAAGATTGAACTATTTAATGACTAAAGAAGGATAAAGAGAACCAAAATATCTTAAGTAACAAATTTCTTTGCTTTTTTTACTTGCTGTAAATAAATAAATATTGTTTAAATAAATATTGGTTCTTTTAGGGGTTTGATAATAACTCAATATTGTTGTGCCATCTGAAATTATTTTTCCTAGAGCACTTTTAAAGATTTTATTATGAACATGAAAAAAAAGATTTTATTATGGAAGTGAAGACATACTGTATGACTGGGTAGCTCTGCTGGGAGTGATTTGGGGGGAAAAGTGGCTTAGGATTTGTTTCTTTATTGTGATTATTTTTTGGGAAGAGGTTAACTTCTTATTTTAGAAGCAAACCATTCAGTCTTTCAATTTCTCAATCTCTGTAAGAGTAAATGTTGTCAACTTTCAGAGTGTGTTTGATTTCAGATGAATATCCTGAAGCTTTGGAATTGAAGATAAAAAAATATTCTTGTGGACAAAAGATCTTGATTTTTTCTGTGTTTTTTTTTTAAATTGAGGTAGAATTCACATAACATAAAATCCATGATTCTAACCGCTGTAAAGTATATAATTCATTGGCTTTTAATAAAGCCAATGAATTATAATAAATTAAATTAAATAATTTAATTTAAATACAATTAAAAATATTGTATTGTAAATACAATATTTACAATGTTGTAAAACCGCCATTACCACCTACTTTCAGAAAATTTTCATGTTCCTAAAAAAGAAACTGCAATACCTATTAAGCAGTCATTCCCCATTCTCTCTCCCACCCCCAGCCCATGGGGACCATCAGTTTGCTGTCTCTGTGAATTTGCTTACTTAAGATTATTCATATATGGAATTTATATATGGAATTATACAATATAAGGCCTTTTGTGTTTGGTTTCTTTTACCTAGCATGTTTTTACAGTTCATCTATGTTGTGGTATGTACTTTCATGCTTTAATAGAGTTAAAGAAGTCAAACTTTCCCACATAGATCAAAAACTAAAAGCATTAATTTTCATGTGATCTTGGATACAATTAGGGAGTTTTCTTTTTTCATAGCACCTGTGCCCATCCAACAACAGTATTTTATTATATTTCTAATATATATAGAGGGAGATGCTAATTTTAAACAAACATAAAAAAAATACATTTTCCTCACTAGAGTAATAAAGAGTAAAGAGATAAATAACTAATGGACACTGGAGAATAAAAGATAAGAGAAATTCAATATGACAGAAATTCAAGATAAACATAGATATTGCAGCTGAGGCTAAGACTTGTAATTGTAGTTTGAGCTTCTTGGAAGACAGTGTGACAAGGGAGTCATACCTCTGCCATCTGATGAGATCAAAGAGTTTATGTTGCTTGGCCTACACTCTGAGAGGAGTACAATATGTGGATGCTCAGATAAGGAATGCTCAATCACTTCATGGAAAATATCCTTAAAAGTTCACAAACATGTTCTTCCCTCAGCTGCCATTTGCCTTGACCCATTTGTCTGGTTGTCCAGTGCCCACATGAGCTTTTTCAACAGTTGAAGGATTTTCAAGATTGCTTTCCTTTGCCAGGACACCACCTCAACCCCAGACCATATCCCTCATCTTGGGTTGATCGGTCCCACGTTCTAGAGTTCACCAGACTTGTAATAAGCAAGTTTTGTTTCATTGAGTTGAGTTTTGTACGTTTACTATGTAAACTGTGCTAACTAAGGAAGCTGAGATACTAAAATCAGCCGGGACATGGTCCTTGTCCAGGAAGAGTTGATATTCAGTGGGAGAGAGCAACAGGTAAACAAGCTAGAACAATGCATCACCGTGAGGGACCACAGCACATGCAGGGGAAGACACAGTGTGCTCAGGCTCCAGGGCAGTCTAGTGTCGTTGTGGAGTTGTGTCTTCCTTTCATCTCTAGCAAGTCAGAGAGTAAGGAATAAGCCAAAGACAAACCACAGGATTCATTCAGGACCACTTTTTGTTTGTTCACCAGACCTATGACTGACTTTCTCCCCTTCTCTCCAATCACTGGTTTGATAGTCCAGCTTTTGCAGAACAATCTCAATATTCCTCATGCTGTTTAGCACGTGTATCCCTTTATATTAGTCAGTACCTCAGATACTCATCTTCTCTTTAACTTTCCTGTTGCAACTCTTTTTTTTTTATTCCAACTCTTCCTCTAACACATTTTCTTTAATTTTTGTTTTAAAGATGTTATTTATTTATTCATGAGAGACACACAGAGAGAGAGGCAGAGACACAGGCAGAGGGAGAAGCAGGCTCCACGCAGGGAGCCCCATGTGGGACTCGATCCCAGGACCAGGATCCCGGGTCACACCCTGAACTGAAGGCAGGTGCTCAACTGCTGAGCCACCCAGGCGTCCCATCTTCTAGCACAGTTTCATGTGCAGGATACTCGACATAGAGCCTGACATATTTTAGACTCTCAATGCATTATTAAATGAATATGTTAGCACTTAGTGTAGTATTTAAATGTTCTCTGGAGTCTGAAATCCTCGGGTTCTATACCTGACTCCATTACATGTCAGCTACTAGTTAGTAACCTCGGCAAGTTATTTAGCTTTTCTGAGCTTCAAGGGCCTCATCTGTAAAATCAGGATAAAAATCACCATTTTATAAGCATAAGGCTATGCTAGCATGCAATACAATGATTATATGTGTCAAATGCCTGGCTTATAGTAAATGCTTAATAAATACCTGCAACTCAACATCTATTATTGCAACTCATCTTGAAATTCTCTGGACTATTGTTCACACTTTTGATCGATTAGAGGCTCTTCTATGGTAAAATTCATTACGTTTGAGTCTAATTTTTTGGTTAGCAGCAGGATTTAATGTTTTCTTTTTGTTAAATTTTGTATTTATATTTGTCTGGAATAATAAAATTCTAGCGGTGTCTCCCTTATTATTATGAAAATAAAATAAATGAATGAAATTATGTACTTATTCATATAATTCATCTATTATGTAGGAGACACTAGGTAGTTTACCCAAGATACAATGGTGAACAATATAGACAAAAACTCCTGCCCTCTTGGATCTTACATCCAGTACTTACCGGAGCTAACATGTATAAAGGGCTTATCTCACCTGCCAGGAATTTCCCAGAGCTCTTTATAGATATCACTTCATTTATGATACCACTTATATATGGAATCTAAAAAAAAAAAAAGAAACATTAATAAAACACTGGAGTAAAATGTCAGGGGATAGGAATGGGGGATAAGATTGAGTTTAAGAGCACAAACCTGTAACAAATACTAAAATAGCCATAAATATTTAAAGTACAGTTTATTGAACATAGACAAAAATATTGTACTTTAAGTATGTGTTTTTAATATCATTACAAGGATAACCATATTACAATATATAAATGCATCAAGAAACAGGAGGTATACCTTACATATACACAATATTACAAATTTACCCAAGAAAAACTGCATGTCAAATATATCCAATCAAAAAAGTCACCTCATTATGAAGGAGATTATATTGTTATCCCCGTTTTTACAAATAGAGAAACCGAAGCACAAAGAGACCAGGCATTGTGTCCAAGATCCTTTTGTGTTGCAGTGAGTGACAGTTGAGAATTTAACTCAGGCAGTTTGGTTCCAGAGCCATGCTTTTATGCTCTTATTCTATGTAAATGAGTTTCAGGTAGTGAGATTTGCTGAAAAGGCAAATAAGGGGGAAAATAGGACAGCTTTTTGCTTAACTAATGTTGACCGTCATCAATTTGATACCAAAGGGTAACTGAATAGAGAATTGAAAGAAGAAAAAAGCCCTTATAATCAAGATGGCTAGAGAGTACTTGGCTTTAAAAAAATGAAAGAGCCATAAACATCTAGGCTCTTTCTTCAGTGCCTCTGAAAGACAGTTAAAATAAAATCCCAATAATGTTATTTTTAAAAGGGTAGAAAACCTCTCCAGAAAGCACTAACTACCCTGTGAGAATTGAGGAGGCCATTAAGGTAAATGCCCAGACGTCAATTTGCATCTGAGAAAAGGTTTTCAATACACAATTGTCTTCTTGCTTCATCTGTACTGGTGACATCATCTGCCTGTGATGAAAAAAGCCTCCAAACTGCAAAGATGGGATTTAGCCCACAATGGAGTCTCCATCTTTTATTTCTGTGCAAACCTTAATATTTATCAATGTGAATCACATACACATACACAGCAGAATGCCTGGGGTGGATTAGGTGCTTGATATAAGTTTATCTTATATTTTTATTTTAGGCAAATTCTAGATAAAAATAACATTTTAGTGAAAGACAAAGCCATCACATTTTATAATAGTTGTATTTAAATCCATTTCCAAAATTATGTTCTTCCCATCTTCCCTGCCAATGTAAGTTATTCCATTATTTTAAAAAAACTAGAAATAAATTTTATTGTAGTATGACTTAATTTCCTTTCCCCACCATCCCATACCTTTACTTTGCACCAGCGTCTTCATATTTATTGCATATTTATCACTCCATCATTTTATATGTCACGCTTAAAACTGGCTTAGTCAAGGAAAACATCCCCAACAAGCTCAGGTCCAGGTACAGTTTCTTCTTTGAACTCTTTTTGTATGATTGTCTAGATTTCTTAACAACCAGATGAGCAAGTCTAATGGGGAGTGCTAAAAAACATAATTTATCCGAGTAAATTTGAAGATCAAATTGGTTTCGGGCAGCCTGGGTGGCTCAGTGGCTTAGCACCTGCCTTCAGCCCAGGGCCTGATCCTGGAGACCTGGGATCGAGTCCCACATCAGGCTCCCTGCATGGAGCCTGCTTCTCCCTCTGCCTGTGTCTCTGCCTCTCTCTCTCTCTGTGTCTCTCATGAATAAATAAATAAAATCTTAAAAAAAAAATGAAAAGATCAAATTGGTTTTACTAAATGATTCATGAGCTCTTCCGAGTTGCAGAAAGGGATCCAAAGAGTATGAAAAAGAGGGAAATTATCAGCAAGGAATGCATTGTTTTGGGCAAGATCCCCTTCCTAAGGGCAATAGGGGGGTCTTTTGGGTGGGATATCTTCACTAGTGCTGACCAGGTGATTCCATGTTGACTGGTTAAAATATTCCTAGGGGTAGAAACCGCAGTTCAGGTCGGTATTCAGTCTTGGTTTGTTGACTCTGGGTTTAGCACCACTGACTCCATTTTAGGCCTGCATGTCTCCATTTAACGGGGGAAGCTGCTGTGAAGCATAAACAAATGCAAATATGAAATAGAGGGCTTGGCTGTCATCAAGGAGTTAAGACAAACAGTTGCAAGAAGTTTTCAAAAATGCAGTTGATTTGGTTATACGTGGGTGTTGGAGGCAAGTTAGAGACCAAAAGGGTAGCATGTATAACAATGCTTCCAGGAATCAGGAGGCGAGTTGCTGAGATTCTGGTTTCAACCCAACACAAAGGCAAGAAAAAAACTAAAGAATGCAGCAAATCAAGTGATGCAGGAAATAAGGAGATGGACTAACACGGATGCATGTTTTTGTTTGTTTATTATTCTCTTTAATTGCGCATTTTGAGAGCTGTCCTGAGCCTAGCATTCTGTTTGTACTCTACCCTTCACCTTCATTGCACAATGAGCAGAAAGCAGGCTTCTAAATTAACAGGCTCCAAAAATAAACTTGACTCTGTTGGATGACTTTGGGCAAATCACCTACCTCCTCTAATCCTATCCTTTTATTTCCAAATGAGAAAAATATGAATTATCTTACAGTTTCACTTCAGACCCTCAAATGTTAGGTTACTTCTCTTTTATCAGAATTCTTCTCTTCTTGTTTCCATAATGCCCTCAGGGCCTTTGTGAAAGTATTACATGTGTTTAAGCAAAAAGTAAGTAAATTGTGCCATCATTCCACATATGCTTGTCTTATCCCTAGGGAGCTTGCCGAAGCTCTCTGGGGATGGAAATTATGTTCTGTTCCTTTTTTTTTTTTTTTTTTCTATCTCAGGATTCTTTGCACTGCGCAGATACTCAATATATCTTGTTTGATGGTGATTGACAAGAACAAATTCAATTGCTCCGCTTCACCTTTATGAAAGATGCTTGCCTCCACTGGAATTCTGCATCCATTAGCTGTCCCTTCCCTTCTGTGAGTTGTGTTGAAGCTAAACTCTTAATAGTTGCTGTATTTGATTTCTGAGAGATAGAACAGAGGATGTTTTTGAGGGTGGGGATAAGATAGAGACCTTTATTCTGGTACATTTTTTTTGTCTCCTAACTAACCACTAAACCACAAGAACTGAGCTAGATTCCAGTGCCTTAGAGACTTTTATGCTTTTGGTTTAGCTTAATGGCTTAATGAATGTCAGCATCCTACCTCATATTTTCTTTTATCTTTGTTGTAACTCAGTCTTTATTGAATCTACCTATCTGACCACTCAATTCATTAAAGGTAGATCTGAAAGCCCTATGTTCTCTTCACTGAAACCCTACACCCTTATTATGAAAAATAATGGGAATTATATACCCCTGAGAATATATAATTGGGAAAAATAGTGCCCCTGGATCAGATACATTCAGCTTCAAAGCCTAGCTTGATGATGCATGTATCAGTTATTATTGCCCCAAACCTTAGTGGCTTAAAACCACTATTTCATTTTGCTCTTGATTCTGTGGATCAGAAATTTAAGTAGGGTCTGGCTGAGAGGTTCTCACCTGGGATCCCTCATGCAGTTGCAGTTGGATGTTGTTGGGGGCCATGGTCATCTGAAGGCTCAGCTGGGCTGGATGTTCTGGATGGTGCACTCGCATGACTGACAGTGGATGTTGGCTGCTGGCTGGAAGCTCAGCTCAGCATATCCAAGGAGCACCTATGTGTGACCTCTCCAGTGTGGCAGTCCTGGCGAGGTTGGAACTCTTACATTGTATCCCCAAGGTTAGTGTCGCAAGAGAGCAAGTCAGAAGGTGCATGGAACCTACCATTGTAAGTCCAATAGCATCACTTCTGTCATCCTCTGTTGGGTAGAGCTGGTAAAAGATTTCTCAGAAAAAAAGAGGAGGAAACATAGACTCCACCTCAAGGTTTCATTGTAGAAAAACATATGGAGGCGTTGTTGTGACTATCTTTAGAAAATGCAATATGCCATACCCTATGACTTTGATTAAAGTGCTGATGCATTTTGAGTCTCAGTTTCCTCATCCCTAGAATGGTGATAATTTGTAGGGAATTTCATGGCAATCCAATAGATAGGTACATGTTTGCTAAACATTTTTCTCTGAAAAGTTGGACCATTGATACAATTATTTGGGATCACAAAATCCATTTTATTTGCAGGCACTTTGGACCTTTAGGCATGTCCATGAAGCCTGTCTTTGCAAAGATAATTCTGAGATTGTTTCTGCATTTTCATATAGAAAGGGCTTTCAAATCCATTGTGACTGTAATATATCCAAATACTCTAGTTCTCTAATGGAACATTCCCTAACAGACTGTCATATCTAGTGTAGTTAACTGTCCAAATTTAATTATTATTCAAGCAGTGAGAGCTAATATACATTTTCTTGCAAAGAACTTGGCTTTGGTGCCTATTGGTTTGTGCCAGGCAATAGGTTATTACTGTAATAGGAAAGGAGTCCTGACTGTTACCCCAGTTCCAGGATGGAGCATTTTAGGATCATGATTGTTGGGATTATTTCCAGTGTTGAAGTTCAAGCTGACCAAGTCTGGGAATTGTGCTTCCAGAAAATGAGCTCCCCACTCCCATTTCCACCCCAATTAGCAGCCCACAGGGCCAGCTCTCTTCTTCAGTTATAATTAAGAGGAAAGCAAACAGTACAAATTTGCAATGATCTTTTATGTCATATTTATTTTCTTATGAATTATTCAATGGCTTACCATCCAAATTTAGTTAACATATCTGCTAATTTGAAGGTGGGGAGGACTCAGACCTTCACATTCATTTATTTAATGGGCCTGCCTTACTGAAAATAAAAAGTTCTCCATGTAAAGGTTCTCGACTGTTATCAACAGTGTGTATTAGGACAGCATCACTATTGTAATATGCATAAATGTCCAGTTACACTAAAACTGAAAAGGGGGAGGCCTGAAGAAGAGAAAATTATGTTTTGAAAAATAACCATGTGGGTAAAGTTTTAAACAAACCATGCAAATACATAGATATTCAGGAAACTCTTATGCAAGCTCTGCTTTTCCTCATTAGTTGTCAGGCTCAACATAGTGAAAATTTTTCATAGCTTATAGACCTCTCTTTACAAAATTGCGGCAGAACTTACCTGATTTAATTGGTTCGCTTCGTGAGCAATGTATGCTTACAGAAACTAAAGAGACTTTAGTGGTGCCATCACACTGCACCCAATTTTCTGTTGTTTTGCAGAAGCAGTTCAAGAGTGTGCATGAAAAGATCCAAAGAAAGATGCATATGTTTTACTTTAAAAAAGAAAGAAAGAAAAGGTTCTTTGTACATAGAACTAACTTTCTAATTGGTTGTTTGGTAGAAAGCTTGAAAATTAAAATGAAATGAAAGGCATATTAACGAAAGTGCTGGCTATCCACCTGGCGTGTGCATTGCATTGTTGTGGCATACATCTAAAATATCATGATCTTTTGGATATTTCATAGGATAGAATGAATCTCTTACCTTAGTCGGATTACATTCCTCTTGAGAATACAGATCCCAAATGGAAAGTTTAAGAATGCTTTCTAGACATAAACTTTTTTTTGTAAACCTGGATCATTTTTACAAATTGGGCCCTGTGCCATAGGATGCATCATATCCTAACAATCTGAGTTCAGAGGAAGAAACAAGCCCAAGACCGGCATATTTTATTCTTCCTAAAACCAAAAATCTTAAATTTAAATCACTGCAAATGAGTGTTTGGGAATATTTCCCAGCTGTTTAGTTTCAAGACAGAAAGGAAGTGCAGTTTATGGGCAAAAAAGTGAAGAAGTCATTTAAAATTCTGTTTCATTATAAATGATGTCTCTGGGTCTTAAATGCATAAGGAAATGTTACATATTTAACATCTCTGATGTCTGACATTAAGATAAAGTAGTATATCCCAAACCACATGATCTTGGACCATGATATAGCAAGAAGGGTAATGCAATTTCACGTTTTTCTTTTGTTAACCTTTTGTGCCGACTACTGTGCTAGGTGATCTGATTACGTTATCTCATTTAATCTTTGCCATCCTGTAATTGCTATTTGTTATAGCTGGCAATTCAGCAGGCTAAATTCTAAAACGTTAATTCCAAAGTAATAATTTCAAATTTACTTTTCTTCCTAGCTTAGGGACACATTACACTTAATTACATTGTTAGGCTTATCTTAAAATTGTATTTCCTTTCCATGGAAACTATCTAAACAGGCACTTCTAATTCTAGCTCATGAGCTGTCCATGCAAAGTTTTATTTGTTGACTTGATTGAAATTGTAAGCATATGAAAGCCTTGGCTAAAACTGGTCCTATGTGAATTGTGGGAAACATGAAATGCAGAGCTTTCCAAAGAAGCATAATCAATTTCAGAGGCAATTAATACAATTGGACAAGAAATTAGCCTGGAAAAAATTGAGCAATACCAAAACAAAAATGATAGCTCTGAGCCCTTGCATTGTGCTAGCAGCATCAAATATGTTATTGTTAATTTTCATAAAGTCCCTGAAAATTAGGCATTGTTATTCTTATCATATAAATGATAAATGGCCTAGAGGGATCAAGAACTTTGTTCAAGGTCACATAATTGATAATAAATTTAATTAGCAGTATATAGCTTTGAGGATTCTTTACTATCTCCTGTGCTTGGTTATCAAGGGGAACACTCACTTTGAACATAGAGATATTAATATTTGAGTCTTAATATTTGAAGTAAAATATTTCAAAATGTTGAGATAGACTGAGAACGAGAAAATCAATCCAATTGATCAAAACTGTTGAATGTGAAAATGGTAAAACGAAAATCCAATGATATTACAACTGGTTCCATTAAGGGAGGTAAAGATTCAGGAGAGATTAAAATGGTAATTTGGCAGTTGTATCATCAACACAGATGAAATCTAGTCCCCAGGTAACTCTGCCTTGCATTATCTGATTTGCTGTCTATTTTGATTAAATTATACCAAATAATTGCCAAATCTTCTCTTCAGTGTATGTTGCACAGACAGCTGCAAGGGTAACGTTGAACTAGAAAAGCACTGAAGAGAAATGATTGGATTTTTTTTCTTGTCCACGAAGGGATCTGATTAACTGTGTAGAACGTTTTTGCTTCTGTGATCACTGCCTTAATATCAGAGTAGGTGCTCGAGGTATAATGCCGACACCTACAAACGCTGTGCAGTTAACATACATGCTTGAAGCGTGTCAGTGTAACGAAAAGGTGTTAAGTTGCAGCTACTGGAATTGAGCATGACAGCTGCCTCTTTGCATTGCCTTTGAAAACACTTTGTGGCAAAGGATGCCATGTGCTATCATCTATTTTTTTTTTTTAACATGCTGAGGAATGTTGCCAAACAAAGTGTCTTGATTTGAATTTCCCTAGAAGTAGACTTATGACAAGATGGAGCACCTGGAAAGTGATTTAAAGAAGTGCTAGAAGGGGGTGTGTGTGGCAAAAGCAAGATGGGGAAGGAAAGGCAGAAAATATAGGGTGCATGAATCAGACAATGACTTCTGTGAGCTCTGGAGTCAATCCCACTAAGGAACTCTGGGAGACATTGCGGAGTATCCCTGGGTTGTTCTACCCAAGACCTGAAGATGATGTGTCCCCAGCTCCTGCTCTTATTCCTGGAGGGCTGTTTCTAGTGCTGCTTAATACCTCGCCCCAAGGGCTTGCCCTTCGTGGGCTGCGAATGCTTGGCTAATGAGAACAATCTTTAGGCAGAGAGTTGACTGTTTTTGCCATAAAATGCGGTCGGTGAGTACAAGCTCAGCAGTGAGAGCCAAGCATTGAGGAATGGAGCGCCAGGTGTAGCTGCTACACAAAGAGACTATCAGGCGGTCTTTTATTTGTTACACTTCGACATTTTCTAAGCACCTGCTTACCTTCTCTGCCCTGTGAACCGAGTTAGGTGCTGAGAGATGTAAAAGCAAGGAACAAGCATCCTCTATTTATGAGGATTCACCATCTTTATAGACCCAAGCTCACCGAAGGCAGCTGCTTGTGTTTCCTTCAGTCTTCTATCACGTAATCCGAATTAGTCTGGGGCAGACAAATGGGAGGGTGGAGGGTTCGGCACCATCGACAGATCACCACACACCTTGAATCACGGGTAGAGACCTATACTCTACGCCCTATGTTCATAGCTACTTTCCCACTTAACACTGCTACGTTACGCTCTTATCTTTCTCTTCTTCTCTTAAAACAAAACAAAACAAAACAAAAAACCCCTACATTCAGGAAAGCATTTTTTCCCTGACTCTAAACCCCTATGAAATTATTACCCCCTTGTTGGCATTTCACTATTCTATCCACATGCCCCAAAGAATAATTACAAAACTATAATGTGAAAAAAAAAGAGAAACATCATCATTTTAATTGGTGAGGATTAATCAAATCATAAAACCACTACATATTAACCTCGATGAACTGTTTCAGACGCTCACCTCCAAAGTTGATATAAAGGTAACCCGAGCTCTCCCGTGAGGGCTATTCATATCCATTAATTGTTACAATACAAGATACGCCGGGTCTCAGCTGGTTGCCATTTCTTCTGTATTTGAAATGTGCTTCTCAGCAGAGATCGGAGGACACCATTGGGACTCATTTGAGTCTGACTTTCACATTAATTTTGCTGTGCTGTGAAGAGCAAAGACAAAATCAATGTCCATCAGTGATTATTCAAGGTAAAATATCTAGTGATATTGAATACCAATGGCAGCACCAGGCATAAAATTTACTTAAGGTTTGTTGAGTTGACAGCCATTTATTCCGGTCCTGCTTCATTTTTCATGTTGCACATATTTTTTTTTTAGGAAAATAAAGCAATTATAAGGAAAAAAAATAAATTCTACTTACTGACTCAATTTGCCAGAAACCAGATCTATTTCAGAATGGTAGAGAAGAATTAAAGCTGTAGGATTTTACAAACCTAACTAAGAATAATATCTTTCCCACCGGCAGAAGCAAAATATTTCACAGTGCGCATTGACACAAAACCACGTGGCTCAATTAAATTTTCATAATGAAGGCTCTTTGTAACTCGTGACTGAACTTGAAAAAAAGAAAAGCCTAGAGCTATTTCTTGGGTCCTGAATAAATATTCTTAAACTGAATACGTGCTCATGGCAAAAGAGCAATAATACATTTTGGTTTAAAAGTTTGTCTCAACTGTTATGCTGGAACCCATATAGACTCTCAATGATATGCTTTTGAAGAAATTACAAACAAAAAATAAATAAGAAGAAGATATTAAAAGCTTATTTATTTTTTGCTTTTATTTTTTTTAAAGATTTTATTTATTTATTCATGAGAGACACAGTGAGAGAGGCAGAGACACAGGCAGAGGGAGAAGCAGGCTCCATGCAGGGAGCCCGATGTGGGACTCGATCCCCCGACCCAGGGATCATGCCCTGAGCCCAAGGCAGACGCTCAACCACTGAGGCACCCACGTGTCCCAAAACCTTATTTATTTTTATCATGCTTGAGGCTCCAATGTAGGTTGTCTATGTGGCATCCAAAGTTTTGGTTAAATAATCATAGAAGCGGGGATGTAGATGGGAGGAGGGTCTCTAGCCAGGCAGGGCTTGGGTCAACTTGTCAGATATTCTTTCCCATCAAATGAAGTTGGTGGTGCTAGGTAGGTAGATACGCTCTTTCTCTTCTTTCTATCTGAACTAATATTTACACATTCAACATTGTTGAACAGAAAAAAAAAAATAAGTATGAGGCTTTTCTTTGTCTTTCTGATAGCAGCCAGTTTGAGTTGTCTATTTCTCCATTGGGTATTTTGTCGTTGTGTATTCAGTGCTTGGCATCTTGTATGAGAATTATCTTCCAAGTTCTATGCTCTAAGAATTATCTTCCATTTTTATTTTGCTGTTTCACATGAGAACTTTAGAATTTAGCCCTGACAGGTACTCACTTCCTTGTTTGTTCAGGTTTGGGGTTCCAGGAGGCCAAGGGCAATGTGCTGAATCGGATAAAGTTTTATCCTTCCCGTGTTACCTCATTTCATTTTTTTGTTTGTTTTTAAAATTCGATTTATTTAAAATGAGAGACACAGAGAGAGAGAGGCAGAGACACAGGCAGAGGGAGAAGCAGGCTCCACACAGGGAGTCCAACCTGAGACTTGATCCCAGGTCTCCAGGATCAGGGCCTGGGCTGAAGGCAGGTGCTAAACCACTGAGCCACCCGGGCTGCCCTTACTTTTATGTTATTTTATTTATTTTTTTAAATTTAATTAATTTATTTATTCATGAGAGACAGAGAGAGAGAGAGAGAGGCAGAGACACAGGCAGAGGGAGAAGCAGGCTCCACACAGGGAACCCAACGTGGGGCTCGATCCCGGGTCTCCAGGATCATGCCCTGGGCTGAAGGCAGGCACTAACCCCTAAGCCACCTGGGGTGCCCTGCCTCCTTATTTCAAAGCCCGAGGCTTGACTGGACCTTTTGGTTGGATGAGGTGGGGCTGATGATAAGCTAGAATGAATGATGCTGAGGTCATGGGAAAACATCCGAAGTTTGGGGATTCTGTTCTAATTCAAGATCGATATATACATGTCCTACGTTAGAGCTTAAAGGCCTTTGGTGGAGCCATTTTCCTTCCAGAGCATAGGTGACATGGGGCCGTACAACCTATATATTAGATAGACCCACAGTCCCTGGAGTAGGAATAGGGCAGTGGATGATGGAAAGGGTCCAGACTGCTAGGCAGACAATTGGCCTATGGGGGTGTATGCTCAGTGGATATTGAGATGAATGTAATAATATTGTACTTTTAAGGAATTCACAACATTGTGAAGGAAGCAAGTAGATCTAAAATAGCTATAGCTTTAGTATAGTAGTAAAGGAGAGGGGCCTTTACTTCGAGGAATAGAGGAAGTATTTGGAAATGTGGCAGAAAATGGCAGGATCCTTTCACATGGCTGCATTTAAGAACAGAGCTGCAGCCTCTGTATCCTCCTTAGAGAAAATTGGGACCCAAGGACTGACGTTGTTGCTTAGCAGATTCCTCTCTTCCCAGGTAGGGTAAGGATGAGAGCTTGGAAGTGTGAGATGAACAACCTATATCCTATTAAGAAGTTTTCTTCTATGCACTATGAATCCAAAATATTCGGTTTGCAATAAACGCATTCCTATCCTCTATGCTTTATTGCCACTTAGGGCATAGACCAAGTTTATTTTTATCATTTGATTTTCATGCCTAGCCTAGCACCTGGAACAAAAGGTAGGGTGCATAAGCATGTGTTGACTGAATAAATATGAGCCAAGAGGAGACAGCCTATGTCTGGGAATTTATATCTCAGTTTTGTTGCTAATTATTCTCATAACCTTGCCAATCTGCTCTGGCAGCTTCGGTTTTCGTCATGTGTAGAATGAGGGGGCACCGCTGTGTGCCCCAAGTAAAATCACTACTCACAATTTTCTTGCCTTAGTTTTGCCTATTCTTGGAGCTCAGTGTAAATACAGTCTGTACTCCTTCGGTTCTGACTTTTTTTCTCAAAATAAAATTTTTGAGATTCATCTGTGTTGCTGTTACATTGATGGTTTGCTACTTCCTAAATTGCAGAACAGTGTCTTATTCTGTATTAATAGACTCCAAATATATCATGCTGTAGGAATATACCATTCATACAATGTACGAATCAATAAGTAATTCATACAATGTGTATTCGTGTATGAATGAATATGCCATACTCCTCTTGATGAGCATTTGGGCTGCTCCCACTTCTTAGCTGTTGTGGATAAAACTGTTTTGAGTATTTCTGTGCAAGTCATTAAGTGCCTCCTCAATTTACTTTTGTCCAGCTTCTAAAAGTTTGTTCAGTTTGATATTAGACATATTTACCCCCATCCTCGTTGCCATACAAACATACAGACCATGTATTTTCCTTTTTTTTATGTTTGTCCAGATAAAGTTTGAATACATGGACCCTCCATCAATTAAACAAGTGGACATGGTTACTTTTCACTCAAAAGGCATATTTTACAAGAGAAATACTGCATGTGTTGAGCAGAGATAAGCTCTTTTCTGTGACTAGTTCTCCTGAGTCCTTGTTTGATAGCTCTGTCTCTTTGTCAGTCTTGCCAGGTATCGATGGCTCTGTATTTGACCTTCTTGGAAGAGCCACAAGTAGGCTCAGTGGCTGGTGTCCGATGGGTACATGCAAATTGGTGCCAGAGTTTCTGGCAATGGGCCCTCGCAACAGTTGCTTTGTTCAAGGCTTACTACAGAATAGAAAACCTGTGTCACCAAAAATGGCCGCTGGCCATGTACTCGTAGATCAGTCTAGGTGCAAAATACAATCATTCCTCCAATAAATACTAGGAAAAGAGGGAATGGAAAAGTAGACTCTTGGCTAGAATTCAAATGGCTGGTAAGCTTTGAGGTAGGCACATGTCTGAACTATTGATTGGTGAAACAAGAAAGCAGATAATTGGGATTTAATATTAAGGTATCACCTGCAGGAATGACCTTCCCTTGTTTTCATTTTTTTTTTCTTGAGGTATTTCTCAAATATCTTCCACACTAGGAACTCATTCCTACCCATGGTTATAAATAAGTTGGTTGGGAAAAAGAGTAGGGCGGATATGCCATCCTAAATTCTTTACACGTGTAAGTGTGCAGCACATATATCCATATATTTCCTGTACCACACACAGATAAACAAATGTTAAGTTCAAAATTTGCCAAGTATCTGAACACATCTGTGATCCACCACAGTGAAGTGAGCAACAGGATTGCTGAAGTCTGTCCCAAATCTAAAATTCCTCAATAGAAACAGTTTGTTTTTGATCCATTATCTCTTTGTTTCCTCAGATGTCCATTCATTGTGCCATGCAAAGTCAAACCCATGTAGCTAACTTCTATTAGGGTGTCTAGACAGGGGTCTGTCTTCTTGCAAAAATATGGGTTTCTGTAACGTAGAAACCTGGCTACAAGAGGGCATGAAGGGGTAGTATGGCTCTGGAGTTTATATATTATTATTCTCATTTTCTCCATCACCTTCCATCACCTAC
Organism: Canis lupus familiaris; assembly: GCF_011100685.1. Classification (NCBI taxonomy): domain Eukaryota; kingdom Metazoa; phylum Chordata; class Mammalia; order Carnivora; family Canidae; genus Canis; species Canis lupus. The sequence goes on along the minus strand of NC_049226.1, from coordinate 89,244,412 downwards.
ACCTGCTGTGGAATTGGAGCAGTCATCATCTGTGACAAGTATAAGTTCCAGGCAGAGACTGGTATTGCCAAGACAAATTTCCCAGACTCCATTAAAAAAAAAAAAAAACAAAAAAAAACAGAAAATTACATTGTTAATTGGGGGAACAGATATCTGGAGAGTTGTGCCAATATTCTTTTATCAAACTGGCCTCTCAAAATTGGATGCGCTTGCTGGAACCGCCGGATCAGATACTGTCACTCCTCACATTCTGGGGAAGATAATTTCAGGACTTTTCAGTTAGTCTCTGTTCAACTCAAATTATATAAGATTTAAAAGAAGGTGAAACCAACCACAGTAGTTTCATTCTACTTCATGGGGAGATATCTGAACCCCATTATGACGATCTACTTTATTTTTCATCTAGAAATTTTCATCAGACACAGTGAAGAGTTAATCATCTCATAGACAAAGCAGTTAGTTACTGCAAATCTCTAAGATGAAAGGTGCTATAAAAACGTATAATGATAATAATTAGAATCATAATATTAATGATAGTGGAATTAACACTTTGACCTTCATCTTCTTCCACAGGTAAAAACATCAAAATCTGAGCATCATCCCTGAAAGTGTAGCTGAGAAAAGGCTTTTCTACGACGAATTGCTGTCGTTCTCAAAAGCAATTAATTTCCACATAAGAAAGTGTTATTAGAATTCAAATAGTTTTAAACTATAATATTAATTTGCAGGGATATTCTGGCCAATGATTTAAAATAACATTTGAAACTTAACCAATGACATTATCCTACTTACTATTCCATAGAGATAGGTGGCAAATAATAGGTACTTCATTTGAGTTTTCTTGATGAATAAATGGAAAAATGATATAAATATTGAATATTTACTAATAGTGGTATTTAAGTACCTAAAATGTTTGCTCTTAGCATACTGTTTATAGCAAATTTGGAAGGTAAATATTAAAATATATTATAAATATATAATAAATATATAACATAATATGTATAATATATAAAATATATAAATATATAATATAAATATTATATTAAATATTAAATAAATAGTATCTAAATATATTATATAAATATATAATTCATAATATATTTTAATATATTTAATAATAATATTTAATATAATATATAAATATATTATAAAACAAAAATAATTTAATAATTTAATAATTTAATCCCACTATCAGAAGAAAACATTTGTGACATGACATAATGAACATTTCCTTTTAGTCTTGTTTTGGTGAACATGTTAAAAAAATAATAGTGATTTACCTCAGTGCATAATTTGTATATTGCTTACTCTAGTTAACCAGTTTTCAGTTGCTACCTTAGATCTTTGGATTATAAAGACAAACTATTTTAGTTCACTTAAGGGAAATAAACCAACCAACGAAAAAAACCACAGGAGGCTGTGTATTCTTGAATGGCAGCGCTGACCTGGATTAGGAACTGAGAACTGTTGGAGGGGGAGGTAGCTCCGGTCTGCTTTTCTCTCTCCCTCTCGACTGCTTTATGGACTCTCTCCTTCCTTCTGTAAATCTTCTCTCTTTCCTTCATCATCTGGCTCATCCTTGCTGTAGCTTCTAGAAGAAGCTCCAGAAGAAGCCAGTTTAATTTGGCATAATTGTTTACCATTACCGTTATTGAATAAGAGAGAGATCAGTTGTCTGTCACTCCTTAGCTGGCTCATGAGCCCCTCTTGGATCGGGTTCCACCTCTAGTTTGTTCAGTGCAGTGTATGTACAACAGCCTTACTTGATTTCACTAAGTTGGCATTTCTGGGCAAATTACTTTCTACTGAAAGGACAAGTTGAATAGAAATGCCCAGCGTATACCGTTTACCATGTCGATGTAAACTCTTTATTAACATTCATTCATTCAACAGATATTTATGGTCTACCATGTGCCAACACTGCTGTAGGTGCTGAGGATACATTGATAAACAAACTAGACAAGGATCCTTCTCTTCCTGGGCACTGTTATCTGTTGGGCAGATATTAACAGTAAACAGAATGATTGAATGAATAACAAAGTGTGTTAGATGAATAACATAGCATGTCGGATAATAAGTGCCAATGAGAAAAATAAGATAGGGAAAGACATTATGGAGAAAAAAAAAAAAAAGAGGGAGAGAGAGTCCCTGTGTTGGCAGTGAAGGAGGAGGGGGTTTTTGTCATTTTTTTTGGTTGGCCAGACAAGTGCTCTGTGAGATGAAACTTGACTCAAGATCTGAAGAAGGTAAAGGAGTCGGCCCTATAATTTAAACTATATTTGTATTGCTTTTGTTAATCTTTGCAATAATTATTAAAATTCATTAAAAGTGAATGTTCCAGGGACCATTCTATTCTGTGGCCCAAAATGACCAAAATGACCAAGGATTTTGTGCCTATTTCTCAGTCCTCAGACAACCTATTTGAGTTAGGTACTCATCTTACTCTTCCATTCGCAGATAAGAAATTGAAGCACAAAGCAGGATCGGCTGCTTGCCTGTGGTCTTTAAGTCAGTAAGCAAAAGAATCAATAGTCAGATTCCGGTTCCATTCATGTTGTTGCAAAGGGCAAGATTTCATTCTTTTTGATCACAGAGTAATATTCCAGTGTGTGTGTGTGTGTGTGTGTGTGTGTGTGTGTGTGTGTTCACATGTATATGTATATATACACCACATCTTCTTTATCCACTCATCAGTCAGTGGACATTTGGGCTCTTTCCATATTTTGGCTATTATGGGCATTGCTGCCATACACTTTGGGGGTGCATCTGCTCCTTTGAATTGCTATGTTTATATCCTTCGGATAAATACCTACTAGTGTAATTTCTGGGTCATAGGGTAGTTCTACTTTTAAGTTTTTGAGGAACCTCCATAGTGTTTTCCAGAGCTGCTGCACTGGTTTGTACTCCCACCAACAGTGCAAAAGGTTCCCCTTTTTCCATACCCTTGCCAACACCTGTTGTTTCCTGAGTTGTTAATTTTAGCCATTCTGACAGGTATAAGGTGGTGTCTCATTGTGATTTTTGATTTGTATTTCCCTGATGCTGAGTGATGTTGAGCATCTTTTCATGTGTCATTTTAGCCGTCTGGATGTCTTCTGCAGTCCTGCTCTTAAATGCTCTTGCTGCTCTTCCCATGACATGCTGATCTTTTAAAAAAATAAATAAACCTACAACTATACAAAGAAGAAAGATAAAAATCAACACAAATTCCTCATTCAAGGTGTGCAAAAAAAGTGATGCATTTTGATTAATATTTCACTTGTATACCTTTCTATGTCTCTTTATGGACATCAATGATTGTGAATATTTTACCCAAATAAAACAGTATGTAGAGTGTACTGCCTTTCCACTCAGATATATGTCATGGGCCTATTTCCAAGTCAATAAACATAGATCTATGCCATTATTTTTATTGAATTTTGAATATTTCATCATATGGATACATTGCTATTTAGTTAGGCCATTTGTCAATTATTGAACATTTAAGTTATGGAAATCGGTCTGTGGTTTTTATCTACTCTCACTCTCTGCAGCCATTCCTAACAGCTGATATGAATCCCAGAAGATCAATATGGCCCTTCAGCAATTAGTACCCATTATGAAGATGACTTGAAAGAAAAGACAACTATTATAGAAATAGAAATTAATTAGGACTTTGATAACCAATGTTTTAGGGTTTTTTCAATTCAAAACATAAAAGCTGACTTTTCCCTAGTCTTCTGCTTATAGAATATATTGATTCCAGTTTTGGGTGTTGGGCAAGTCCATTTATGGTAGGATATTTTTTTAAATTTAAAAAAAATTTTATGGTAGGATATTAAAACAGAATTGAGCATCACCTCCTCTGGGAAGCATTCCAAGCTATCTTTGTTAATTAAGTAAGGTACCCCATATCTGAGCTCCTGTAGCTGTCTGTCCTTACCACTCCCTATTGTCACACTTAACATGCTTTATTTTAGTATTGTTCCACTTGTCTGTTCTTTCCACCAGACAATAAAATCATTACATGAAAAGTATGTTTCCTTAATTTCTGGGTTTCCAGCACAAAAGCCACAATTTCCAATATATAATATATACTTTAAAATTGTCTTAGAAGAGAAAGGAAGACTTGAAGAGGTGAACAGCTTAGCTTCGTTATTAGAGATGGGCAGTGTGTTGAAAGTGAAGGTTGAAGAAAGAGCAAAAATCAAGGAGAGGAGGGACGGCTGGGTGGTTCAGTGGTTGAGTATCTGCCTTTGGCTCAGGTTGTGATCTCAAGGTCTTGGGATCGAGTCCTGCTTTGGGCTCCCCGCAGGGAGCCTGCTTCTCTCTCTGCCTATGTCTCCATCTCTCTCTGTGTCTCTCATAAATAAATAAGTAAATAAATAAATAAATAAATAAATAAATAAATAAATAAAATCTTGATTAAAAAAAATCAAGGAGAGGGGAGAAGAAAAGCTGAAAGACAAAATATGTGAATAGAAATAATATTGTTATTGTTGACTGAACACTATTGTTCCAGTTAAATGTATTAATATATTTTGAGAAGAACTAAGTATTTATGCCAGGGACAGTATATTCATTTACTAAATTACAAACAGTACTTAGAAAAAATCTACTTGGTATATTGTAGTAAAATTTATAGAACAACTGTTTTCACAGGCTGTGAGTTCAATTTCTTGATACAATCGGTAGATATAATTCACTTAAAATATCTATTGAAGGTCTGCTCTGTGCATGGTAATATATTAGATAGTGGACATTTAGCTGTGAACAATTCAAGCTCTGGTCCCCAGAAGGACACGGTGGAATAGGATATTCAGGGCATAGTGTGATAAGTAGATTTATAGAGATTTCTGTTGTACAAGCCTGTATATTGTGCAAAAACCTCAGAGGAGACTCTTCAGGAGTATCCCAGGAGCTTTAGAGAGGAAATGACATCTTGGTAGTGTGGTAATAGAGTGTAGAGAAGGGAGAAAGAAAAGTGGATGTGCCTCAAGAGGGAGGCAGATGCCAGATCACGGAAGATTCCACGTACCAAGCTTGGGCTTTACGCTGCAGATGATGAGGAGCCAGAGAAGAGGTGACCAAATTGCTTGGAGCCTCATCGGCTGCCTAGAGATTGGTAATTATAGGAGAGACAAAGAAAAACTTGATGAAGCAGCTACTTCTTTATGCTAATTGGCAAGTCTTTGGGGCAAAGTGAATCTTAATGTGAAAAGAATGAGATGCCCAGACCTCGAATTTCCCTCATTAATTCAGATCGACCTCTTTGGGATTCTACAAACAAGAAGGTCCACAGATATTGGTGGCTCCTCCCAGGTCAAAACTGATTAAGTGACACAGGATGGACTTAGGGGCAAGTTTTATGAAATCACCACTATTAGCACTGAAGGAACCTGAGCCTGCTCTGTGCAACTCCTCTGTAAGACGCGTCTATAAACAGGCCAAGGCGTGGGCTCTTCCTACACACGTAGCTCAGCTGTTTTTAAAAGAGTACATCCAGTATAAGATCTTTTTAGAATTTAGAAAGTTCTAAGGGTGAGCCAAAGTTCTGTCTAATATAATTGTCTAATGTAATTGTCCTAGTCCTTTCCTCCCAAACCCCACAGATCCCAATGCATTGCATTTTCCTGGATAAGTACCACTAGGTCCTTCAACCTAATGGCATTTCATGGTTTTATATCTTCCTTCTACCTTTGTTTCTTTTTTTTTTTTGTAAATTTATTTTTTATTGGTGTTCAATTTGCCAACATATAGAATAACACCCAGTGCTCATCCCGTCAAGTGCCCCCCTCAGTGCCCGTCATCCGGTCACCCCCACCCCCCTCCCCTCTCCCACCCCTAGTTCGTTTCCCTACCTTTGCGTCTGTAACCTTACCTATGCCCTTCCTCTGATTGCGTCCCGTTTGGGTCACGTGCCTTTTAAACTGTGGGATCCAGAGTTGTAGTCTAAGATCAAGATTCTCACCATTGTTGGCACGAAAGTGAGACATCTATAACCCTCAGGAGCTAAGATGGAAAAATAAGGCACTAGTGCATTTGCATGTTGGATATAGATCTGGGAGGAGAGAAGTTTTCAGAGGCAATTTTCTGTGCGGTATTAACATTTATTCAATTCTGACCTTTGAGCTATAGGCAACGAGAGGCCGTTTTTATAAGTTTTTCTTCCCTAATGGTGATTTTCCAGGCATGAAGGTGCCAGCAGGGGCTGGCAAATAACACAGCCAAGCTTTTCTCCTATTCCCTTCACCTCCTGGACATCTCATGAAGCACTCTTCTGTTTGATCAATTCTTTTCCACCTAGGAAGGAAGAAGCCTATGGGGCCTGCCTTAGCAAGGCTTCCCAGAGGCTCCAAATGAATATTGAGCGGCTCCCTACAAACTTGCTAGTCTGGTAAAATGTAACAGGAGTCAAAAAGTCCTGAAATGCTTAATGGCAAGAGAAGAGGAAGGATCTTATATCTTATCAAGAGTTTGGGGCGGCTTTCTGCAGGCGCCATATTTTTAAATAACATTCTGATGGGACAAACTCACCAATCTTGTAGGGCATGTCTTACAAGGTATGACTTGCATTTACGCTTTTATTTTTTTTAAATTGAGTTTTTGTTTCCAGGTTCTTCTCCATTTATTTTATTTATGGAAATATTTAATATTTAAGAAACATATTTATGTTTATTTCTTTAGCAACTACTATGTGCCAGACCCTATGCCAGATGGTTGGAATATAAATGTTAACAGGGAAATTATGGTTCCTTCTCTGATGAGATTTATATTGCACGTGGAAGACGCACACAGACGCAGATACACACACGGAGAGGGAGAGAGCACCTGAGGGAGGTTGAATAGGTATCCACTGTGCTCAGCACTTTGAAGTAGACAAAGAGGTGGAGGCGTAAGAACATCAGAGGTACCTCGGGGAGGACGGCCAGAGGATGCCACACTTAGGCTGACGGATTAGAAGAAGGCAGCTATTTAAAGATCAGTAAATGGGTTGGCTAGGGCTGCTGTAACAAAGTACCCCCAACGGGGTGGCTTAGAACAACTGGACTTTATTGTGTCATAGTTCTGAAGGCCAGGCGTCTATGATCAAGGTGTCGGCTGGGCCTCACTCCGTCTGAAGGCCCTGGAGAAGGATCTGTTCCGGGCTTCCTAGCTTTTGGCAGCTGCCGGCATTCCTTGGTTTGTGGATGGCCACTTCGTCCTGTGTCTCTTCACCTTGTCTTCTGTGTGTGTGTCTGCCTCTGCCCACATTTCCTTCTTTTATATAGACATTAGTCATTTGGGATTAGGAGCCACCTAATGACCTCCTGTTAATTTGATTACCTCTGCGATGGCCTTCTCTCCAATGAGGTTGCATTCTCAAGGAGTGGGGTTAGGACTTCAATATATGAATTTGCCTGGGAAGGAGGGGGGCACAATTCACCCCCTAACAAGCAAGACAGGCATCATTCCAGGGAGGAGAAACACGTGTTCAAGTCCCTAGGCTAGAATGGAACCTGGAGAGTTAGAGAAATGGAAGGTCGGTATAGAGTGGGCAAGGGAGACCAAGAGAGGGGACCCTTTGGCAACTACAAAAACATTGACACGAATACTTCATTCATTTTTGCTACTAACACCTGCTGCAGGACGTTTTGAGGAACAGAAATCGTTAAAATAGTTTTGTCTTTTCCGGTCTGTAGTTCATGGAGTGCAGCTGAGGATGGGGGTGTAGAACCCTGACTGGTCATGGGAGTTGCCGACTTAGAAAAATTAATTTTCTCGTAAGTCAGATTGCCACTTTTGTGTCCCCTGGCTGCACCAGGAACCACAGGAGCCATCCTGTGAATCATCTCCAAATAAAACTGTGAAAGACAGCAGGACGTGGACTTTGCACCGTTCGGAGTCAGATGCCAAGTGGCCTCCTCCGGGGATCACACCACTCTTCTGGCTGCTAGGCTTGTGTTGAGAAGGCTGGGTTTTGAATGCAGTGGAAAAGGACACAGAAGGGGTGAAAATGAACATTGTGGAATTATGATCTCACTTCCACCAAATTGCTTTGGGCTCAGTATATTTAAGAAATTGGACTTTACGTCATCTGTGTCTTCAGTTTGACTACCCTGATCCCCAGGGTTATTGATGCAAATGCATTTTTCATGAATCTGTATTTATCTTCTTGATGATGTTATTTCTATTTCCTTCACCCCGTCTTAATCTACTGTCAAGCATGGAAGCTTCTATTTCTTATTTTATCTCACACACTTGAGCCCTGGGCCAGACTCCCTCTCACTATAGTGATTAAATGGAACTTGTTTTTAATTTTTTTGAATTTCATGTATACATCCTTCCTTTAATCCTTAAACAACTTTGTAAGGGAGGTAGCTTGACTTCATTTTAAAGATAAGGAGGCTGGAGTGTAGAGAATCCAAGTGGTAGTGAGACAGTGACAGTATGTAAAGTTCTAACAGCATGAACTAGGGGCCACCTGCTTAGGTTCAAATCCCCGCCATTTACTGGCTGTGTGGCCATAAGCTAGTTACTAAACTTCTTTGAGTCTCAGTTTCCTTACTCACCAATGAAGGTGGTAATACTTACCCCACAGAGCTAATATCAATACCAAATAAGTAAATATGTCTAAGGACTCGGTCCAGCGTCTGGAATGTAGTATGTACCATAAACCGGGTATGAGTCCCAGTTGTAGAATTTGCCAGCTACGTGCTCTTGGGAAAATTCTTTCATTTTATTAAATCCTCATCCCTAGTGTTTTGTCTATCAACCACTATGCCAAAGCACTAATATGACGAGCAGAGGTGACATTCCTTGTTGAGGAATTGGACACTGTATCTGGCCTAATGAACATTGCCCAAGATGAAGTCAGGATGCGAAAAAATGTGTGTAGTTTTGTAAATTAAGGTACAGAGTTTGGATTTTATTTGAAATACACTAAGAAAGCATTGGAAGACTACCTAGAAAAGTGACGTGTTTTAAACTTTAAAAAGTCTACTTTAGCAGTTGTGCTTGACAATGGAAAGATGAGGGGATCCCTGGGTGGCTCAGTGGATTGGCGCCTGCCTTTGGCCCAGGGCGTGATCCTGGAGTCCCGGGATCAAGTCCCGTGTCGGGCTCCCGGCACGGAGCCTGTTTCTCCCTCTGCCTGTGTCTCTGCCTCCCTCTCTCTCTCATTAATAAATAAATAAAATATTTAAAAAATAAAATAAGATGAGGATTGCAAGTTGAGATGGAACAGCCAGGAGATGTTTCAGATACTTGGTCAATAAATGTGGCTGCCAAGAATACGCAGGCTGAGAGAAGTGACTTGATTTAGGATCTATTTTTGAGGTAATATTGGACACGTGTGCTGATGGATTGGATGTGGGCAGCGAAGGAAAGGTGAGAAACTTGTACTAATGCCTGCAGGTTGGTGGTGCCATTTATTGGGAAAGGCAAGGATGAGGGTAGGGTTCAAAGGGGTGACTTGAGTCTTGTTGGGGCATTTAAAGTTCGAGGTGTTATGCTTGATACAAGATGCTGCTTGATTAGTAAATGAATGAGTGTTTAGTGTGCTCTATGTATTTTCTTATATCACAATCCCTGCCTCCCCAAAAGCTGATATTAACATTGGCAATGCATCTAATGAACTAGTAATAAAAGATCAATGTCCAAAAAAGATGAAAGTCAGCCCCTGACAATAGAGATTAATAGAGCTGTGATAGATTATGTGATTTACATCTCAGCTGCTCATAAAGAAACTCATGATCATTCACAACATTTGAGCCTCTAAAAGTCAGAAGGCCACAAACCAATTGCATCAGGAACAATGTGGTTTTTGGAATGAGTGGCATAATGAACAACGTCTGCACCAAGAATTTTAAAGGAAATCAGAAGCAAATGTTATACTGATTATAACCATATTATCTTAAACTGGGGGGCAGATATCATTAGAGCACAGCCTTTCAACGCACATGAGAGGGGACACGGCAGTTTCTCTTCCGTCTCTACCATCATCCGTAGTTAGTACAGCAGCTGGCAAAGAGTTTGTGCGTAAAGAATTGGGTCAAGAATGGAAGAGGGAGTGAGAAGAGGAAAGTAGGGGCAGATGCTCAGCCATGAGTAACACTTCTCTCCCCATGACAATGACCTTGAGGATACAGTAAAATCTACCAAAACCCACTGAAAACTTGGCGTTGTTAGAGTTCACATGGGACCCAGAGAGATGGATTAGTATCATGCCCAGCATGACGGGGCTGTGTGTGATAGCAAAAGCCAGTGTTACCCCAAAGCTGACTATCCGTAAAATAATACAGGAATGCCCCAGTGCTATGGGTTGAATTGCACCCTACCTCCTGCTCCCCAGATTCATATGTTGAGGTCCTATAACTTCTAGTAATTCAGAAAGTGACCTTACCTGGAACTAGGGTCTTCACAGAGGTATTCAAGTAAAATGGAGTCATTAGGGTAAGTGGGCCCTAATCGGATGTGACGGGTGTCCTTATGGAAAGGGGAAATTTAGGTAGTGATATGCAGAGAGGGAAGGGGATCTGGAGAGATATGGGAAGAAGACAGTCATCTACAAACCAAGGAGTGAGGATGAGAACGGAGCTTTCCCGTGAAGTTATCAGGAGGCAACCTTGGTGACATTTTGATCTCGAGATTCCAGCCTCGGGAACTTCAAGACAGTAAACTTGTGTTGTTTAAGCCACTTAGTCTGATAATCCCGGCAACTCTAGCAAGCTAGCATACGCGTGCCATGGACTCCAGGCTTCAACAGTTGTATCGACATCTCAGGGGCCACACAGCCTTCCCACTGGCATTGGGCTACATGTAGTTTACCGCATTACGCCTCGACTGTTGACGTGAATCACCTGCAGGGCCCATTAAACCACAGAATCCTGGATGTCTGCTCCAGGAGGCTCTGATTCAGTAGGTCTGGGGCGATGTCTGAGAGCTTACATTTCTAGCAAGTGTCAGGTGTTGTTGACTCTGCTTTGAGGAGCCCTGGTCTAACACAACGCCTGGGACATGGTAGATGCTCAATAAAAATCAAATGAATTAATTTGTTGAATTCTACTTTAGATTGGGAATCAAACAGACAAGGGCACTCATCTCATTCAGCGATTCTTAATTGGACAGATGCTGGTAGGTGCAGAATCCAGATTTCTGGGGACTGTATGTAGGATATGCATATTTCGATTAGACCATGGTCAAAGAGAGCTGCTCCAGGCAAGGCGCCCTCTGAAGCAGACGCTTTAACAAAGTTACTCTGATGTTGTTGAGAAGGAGAAGGTTTTGAAGGATAGAAGTAATTGCTGCAGCCAGAAGTCTGTAGTTGCAAGTGATTGAAAATGGTGGCTGGGTCAGAGAATGCTAATCATCCATGAAGTGGGCTCACCACGACTCTGACACCGTGTCTCCCGGTGCACTCTGTGGTAGGTGCATCTTTGCTGAATGAATACAAAGTGAACTTGACGGGAAAGGAGACCTCAGCAGTCCTACAAAGGCAATTTTGCAAGCTGTCTGGCTGTGGAATTAGTGGAATGTTTGCTCAGGAAGAAACAGCTGACGTCAACTTTGCTCTCTTTGTGTCTCAAGGGCATAAGCCTCTGGCCTTCACCGACACACACAGAGGGACGAATGGCTTCCAGGGGGGGAGGTTAAAGAACAGGTCAGCTGGGCATCCACGCTTCCATTTCCTCCCTCCCCCCGTTTGTCATCTTTCTGGCAAGGTGAATTCAATGCCCAGTAATTCCTTTTGACTTTCTAAGAGCTATGGGACACGTAAGTGTGAGAAAAGTCATCCCAGCACTAACAGGATTAGCTCAGCTTCATATAACCTAATCACGCTGGCCAGAGAGAATGAAAAGGAAGGCAATAGGCAGGAGGCAAGAGGCCAAATCAAAAATGGGAAGTCTCTTTAACAACCAAGAAGTGAGTGTGCGTATCGTTTGCCTAATTCACAAAGGCTGACCTCTTCTCCGTTTGTGGGGCGGGGGGAGAGAGGGGTGGGCGTTGTTGAATATGAATTGGGAACGTGTCTTATGTCTGCCTCCCCTAGAAGTGATCCCAAGGCCTGGCATATAAGGCACCATAGAAGCTTTGTCAAATGATTAAATGAAGGCCATTCTGATATCGACAAAATAATGATAGGGGCAGCAATTATTGAGAGGCAGAGTAGGGTGGCAGCATGAGGACCGGACCTGTTGACAGACACCAGGCTGTGTTTTGTTTCTAGCACCACTTGCTGGAGAGACGAGGAAATCACTCGCTCTTTCAGGACCCTGATTTCTTTTTGGGTAAAACCAAGAGATTGGACTAGTTTTACCTCCAGTGTTTTGTTGGCTACCTACCAATTAGTGATGTAGAATGGCTAAACCTTTAACTGTGTGTGTTTTGTATAACAGATCCCTACAGTATATTCCTGAAGGTAGGGTCTGTCCGTGTTGGGCAATTTTTGGCGCTATAAATATCTTGCATGGAAACGAACTAGGGGTGGTGGAAGGGGAGGTGGGTGGGGGGTGGGGGTGACTGGGTGACGGGCAGTGAGGGGGGCATTTGACGGGATGAGTACTGGGTGTTATTCTATATGTTGGCAAATTGAACACCAATAAAAAATGAATTTATTAAAAAAATTAAAAAAATCTTGCATGAGTGGTTCAGATAATAAAGAGAAAAGGCGTAATGGTTAGAGCGTGCGTTATGGAGCTCAGATGGAACTGGTGATTGAGTCATCTCTTGGCCATTTACTAGCTGTGTGACACCAGGCAAGCTGCAGACGTTCTCTGGTCTTCAGCTTTCTTACCTAAAAAAAAAAAAAAAAAAAAAAAAAAATGGAGAAATTGATAATATATGATCATACCTATTGACATCATAATTTTGTGTTTTTCTTGAAGGAGGTGATGGGAAGGTAAAGTTTATAGGTGGGTCAGCTTAGGAAAATCCTGTACTGGGCACATAACAATCATGAGCGGACAATCTGATGTGATTTGATATGAAGTAAATAAGCTTACGGTCTGGATAGAGGCAGATAGTTTTCGTACCTATTTTCTCTTCACTAAAAGACAGATCTTCAAGACCTTCATGTGTAGAAAAATTACCTACACTCTCCACATTTTCATATCACCATACACAAAGATAAGAGTGATGGGATGTAATTTAACTTCATAGACTGGCTGCACGGGGCCAGCCACACGGACTTTCACATCACAGAAGTTCTGCTTTTCCTTCCTCTAGTTCACAGAGCTTGTCTCCTCATCTCAACACGGGCTTGCAAACCAGTGTGAGCCTACGGAGCAAAATAAAGACAGGTGGATTGTGTGTCTGGGAAGGAAATGACATCAGAAAGTGTTGTGGACCAGAGGGTGAGCAAAAGGTGTAGGGGAGATTGTCTCTCCCTAAGATGGGTGAAGTCTAGCTACTCTGGAGGAGAGGAGTCCATCGTAAATTACACGTGTGACGAGGACGTGTCAGTAATGCTTCCTACGAGTACTACCGAACTTACCTAGGCCACACGTCATTAAAGAAGTGGAAAAATAGGAAATAGGTTATTACTTACTTATTGAACTATAACTAACATACAGGGTTATATTAGTTTTGGGTGTTATAACAGTGATTCGACGATTCTGTATATTACTCAGTACTCACCACAATAGGTGTAGTCACCATCTGTCGCAGAGCGACATTATTACAATCTGGAAAATAGAGGTTTTTGAGCATGAGGAGAAATTGAGTTTTACGTGTAAAATCAGAGAAATCAACTAGTAACTGATTGGCAGAAATGACCGAAGTTCACTTCCGGGTAATATTTCCACTGGATTTTCATGATAGCATTTATTCATTTGGTCATTGAAATTTTATTTGGTGTCATTTCTGTCTTGGGTACTAGTTGGGGTCATGGATAAGAAGTAGAAATACGTCAAAGCTTGTTTGGGAACACATGACAATAAGTTATATGATTCAGTACGAATTACTACACTGGAGGCATGGGTGAGTGGTACTTCCTGCATGGATGCCATGGGTGAATTGAGGCAGTAACAGCAGATTTCTCAAAAGATGTAACATTTGAACATAGACATACTTCTCTAAGTGGGTTATTAGTTATCCTGGAATCCTCAGCTGAAAAGGTAAGATAATTCTTGGTGTGGTTTCCTCTAATCAAGTACAACTTACTAAAGAATCTCCATGTTGATAAAAGTTTGGTCGCATATAAGGAGTTACGAGCATAAAGTAAGGGTCAAGCTCCAATCATGAGGAGTCTAGGTGTGTGTGTGCACGTGTGCTTACACAAGTGTGTCTTCTCCTCGCTCTCTGCCTTCTCCTCCCTTCCTCCAACTCTCCTTCCTCTTCTTCCCTCCCTACTTCCCCTCCTCTCTCTCTCTCTCTTTCTTTTCATCTCCTATCTGAGAGTCCTTTTCCAGGAATGCCTTTGTAGAATTCAGATCACATACATTCCATCAAAATAGCATCTTTCGGATAATCTCCTCCAAATCTATTTTTGCAGGGGATGAGAGGAGGATAATGTGCAGCTTTTAGAATGACTATGAATGAATCATGGATTCTGACTTTTGCCTAGTTTGTTTTGTTATGAATGTTTTGTGGCTATTAAAAAAAAAACAACAAAAAAGGAAACATTGTACTGTTGGCAGTCATAATGAAAGAATATATAATTTAAGCAAAGCCCAAACTAAAACATTGCGGGCTTATATCTCGGTTTCTCACTACTAAGAAATGTAAACTCTTTTTAATTTTTCTTTCCAAATGGAAGATACCAGATGTTCATCTGTTACCATGAAAGTCTATTTTAATTGGCAGTTGTGGTCTCAGAGTAATTTTAAATTGCTACCAGTCTGTCACTTTTGCTTTTGCTGACTTGCAAGGAGGTTTAATGGCTCCCCCACTGGGCTAGACTTTATCCTTCTAGTTGGAACTGTTGGATCACCTCAATTTATGACAAACTTAGAAGAGATTTAAATAGTCCACAGAAATGCAATGAAAATGCCTCAGAGTAGTGTGATGTTTTAAAAGCACTCCGAGATCCGGTGATACTACTTGTTATAGGAAAAGTGTACAAGACAGAGAGGCATCCCAGGCAGGGAAGAACAAAGCCCTTTGGTCAGATGGAATCATTATACTATAACCACTACTGAGTAACTAGCAAACAATCACCTCCACATATAATCTATCAAATTTGATTGCTGAGTGGCTGATGGAATTAGAACACTGGCTTCCTGTCAGCGTCCATCTTGACAAATGCACGGGGAAATTTTTATGACAATTCTGTGTAAGTAGGTACTTAATCAAGGTACAGATGTTGGGGAGAAAGAGGATTGGAAGAGCATATAGACTGAAAGCAAACGCATGGGGTGGGAACCAGAGAATCTGGAATTTAGCCTGGCTTTTCTGCTAGTTAGCCACGTGAGTGATGTGAGTGTTTTGTGAAGTAGGGGCATGGGCAATGTAATTCTAGAGATTTCCTCCAGGAAAAAAGAATTTTTATGATTTTTATTCTCACTTCATACACTGTGTATTTTTCTGGCTTTATTTCTTCCACCTCTGGGACTTTTTACTTTCTCCAGATCTGTGGTCCCAAACGTCTCGTGTGTTCTCTGAGAAAGAATCTTGTGTACAGTACAGGCCTGGTCAAGTGAGAAGGACATGGGCATGGGTCCTAGGCCTTCACATCATCTGAACCCCCTTTATCTATATATGCAAAGTGGATGCACATGCCTCACAGGATTACCACGAGGATAGAGAAGTGATGTGAAATGCCCAGTAGAGTGGGATTGCCAAGTGATAGAGTAGGTACGTATTGAGCATTTCTATTGCCTGCCATTTTAATTTGTGCCATTCTGGTCCAGTGTAGTTTTATCACATTTCAATTGTAATTTTAATTTTTCCTTTGACAAAAGAACTTAAGCATCTTTTTTTTTTTTTTTTTTTTTTAAGATCTATTTCTTTATTTGAGAGGGGGAGTGAGCTCGAAGGCATGAGCCGGGGGAGGGGCAGAGGGATAGAGAGAGGGAATCCCAAGCAGATTCCCTGAGCTCTGTCTCACAACCCTGAGATCCTGACCTGGGCCAAAATCAAAAGTCAAATGCTTAACTGAGTGAGGCAACCAGGCGTCCCAGTTGAGCATCTTTTTATATGTTTACTGGCCACTTGAATACCATCTTAGGTGAATTTCTTGTTCAAGTATTTTGCCCATTTTTTTTTTTATTGGTTCTTTGCCTCTTAAGGATACATCTAACAGAACATATACTTTGAATAGAAGTCCTTTGCAAGTCATGTTGTTACAGGGCTGCTGTAACAAATCACACAAACTCTATATCTTAAAACAACAGAAAATTTTTCTCTCAGTAGTAGAGGGCGGGCATCTGTATCGGCAGACCTGTGCTCCCTCTGGAGGCTCTAGGTGGAGGTTCCTTCCTTGCCTCTTGCAGTTTCTGGTGGCCGGGGGCATTCCTTGGCCTAGGGCTCCACGACTCCAATCTCTGGCTCCATCTGCACGTAACACTTCACATGGGCTTCTCCCCTGAGTGTCTTTGTCTGGAATCTCCCTCTCACTTCTCGTACGTGGACACTGGTCATAGATCTAGTACGGGGCTTTGGATGCTGGACTCTAAATTCAGGATGATCTCATCTCAAGATCCTTAATGTAATTTTATCATCAAATATTCTATTTCCAAATAACATTATATTCATAGTATCAGGGGTAAGAATTTGTACATATTTTTTGAGGCATATTGTTCAATCTATCATGTATGTATTATAAATATTTTATTCAGTCTGTGGCTTGCCTTGTTACATTCATGTGGTGTCTCTTGGTGAACCAAACTTCTTAATTTTAATTTAATGTCTTTTTTTCCCTTTATGATGAGGAATATGGGTTTTTTTTTTAAAGAAATACATGCTTTTCCCAAAGTAATGAAGTTTTCCTTGTATTTTTTTACTAAAGGTTTATTGATTTTTTTTTCATGTAAATGGATGCCTACACTCTAGTTGGAATCAGCTTTTGTTATGGTATGAGGTAGGAGCTAAAGTTAATTTTTTTCCTTTATGGATATCTAAGTGGTCCAGCATGAATCATTGGCTCTTCTTTTCCCACTGTATTATATAAACATGCCCAGAAAACAAATGATGATGTGTAGGTCTGTTTTTTGATATTCTATTCCATTGGTTAATTTGTCTAATTTTGTACCAGTACAGCATTGTTTTAATGACTATATCATAGATTTTGATATGCAAAACCTCTCCGTTCTGGTAAATTGATAAATCCTCCAGCACTGTCCTTTGTCAATTTCCATGCACATCCTCCCTCTCTCTCTCTTTCATACACACATACAAACACACCTTGAATTTTATTTGGGATTAGAATCAATTCATAAATTTATCTGGGGAGAATTTTGTCTTAATAGTATTGAAAACTCTAGTCCCTGAACATTGCTTATCTGCAATTTCTTTATATTTTCTCTAATTTCTCTCAATAATATTTTAGTGTGATGATCTTATACATCTTTTGTTAGATTTATCTTTAGGTATTTATTATTTTTGAAGCAATTATAAATCATATCATTGTACAAATTCACTTTTCTATTTTTGTTACTGTCTGATTTTTATGTATTGACCTTATTAACCACCATTTTGCTACATCCACTTTATTTTTTAACATTCACTAATTTTGTAACATTCACTTATATTTCTCCTATAAATTATAGGCGTTATTTGTGAAACAAATATATATGTTATATACACCCAAATTATATATGGTATTTGTGAAAAGTGACAGTTTTATTTTATCATTTCCAGTCCTTATGCCTTTTGAGTTTTTTTTTTTTTTTTTTTTTTGCCTTATTTCCTTAGCTATAGCCTCCTCCCCCATAGAATTGAACAGAAGTGTTGATACTCAAGTCACTTTTTAAAAAAGTGATAATTACTTTTTACTCAGTATTTTCATTTCAGTGCATGGTACCCTTTTAGAACTTCCACTTCGCTTAAGTTCTTTAATTGTGATTATTTCCCCAGTTCTCATTTTTGGAGGAATGAGGACAGTAGTTCCGACTCCTTCCGTTTGCACCGAGTCTAAGCTTCAGAGCTGAGATTCTCCTCTATCTCTCACTCCTCACATCGGTTGCATCAGTTCTGTTGTGTCTCTCTCTCCTGTTTCCCTCTCATCACTGCCTTCTCTTGCCCAACTTAGTGGCCTCCTACAAGATTCTGAAGCCCGTAGTTCTGCTCACTAGTGGTTCTTCTGCTGTGGCATGGTCTGGCCATTTCAATTCTCTCAAAACCATAAGTAGCTTCTTATGAGAGAAAGAATGAGGCTGCCGCTTCTTAGAGTGGCACTCCTGGCCGCTGAAGATCCGGAGAGACAGTAAGGCCTGGTGATCAGAACCTACATGCAGGAGCACAAGGCCGTGGTTCTGAACTTTCACTACCCGTGTATCAGTTGGATAATCTCGAGCATGTGGTTTCACCTCTCTCTACCTTGGTTTCTGTCGGACAGAGTATCTACCTTATCGGATTATGTGTGGATTAAATTGTTTACTGTATGTCAAGCACTCTAGAGTCATGATAAGCATTATAAAACATTTTGTTAACGTGTTATTAAGGCTATTTCTTCCGATGATAGTAGTATTGAGAACAAATTATAACCAACAGTTACTAAGCACTTAGCATGAACCAAGAACGCTGCGAAACACTTTCGCTGTAAGTGCCACAAAGCTCTAGGAGTAGCGATAGTGAGACGTATTGTCCGACGCTTCCCACGTGGGCCCTTCTGAAACAGGCTTATGACACTCTCGTGTCCACAGCTCTGGTCTCCTTGTTCCTCGAAGGCCATTCTACCTTAATGCCTCAGGATGATCCGATCCGTCCTTTGGTGCTCTGGGCAAACGTCTGCCATTCCAAGGTGGGATAAAGTGGAATGGACAAGAGAGGAGATTCCGACTTACTGAGCACATTTGTTGTAAAACAAAAGTGCTAATTCCTTCCCCCTGCAGGATCCAAGGACAGCTTTACCCTGGTGAGTTGGACTTTCCTGGCCCCTTCATTAGCCAGGTTGATTCTTTACAAACTGACTACACTGACCCTCTGGCTCTTTTTGCAGTTTCAAGACAGCCTCAAGTTGGTTCTTCCAAGTGGCTCATCAGACTGAGCCGAGTTAGTGCAGAGCTTCCAGCCAAGTAAGTCCTCTCAGCACGAGGTGTCAAACATAAGACAGCTAATGCTGAGAGCCAGAGGAAGAAGGCTCTTCTTGACCCTGCTCTGAGACTCGTGCATTCACAGAGAAGTGGCTGGCAGGCTCCCTTTGATGCAGTGAACAATGAGCAGCAGGAATTAAGTCTCACCATATCCACTTCATGTCTGTGTGTGTGTGCGCGTGCTCGCCATGGGTGTCACGTGCTCATACCTCACCCCTAGCAAAAGACAATATGGAGAGTCTACGACCTAGTATTTGAAAATGACCTACACAGGATCCCAACTGGGCAGACAGATCCCACAGGCTGCACGACGGTAACGGTAGATAGAGCTGGGAACCTTGGAATCCGTTTCACGCACGAGGAGATTGAAGGCAATGAGAGGCCATAAGTTTCCCACGTGTTTGGGTTTGGTCTGTGCCCTAAGCCTTCCCCAGTGTGGACATCTGAGCAAAAGTTCACAAACTGTAGTTGAATTTTAAATCTTATTTTTGAGTTCTTCTTGAATGAAATAGTAATGCTGCCCGTTCAACCTAGATGATTAATAGGAACATAATCTTTCCCTTCACGGTTTTTACAACCCAGAGATCTTATTGGACAGCTTCTCATTCTAGTGCTTCTGAGATTAAGTCACATCTTTAGAGATACACACTTGTTTGTCAGCACAGTGGTAAAGATGCAAAAAATCTTGTTTAATTTTTTTTAAGTAATGCATATACTCTCACATTGCCACAAAAGAGCATTACCTCTATCAACTTAAACCACGTTTATTTTTTTTTGTTTCTATTTATTTTTCATAAGTTTATTGGTCCTGTCTGGCCCCTGAAGGAATATGAATTTGTGATTACTGCACCAGACACATTTTACTACTTCTATGGGCCTTAGAATTATAGACTCAGAAGAGGACTTAGACTCTAAAAATTTCAGAGTCAAGTGGCTATCAGGCTTGATTTTTAAAAATTTATTGTTAGAATTTGGGATATTTTCTTTAAAGAAAATCCTGAGCAGAAATTCAGCGTATCAAACTGATAAAGGTGCAAATGCTTGGTGTGCAGGTATATGATAGAGTGGATGAATGAGAATGGTGGGCTCCAAGTGCAGTATCATTTGGTTTGCTCCCATACCTCTGAGTACCTACAAGGTAGGGCTCTGAGGTCCCCAGATCGAAAACTACAGACAGAGCAACTTCTTCACTCTACAAATCAGAACACAGGGCCCTGGAGGTTGCTTGGCTGTAGGCACTGTTTCCTTTCTCATCAGGGCATCTAACATCTTGCCAGTCAAATCTTTATTTAAAAATTTTCTTTGCGTAGCTCCAGTGGCTCAGCGGTTTAGCACCTGCCTTCAGCCCAGGGGCGTGATCCTGGGGTCCCGGGATAGAGTCCCACGTCGGGCTCCCTGCATGGAGCCTGCTTCTCCCTCTGCCTGTGTCTCTGCCT
Source organism: Canis lupus familiaris (assembly GCF_011100685.1). NCBI lineage: Eukaryota > Metazoa > Chordata > Mammalia > Carnivora > Canidae > Canis > Canis lupus. Next base: position 89,223,825 of record NC_049226.1, on the reverse strand, counting down.
CTCTCTCTGTGTCTCTCATGGAAAAATAAATTTTTTTTTTTTTAAAAATAGGGTTGTTCTCAAGTTTAAATAATCTGTTAGAGCAGAAAGAGCAAGAGGAATGTGGGCAAGAAGACTAGTTTGAAATCAGAGTATACGGTCTTCTATGTGACTTTGGAAAGCTATTTAATTTCACAAAGTCCTACTTACCTTTTTAAGAGTAAGAATCTTAATGCCTAATTTATGGGGGTTTTGGAATAGTAAATTATATAATGTCAGGGGTTCACTCAGTGTTTGGAATGTAAAAAGCAGGCAGTCAAAGTCATTTCCACTGTATATACACCATAATTTTGAGGGTTGATGCAGCCTTATACACTTCTGTGCAGCCCCTTTGCAGATGTTAGGCACTCAGGAAATGTTTGTGATGAATTAGTATTATTAAACGTAAAGAATGTGGCTTGTTTTCAGACTCAAGGAGTATGTATAGCTAACAATTTTCCTATGTTCAGAATAAAGGGTGGTGGTGGGGAGTGAATCTGTGAATTTCTGCCTGCCATACAATATCTGTTTTACAGACCAAAGAAGGCTATCTCAGTGGAAAGAAACTTTCCTAAAAAGAAAAAAAAAAAAAAAAGATGAAAGATCTTTCTTTCAACAAAGAACTGCTAGTACTTAACTTGTCAGGACAGGATTTTGAAAAACATCATTCCCAAGTATACCTTTGTAAAAAGCCTTAAAAAGAAGCAATGCAAACCTGGTCTCCACTAGCCTTTTATTATTTCTCATTGATAATGGCTTGCAAGAGCCTCATTTTAGAAAACTCAACACACGACTGTGAACATGAAAAGCAAACCTGCTTTCATAAAGCTGATGTTCCATTGGGTAAGTGAGAGCTCAGCAATAGCCCGGCCAATTATAGATTCTGGCTGTGTTTGCACTGTGCCCAAACAAGGGAAGGAAACACAAAAAAATCCACCCTAAGCATGAACATATTTTTAAAAAGAGGAACAAACTCTTGCTTATGTTGAATGCAATCACAAAGCACACACACCTGAAACTCTTCTCCCCGTACATATGGCACTTTTATGAGCAAGACAAACATACTTGATCAGATTTCTACAATCTGTGAATTGTAGTCACTGACATTCCCAAAGATGAAGTGGTAAGAGTTTTAAGTAACTTGTAGATCACCAAATGATATTTATGTAGGTAAAGATTGATGGTGCATCAGCTTATTCTTCAAATATTCATCATATATTCAGATGCCAGACACTGTTCAATTTGCTGGTGATACAGAAGTGAACAGAACAAAATCTCATGTGGCTTATATTATAGTAAGAGTAATTGAAAACTAGTCCTTTTTTTTAAGATTTTATTTATTCATGAGAGAGAGAGAGAGAGGCAGAGACACAGGCAGAGGGAGGAGCAGGCTCCCTGCAGGGAGCCCGATGCGGGACTTGATCCCAGGACCCCAGGATCACGCCCTGGGCCAAAGGCAGGTGCTAAACCGCTGAGCCACCCGGGGATCCCTGAAAACTAGTTCTGACGTATTTTGAACACAGTTCTGAGTTAGGTCTTTGTAACATAGCAGGTACTTGCTTAATATTTATTTACAGAATTGGTTCCTCCACCACCTGGTTCTGTGATCTTGTACAAATCAGTTACATTTAAGATCTCCATGATCATAAAAAATTGTATGAGAATTGTACTGAATCGTCTATACGAAAGTTCTCAATTTTAAAGTTCCATGATCACATAGATATGATAACTTCATAATCTAGAGTGAAAATCTTTAATTTTGATCTAAAAACATGCATTAAACCAAGTCACTCATTGAGGGCTCTATGTTCTCTGGGAAACACACACATATAAAAAAGTCACAACGTTAATCCTAAAATAGTCAATTATCTGTCAAAGATTCATCTACAGTGTTTGTTAGTGTGATTGGAGGAGAAGAATGGGGGCTGGAGTGGCAATGGGAAAGCCTTAGAACGCAGTGAAATAGCCCTCCCCCCAATTAAACTGTGTAAGGATGTGTGTATGCATAATTTATTTACATTATTTATTATGTATAATTTATTATATCTCGATGTCAACTAGTGAATAGCATATGGTATATATGTGTATCTCTGTATAGGATAGTGCACTAAGTATATATATGTATATGTACATAGGCAGAGGCAGAGCCCACATATGGAAACTGGACCATAAAAGAAACAAATATGGGGCTATATTCCAATGAGGTACCAGAATACAAGCACACGTGCATCAGACATGCCTTCACTGGCAGGATTCTCAAGAAGCACGATGCAGTCACCACTTTGGCCAGGAGTCCAGTGTCACCAGGAGTCCAGTGACCATCAGTCCTGTTTGATGACTGCGGGGCTCCTTTCTGTTGGTGTCAGAATCTGTGCCCAAGCTAATGTTTACTAGTGAGTTCGGGATTTAGTCTTAAGGGTCCTTTTTCTGCCCCTGTGAAGTGCTTCTGCAATAAGCTCTCTACTTGCTATTATAGAACAGTCTCATCGTACTGCATTTTGACTATTCTTGCATTATCAACAAGAACGGTATAGAGGAAACATTTATTTTGAAGGCAGATAGAGTTTTCCTTCCAAGTAAACAACATTCGGTGTATATTTAGACGGGTTGCTTACTTTCTTTGAACATGAACTTCTTTACCTTCAAATGAGTGGTAATGATGGCCTCTTAGGATTTATTTTATAGATTCAATGAGATAATAGATGCCAAGTGCCTAGCAAAGGTTCTGACACATAAGTGGTGCCTCTACATCAGTCTGGAATGTTACAATTTTTCCCTTTCTACTGAAATCTTTGTCAAAAGTTTAGATTAATTTACTGTGAGCATTGATTCAGTTATTTTCATAGGATTCTCTTCACAAATTATCAAAATTGCACATTAAAAAAAAACTTTTTACAATTTGATAACCATTAATAGTTATCCTATTTTATCACATTTAAACTGTATTGATTATCAGATTCAGCTGGTCATAGTGGAAACCCCCTATGACTGTTGGTCTTGAACCAAAGCACTAATACACTCCAAAAAGGCTGAATTGCTGGATGGGTAGCTTGTTTGTGCATTCTGGATCAGTTTATGCTCAATCCTGAATGTATCATTTCCATACTGCAATGCATTGTTGTTTAGCTTGTCTCAGCATAAAACTTTGTGGGTCAAATTGAATGCATGATTAACAGAACTCTTTATGGACAGTTCTGGCTGTATGGACAGTGTTGCACCATCTTCAGGCACTTTTTGTCTCTACTAGGGCCTAGAAGCATGCCACGACTTTTTTTTTTAAAGGTATATAATTATTTGTTTCAGATGGCATGCTTCTACTCCAGAAATGTGAAGGCTTCTGCTGTGATTTTTTACTTTTGGGCTTGTCAGAAACTCCACCCAGCATTTTTTTCATTCCTGATACCTCTAAAACCATATGTTCTCCTGCGTCAAATATTCTAGGGGGCAGAGTTTTTGCACTGCAGCTTGGGCCTTCTGCACAGTCCTTTCATGCTCTGGTACTCATTCAAAGATGACAGTCTTCTGTGATACTTGATATATGGATAAAAGTACTATTCCTAAATAATGAAAATACTGACTCTCAGACCCAAAGAGATCCACTAGGTGATGTGCTTCCTTCATTGTGGAGTGAGATATAAGATACAATAATCTATCCTTTAATGTGGAAGGGATATTCCAGCATGTTCTTGACCACTGGATCCCTAAAGTTTTATTTAGATAGCAAAGTGCTGAAACTTTGTAGGGCCTATCTTTTCTCCTCTAGATCACATGAAATTTCCCAAAGCTTCTAACTTGGTAGATATTTCTTATTTATCTCTTTTTGTTAGTGTGGTATAATTGATGTACTGGAGCAAGACTCAAAAGTATCAGGCTATTTCCAAGAAATTTAACTATGTCTCAAAACAGTTTTAGAGTGTTTATAGGAATACAAAAAATAGCACCATAAAAGGTAAAATTCACAGTTTGGCATCCAATTAAAAATTACCAGGCATCAAAACAAAATAAAACAAAACAAAATGACAAAAACCAGGAAAATACTCCCATAATTGGTGGTGACAAGACATAATTAGTAGACAAAGACATAAATAGAAAAGTATAACTATATTCCACATGTTTAAGAAACTATTAGAAAGATTAAACATATTAAGTAAAGACATGGAAGATATAAAAGTGAAATTTAAACATTTAGAGATAAAAATTACAGTGTTTGAAATAAATGGATGGGATTCATAGTAGATTAGAAATTTTGAAAGAAAATATTAGTGCACTCAAAGATATAGTAATATAAACTATGCAAAGTGATACATGGAGAAAAAAAGCTATAAAAAAGTGCCTTTGTGAGCTGTGGGAAAATTTCAAGAATATCTATATATTATTATTTATATTCATATATAAAAATAAACCTTTAAAAAACTTTAGTTATTTGATATATATAGAGAGACCACAAGCAGGGGAGGAGAGGGAGAAGCAAGCTCCTTGCTGAGGAGGGAGCCGAAGGCAGGGCTTGATCTCAGGACTCTGGGATCATGACCCAAGCTGAAGGCAGATGCTTAACTGACTGAGCCACCCAGGCACCCCCAAAAATAAATTTGTAAATAAATATATCTATATAATTGTGGCCATTATTTCTTCAAATAGCTTTATGTCTTATCTTGCTTTCTGGGACTTCAAATATATACATGATAAAAATTCTAAAGTCATAGTACCAAGAGGTTCAATAAACTCCAAACACAGAAAACATATATACCATCGCATATAATAATCAAAAATTGCTCAAAACAAAGTGACAAAGAGGAAAACAAAAATCTTAAAAGAAGCCAGATAAAGAACATTCATAAAGAAACAAAAATAAGGATAGATATAGATTTCTCATTGAAAACAATGCAAGCTAAAAGATAGTAAAGCAATGACTTCACATTGATGATGGAAAGTAAAAAAAAAAAAAAAAAAACTTATCAACTCAGAATTCTTGCCTAGCTAAACTGTCTTTCAAAAGCAAAGGTGAGGGATGCCTGGGTGGCTCAGCAGTTAAGTGTCTGCCTTCGGCTCAGGGCGTGATCCTGGGGTCCTGGGATCGAGTCCCGCTTCCGGCTCTCTGCATGGAGCCTGCTTCTCCCTCTGCCTGTGTTTCTGCTTCTCTCTCTCTGTGTCTCTAAGAATAAAAGGGCAGAATCTTAAAAAAAAGTGATAAACTTTTACGATCAGGAAAAAAAGCAAGAACACACAAATTACTAGTGTCTTATCAAGAATAGGAGAATGGGCTCACTGCAGATATTACTACACATATTAAACAGAAAATAAATATTATGAATACCTTTATGACTATAAATTTGACAAACTAGAAGAAGTGGACACATTCTTTGGAAGAACACAAACTACCAAAGTTCATTCAAGAAGAAATAACTAGAATTAACCTGTATTTATGAAAGAAATAGAATTTGTAGGAAAAACATTTTCACAAAGAATACTCAAGGCCCAGATGGTTTCACTGGAGAATTCTATCAAATACTTAAGGAAGAAATAATACAAATTCTACACAAGCTCTTTTAGAAATGTGAAGAAGAAAAATGTTCCAGCACAGTCTGCGAGGCCAGCATTATGCCTACCACAAACCCAGAAAAAGTCAATACAAGAGAAAAAAGCTGCAAAGTAATATCTCCCATGAATACACAATTAAAAATTCTTAACATTTTACCAAATTGAATCCAACAAGATATAAAAAGTATAATACATTATGACTAAGTGAGGTTTATTCCAAGAGTGCTAGGTTGAATTAATATTTAGAAATAAATTGCTAGAATTTATTTTATTAAGAACTGGGGGTGGGGGAGGGTGGAAAAATGGGGGGAGTGATCACTTCAAGAGATACAAAAAAGCATTTGAAATAATCCAATGTCCATTCCTGTTAAGACAAGAATCAAACTTGAAACCAGAACTTGCTCAACTTCCTTAATAATTAATGGTGAAAGTCCAAATACTTTCCCCTTGAATCAGGAACAAGGCAAGAATGTTTGATCTCAACACTTCTATTTAACAGTGTATGGTGGATCTAACCAGTGGAATAAAGCAAGAATTTTTAAAGAGCTACCCATATTGGAAAGGAAGAAGTAAAATTGTTTTTTCTTGCCAAAGACATTGCTATTTATGGAGAAAATTGGATGGAATCCATGAAAAAATGAAGGGCACTAATAAGTGAGTTTAACAAAGTTTCAGGATAGAGGATCACTATGCAAAAATCAGCTATATTATTATGTATTAGCAGTGAATCAGAAACTGAGATAAAAAACCAAAACAACTTGCAATAGCATCAGAAGTATGAATTTCAGGATAAATATGACAAAAAATTTTAAAGACCTATATACCCTGAAAACTACAAAACATTGCTGAAATAAAGATGAATTAAATAAGTGGATTGAAAAATTCAATATAGACAATGACAATTTCCCCCAAACTGATCAATAGATGCATTACAATCTTATATCCCAGCAGGCTATTTTCTTAAAAAAAATTTTTTGATATACATATCCTAAAATTTAAATGAAAAAATTGAGGACCTAGACTAGCCAAAGGAATTTTGAGGAACAACATATTGGGAGGCTTTTACTTGACTTTAACACTTATTTCATAAATCTACAAAAGCGTAGACAGTACGGCACTGTCTTTATGGTAGATAAGTAGATCAACTGACCAGAATAAAGTCTAAAAATAGACCCACATGCATATGGTCAATTTATTTTTAACTATGGTCCACATCTTGCACCAAATATAAAAACTTACTCCAAAGGCATCATAGATTTATTTATTTATTTATTTATTTATTTATTTATTTATTTATTGTTTAAATGTAAAATTTAAGACCATAGCACTTTTAGAAAAACAAAGGTAGGAAGAAATCATTGTGACATTGGGTCAGGCAAAGATTCAACACCAAAATTATGACCCATAAAATTTAAAAATGATAATTTAGACCTTGTCAAAATTCAAAACTTCTGCTCTTTGAAAGGCACCATTAAGAGAATAAAAAAGATGATCCAGACAGGGGGAAAATAATTGAAAAATCTCATACTTAAATTAAGGACTTGTATCCAGAACGTATAAAAAACTCTCGAGACTCAGTAATATCAAAACAAAGAACTCAGTACAAATGGGGAAAAATTAAACAAACTGTTTATGAAAGAACGTATATGAATGTCAAATGATACTATGAAAAGATGCCCGATACCATTAATCATTAGAGAAATCCAACCACAGTGGGATGTTATTGCCCAAAGCTGGCCAGAAGGTGGGCACCTTCCACTCTCATAGGCTGCTGATGGCAACATGTAACCACACTGGAAAAACATTTTGAACATTCTTTTAAAGTAATTAAACGTGTAGTTTCTATGTGACCCAGCCATTTCATTCCTCAGTGTTTGCACAGAAGAAATGAAAGTGTGTACCCAAAGACTTACACTCAAATGTTCATGGCAGTTGTATTTGTAATAGTCAAAATCCTAAAAAAAAAGCCAAAACCCAAAACCCAGAGGTCCACCCAGATGAATGAACAAAGGTCATGCTGCATATTCCCAGCATGAGCTGCTCCTCTGCAATGAAAAGAAGTGAACTATTGACGCGCTCAGCAACATGGTGACTCTTCAATAATTATGCTGTGAGAGAAGCCCAGCAAAGACCACATACTCTACGATTTTATTTCAAATTCTAGAAATACAGACCTCACCTCTAGTGATAGAAGGTAGGTTGGGAATTGACTGGGGATGGGGTGGGGTAGGGTGCGAGGCCGCAGCTGCGACCACCTAAGGGACGAGGAAACGCCCGGCGGTGAGTGAGAGGCTTGTGCACTTAATTGTGATCGTGGTTTTAGCGGTGAACTTGTATCCACGCGTATACTTTAAGTATATGCAGCTCATTCTATGCCAATCATACCTCAGTAATATTATTTAAAAACTCAAATTGTACACCACAATTAGTGAATCTTATCATATGTAAATTTTACCACAATAAAGCTGATATGAAAACTAAAAATCACAGACATGGTTAAAAAAAATGCCACAGAACTCCTGATAATTTAGCATTTTTATGTTCTTAGGAAAAAGTCACTCATATTGCTATGGTATGGCCAGTAATGCACCAGGAGGCCAAGTCAGTTGTTATTTGCAGAGATGCTCTCATTTTACCAAAAAAATAAATAAATAAATTTGTAAATCTTTCCTGAATGGAAATTTCACCGCAGCACGCCTAACACCCACCTCCTCACCATCTATCTGTAATAAAAACATGATTTCTAAAAATTTAGAGTATTCTTAGCTAATTTGTCCCAGTTTCTATTTCATATGCCATATTAGAATGTGAAATATGTAATAATGGATTTTTGTAGTTTGAGAAACAATGATTTTTAGAATTTCCTGTAACTGCTGTGCCAGCCGCAAGTGGCCCTACGTGGAGCACATTAAGACAAAGGCCTAATTGAGCTGCTTTAATTTGCTCCCACTCTGCAGTATAATAAATGCAGATGTCTTTCCAGCATTAATTTCTATCTACACGGCAGGTTTTTATTAAGTGCTGCCAGCCCCATCTTAATTCAGCGTCCTTACCTGGGCTGCGCACCGCCTGCACTCTCAGCCCATCAGAGTGAGCACTTAGTCAATTAACTATTTTATTAACCAATTGATTTTTGCTGTAGGTCCCTACCTTCCCTTACCAGTTGGAGCTGATCGTGGAAGGTAATAAATTGGCTCCTTTCATCTCTAAAAAGCAACAATAAATAATGAAACGTCTCAAACAGGGTTTCTGTGGGGAACCTACACACAAAGAATACCTGCCGTTTCTCCCGGAATGTAGACGCTGACCGCTTGCAGTAGCATCATATTTGAATAAATCATATTGTCACACTGACCCTATTGATATACTGCCTCCCAACTTAAAGCATCAATCCTACTGCTTAAAAGATCTTTGTCGTACGAGCCTTGCAGATCCATCAGGTTGCAAAATAACGATTTGCTATCTGTGGACTCCATGAATCAATGATATAACAAGGTCCTCAGTAGCTTCATCCCAATCCCTCACCCCACCCTATTGTCTGTGTTTGCAGTTCTAGTTGTTCAATGTGCTGATATCATTAGGGACCCGGACTGTTATTTAACTGAAGGAAAAAGTACAATGTATGGCACTTGGTTCTCAAGACGGCGTGCGTTCCCAGCGTGTACTCTATGCATTTAATTTGGCTCAACGAGTGCTCTTTGGTGAGCAAAGGGTCTAATTTGATAGAGACGTTTTTTCTAGACCAAGTTTCTCACAGTTGAATCAAAAAGCTTAAAGTCAATGCACTGCTCCCACTCCCCCCTGTGGCTTGGTTTCAGAGTGGTTCACACAGATATAGGAAGTTTATTCTCTTGAGGTCATCACGGGGTAAAGGGTACGCTGACTCGTGGAAACTGGACCCACTCGGACCGTGCAGTGTGCTTGCTTTCCCTGATTACATACGAGATAGGGATTCTGTGCAATGACACTATAACTTGCATCCACGGAAAGGCCCACACCACCTCTCTTACGCCAACTGTTCTTATGGTCAATGTTCTCCCAGTGGGAAAGGCCACGGAGATAACCTGTTTTCTAAGGACTCAGGTCTAGGAATGAGCCTTATTCTGGAATTCCGATACTTCTACTAACGAGCTAGCCTTGACATGTACTGCTACTCGGTGGAAACCGGGTTCCTCGTATTTATTTTTTCGATATTTTATATATGCCCCCATCTAACTTTAGAGTTAACTTTGAGGGACTGACAATATAAGTAATACTAATGATTGTTCTTTATTGAGCATCTATTGTCCATCAGGACATTGGGCAATTTTCTTAGGGTTACCTAGGCTTCCATAGCAGGAGGGGATTGAAATCTAAAGCCCGCCACATACCGTCGCATGCTTCTTCACTCCGCCAAAGCACTAGACAGATGCACAGTGGTGTTACAGCCATTATAATGATTAATAGTCATCATGAAATGTAGGACCTGACACCCAGAGGTGTTGCTGCCCTTTCCTTGAATGAGAGTATACCATGCCATTAGACAGATAATTATAGTGAGATTTTTCAAAGGCAAATTTTTGCCACGGTCTTCATGCATGGCCTTGCTAGCTCTCCAGGAGAAGCAAAAAATAACAACGCTGATTGATTTTCCTGTGCCACTTACTTCAAGTGGTTCCCATTTTAATGCCCTTCCCAATTGTGACTTCATTGTCATTTGAAACTGCTGATATTTCAACATCCACACGGGCTAAACAGTCGGGCTCCTCAGCAAGTTCAAATGTCTGCACAGCGGGGAAAAAAATACACCATCTTTTCTAAAAGCTGTTTTGGAGATTCTATTAGAAGGCATGGCTCTCCCTTCTTTATTCTCCAGTAGGCGATAATCCACCCATCCCCTCCCTTTCTGTGACCAAACTCAACTATCACAATAACACAGAGTCCAGCTGACTTAAATCACTGTGCTCTTTTATTATCATCTAGCCATGAAGTCCAAATCCTTTGTGGGGAAAAAAGCCATCTTGTAAAATGCACACATGCTGTACCACGAGAAAATAGAAAGGTTCCACAGAAGTTCCCCAAAATGGCTCCGATAACACAAGGCTGTTATCCAACCCTGGTTTGAATCCCCCAAAGCTCCACAAAATGTCCTGTGTGCTTTTCATGAGGCCCACCTTGGATCCTAAGGGCCATGACATGCTTGTTTCTGCCTCTCCTGAAGATCCTTAAGGTGACTCTGGGTACTTTAGCCATTTTCTCCGTGTACTTCTTCCTCTAGCGAAGTCCATAAGCACAGGGAAACTTTATTAGGTATATACTGTAATCCAGGCATTAGGCACCAAAGAAGGTCACCATGTTGAGCATAGATGTGGGCCGCTGATACGTGCTAACGGGTTGCTAGGCCGCGTATCACTGCCCTGGGCAAAAGGAGAGCCACGCACTGCACGAGGCTGAAGAGTAACACTTCGGTTAAAACAAGAAACCTGACTGTTTGGAGAAGTGCACAGGAGGATGCTGTATGTAGTTCCCACCTGTCCTCTCATAGTAAAACTACAGGCGGTCCAATTTATATATGGATTGGGTTTTAAAAACTGTCTTTGTCATAAGAAGACCAAAGAATTACACCTTATTAACTACTAGCAAAAAAGCAAAAAAGGAAAAAGGCCAAAATAAATGTTCAAATTGAGGAGGAGTAAAAAGTAAGTGGTCTGTTTTCTTTTTTTTTTTTCCTAATAATCTGTAATATTTTATAATAGATGAAGACAGATTTATCTGTCAGGGCTAAGCTTAGTCTCCTTGCTCAGTTGCTTGCGATCTTTGCCAAGGCTCAGAAATATGAGCTCATTATTGACCGTTGGACCATCACTGAAATCCTCCACTGTGCTCTACCTAGACTTAGGAGTGCTTAATGGCACCAAATAATTATTTCCTAACCCCAATTTGAATTTCTTATTCTATCACTATAGCAGATATCAGTTAATATTTAATGGAGAGATTTTATTGAATTAATTCATACCAATATATAAATGATTAATATCCTCTTAATGTTCCACTGATAGTTTCAGTTTTAAAGATGAATGCCTATTATCACAGACGACTGCCCAGAGGTGTCCAATTAATGAGACCTGAGACAAAATTACAGAAGGTGTTATAGGAGAGGAGGACGATACCAACCGAGGTCATTGCAACCTGGGGTTCTGATCCAACCATTTGTCAGGCATCATTCAACCAGCATTTGCTATGTATGTGATGGTTAGAAAGAAAGCATACAAAAGAAATATTACCTATTGGTAACTTCAAGTTAAAGAGTTCCAGGGCACCTGCGTGGCTCAGCGGTTGAGCATCTGTCTTCAACCCAGGTCGTGACCCCGCGGCCCTGGGATCGAGTCCCACATCAGGCTCTTGCATGGACCCTGCTTCTCCCTCTGCCTGTGTCTCTGCCTCTCTCTCTCTCTCTCCCTCTCTCTCTTTCTCTGTGTGTGTGTCTCATGAATAAATACATAAAACCTTTATTTATTTATTTATTTATTTATTTATTTATTTTTAAGATTTTTATTTATTTATTCATGAGAGACACAGAGAGAGAGAGAGAGAGAGAGGCAGAGACACAGGCAGAAGGAGCAGCAGGCTCCACGCAGGGAGCCCGACATGGGACTCGATCCCGGGTGTCCAGGATCATGCCCTGGGCCGAAGGCGGCCCTAAACCGCTGAGCCACCGGCTGCCCTAAATACATAAAACCTTAAAAAAAAAAAGCTCTGCGTCCCAGTGGGGGAAATATCCTAAAATACCCTAAAATAATGAGTGTTAAATACAACTACAGAGATAGCAGAAGGTATCTGGAATACATTTCAAAGATTGTTCCTTCCAGATAAACCTTTCTGGTTTCTCAGGTTCAGATGAGCGTCAAAGGAGGAGTACGAACTAGTTACATGACGAGGGTGGGGAAGGGAAGGGAAGAAACCTTTTTGTCTACAGCACTGTCCGAGTCAGGGTCTCCCCAGTTGACAGACTTAACAGGGCGATTAAAGAAGTCTCAATGAAAGGACTACTTATGAGTCTAAATACGGGGCTGAGGAAAACCAACAAGGAATGGTGAAGCATCCTCAAGTAAAGCTGGAAGTTCTTTTGCCACTTTTAGGTTTGAAGGGACAAAGGGAAAGAGCAATTACCTAAACTAGGCAGGACCTGTAACCATGGCTCCAAAGAGGAATATGGTCTTTATTAGAGAAATGAAGCCATTGCCTAACCATGGCCTGGTGGGGAAGAAGCAAGGGAGAGAAATACCCTGATCTCTCTCTCCTCCAGCTCTGTGATGTTCTAGAGTTTTCCAAAGGTGGGGCCCAGCACAAGGCCAAAAGGTGGAGGAACCTGGGTCTCTTGAAGCAAGAGAATAGCAAAGAGGGAAGTTGAAAGAAGAAAATAACTGGCACGGCTATGAGGATGAAAACCATCACTGTGCCTTTTCTGTTGCTGGAATGTGAAGGGTAAGGAGCGGGGTGCTGAGAATCAAAGCCCAACTGGAATCCTATGACTTTTATGCCTGAAACCTTTCCACGGACATTTTTGTTGCCTCCTGAAATAGGCTTATAACATGTCCTGGAGACCCAGTAATGTCTGGCCCCCTCTCTGCTTCTCCAGATGATTCCAGAAGCCCCAATGAGGAGGAAGAAGAGCTTGCCTGAAGGTGAACAGAATGATTTGTGGTCTACAAAAAAAATGAGGACTCCTTGAACTAAGGCAGTTAAAATTAAGATATCAAAGAAGATAAAGCTTTGAGAGATATGATGGAAATAAAATCATCAGGATTTATTTGATTGAAGTATGGGAAAATAATAGCTAGGCAGTGAAGGGGACAACCAGATTTTTATTTTGTTTTGTTTTGTTTTTCATTAGAGGAATGAAGCTGACAAAAATTAAATGAAAATGTGGGGAAGAGAGGGAGGCTTTGCAAATGCCCATTTGCAAATGTGTGGCAAATAACTGGTACTGGAGTAGAGCATGACACGTTGGTAAAGATTTGAGTTGGGATACATACTTCAGAGGATCTCGGCAGAGGCTGTGTGCCGTGGGGATGGTCCTAGGACTTCCCGTGATTTGGAGATGGTGGAGTAGATGAGGCCACAGAAACAGAAATGAAAAATAGTCTCCCATTACAGGAGGGATGAGGAGAGTGACAATGGTAGACATCCTGTTGAGCCTGTCAGTTAGGAAGCCATTAGTGACTTTTGGGAAAAGGAGGCTTCACAGGAACAATGAAATGTATGATAATTGAAGTTTGAGGGATGAAAGAGGCCTCAGGACATGGACACAATGAGTGTAGATAATTCTTCTGGGAGATTTGGGCAAGAAAGAGGACGGAGAATATGGGATGACAAAAGAAGAATCGGGATCAAGGAAGAGAACTAAGCAGTGAGAGAATGAGACCTGCTTAGTCACTGATGAGAAGGAGCAACAATGGAAAGCAGATTTGAAGTTATGGGAAAGAGAAAGCTAAAGGGATGAAGACTCGAATTCAAAGATAACTTTGACTTATCAAAGTTCTGGGTCATTTTATTTTATATTTTATTTTATTTTTTTAAAGATTTTATGTATTTATTCATGAGAGACACCAAGAGATGCAGAGACACAGGCAGAGGGAGAAGCAGGCTCCATGCAGGGAGCCCGATGTGGGACTCGATCCTGGGACCCAGGATCACGCCCTGAGCCAAAGGCAGATGCTCAACCACTGAGCCACTCAGGGATCTCAACTTCTGAGTCATTTTAAAAATTGCAGTAGAAGTTGAGATGTCGGAGTCAGGCAGTGGAAATTTGAGATTGCAAAACAAAGCATTCCTGAGTGATGCAACGTTCCATATGATTCTTAGGCGTATAAATCCAGAAACACGTGGAAAGCAATTAGAGACATATTTCTAGAACAAGTCACTTGTTATGGTTATTATTGTTATTACTAATAGGCAGCCAGAGTATGGAAGTGACTTGTTTAAGATATGACAGGTGGTCAGGGGGAGGCAGGATCTAGAACACACTACCATTCCTAAATGTGTTTTCCGTAATTCCCAACCTTTATTTCAAAATCAACTTAGATTTTACTGAAATCACTTCTCTCCCTCTTTCTGGTATTGTTTATTCCTCCCATCAATAGATTCCGTGTTTTATCTGAGAGAGAGAGAGAGAGAGAGAGAGAGAGAATGAGAATGAATGGAAGGGATAGGCAGAGGGAGAGGGAGGAGCAGACTCCCCACTGAGCAGGGAGCCCAACGTAGGGCTCCATCCCAGGACCCTGGGATCATGACCTGAGCTGAAGGCAGACACTTAACTGCCTGAGGCACCAGGGGCCACTTTTTCTTTTATTCTTACAAGTTTGCTCATTGGAAATGTGAAGACATTCCATCCCTTTCTACTCTGGCCGCTCAATTCATGAACAACGTCCAATTGCTTATTATTGTGATCACATCGTGATTAAGAGCATGGGCTCTGAAGTTACGCTGTATGGGCTCAAATCCTATCTCAGACACTTAGTAGCTGCGTGACTTGGGCAACCCTTCACTGTGCTATGCCTCAGTTTTATCATCTGAATAGTAGGGTCAACATATTAGATCATCATAACCATAGGGAGATGGAGGAATAAATGTATGTAATCCACATAGCACAGCGCACTGCCTGTGATAGTACAGTTGATGGTGCAGTAGTAGTAAGTTCATTATAGGCACAAGTAATAATTCAAATAATGGTTTACTCAAGCAACTAATTCGTTCTCATTAAATAGCCCCCTGCCATGCACATGGCTCATATTCTGAGCAAACAACCCCTTTCAAATTGAGCGAACATCCAGCCAGCCGGAGTCAAGATGCGGTAACAAAGACATACAGATTTAGGCAAATCAAACTGAGTTTTAATTAACATGTTAGACGAGTCTTTCTCTGGAATTGTGTAATGGAATTTGTCCCCTTCTGTGCCCTGCCTCAACCAGGGGAAGGAGCCCAGGAGCTTCTGTGAGTGACTCAGGACTCACCGCCAGCTACATACCTCTTTAAATATGGAGCTCCATGTTCCTAGGGCTCAAGATTTTGCTTAAGATTTGATGTGGTTCGTGTTCTTGCTGGCTAAACTAACTGCTTGGGCAGCTAAAACGTGGTTATCCTCTTAGCACTCTTTTCAAATAGAAATGTTTGTGTTGAGGCATAAATTCTGTGTTCATGCTTCCATAAGCCCTTATCACCCGTGTCCGTGAAGATGGAAGGTAAGTGCCAATGGGTATTAAACCATTTGAATGTATTTAAAAAATTAATCTCCGTATCTTTGTACCAGGCAATATATATTTGATAGCTTATTTGCTCTGACCAAAGATGAGTTTTGACTGATAATCTATCTCCCTACATCTTGTGGGTATGTAAGGTGAGGTTTCTGCTGGAGAAACTGTCAATTAAAAATGGGAAAGATGACAGTAAGCTTTCCTGCTTGGGACTGGAGGTTGAACATTATGTACCTTATTTGTCTGAAAAGGATAAACTGTGGTTTATATCTGATTTTTCAAAGGTTTCACAGATTATGGCTAGGTCAAAAGTGATTTATGTTCTATTATTTAAAATAGTTTCTGAAAGTTTAAGTGTAGAAAATTGCCGTAAAATTGCTGAAAAAAATTAGGGACAGAGAACTCTAGAGGACTTCATTCAGAACAAAGTACAAATTTTTTTAGAAGAGAAAATGCAATGCAGTCCTTTCCAAAATGTATTCTTCAAAGTACTAATTTCTGCAGAATGTAGGCAGGGCAAATCTATATGTCAAGTAAGTTTGGTGCACATAATATAGTAAATATTCCTCTTAAATGTACACATAACACAAGATGAACTATGTTATTACTATTGCCGTTTTCAATCATTACTCAAACACACTTTTCTAAGATTTTCTTTTTTTTAAGTAGCACTGGTTCATATCCTATGGGTCAATCTGGAGTCCTGTTGAACACAGCTGGTCAGTGGCTGAGTCTTGAGTTGGTGGTGAGTAGGAGGGAGAAGCCACGGCCACAGATCCCTTGGACCCACTGAGTCACGGGAGATGTAGGCGGAGAGGCTGGCCCCTCCCCACCCTGGGGCAGATGCTCAACCCAGCCTCCCACGTGCCCCCTCGCAAGACAGGTGCAGCCCAGGCCTGGAGGACACCTTTCACGGGCCAGGCTCCTGTGGCACCTCCCAGGTGGTGTGACACGGCGTGGTCTCTAGACGAATGGTCACTGACAAGTAGCTCAGGATCCGCTCACGCTATATGAGATGCAACCCAAACTGGAGGTCCTAATGACAAGGGTTAATGAGGTGGGAGAAAGAGTGAGCAACGTACAAGACAAGCTGATGGCAAGGAAAGAAGCTGAGAAAAAAGAGAAAAACAACTAAAAGACCATGAGGAAATGTTAAGTGAAATAAATGACAGCCTCAGAAGGAAGAATCTAGGTATAATTGGGGTTCCAGGGGGCGCCAAGAGGAACAGAGGGCCTGAAAGCATATTTGAACAAATCATAGCTGAAAACTTCCCTAACTTGGGGATGGAAGCAGGCATTCAGATCCAGGACATAGAGAGCCCCCTGCTAAAATCAATAAAAAAAAATTCAACACCTCGACATTTAATAGTGAAACCTGCAAATTCCAAAGATAAAGAGAAAATTCTTAAAGCAGCAAGAGACAAAAGATCCCTAATTTGTATGGGGAGAAATATGAGATTAACAGCAGACCTCTCCACAGAGACCTGGTAGGCCAGAAAGGGCAGCAGGATATATTCAGGGTCTTAAATGAGAAGAACCTGCAGCCAAGAATACTCTATCCAGCAAGGCTCTCATTCAGAATAGAAGGAGAGATAAAGAGGTTCCAAGATAGGCAGAAACTGAAAGAATATGTGACCACCAAGCCAGCTCTGCAAGAAATATTAAGGGGGACCCTGTAAAAGGAAGAAGAATCCCAAAGAAATAATCCACAAAAACAGGGACTGAATAGGTATCATGATGACACTAAATTCATATCTTCCAATGGTAACTCTGAACGTGAACGGGCTTAATGACCCCATCGAAAGATGCAGGGTTTTGAACTGGATAAAGAAGCAAGACCCATCTATTTGCTGTCTACAAGAGACTCATTTTAGACATAAGGACACCTCCAGCCTGAAAATGAAAGGGTGGAGAACCATTTACCTTACAAATGGTCCCCAAAAGAAAGCTGGGGTAGCCATCCTTATATCAGATAAATTAAAGTTTATCCCAAAGATTGTAGTAAGAGATGAAGAGGGACACTATATCATGCTTAAAGGGTCTGTCCAACATGAGGGCCTAACAATCACGAATATTTATGCCCCGAATGTGGGAGCTGCCAAGTATATCAATCAATTAATAACCAAAGTTAAGGCACACTTAGATAATGATACACTAATACTAATACTGGGAGACTTCAACACGGCACTTTCTGCAAATGACAGATATTCTAAGCACCATATCTCTGAAGAAACAAGAGCTTTAAATGATACACTGGACCAGATGGATTTCACAGATATTTATAGAACTTTACATTCAAATGCAACTGAATACACATTCTTCTCAGGTGCACATAGAACTTTCTCCAGAATAGACCACATCCTGGGTCACAAATCAGGTCTCAACTGATACCAAAAGATTGGGATTGCCCCCTGCATATCTTCAGACCACAATGCTTTGAAACTTGAACTCAATCACAGGAAGACATTTGGAAGAAACTCAAACACGTGGAGGTTAAGGACCATCCTGCTAAAAGATGAATGGGTCAACCAGGAAATTAGAGAAGAATTAAAAAGAGCCATGGAAACTAATGAGAATGAAGATACAGCCATTCAAAATCTTTAGGATACAGCAAAAGCAGTCCTGAGAGGGAAATACATCCCAGTACAAGTATCCCTCAAAAAATTGGAAAAAATTTCAAATACACAGGCTAACATCGCAGCTAAAGGAACTGGAGAATAGAAGATAAAACCTACACCAAGCAGAAGAAGAGAGATAATAAAAATTCAAGCAAAACTCAATGAAATAGAAATCAGAAGAACTGTAGATCTGCTCTACAACCCAGCAATTGCACTGCTGAGGATTTACCCCAAAGATACAGATGCAGGGAAACGCCGGGACACCTGCACCCCGATGTTTCTAGCAGCAATGGCCACGATAGCCAAACTGTGGAAGGAGCCTCGGTGTCCGTCGACAGATGATGGATAAAGAAGCTGTGGTCTATGTATACAGTGGGATATTCCTCAGCCATTAGAAATGACAAATACCCACCATTTGCTTCAACACAGATGGAACTGGAGGGTATTATGCTGAGTGAAGTAAGTCAGTAGGAGAAGGACAAACATTATATGGTCTCATTCATTCGGGGAATATAAACAATAGTGAAAAGGAATAAAGGGGAAAGGAGAAAAAGTGAGTGGGAAATATCAGAACTCTCTCTCTGTGTCTCTGCCTCTCTGTGTCCATCGTGAATAAATAAATAAAATCTTAAAAAAAAAAGAATGTTGCTGGGAAGAGTAAATAAAATTGGAAAGTGTAGGTAAAGTGCTGGCACATGTAACTACTCTTCAGACAGTGGTTCCCTACCACTTTTCTTTCTCCAGCGGTGATTCTCAACTGGAAGGGATTTTGCTTCCCCAGAGGATACTTGGTAATATCCGGAGGCATTTTCGGCTGCCACGGCTGGGCGGAGCACTGTTGGTGTTTAGTGGTAGAGGCTAGGGACAGTGCTAAACATGCTGTGTACACAGGACAGTCACCATAACAAATACGTGCCCAGTTCAAAATGTCAGGAGTGTGGAGATTAAGAAAACCTGCTCGACAGCAGAGTCATGAGGCTCTGGTTCCCCTACCACCATATTTGGCTGTTTCAGCACCAGATCAGAGCAAGTCGAGGCATGTCTTAAGGGGAAAAAAATAACATTGGAGATGAGAAGCATTTGAAATCCTGTAAGTCTAAATTCTGAGTACCGTGCTCCCTGTAATCATACAAAGTTAGCAGCAATGAATATATAGTGTTTGCTTATGAACCAAAGTTGGTGACAAAAGGAAAAAAATAAAGAAGGAAGAGGTTAGGAAATGCTCCGGGAAGCCCAGAAAGGTAAAAATGTTGAGTCATCTTTTCTTCTTTTTGAACATTACTGAGTCTATTTCCCAATGGATTTGGGGATTCCAGCAATTGGTTTCAAATTATATAAGCTGTGATTTTTCTTACAAGAAAATCAGGTGTTAGAATCCATACTGTGGAACTTTAGAGACATCTTAGCATCTAACGCAGGTATGTTTTTACCCCAGACACCTTGAGATGCCATGATCCCTACCAGAAAACAGTGATCTGGGGCATCAAGAAAGGAAGAGAGGGATCCCTGGGTGGCGCAGCGGTTTGGCGCCTGCCTTTGGCCCAGGGCGCGATCCTGGAGACCCAGGATCGAATCCTGCATCGGGCTCCCGGTGCATGGGACCTGCTTCTCCCTCTGCCTGTGTCTCTGCCTCTGTCTCTCTCTCTCTCTGTGTGTGTGACTATCATAAATAAATTAAAAAAAAAAAAAGAAAAAAGAAAGGAAGAGAGAGACTGGGCTGCACTCCCTCCCACCTATGACTTGGGGCCGCATTTCTGCACCACCAGATCCTTCCAGAGGTGTATTATGCTCCATCACTTCCCGGGGGGTGGGGGGCAGGTGTCTCTGCAGGCCAGGAGAGGAGCGGTGCAGCCGTCTTGCGCCACCCTACCCTGGCTGGTCGACTAGCTCCTCCATCACCCTCATAGCTCTCTGCATTAAATCCCCTCTGCTTTAAACATTCAGGTGTAGAGTGGTCTCTATTTTCCTAATTGGGATCTGAACCATAAAGCATTACATGGGCAGTAGAACTGAGGAAGGTGATGTTTTGTTTTGTTTTGTCTTGTCTTGTCTTTTTTTTTTTTTTTTTTTTTTTACCAAAAGGGAATAGAGTAAGTCTTCTTGAAGGACATGAAGGCATTTAGCCTTCAAGATCCTAATAATAGTTATTTATTCATCTCAGGATGTTCCAGGTAGGGTGCTAAGTGTTCACGACGGTTAGTTTGGTATGTCCAACCGACTAGGCTGTGAGGTCCCCGGACATTTGGTCAGACATTGTTCTGGGTGTGGCTCTGAGGATGTTTTCGGATGAGAGTAACACTTGAATCAATAGGCTGAGTAAAGCAGATTGCCCTCCCTCATGTGGGTGGGCCTCACCCAATCAGTTGTAGGTATGACTAGAGCTAAAAGACTGAGTGAGAGAGGACTGCCTCACTGTCTTTGAACTGGGGCATCATTTTTTTTCCCCTGTCCTTCAGACTTCAACTAAACTACCAGCTTTCCAGGGGTCCTGGGACTTATCTGCTTCCATAATCACAGGAACCAATTTCTTATCATTTATATTTCTATATGTCTATCTCTACCTCCATCCATCCACATCTATGGGTTGTTTCTCTGGAAAACACAACTATAATGCTTATTTTACTTAATCTGCACAAATCGTCCTCCAAAGCAGGATATTTATCCTAATTTACAGATGAAAAAATGAGGTTCAAGAACATAAGACACTCACCAAGATCAGGTTGTAACAGTGTGAATACAGATCTCCCTGGCTTCAAATAATATGGTCTTAACACCTCTTATATAGGGTGAGCCATGATTCCTGGGAGAGACACATGAGGATTTGCTCTCACATTAGTAAGCATCCTCTCTCATTTTCTCTCTTTCCCTTTTCCTCTCTCCCGTGGCTGGGTGTAGGGTGTGACTGACTACTTGTCGTTGAAGAGGATGCTTAGGAAAGCAAACCACGATAACCTAGGATGTCTACATTAATTTTACTTTAATTGTTCTGCACCTGGAAAAACAAGCATGACTATAGCCTCCCAGAGACAATGGAGCCCACAAGTGTCTGCTAGGGAAAATGGACCTGGTTCCCAGTGATGACGCTTAAGGGGGCTCAGAATCAAAACTTGTTAGTTTCTTAATCATTAGTATTCACTTTTTGACAGTCAATTTGAAGTGACCTTTGGAAGCACGATTTTTATATTCTTTTACAAAACTAATCATGCATCTATCTTATTTCACATTTATTGAACGTCTACTGTTTTTAAAGCAAAGCATGTATTGTATTAATTCCACAGAATTAGAAGTTTGGAGATACGAGGGTTCTATAATCCAGATCTTACGAAGGTACATTCAGTGGCTTTGACATCCCCCCCCCCCGCCCCAATTCCCTTTGGCCATCCAATAAATAGGTCAGCTGCTAAAGTTTGATCAGACATTAAAAGATTCTGTTCCTTTTCAAGGCCTTATCAAAGATTTAGTATGTCTTTCTAAATGAACTAGGGGGCCATCCTTTGAAGAATCTGCTCAAAGACGAAGTGTCACCTGTGGAACAGTGGAAGGAAATGGTAATGTGAAGATTAAAAAAAATGTAGGGTCTAAGGGAAAGAAAAAATGTAGCAATGGCAGAAGGACTTTGGACAGTTCAGAAATACAGATAATACAGGTCGATTTTGTCTGTAAATAAAAATAAGAACAATAAGTATGACACAGGGAGTAATTACTCTATGCCCAGCTCGGTGCTGACTTATTATTTAATTATTGTATTTATATGTGCTTACTTTTTACTATCTGAATAAAATAACCTTCCCAGTTTTTTCTGAATCACAGTTTGTAGAAAAAGGAAAAGCTTGAATCACCTATATATTCTATATACTATTTGTGAACATCTAGAACTTACATGAGGTTTAATTTTTGATTCATTTTCTCAGTTAAAAAAAAAAATCTAGAAAGTCTTTATGGTGGAGACAAAGACATTGATATCAGACCACCGTGTTAGAAATGCATGATTTTAGGTCCCGTTCCAGACCTACTGAATCAGGTTCTGAATGACAACCATCTGCAGGTGAGTCAAATGCACATTAAGTTTGAGAAGAGCCAAGAACAACCAACTCAGGTGTTTTAAAGTATTATTATTTACAGTGTCCTGGCGATGATAAACAAATAACTCATCTTGGAAGTACTTAACTCCTGGAAGAATCAGATCAATGGAAAAGCAGTTAAAGGTGCTAAGAAGCGCCCCCCACAATGTTGGTTATGAAATATGAGTAATGCACGTAGCGGAGCAAACTGCATGGGGCTGTAGCTGTTGGTCCCACCGAGAGAAGAACAGCTACTTATTTGTTTATTTTTAGTTTTCCTTTTCAAGCTGGCCAGCTTCATTTATTTTCTTCTGTAAACACCATCAGCAATCAGTTGCAAAAATAGAAAGATTGTTTTCACTTCTTGAAAGTGCTTTGTTTCATCACCACGATTCCTTCAGCACACAGTATCCCTGGAGCTGGGCGGTCTCCGGTTTCAACTTCTAAGTAGAGCACTGTCACAATCGAATCCCTGCCCTCCTAAATGCTTTACTCTTTGGTTCAAGTGTCTTGTTTGGCAGGACATGGATGGTGTGCCTGCTGCTGCTCAGTCCTTTAATTGCAAGCAATTTTTCATTGTGGGAATAACTAATTGGACCAATGCTTAAATTAATTTGAGGGTGCCATTTTTGATCAAAAATTTCTGGCTGTTGTAAACCAGATGGTGTGGCATTGGTACCAGAATAAAAAAAGAGAGAGAGAGAGAGAGAGAGAGAAGTGGAAAAAAAATCAGAGAGTGTAAAACA
The DNA here is from genome assembly GCF_011100685.1 of Canis lupus familiaris. NCBI lineage: Eukaryota > Metazoa > Chordata > Mammalia > Carnivora > Canidae > Canis > Canis lupus. The sequence continues at coordinate 89,200,612 of NC_049226.1, read as the reverse complement.
GACTTATTTACACACGGTCAATGGATTTACAAAAAAAGGCTCTATTGCGTACATGTCATAAATGGAGCTGAATTCGTTAGATAGGTATGCAGATCTATTAGATCAGTTAGATCTTGGATACTAATCAGTTAGATGAATTAAAGATTACATATGTGGAATGAACAGAGAAGCCCTTTGGTCCAAGGAGAAACGTTCTAGAGGAATCTGGAGGAAATAGTGCTTTGATAAGTCTTACCTACGTTAAAGGAGAGCTAAAGCGGGTCACGAACCTTCAAAACCTAACAGTATCTTGGAGGTTAGTCCCGAACTTCCACTCTTCCTGTTTCATCTTGCATTTTCACTTATTTTTGTTGTTTAAAATTTTATTTATTTATTTTTTTAAAGATTTTATTTATTTGAGACAGAAGAGATCGTGAGAGAGAGGGCATGAGTGCAGGGAGAGAGAGAAGCAGCTTCCCGCTGAGCAGGGAGCCCGATGTGGGGCTGGATCCCAGGACCCTGAGATCATGACCTGAGCTGAGGGCAGACGCTCAACTGACTGAGCCACCCGGGTGCCCCGACCTTGCATTTTTAATTTACTGTTTGCTCGTTGCTGTCAAGCTGTGCAGGTCTACCTCTCTGCCCTTTCATAGCCCATCCTTTAAGTTTTGCATCCCAGTTATGCACTCTGGGTCTTCCCCATTTTGCTTGCAAATAAGCCCCCAAATGCATCTTTCTCCAGTGTGTTTTAGTGCAGCCACACATCAGCCTGCTTGGTGTGGAAGGCAGGCCCGGCCTTCTGACTAGTGTTCCTGAAGATACCCTGAATGTGAGGTCTCCCCGCGTGGAGAGATACCCCGCATTGCAAATTCACGTGGAGCTTGAGACTGTGAGAGTCAGCGATCCCGGTGGAAATCTGCTGCAATCCTGTCGGGAATCTCTTTGGGGGAATGGACTTCTGCCAACGTTTTAACCACACGCGCAGTAGATCATATGGAAGTTTCTTCCTTGGGAGGCGGACCCTGCTCCATTCTTGGGCTTTGTCATATGACCTGCTTTGGCCAAGACAACGTGAGCCAAAGTAGCATATACAAGTTCCTGGCAGGCAACCGTTTACAAGAAAGAAAGATTTTATCTTTTGCTCTTTATCCTCTACCTCGGGGATGGCATCTCCTAGATCCTAGCTGCCCCATCAGCCTACAGCTTGGACCGGAGGCCTAGACACAGAGTCAGCCAGTCTACCCGTGGCCGAGTCAACCGCGACTGAGAAGGAAGCTTTGTTGTCACAAGCCATGATTCTACAGCCTGACTCTGTGGCAGGTGTGGCAGGTGTGGCAGGTGTGGCAGGTGTGGCAGGTGTGCAGTGAGGCCCACGATGCTGCCCGGCCCGGGAGTGAACAGTAAGTCAGGTGCTTTCTGAACACAGGTGCTGTTTGGGGAATGGAAATTGGAGCCCACGTCAGGTCAGGGGGGTTCTACATTGGAGCTCCTGTTGTGAGCACCTGCTCTTACCAAGGGGCTGTTGAGGTGGCCTCCTCTAAGCCTCAGGCCTCCCGAGCCACCCCGAGGAGGCTGCCTGGCCTAAGAGATGGTGAGTGACAAAGACCAGTTCCTGAGAAATGCATCCCAGAGCTTTTCACAACAATTCAAACTACGCACCGACAATAACACCCAATAGCAAGTGTGCATATGTGTGTGCGCGACAATACCCGGTTACATGACGTACAAGCTGGTGAATCACAACTGCCAGGCACGTGGATGATATATCGTTTCTTTCTCTTAAGTTCAGCTTTAATTAAACTGTGAGTTGGACTGTAAAATAACTAAATATAGACAGGATAAAGATTTTGCGTAGATTTTATTTATTTATTTTAAATTCTGATGATTATAATCAATGGGATCATTGAAGTTTATTTTTCTGCGATAGTTAAAAATGGTACAATACAGAAGATACACAATAAAACAAGGATAGGAAAACAAAGTACATACATTTTATTCTTCGGATTTGATTTATGCTTAAACTTTTTCTGGCTGCGTAAAGATAAATAATTTAGAGGTGGTACATGGCATAGAAACATTTTGTGTCCAAAGTTGTCCAATGGGTTCAGCCTACAATTACACCAAGACGCAAGGGAATGAGGTATGATCAGTGTTGAGGGTCTTTGTATACTAGCAAATATTTCGTCTTGATTTTTATATTAAATATTTAATAAGCTCTTAAAAATTTCTAAAATCTCTTTTTAAACATTTAAAAACAAATACCATAAACACCATTGGTGAATGACCTTAAGCCAATTCTATGGATAATTAGGCAAAAGTATTTTTCTTTCAATAATATACATATATTATTACGTGATATAATATATATATACATATATACATAAACTATATATATGTATTTATATACATTTTTGTGTATATAAAATGTATACATATATACATTTATATACATATTTATATGTATGTATATATATTGTTTATATACATACATATATACATATATATATAGTTTAGCTAAATAGTATATGAGGAAGGATGAGAAAATATTACAATTTTAAGCAACTTTCTAACTAAGTTGCTTTAATTTCCTCTTTTGAGTCAATTAATTCTGGCCCAAATTCTCCAATTTTATTCTCCAAGCATGCACATTCCCACAACCGCAAACAGTTTGGTCTCAATTAATGTAGCAATCACAACCCACTTTGACTGGAATATCAAGGTATTGGGGGGAAAGGTTTCTAAACTTTAATAATCTAGATAATTGCTTCAACTTTCCACTTTGCTGGAGAATCTAGTCATAATTAACCAATTAAATCACATCAGCAGTTACTTTTTCCCTAAGCATAGAATTTAGAGGGATAAAAGAGAGAGAGACAGAGATGAGAAAAATTTATCTAAACATAAATGTCATTCCATTATAGAACCTTATTAAACACATTTAGATGTTTTAATTTCTAGCACTCTGTTGTTCATAATGAACTCTTCTGGGATTGAAAATGAATTTTTTAGTCTGAAATTTTTGTCCCTTTTGAATTGCAAAGAACATTTCTCTCGAATTTCCACTAGATATAATGAAACATATTTTAATATCACATTGGGCTAGCCCCCTGGGGAGACAGCTGTCAAACATCCCTGGTATCTTTAAGTCACTTTAATTACATTTTGTTCAATGCAAAGTAATGTGTAAGAAACTGTTTAACTTTATTGACGCCGTAGTATTTTCCATACAGTTACCTTATACACTATCCACATGGGGTTGAGTCGTTCACTAGGCTGAGTTCAGGGTGAATGGAGATATGTAGGAAGAGACGGATTTGAAAAAAAAGTCCTAGACCAGAATATAAAGATCCTTGAAGGGTAGGTATAAAATTTGAACATGAGGGACTAATATGGCACCAAATAAGAAAATAACTAAAATTACTTTAACTCTTAACTAGTGAGACGAACATGTGGCTCTTCTAAGTGACACACTTGTATACAATGTGCCAGTTAATCTTCCACTGGATCTTTCAGGCACGCACTGTTATAATCATCGTCTTATCAATATGGAGGCCGAAGTTCAGAGGGTATAGGGTCACACAGCAAGCAAAAGTCAAATTCATTGACATCAGCATTTTTTAAAAAAATATTTATTTACTCATGAGAGACACAGAGAGAGGCAGGACACAGGCAGAGGGAGAAGCAGGCTCCAGGCGGGGAACCTGATGTGGGATTTGATCCTGGGACCCCCGGTTCATGCCCTGTGCCCAAGGTAGATGCTCCACTGCTGAGCTCCCCCCTCCAGGGGGCCCCAGACATCAGTATTTTAAATACCTTGCAAATGATCAAACTTGAATTCGTAGCAAGATGCTCTGCAGTGTCTGCCCGCTGGACAGAGAAAGGGAGCCCCAAGGTCCTGTTTGTTTGTAGCCTACGGGGTAGTGACAGCTACAAAAAGAAAAAAAAAAACTGTAACTATGTGAGGTGATAAGTTAGATTGATTGTGTTCATCATTTCACCATGTATACGTATAGTACATTGCATTGTAACACTACATACATACAATTTTTATTTTTCAATTATACCTTAATAAACCTTGAAAAACTACAAGCGGAAGCAGCAGTTTATAGAAGTGGAAATGGGGAGCAAACAGAAGATAATTACTGGGTGTCCGGGATTCTGAAGGACTAGATGGCTTGGTTTCACCTGAGAAATTGGTGAGTTGGTTTCACCAACTCACCTGAGTTCTGGGATGAGTCTGTGCCTCGACGGGATAGCCGTTAGCCCCAACGTCATTTCAGACTCGTGGATAACATACTCCAGAAACTTGTGACATTTTCTCACGCTTCTTGAGATGATCATGTGGTTTTTGTCCATTATTCTAATAGCATGGTATAGAACCATTAATTAAAATTTGGGTGTCAAATCCATCCGGTCTTTCTGGGATAAGACTCACTTGGTCATTGCATATCATCATTTTTATATGTTGCTGAACTTACTTTCTGATTATTAAGGATTTTCATGTTTATATTCACAGGGAATTTGGATTTCCTTTTGATGTCTTTGTTAGTGAAAGTTAAAGCCACGTGCCTATAATGCCTCGGAAATGTTCTCTTCCGTGTTCTGAAGGAATTTGTGAAGGATTATTTTCTTCTTGAAATATTTGATAGAATTCACCAGTGAAACTGTCTGTGCTTTTCTTTGTGGGAAGACGTTAAAGACAAATTCAATTAATTTAAATGTTATTTCTCCTAATCAAACTATTTATTCTTTTTTGAGATAGTTTTGGCAATTTGAGTTTTTCTAGAAATTTATTCAACTCATTTGAGTGTCTAAGTTGTTGAAATAAAGCTGTTTATAATATTCCCTTAAAATCTTTTCATTTCTGTAGGGTAAGTAATGATCCTTCTTTCATTTCTAATTTGGTAATTTGAGTCTTTGCTCTTTTTTTTTTTTTCTTTTTTTGGTTAGTTTACATAAGAGTATGTTAATTGGTCTTTTAAAGAGTTTCTGTGTTTATTCATTTTCTCCATTGTTTTCATGTATTTTATTTCATTGATTTCCACTACAATATTTATTATTTCATTTCTTCTGCTTATTTTGGACTTTGTTTTTCTAGTTTCTTTAGAGATTGTTGATACTTCTCTTCTTACATATGTATTAAATCTATACATTTTGTTCTGTGATGAGTCATTTTCATTTTTTTCCCCAAGATTTTCTCTATTTGATTCTGTTGCATGTAGGTATGGATCTTTTAAAATACATAACTTACTTGGGGTTCACTGAACACCTCAGATCTGTAGATTAGTGCTATTGCGCTTTCAACTCCAGAATTCACATTTTTAAAAAGATTCTATCTATTTATTTGAGGGAGAGGGAGAGAGAGTGCAGAGGGAGGAGAGGAGAGAGGGAGAGAAAACCTCAAGAAGACCCCTTTCTGAGAGCGGGAGCCAGACAGGAGGCTCCATCTCATGACTCTGAGGTCACAACCTGAGCTGAAACCAAGAGTCGGACACTTAACCAATGGAGCCACCCAGGTGCCCCCAGAATTTACATTTTCTAAATGATTTTTAACTCTTTATTCACTTAGTTATAGTCATTATATTTTCCTTTAATTATTTAAACATAGTCTTATTTACCTCGAATGTGTTTAATAGCTTCTTTGAAGTTTTTGCTAAGTCCAGCGTGAGAACACAGAGGCAGTTTTATTGACTCTTGTTTTTTTTTTTTTAATACAGGTCACACTTTCTTGTCTCTTTGCATGCTTCACCATATTTTGCTGAAAATGAACATTTTGGACAATATATTGCAAAAACTCTGCCTTTTTCCCTTTGAGACTTGCTGCTGTTTGTTAGTGACTTGCCTGAACTAAGTCTGTGAAGTCTGTCTTTCCTGTAATGTGGGGCCACTGACACCTCTGCTTTGTTGTTGTTGTTGTTTGTCTTTTTCTCTTGCTTTTATTTTAAAGTTTGACCTCCTACAGGTCGCCTCATGTCTGCATACCCTTGTGATAAGTCAAGGATTGGCTCCAAGGCTGAACCAGCAAGGCTTTTACTCTTTGCTGATGGCTTTGTGGGCCGGCTCAGGAGTACATTCACACACCAGCCCGTATTTAGTTCTGATTTGACTTTTACACTCTATTGGGCTTTATTTCACGTCCTTTGTGTGTGCAAGCAGATTCCAATCGCCAGAGATGTGTATGTGGGTTGGACTCTCCACCTCCGCTGTACACGTGTGAATCGACCTGGAACCTGCGAGAAGCTTCCCAAGCTCCCTGTGGCTGCCTTACCTTTCACTTCTGTGGCTCCGGTAAGTGCTTCTCTCGCGTAAGGCTACCTTCCCGTCCCCTCCCACCCTCCCTCCCACCTTTCTTCTTTCCTTCTCTCTCTCCTTCTTCCTCCCTCTCTCCCTTTCTTCCTTCCCTTCCTTCTTTCCTCCCTTTCCCCATCCTTTCTTTCCTTCCTCGCTCCTTATTTTCCTTTTGTAAACTAAAGGCTCCAAATCAAGATTCTCTTCTTTTCCAAGATAAGTGTTGAATAAGCATTTGTGAATTTTATAAGTGGATATTCTTTTCCTTTTTAACTTTTTACAATTTGAGAAAAGCTGACACATAATGTCATATTCATTTCAGGTGCTCAGCGTCAGCTGCACATATATGTCAGCTTCTCTATGTTACGCTATGCTCACTACACCTGCAGCTACCATCTGTCACCCAACAACAACAGCATTACTGACTGTATTCCTGATGCTGTGCCTTTTGTTCCCGTGACTTCTTCATTCCTTAACCAGAAGCTTGTATCTCCCACTCCCTTTCACTCATTTTGTCCATCCTCCCATCTACCTCCCCTCTGGCAACCCTCAGTTGGTTTTCTGTATTTATAGGTCTGCTTCTGCTTTTTGTTTGTTTACTTGTTTTGTATTTTAGGTTCCACACATGAGTGAAATCATATGGTATTTGTCTTTCTTTTAGTATAATACCCTGTAGGTCCATCCATGTTGTCACAGGTGACAAGACGCCATCCTTTTTTATGGTTGTATAATATCCTGGTGTATATATGTGTATGTGTTTTGTGTATATATATACAGAATACACACATAGATATATACACACATACATATATACAAAAATATACAGATGCACACATATACACACACCACATTTTCCTTATCCATTCATATATATATACACACATACCACATCTATGTATATATATGTACTATATATATACATATAAACATATATGTATATATTCCTTATCATTCATGTGTCTGTATACACATACCTATACTCATACCATATACACCACATATATACATACACGTACCACATCTTCCTTATCTATTCATCTATTGAAGGACATATAAGTGGATATTCTTTGATGAGCACCTGGCTTTCACTGGCAAGATCAAGTATAGTCTTGCTTGGATCACTTGCTTGTTACATGACCTTGGCCAAGTTACTCTGCCCTTGACAAAGCGTGAATACATTTTCTGGTGCGAAAAAGAAAAACATGAACATACGGGTGAGCGTGACTCCTTATATATAGGTATCTCAGACTCTATAATGGCTCCTGTTTGTTATCAGGTGCAAGTTAGAGCCAGGACTCAACACCTGGTCTTTCTCATCATGTTAGTCTTTAGTATGAATGTGGCCTCTTTGCTCAATGAATTTTTCATAGCTGGGATAATTCAGGCAGTTTAGATATGCCTAATGGTTATACAGCTTTCCTCAGATAGAAGGGAGGAGGTGAAGGATAGGGTCTCTGGTGTACTTACCTTAGCATCAATGAGATCCATGTCTTACTTGATATGTTTTATGCATGCATTTACACTTAAAATTATATTTAATCAAATGGTGGCAAAACTAATAAATCTGAGCACCACTGTCTTAATTCAAAGCTGGCCCTGCAGGGCCCCTGGTAGCCCAGGGACATTACACGGTGCCTTGGAGAGATGAGAGTCCCCCATGTTCTGTGCATGATTGGCCAGAAGACATACTGTGACTACAAGTTCTAAGCAAGGGAATGCAAGGTGGACGCCCCTGTTGCCCAAAGGACAACCTGAAAACAAGCAGATTGCTGATTGACTGACCTGGTGCCTCCTTTCTCATTCATTCTAACATCAAGTCATCCTTCTGCCCAATGTAATCTGAAAATCTCAATAGGCTGTATTTCATTGTAAGCAAATTCTGCCTCTAAGGCCTTGATGGGACCCAGGTACAGGTGCGCACCAAGACACCTCCCCATGATATTATGCATTCCCACCTTTTCATGCTGTTGGGGGCACATCGTTTTATTGAACCTTTGCAGTAGCTTTCATTATACTACCTTTGGTTTGAACACAGGTCTGCCGAAGGGGTGAAAGCCATTCTTCTTTGCAACTCATTCACCAAGCATCACTGCTCCATTAGCGGAGTGCTTACCCTCCAGAGGAAGGGAAATAAGAATACACGGCAAGTGTCACGCAGGGCTGGGGATACGTATCCACGGACGCTGCCGCATTATAGGCCTGGGAACTGCGGGCTGTTCTCCAGCAGGTGCTTATTTCCCATATATTGTTTACATTTCACACCTTTTCGGTCTGTTTCTTGTTTGTACCAGGCAAGGAGGCTAGTAATATATTTATCTAACCCATATCAGTTCAAATAAAGAATTCCGAGTCATCCGGGAAATATATATACACTCGTAATTGACTTGAAAGCTCTTCCTCTCCTCCCACTAGAATGTCTTCCCCAAATATCCATTCAATTTACTCTTTCATTTCCACAGCTCCCTCTCCCGTTGGGCACTGAGGCCACTGGTCCTGATGGAACGAACACTCGCGTCCAGCAGACAAGGCCCACCCACGCTTCACTCCGCCTCTTAGCTACCTAAACGGCTACCTATCTCCACCGTTCACACCCTAGGATATAATTAAATAAACATTTTAAACCAGTAGTTTTGAATTTTATAGAACGAAAGCCTGAAGCAGGTTCAACTTTGAAAAAAAAATAATAAATAAACAAACAAAAAACAAAAAACAACAAAAAAAACCCGAAATGCTCAAGAATAATGTTTACAAATTTCTGAAACAAGGCTTGTCAGCAGGATGAAGTCGCTAATACCAACCATTTTGGACTGAATGGTTTATATCTGCTTATAATAACTTGGATTTGTCTCCTGTTAAAATGTCACACGGATAAAGGAATGAATTCTAGCAGCTGTGACAGGAGAGTATCATTGCTAAGAAACTCCGATACGGTGGATTCATGTGTCAGAAACATCTACTTCTTCACTGTCTTTCATTCAGAGGAATCCAAATATTCTCCACATGCAGGGAGACTAACAACGAGGCACAGATAAAAGCCCGTGACTCTGACATCTATTCCCTAAGTTTGCTGTTAAATGAGGTGGCTGCACCGAGAATCTCGAATACTTTTCTGAGAAAGTTAGTGGAGGGACTCGGGATGAGACCACGATGCTTTCAACTTGAGCACACGTGCTTCACAAGTTGGGTGAAATTAATGACAGACTTTAGCAGGAATAGACCAACAACTGTGATATCTTTAAAGGCAACGTAGAAAAACAGGAAAGTGGGCGGAAAAAGGAGAAACAAGAAAGAGGGAAGTACTGGGTGGTCAACAGAAATCAGCATACGGGGAACAAATGAGAAAATGACCCAAGACGTCCTAAGACGTTGCCTATCTAGGAATCGATGTATCTAGGAATTCTACAATTCCTATCTAGGAATTGTATGTAACCGAGCCTTATAACTTCATTCGTTTCTTCATTGGTCCATTCATTTGTTCATTTAATAAATCTATGCTATGGGCTGGAGTGAACACTCACAATGAAAAGACAAATAAGCCCTGGGCTCTCCCTTCAGGCAGACCATGTTTGAGTGGACAGCCTGTGTACCTCCAACGCCGTGTGGGAAGCGCTGAGGTAGAAATAAGAAACAGCACTGGTCCGGCCCCCGGGGGGCTCAGCGGTGGAGCATCTGCCTTCAGCCCAGGGGTGACCCCGGGGTCCTGGGATCGAGTCCCCTATCGAGCTCCCTGTATGGAGCCTGCTTCTCCCTCTGCCTGGGTCTCTGCCTCTCTCTCTCTGTGTCTCATGAATAAATAAATAAAATCTTAAAAAGAAACAAAAACAGCACTGGTCAAAAAAGTTAGAGATGTGTGGGAGGATCTGAGAATAAATCACAGGGCGGGGGGAATCAGAGCCACGTTTTGAACAATGAGTAGGAATTCAGCAGGTGGGTGAAGCAGAGTAGCCTCTCAGGCAGGTAGGCGGCTTCAGGAAAGGCTTGGCTGGGGCCTCTGGTTTCCACCCCAGTCCCAGGGATGAAATGTGCTTGGTCCAGCTTAGCGCACGTGACCTTACCTGAGTCAGTCCTGTGTCTGCTGGGGCAAGTTCTCTCATTGGATCAGCCTATAGGATCAGAGGTAAGACTGCAGGGAAGGCCCTTAGGTTTCTTCATAGACCTGCAGCTCTGAAGGTTACATGAGCTCATCCCTGGGAAGCAATCGGTACAAAGACTAGCAAAACCAACAAGCTTGTTGTGGTTTGCGTGGTTATGATTACGATGCAAATTAATGTTATTACTATTTTAATAACAAAGCCGGACTTGTAGAAATCGGGGATCACTGCCCATCCTCACTAAGTTTCTCTTAGGGAATCTAGGGGAACGTAACAGAAGGAAAGCAAGATTTAGGAGGAGGGTGGTCAACGTATCCTTCCGGAAGCCTTCCTAGGATTTGCCTTCCCCAGTCTGGATTGGGGTGGCTCCTTGTACTCTACACATGGTTCCATATGATTCCATCACATTGTAATAGAGACACGGCCCCACTAAACTGCAGGTTTCCCAAGGAGGAATGTATCTTACTCATCACTTTAACTAAAGTAGTGGGAGATTGTAGGTCCTAACTATGCTTATTCAAGCAACTTACTAATAGGCAGATGAGAGAACACTCCACCATGGAGATTTATATCTGAGCTGGGCCCCAAAGGATAGAGAAGAGTTTTAAGGTTCAGAAATGGGAAAAAAAAAATCATGCCAAGGTGAAGGAAATACTCAAAATAAGCCTGAAGATGAAGGAGTGTCCAGAATGCTTGAATATGTCAGTCAATTGGACACATCGGGTGTGAACAGTGAGTGAAGAGGATGTAGGAATGAGAAGGTGGACGTCGGGGCAGGTCACGAAGGACCTTGAATGCTGCCCTGAAGAGGTCGGACTTTGTAATCTCTGAAATAGAAATACTGAGAGGTTTTCACATGGGGATCAGAATGGCCGGATTCACACACACACACTGCAGGGTATTTACTTCGGCCCTCCCTAGTAAACAGGTTATGGGTGACATGGGTGAAAGACGCAAGTTTCTCTGTTCCTAAGGCATTAACGATGTAGCAAGAGATGGACTTGCCAAGAACCTAAAGAAGCATAACTTGCAAGTTATTTGCACTGAGGCTCTCCGCTGAGCTGGGATCCTGATGCGAGTCGCGACCCCAGGACCCTGGGATCCTGACCTGAGCCGGAGGCAGCCGCTCAATCCCTGAGCCCCCCAGGGGCCCCTACGTATGTGGAATTCGAAGCACCTAGAGCTTAAGGAAGTTACCCAAAGACATCCAGGTATCAAGGAAGTCAGACCAAGGTAGAAACCGCTCTTTCTCCTCTCAGAGCGCGTGTGGATCTGGGGTGCCAACCGCGCTCAGCATCCCCGCTCTCAAGGAAACCACCGGGTTGGTGGCTCTGCCTTAATCCCGTTGCTCCCCCCTGCATTGCGTAACAGGACCTTCATGCCTGCCTAATTCCTGAAGGAAACCTAAATCCATAAAATTCCAGATGGCCTGTCTCTTTGTTGCTAGGAAATAACTAACTAAAGGACGCCCCCCTTACTCATCTAAGTATCCCTTCATACTTATTCTGAGGCCACGATGCTGTCTGTCTGGACGCACGCTGTGTTGCGTTGGTTCAGAGAAAAGCGTTCCTTGTCAGTTCGTACTGTGGTTTTCTGCCTTTTGTCCCTTCCTTATTTTTTTTTTTCTTTTTATCAGCAAAATCTTCTCCATGTGGAGGAAACAAGGAGCATTTTATAAACCTGCCTAGGGCTGTAAAATATACATCTCCTTTTAATAGTGGCCGAGGTATCTTTGGAACTTCCTCTAGAGTGAAATCTGCTTCAAAAAATTTGCATTTAACAGGCAAACATAATATTGTTGAAGAACACAGAATTATAAATTCATGGACATTTGGGTACTGGGGATACTTTATAATCCACACGTCCACACTTCTAACTGTAATTTTTGTGGCTGTGTAGTTCAAATTACCCAAGATGGATAAAGCCAGCACTTTCGTTATTAACTGTATTTGAGGGGTTTGTAACAACTGCTCCACGAAAGCTCTTTATAACTTGAGACTCACACGGGAAGTTGCAGGGCAAATAATGTGCTTTTTGCTTTAGGGGATGAATTTGTCACCTCTTGATGTAAATCTCTCACATTTGATTGGTCTTCGAAGTATTCATTTTGCACAACATTCAAAAAGTCTCCTGCTTTAAAAATGAAAAATTGCAAGTGATTACTTTATAGCCCATTTAATTGCATTTGGAGATTTTCTGCCCCTTAAAGTCTCTGGATAACCATATGAATGCTCTCCCCAAACACACTTTTGAACAGAGTTTTATTATGGGTAGCACCTGACCTTTCAGCATAATTGCATGTGGTCCAAATTAATTGTCTGTTCTATTGTGCACTGAATAATAGGGATTCCGAAATGAGACTAATTATGCAAGTACCTGATGGAGAGGAGAATCTTAGAGTGAGCTCTTTTGGGTGCCTGGAATTCAGAATAGGAAGTATAAAATGACACTTAATTAACTAATAAACCAACCGACAAGGCTGACTCCACAGGAGACGTCTAGTCAACACAATTCAGAAAATTAGAAGAGTCTTCCTCAACCCAAGTGTAGTCAGAGGGAGCTTACATATCAAACTAACACTGAGGGGATCCCTGGGTGGCGCAGCGGTTTAGCACCTGCCTTTGGCCCAGGGCGCGATCCTGGAGACCCGGGATCGAATCACACGTCGGGCTCCTGGTGCATGGAGCCTGCTTCTCCCTCTGCCTGTGTCTCTGCCTGTGTCTCTCTCTCTCTCTCTCTCTCTGTGTGACTATCATAAATAAATAAAAATTAAAAAAAAAAACTAACACTGGCATAAATCAATATACCGTCATATAGTATAGATTCGTTTAGAAAACCATAGAAGTTAAAAAAAAAAAGAAAAGAAAACCATAGAAGTAATTTTGGTTAACTATCTCCATTGCTCATCTAATACAGAACCCCATTCACTCATGTTTAACTTTGTTGGCTCCTTTTTGGAACATTCCTACGGACGTCATTGTGATAGTGTATGACGAGCACCGAGGTGCAAGTCTTAAACCTAAATTTGATGCCGGTTGGCTGTGTCATTAGCTGATTTAAAGACCTCAGGGCCACACCTGAGTCAAGTTCCGCACAGTGTTTACTTTCTCCTCATCTGAAATGATTTGTTAGATCCTCTCCCCTTGTTCGTTAGAAGCACCTGTTACCGAGACAAGAGTGGAGAAGGTGGCTTATGGCACGGAGTGCCGAGAAAGTGCAGGATGCGGGGAAGGTGGGGCTGCCCCCGCTGCTCATCCCGCCTCTCCTGGTGTCACCCTGACCCACAAGGCCTGAATGTCTCCTCAGTTTGACTAAGGTTTAGAATGGGTTCTTCCTGGTTCTAGGCTGTGAACTTCCTTTCTTTGAGAGCATCTACCTTAGAAACCTTTTCATTGTAAATTCTTTCCCTGCCTCTTTGAGGTGCATGTAAACTATTTTTTGAAAGGCCTCTTGCCAGTTTTTACAACCTAAGAAAGTCTTTCTCAAGAACCAGGAGCCATCCCTTTGAAAAGGTAAACCTCACGGGATATAGCATCTCCCTCACCCCGGTTCTCTGGGAGGAAAGGAGCTTCCTTTCAGTGGAGGCCTTGTTCCAAGTTGTAGAACCTTCTGTCACAAAGACTTGAGAGAACTTCCTTCCTTCCTTCCTTCCTTCCTTCCTTCCTTCCTTCCTTCCTTCTTCCTTATTTTCTTTCGGTCTTCTCTTCGGGATTTCTTCTTTCTCTTTTTCTTCTTTGCTTTATTTCGGGCGTTCTGTCTTATTTCTGGGATAGGGAGGGAGCTTCTTTCTTCTTTCTTTCTTTCCTTTCTCCTTTCTTTTTTTTTTTAAGATATATTTATTTTGGGGTGGGGGGAGAGGAGGGAGAGGCAGAAGGAGAGAGAATCCCAAGCAGACTCCTCTCCAAATCCAGAGCCCGATGTGGGGCTCCACCCCAGGACCCATGAGATGGTCACATGCTTCACTGACTGAGCCACCCAAGCACCCCCAGAAAGTTTTCTTTTGGCAAACACAGATGGCCCGGGTTTTCCTCCTCACCCCGGTACTTAAAACTTTGCCTATTCTTTGTTTCAGAGGATTTGAGTGCAGACTGAGCTCCGGCTTCTCCCCCTGGCTGAAACAGCCTTCAGGTCTCCCGTGCCCACTTAACTCCATCTGATGCTTTGACCGTCAGCGTCATACTCTGTGGCCAACAACCATGTCTGGTCCACACAGCGCTCTCATACTTGACCAGTGTGTTGGACACACGAACTGGGTGCCAAGGGAGTGTTGGCTCCAAATAGTGGTTGTATTTTCATTGAGTGTCCTTGCTACGCCGTATGTCCCAGTTATTGTGCTGACTGTAGTCATGATACCAATTGCCCGTCTTTGTATAAGAGAAGTAGCACGTGTGGAGCTCCGAGGATTGGCCCCAAGGACTGATGTGTGATCCACACCCTCCATGGCATTTAATCCTGTCAACATCCTCGTAAAGTGGGTAACGTTATTTCGATTGTGCAGATGGTAATATGGGCAGCTTACTTATCTGCCCCAAATCAGTCAGTTGAAAGCATTAAAGACCAAGGCAGTTTCACTCCAAGCTTGGGACTAGGCCCTCTAGGCTTGGACTTGAATGTGTCTCTTTCACTTTATACTGTTTCAACGCTTTACCTACCAATTAGCTCCCTCTTTGCATAGGGCCAAAGGAAGGGTTTCAGGGCTTTTTGTTGGTTGTTGTTGTTATGTTTTGTTTTGTTTTTGAGAGTGAGAGTGCAGGTGCATGCACAAGCAGCATGAGCAGGGGAGGGGCAGAAGGGGAGAGAGACAGAGAGAAAATTGCAAGTAAACTCCACACCCAGCAAGGAGCCCGACGGGGAGCTGAAATCAAGAGTTGGGCATTGGGGTGCCTGGGTGGCTCAAACTAGAGCATCCAACTCTCGATTTTTGGTTGGGTCATTGATCTCATTGATTTTTGGTTGTGGAATTGAGCCCTGTGTCGGGTTCGGTGCTCAGCATGGAGTCTGCTTGTCCTTCTGCTTCCCCCTACTTGCTCTCTCTCTCATAAATAAAAATAAATAAATAAATAAACAAACAAATGAATGAATGAATAAGTAAAATCTTTAACAAAAGAGAGAGATGGGCGCTTAACTGACTGAGCCACCCAGGTGCCCTGAAGGTTTAGAGGTTTTAATTCATTTTCTGAAAGAAGCAAAGTACTAATAATTTTTTTAAAAGCTTTTTTTTTTTTTAAAGATTTTATTTATTCACGAGAGAGGCAGAGACACAGGCAGAGGGAGAGGCAGGCTCCACGAGGGGAGCCCGATGTGGGACTTGGTCCCGGGATCCAAAATCATGCCCTGAGCCGAGGGCAGATGCTCAACCGCTGAGCCACCAGGCATCCCGGCAGACTACTAATAATTATCTTGTATAGATTGCACGATAGTGACATGAGATAATATGTATATACTGCTTAGGAGAGGCCCCAGATTTGATAAGAACCCAATAAATGTTAAATATTACGATTAGTGGGAGGAGAAGCATATACTTTACTGCCTAGTCATGTGAAAATGAAGACAACATTCATGGCGGCACCATCAACAATGACTTAGAACCCATGGGAGTGTCCCTATGATTTGCTGTTTGAAAAGCAATGAGTCTAAACCATTCTTTTTACAGGGATATCCCAGATGAGGAGCAAATGCTTGCACTGAGTGAGTAGAAAAACTTTTGTGAGAGCCAATGATGGCAAAGAATGTTTTGAGAGAAACAAGAAGGCTTCTAGAAGCAAAGGAACTCAGTACCCTTTGTGACTTGTTGGATTACGATTTTGTAGTGTGGGTTTGAACCCAGATATATTGGGCTAAAACCTGGGACAATGCCACTTGAAAAATATTGTATTGTATTGTATTGTATTGTATTGTATTGTATTTATTTTTAAATAATAAATTTATTTTTTATTGGTGTTCAACTTGCCAACCTACAGAATAACACCCAGTGCTCATCCCGTCAGGTGCCCCCCTCAGTGCCCGTCACCCATTCACCCCCACCTCCACCCTCTTCCCCTTCCACCACCCCTAGTTCGTTTCCCAGAGTTAGGAGTCTTCATGTTCTGTCTCCCTTTCTGATATTTCCTACCCAATACTTTTAGGGATGCCTGGGTGGCTCAGTGGTTGAGCATCTGCCTTTAGCTCAGGGTGTGATCCCAGAGGCCTGGGATCCAGTCCCACATCAGGCTCCCCGCAGGGAGCCTGCTTCTCCCTCTGCCTGTGTCTCTGCCTCTCTCCTCTCTCTCTGTGTCTCTCAGGAATAAATAAATAAAATCCTAAAAAAAAAAAAAAAAAAAAAAAAAAGATTTTAAATACTTTAAAATGTAATAATATTACTTTTCACTTTTAGGGGAGGAGCCAGAAATAACATTTCTTATAATTTATATTTAATAAAAATGACTCCCATGTTAATTTAGTTTATTTCAATACGTAAATGATTTTTAATAATTAACTTATTGACTATATTTTGGGATTAACAGGCTAAAAGTAGTTTAATCTCAACATTTACCTAATGACTGCATGGCAACTTAAAAGGCATTCGAAGAATCCAGACTATGTCAGTGTATGACATACTAATTTTTCCCTCTATAACGCTTCCTTCTGAATTAGTTAATTCTTCTCACATAATAAACAAATTATGTATATGTTAATGGCACTTTAAGAAGTGGACTCAATTCACTTAATTGTTCATAATTATCTCAGTTTTCTTTTTTTTTTCAGAACTATGCAGTTTCTTCTTGTTAGACTAAATAATTTTTCCTAATCAAGTATTAAGTAAGAAAAATTGGAAAATATAAGTATCAATTTATCTGAGAATTTTGCTATGGTACTGTTATAAATTTCTGTAGTTGATTAAGTTTGGTTAGTAATTGCCTGTTGTAAGCTAATCATGCAACAGCTAAGAGAACAAAGGAATGGGAATTGGTCCTTTCTTCCAGCCCAGTCTCCCTTTTGTAATTCACAAAGACAGAAAAGTCCACCATTAACTCTCATTGTATTGGAAAACAATAATGTCTTGAGAGATTGAATGTGGAGATTGAACTTTTTGGCTTTTGGAAAGTTACTAAAATGTGCATTTTAAAACTTTAATTCTGGTGTTTAAATTGTGTGAGTACGTCTGCCTAGGAAATTTGATTGAGCTGAATTACTATGAAATGCATGCATTTATGCAAAGGTCAATTATGATATAGGCAATCTATTTTAGGATAAGCTTTCTTGCACCTTTGGAAATGATTCTTTTTTTTTTCTTAAAGCTAAGTTGGAGATCACTCAAGGAATACAAAAATTAAAGAAAAAAGTCAAGCGGTATAGTCTTTATTTTTTTTTCTTCTAAGTCTCCCCAGTAGAGGCCATCACATGCATTTATGCAGCTAAAACAGCAGATTGCTGACTCCTACGGTGCATTTAGCAACCTCAGATGGGTATGTCCTTCAAAAGAGAGATCAGGAATATTCCACAAATGAAATACAGTGACGAGGGGGATGTCGATGTAGCATCGGTAAGAAAGAATAGACGGAGAGAGAGTGGCATAATTCCAATTTTATTTTTAAAGATGTTTACATGCGTATATGTGCATTGCATGATAAAAACACTGAGAAGAAATGGATCACATTTTTAATGATCTTTATCTCATCACGGGAAGACTAGCAATTTGCACTTTATATTTTTTTTGAGTTTTTCCAATTTAACAATGATTGTAAATGATATATCTTTATCATTAGAGAAGAAACAAGAGCTCTTGGGTGACTCAGTTCGGTGAGCATCAGACTCTTGATTTCTGCTCAGGTCATGATCTCAGGGTGTGAGATCGAGCCCTGCGCCGGGCTAGCTCGTGCAGCTTCGGCCTGAGAGTCTCTCCCTCTGACTCTCCTCCTGCTCATGCTTCCTCACGTGGAGTCTCTGTCTCTCTTTCTCTCTAAAATAAATAAATAAAATTTAAAAAAAGAAAAAAAAAAGTGTTATACATTTTAAAAGAAGAAGTGATAGAAATCTCATCTCTCTAAGAATAAGCCTCTAGCTACCGTTTCAAGGACCTTGATAAAATAGAGTATCTGGGAAAGATGTGAAGGTTTCTATTCTTTATTTTAAACATGCTTCCTAGGTTCTCTCACGTGTTAAGCAAGTGAGATCCAAGATGAACCTTGACCCTGCAGATGTCATCCCTGTGGAGGGTGACCTGTCTACCTGCACCCGCCACACACGCACAATCATACCTGTCAATTCCCCTCCTCACTAAACTGTATTTGTGACCCCACAGTCAATACTGGGGGTGCTTCCGCGGCCGTTTGTGGACATGCACATGCTTTAGACCACAAAACAATTTGAGTCGCACAATGTGCACATCCCCGCTGAGGGGGGCAAGCCCACGTGCTCTGCTTTCTTGCTTCAGCTCTCAGGCTGCAAACAGGTCCTTTCTGTTATCTACTTACTGCCACACCATTTGCATTTCTGTGCCTTTTGTTGATGAGCCAGCATAGGGCGAAGGGCCTTCCAGTCGCCTAAGGGCAAGGAGGTTGGGACGTGCCCGCAGAGAAAATACACGTGTCAGGTTAGCTTCATTCAAGCAGGACTTGCAGAGTGGCTGGTTGTGGTCAACGTTGGTAAGTCAACAATATAGGGCTGGTCGGGCGGCTCAGTCGCTCCAGTGTCTGCCTTCAGCCCAGGTCACGATCTCGGGGTCCTGGGACCAAGACACTCATCAGGCTCCTGCTCGGTGGGGAGTCTGCTTCTCCTTCTCCCTCTGCACCCCCCCATGCACACGCTCTCTCTCTCTCTCAGATGAATAAATATAAGCTTAAAACAATCAACAATATATATTAGGTAAGGTGTCTTTAAACAGAAACGTACATCAAACAAGGTTATATATTAATCAATTGATGAAAATGTGACAAGGGGCTCCCAGGAACCTAACCTCATGTTTACCCGAGCAGCAACGGTCCAGTATCTGCTAATTCAGTGTTTACGGAAACTTTGTAAAACGTAACTCCTGCAAATAACTAGCATCAACCATATATATAACTCATAGCATTTAACTGTATACATATATATGTATATACATGTACTTCTGAATATGTACTTTTTTAATATTTTATTTATTTATTCATGAGAGACACAGAGAGGAGAGAGAGGCAGAGACAGAGGCAGAAGGAGAAGCAGGCTCCATGCAGGGAGCCCGATGTGGGACTCGATCCTGGGACTCCAGGATCATGCCCTGGGCTGAAGGCAGCGCTAAATCCCTGAGCCACCCGGGCTGCCCTGAATACGTCATTTCTGTCTGGTTTTTACGTTAATACAACTCACATATATGGTTCAGAAACACACACGCACAAGCACAAGCACACTTACACCGGGGCATGTGTTTCTGTGCGTCTGTTGCTTCTCTTGTGCTTCTTCTTCCTCTCCAGCTTCTCTGGTTCATGTCCAACATGATGATTTATATTTGGTTCGTCAGTCACTGAATATTGACATTAATATTGAAATGAATGCATAGGAGAGTCCTTACAGGGGCTTTTTCGTGTCTTCAGAAACTACCGTGTCCTTTCCCAAACTTTGAACTCACCTGAGAAACAACAACAATGATGACAGTAATAACAAACCTCATTTTGAAGCTTCTGATGGTTTTTTGTGTGTGTATTTTGACCAATGGAGGCCACCAAGAGACAGATGATGTGTCGTGGAAAGTCCAGCAAGAGGCCTCAGGACTTAACTGGAAAGCATAATATCGGAAGAAAGGAAGTGATAACACTACATGATAACGGAAGATACTAGCTCAGTGGGTAACCAGGACAGTAGAACAGCTTGTATTGCAGCGAGGACAGTATTTCTGTTCCTGAATAGGAATAGTTGTGCCCATCTCCTTCGGAGGCCTCAGTGCTCATGTCTAGCAAGGGTCTTTGTGTATATTTATATGTTTCACCCCATTGATATGTACCCCAAGGATGGCTACAAGAAAAGGGGGAAGGCTATCTGTAAGCCACACCTGCACGCAGGTATCTGTGCGGTATTCCATCCTGAACCCAAGGTGCTTATCGTGAAAGGTAAAGATGAATGTTCCAGGCACAGCGACTTGTGCAAAGCCACGGATAAGCGGGGAGAGTGGGGAGATCTCAGAACTGCCAGCGTTCCCCTAAGGCACCTATGGCACCAGGGCTGCTCCTGGTGAAGCCGTGAAGGGGAAGACCGGAGGACCGTGGCCTGCCAGGGAAGGCCCTTGCAGGTGTGTCTGCCACAGGCTTGCGCCGTACCCAGAGAGCCCTGTGCAGCCCTTGGCAGGCGAACTGGGTGAGACCTCTCTGGCCGGCAGGGGCGCGGGGCTGAGCCGGAGAGTATGTCAGGGTCCGCCTCACGGTGGGGCGGGAGCTAACGGTGCTCTCACGGTTCCAATCCATGTGGACCTGCCTGACTCCTCGTGGGCCCACACTGCCCCTGTCCCACAGAGGCCTCCTCCGCCCTTTAGGGCCCACTCGCCTCACTCCTGCTCCCTCTGAGCTCATGCATCCCAGAGAAGACCCCAAACAGCTGGCCAAACCCGGTATTAGGAATTCAGGGCCAAATTACTGGTTCTTTCTGCAGGTAAAGCCCCAAATATGAGTGGGATATAAATACACTATTCCTTTTATTAATTTGGTCCACACGTATTTGTTAAGTGCCAATATGTACTGAATGCTGGATTAGGCAACTAATGAATGAGCAGTGACCCAATTTAGAGAAATCCCACTCTTAAATGAGTTTTGTTTTAGTAGGGAAGTGAAAACAAACCAAAACCAGCAAACAAAATCATTACCTATTGTTGGTGTCATGGAGAAAATAAACAGAATGGAGGTTCAGTTGTGAGTGAAAAAGGGAGGATTTTTCTAAAGCTTTTTCTAAACGAGGATCGGGGATGCTCTCTCTGAAAAGGTGGTGTTCAGGTAAGACTTGAAGGGTCAGGGAGAAGCAGACAGATCAAGAATTGGGAGAAAAGAGATCCCGAAAGGGAGTGCAAAAAGCACAGATCTGTGTGTGAATGCGTACGTGTGTGCGCCTTTTCAGGTTAGAATGCACGGGCGGTTCCGTTAATTTTTCTATAATAACGTTTGCACTTTTTAGGATTTTTTTTTCTTTATCATGATAGTCTGCACAAAGAAAGAGTTCATTAGCATATTCCTTTATATTCTAATTTAACAAACATAAAAATAGTCTGATTTTGAATTATGTGCATGGTTCACAGAAGCAGTTTCCCGGTTTCTACGTCCACGTGTGTGTATTTTGCATCGTTATCAGCGGTGGGTTCTTGATCTCTGAATTGACAATGACTCTGCCCTGCATGAGGACTCTTCTGGAAAGAATAATAATAGCAATAAATGGCATTATTTGGGTTTCTACTAATGCTAGGCACTACTGTACACCCATCAACATGCCAACACATTTCGTCCTCTCCAGATTAGCCTTTAAAGATCTCGCCCACCCCGACTTCACGACGGAAGCCCAGATCGGTCGTGGGGTTTGTCAGAGTCACGCAGCTGTTGACAGCCAGTGCCAGGTTTAGATTCCCGGCAACTCCCTTCAGGATTCACTCTTTCAATCCGAAGGTACGTATTTCCTATGCCAGGAACCACATGCAAATAGAGCAGTGATACTATTGGTCATGAAAAAAAAAAAGGACTTTTCCAAAATCTCAGGATGACAGTTAGATACTAAATAGAATTTCCTTACAGGTGCCTTTTCCCCCTTTATTATTTAAAAAAAAAAAATTGAACGATGCCTTGTCTATGTTAGTAAAGGGTCACTCAATATCAAAGCCAGGCATTGCACTAAATACTTCCCGTGACCCTTCAGCTTATGAGCACTTTCGGGCAGAGTTGCTATTAACATTACCTGAGCCTGACTTCTGGGCGCGTCACCTCGTAATGGTGTGAGGTTGGGCACCGGCCTTATTTGTCCGTGTCCCTATTTATAAAGTGCAGTTTGATTCTGGAGCTTGTGACCATATAACCAATTGTATATTATCTCTCGCCAACATGAGATAGTATCAGATGAAGTAGGCAAATGTATTTAATTATTTTTAAGCTTCACATCTTGTTACTTTGAGGTGCTCTGCGAAGCATCGTGGCTTCCAATTGCTCCATTAGCAGGAGGATTTGAGAGTCACTGATCTGATATCATTTGTGGAAATGACTTCCTCAAATCCAGGACGTGGGTCACCGAGGAGCAGTGAACCTTTCACATGAGTTATTCCTACTTTTAAAACCTTGTAATTACCATCATGAATTTACTGTGCATAAACTGGACCACACAAAATAATATATTTTCGTTTTTTTTTTCAGCATTTTAAATTGAATAGCAGATATGCTCATTTCTTAATACCAATCTCAAAACTATAGCAAAACGATCAAATGTAAAAATGCCAAATTCAGTTATATAACCCGGAATTCAATTTGACTTCATTATTTTTAGTTGAGCTGCATCTGCACAATTTAAATAACCAGACATGGTGTCTTAATGGGGTGACTTGGCTCACCCAGTGGCTAACTCAGTGAACTGCAAACGTTGACTCGATTATGGCTCCTGAAACCAAGTTGACCCTGAATATAAATAAGTAGACAATCTTTCTTTCAGAGCTGGGGTCAAAAGCAAATATTCTTCAAAGATGGCGAAACTTAGTCAACAAATGAGTTTGAATCTCATTTTAAAATTCATTTTTATTTACATATATAAAATAAATTAGATAAATATTTTTGTTGTTCTGCTCAGAATATGCTTTGCTCATTCATTTGGTCCATCTGGATAATTGGATGAAAAGAATGAAAACTAACATCTATTGAACTCCTATTCTGTGTCGGGTACTGTGTGAGGTGATTCCAACTCCGCCAAATGCAAAAAACTTAATCCTAGGGTACCTGGTGGCTCAGCGGTTGAGCGTCTGCCTTCGGCTCAGGGATCCTGGAGACCTGGTAAAAAAGAGATTTTTCAAAGCTAACCAATACGCAAATTGAACTAAAATATTTTTGAATTTGATTTGTAGAGAATGTCTTCTCTAAGGAACATCTTTTTTTTTTTTTAATTTAAATAAGTGAATCTTCTGATTCGCTGAAGCTGGCTGCTTCATGCTGTTTTTCTCTGATCTGCACTCAGGCAGGCTCTCAGTCTCATCAGTAGACTTTCTCTGGGTGTTCTTGACTGTTGACTTTGCTTTTAATTGTTGTTTCTAGGTTGATCATTTCTGAATCATCATTTCTTGCCCAGATCTCTGTAATGATTTCATATGTATACCTCCAGCTGCTCCCTGGATATGCAGCTACCGGGGTGCATAAACGACCTCAAACAAGGCCTGTCGACTATTGAGCACATCCATTATCCCAGAAAGGAGCTCTTCCCCCAGCCGTGCCTGTCTCAGCCGATGGTCCTGTCATTGCCATCTGTGTGGTCAGGAAACCTGGACTTACCATGCGCATCATTGAGCTCCGTCCATCCTATTTTTCTTTCTTTCTTTCTTTCTTTCTTTCTTTCTTTCTTTCTTTCTTTCTTTCTTTCTTTCTTCTTTCTTTCTTTCTTTCTTTCTTTCTTTCTTTCTTTCTTTCTTTCTTTCTTTCTTTCTTTCTTTCTTTCTTTCTTTCTTTCTTTCTTCTTTCTTCTTTCTTTCTTTTTCTTTCGTCTTTTTTTTCATCCATCCTATTTCCTATATATTTTCTAACTCTTTTTGCCTGGCCAGAGTGACATGATTCTTCGAGACCACCATCAGTCTTTCACCTGTATGTCTTTATCAGTCTTCAAACTCATCTTTGTGTCTTTAGGACTTGCCTTTCCCTCCAATCCATTAAGAAAATCCTTTGGAAAATCAAATATGATAATGCTGTGCTCTACCCTAACCTTTGAATGGCTTGCCATTACTTTCACAGATAAGGTCCAAGCTTTTGAGCATGATTTGCTTGCCTCTTTATAATCAAATGCTTTCTTCTCTTCTCTTATCCCTTGCCTTTCTTGCCCTCATTCCCTGATCCATCCATAATATCATGCATTAGCCAAGATATTCCTGAGTTTTCCGAGATTTTTGCATGAAACTCCCTTCTCTCTTCTTTCTAGTTAACTCCAACACATCCTTTAAGTTTTAGCTTAGATATCACCTTCTGTGAGTTCCACCCTAACTGATCACCCTATCTGGATAAGGGATCAGTTCATGTGCTTTGGTATCACCCTAAATTTCCCCCTCAAAGACTTAGGGCATTGCGTTATCATTCATATATTCTTGTTTCATCTCCTAGTAGATTGCAAGCTTCCTCAAATGCAGGGGCTCACTGCCTGGTACATGGAAGATTCTCTCTCTCTCTCTCTTGGTTTGTCTCTGTGTATTTATTTTTTTTAAGATTTTATTTATTTATTCATGAGAGACAGAGAGAGAGAGAGAGAGAGAGAGAGAGAGAGAGAGGCAGAGACACAGGCAGAGGGAGAAGCAGGCTCCATGCAGGGAGCCTGATGTGGGACTCGATCCCGGGTCTCCAGGATCATGCCCTTGGCCTACGGCAGGTGCTAAACCACTGAGCCACCCAGGGATCCCTCTCTGTGTATTTATTGTGTCATAAATGCATATTAAATAAATCCTACTAAGGTACACAAGTAATTTACCTTCTTTATTCAACTATTTTTCCCTGTGATAACTCTCAATCTACATTAACACGAAGTTACAGAATTCTAGAGTTGGGAAAGGCTTTCACATGAAATGTTCTTTATCTAATTCAAGGCCAGTTTTATCATTCATTTTCTGCATAAACTTAGACACAGCGCTTGCTCTCCTTGGGATTTAGGGGCCATCTGTTTAAATCCCTCTAGATTAGGTTCCCTCACTGTCTCTGATTCTAGGTCACTTTAGAAATGGCCTCAAATTAATCACATGCTTTTAGCATATGTCAAACCAAAAAAAAAAAAAAAAAAAAAGGCTTATGACTTTGTGTGAGCATAGGACTCACTCTACCATCATTTTTGTCAACCTTCTTTCTGATGATTTTGTTAGTCATTTTTAAATAAAGCCTGAAATAAAATATCACTAAATTTTATTTCAAGCACTACAGCCTGTACGAGTGAATGCAGCCACTTGGTTACACAAAGGACCTCAAACAAAACATGACATGACTGAGCATGCCGGCCGGCCTTAGAGATAAGGCGTGGCATGATTAATAAGCAGGATTGACTGAAGACTTGGCCAACACGGTGGTGTAGATTCAAAGGCTGTGTGTCCTAAAGTATTAATATTTTTAAAAATTAGCTTTGTTAGGAAAAGCATCCGTTCTGCCTTGGTGAAAGGGGCAACAGTATTTCTATCCAATATTAATCTTTAATATATCAAGAGTAATCACAGAGATGCCTTTTCCTATTCACAGTGGTAAGTGATGAATGGGAATTACTACTTGGCAAGCACTTAGTACTAAATAGAGTCCAGGGATAATTGACCATTGAAATTTTCTCCTAAATCAAACAAACCAATCCTTCAAATATAAAGTTATTCATTTTATCGATATCAGCCTTCAATCCTTACTCCATTAAATCCTTAAATTCATGCTAGAGATGACATAGGAAGCAAATTAAAATGGGATTTTTATAAAATGAGAAAGATAAAATCATGCCTTCTGAAGAAGCAATTTAATCTTAATAAATTATTTTTAATACTCTTTTTTCAATGAGGCGTCATATTGACCATAAAATGAAGTGTAAAAGGGCAGTGGTCGAGGAAACTGAGTTACAAAGAGACCACTACACCCTTGAACAGTTATACCTGCAATAATTTGCTTCATAAATTTTTATGGTGCATTTTACATTTTTCAAGAAAGCAAGTATTCCCAACAGTGTCATAATTAGAATCGTGACAGTGTGAGAGCAACTGTAGGAAACTATACTGATCTCTGAAGTATATAGCTAAATAGTGTTAAAAAGGAATTTGTTGCTTTGTTGAAGGCCGACGAGAGTGGACGTAGAAGACGTCCCGTGAATGGAACTTAGGTCCACCCTCTCAGATGGTCCACATTCGCCGACATGGCTTCATAGAAGAGCTAAATGCCAGTTAAGAAGACCCAGGACATGGAAGTATTTGCCTACAAGATTTGTGCAGTATTTGCTGAAATAAATGGTGTCAACCTTTAAATTTCAAATGTTAATATGCATCATATACTAACCCCTAGTTTTAGATTTTTTTTTTTTTTGCAGTGCTCTCTCTGTAGTTGGAGAAACCAAAGCTCTCACCAAGAAATATTCTCCCAAGACACATTCTGCATGTCACAAGCCCATCTTCCTCTTTTCTATGCAGAATTGCTCTCTCCATTGCCTGTCTCATGAGAGGATGTTTTCCTGAAAGATAGAATGGAGCTGCCTTAGTTGTCAGGATTCAGGTAGTCTTCAGAAAGGATGTGCCCCCTTCTTAATGTAGCAAGCCTCTAGTGCTTAAACACAAACATCCTCTTGGAAGCTTTTCATCAACAACTGTGGACTACTGAGGACAGTGCCTGGACTAGTAGAGTGACAGCCCTTGTTCCTCTAATTGTTTGATACGTATTTCAATATATTTTCAATTATTATGGGGCTTGGGCTGCAAGGGA
Source organism: Canis lupus familiaris (assembly GCF_011100685.1). NCBI lineage: Eukaryota > Metazoa > Chordata > Mammalia > Carnivora > Canidae > Canis > Canis lupus. The sequence continues at coordinate 89,173,668 of NC_049226.1, read as the reverse complement.
ACAGCAGGGGTGGATGTTCCGTTCAGGCCCATGCATTGGGAGATCTCCGTTTTCCTTAGCCAGCACGTCCGTTTACAGAAATAACAGAAGAATAAACAGATAATCAGGAGCCAGTTGTATAGAACTCTCCTCTGTCCAGTCTACTGTCACAGGGAAAAATCTTGAAACAGGATCTTTGTCAATTGCTGAGGCTTACTTATAGTATTTTCCGGTTGGGGTCAATCTCTTCTCTGTTAGTGATAAAAATAATAAGATACGGAGCACTTCCCATGGAATTACATTTGGACCTGGAACTTTTCTGGCTTGATCATGGCTTTTACCCTCTGTGACCCTCGGTACACAAAGCTGTGAAACAGTCCTACTGACTCTTGGGAGGCAAGAGATTGAAGGCCTACCCTCATTTTTCTGTACTTCAGAGTGAACTGTTGTTACTCCGTTAGCCAGACTAGCTTCAACCAAAATTATTGTCAGGGAAAGAGAGAAATTCATCAGGAGAACATAGGATACATAGACTGGATCGCTTGGAACAGCTCAAGGACCTGGAGGTCCTGGAAAAGGGCAGTTTTGACCCAATATGAAACCAATGTGATAATTTCTTTGGTAATGAGCTACCCTGGCACAACTGGGCACTGAAGGTCTTTATTCGAAAGCTCCAGCTTGCATCAGCCTTTGAGAAGCTTAGCCTTGGGGAAGAGGAATCATCTGACTTTGCAGGATTGCTCAGAGACCTTTCCCTGGCAGTGGAAACAAAAACATTATCTCTGGGGCCAAGAGGGTCCAGGGATATCATGCAGTCATGAGAACCATCGTGTAGTGAACCAACCGTGCCTTTGGCTTGGCATGTGGAATTGTGACCAATTTCCTTTGGATTAAATCCCCAGATTTCTGGAGGGACTTCAAAAGGTAGAATATAGGTCTTCTGCTAATAAGACTCACATGAGTTAGAGCAATTATTTAGAAAAAAAATAATAAAAAGATGGATGTTTAGAACAAGTCATAACTCGCTATACCCAAATATTCCCAGATATTATGCTATATTCAAATATCTGCAGATATCTTTTTTGGGGGTGCCCCAGGGCACATCAGACTCAAGCCCAATATGGACTTCAGTATCTTTCCTGATAATCAACAATTTATCATTGCCTCTCTATTTCCTGTCTCCATTTTTCCTATCTTCCCAGACACCTGAGATAGGAAAGTTACAGTCAGTCTAAATGTTTCTATTTTATATCTCACATCAATCAATCAATCATGAATTCTAGCTGTTTTTAGCCTCAAAAATGTCTCAAAGTCATTATGTCTGCAGCATCCTCATGGCTACTGCTGCGATGCTATCCTCATGAGGTTTTGCTTAGACCATTGCCATGATCTCCTAAGGGGGTTCCACGTATCCAGCCAGTATACTCCATTCCATTTTACATTTGCTACCAGACACGCTTTTCTTAAGAAAATGGCCTTTCAGGCCTTAACTGGCAGCTCTTTCAGGGTGAAGTCTCAAATCCTTAGCACAGAACACGAGTCCTTCATTGAGTTGAACTTTGCCTACTTCTACCACTAGACTAAGATTTTTGCAGGAAGACTAAATTTATTCATTTTTAGACATCCCCAGGACCTAACATAATGTTTTATATATGGTAAACCTCCAAATATTTATTGAAACTGGATTGAATTAATTTGTTTGTATGGAAAATAATGCTTGGAAAGCTGATTCTTTATAGTGTTCAAGTTCGTTGTGCAATAATTGTCTTTGGTGCCATTTCTGGCCTCTGATGTAATTTTGCTTACCCTGGAGAACTTCTCCTCAAGCTTCCTCTCTCTGTTGGTGAAGATGATACCTGCTGCTACTTTATTCCAGAAACTGGATAACCTTCTGCCTTGTTTTTGTGCTGAGTGACCCTTTTGACAGACCCTGTGGCTCTGACCCTTTACACAGAAGTATCCTGGTGTTTTCACTCGGCAGTGGATCGTGATATTTAGAAATCCCTTCGTCGGGCACCTTTGATTCTCCAGGGATGCCCATAATAAATATTTGCATTATTAAAAGAGTTATAAACACAGTGTAAAAACGAGTGCACGAGGAAGTCACCATTTGGCTTTTGAGTACGTCTACCCAAATGAAAAATGAATGAAGGTACAATTAATAATAAATGTCCTTGTGTTCTTGTTTTAATTTTAACTCATCAGAGAATGTTAAAATTAAAGTGGAGCCAACATTTGCTTTATTGTTTTATTAAAGGCGGAATGTGGCCCTCATGTAGCCGATTCCTGCAACTCCATAACGCATGGAATTCTAATATCTGTATTGCCGTTTATTAGCTCTTAACTTTATGCATGTTACCCACCCTCTGTTAGCCTCAGTTTCCTTGTCTACATTGGGGGGTGAAGAGAATAGTGCGTGTATCATAGATCCTTCGATGGTTTTAAATGAAGTTGTTCATCCATTGTGTAGTTGCCACCAGATATGTATTAGGATGACAATTTTATGTGAGCCTCACCCTTTGTGAGTTCAGCAATCTAGAATTTTTTTGTCTCATTTTTGAGATAAAGTAGCATTTTCATTGAAAACGATCTGTCCATGAGCACTCAGCTCTTCTAAGTCCCCCTATTTTCTTTTCCAGTTAAGAAGGATGTGTCGAGGAAAGTCTCTTTTCGTCTTTCGTGCTCTCTGGCCTCCAGAGAAGGGGAGGTGAGCATCGTATTTATGGGTAATGACTGATACGGAAGAGAACTTCACCCATTCTGTCTTGCTGGCTTTCCTTTCGTCCCTCGACCCTCATTTCTATAATTTTATTTTTCATCAGAAACACTTTTCCTAAACCTGTATTGACCCTTATGCATCATCAAGCTGGTGATTGGCTCTCGCCAATCCAGTGTTAGAGCTTGCTGCCTTTTAACCTATCACCATTCTTGGAAATAGGATCTTCTCTAAAAGATGGTGCCGCAGTCAGCAGCCTATCGGAAGCCAGGACGCTTCCCTTCCGTCAAGATCTTATAGGGGTATGAATGTCTTCTCGTGGAATCGATCCAGGTGAGGGAAATCATGACCAGTTTGGGTGAATATTTAAAATGATTAACACTATTGAATGTGGTTCCCTGGGGATGAGATATGATGAACAGGGGTTGTAGGCACTTCCTGCTTAGAATTTATGGTTGCCCACAAAAGGAGCGGCTCTAAGAGTGGTCATTAAGATTGTCTAACTGCACCTGATAGCATTTTCTTTTCTCCTATGCTCCTTGTTTCCAGGCTACCCTGTGGAATCCTGGAGGCATCTCAGGTCTTTGGCATGTAGCAGCTCCTGCCCCTCCACCCCCAGTGCCCCAGTGATGCTTGGCCAGTGATGAATGGGTGAGTGCTGTGGACTCTGTTGCTGCTTCGAAGTCAGTTTTATTTTACTCTACCTTTCCACACAATATTTTACATGGGAACCTGGGAAAGATGAGTCAGTGCCGGAAGGATGGCATTTTCTCTTCTCATGAATCCCCAATTAGTTTAAGAGTTAACACTTGCTCACAGAGACTAATTGTGCCTCCACGTTCCAAACACAACTAAATGTCTAGGAGAACGGAATCCCCACTGCCCCTGCAATCTCAGGGCCCTGGGAAGCCAGGAAGGTGTAAAAATAGCAGCATTCTAGAACGTTCTATTTATCAGAGAACAACATGGCTCAGATGGTTGAAGCTACGCTTGTTGTCATGTGAAGTTCAGTGATGGGATTTTTTAAAAGATTTTATTTATTCATGAGAGACACAGAGAGAGGCAGAGACACAGGAAAAGTAGAAGCAGGCTCCCTGCAGGGGGACGTGGGACTCGATCCTGGGACCCTGGGGTCACGCCCTGAGCTGAAGGTAGATGCTCAACCGCTGAGCCCCCCAGGGATCCCCAGTGATGGGATTTAGCCTGTATCTCATACCAGGAATAAGGGGTTGAAATGCTCTGGATAGAATGGATATATACTGTTCCATAGGGAAAAACAAAAAATATTGCAATTAATGGCAATTATCATTTCTAAAAGAAAAATGTCCTACACTGGGAGGAATTTCTTTAATGAGAACTAGTGAAAGGCCCCATTTGTGGAAGGACGGCATGTCCCCTATTGAGAGCGTTCTGGATATTGCCTCCAAATATCAGGAGACATGAGCACAGTGAGTTTTATGTGGTACATGCGTTACGTTATTGTTCCTTTTATTTTTTTTTAATGTTATTTATTTATTCATGATAGAGAGAGAGAGAGAGAGAGGCAGAGACACAGGCAGAGGGAGAAGCAGGCTCCATGCCCGGAGCCCGATGTGGGACTCTATCCCAGGACTCCAGGGTCACGCCCTGGGCCAAAGGCAGGTGCTGAACCGCTGAGCCACCCAGGGATCCCCTTTAAAGATAAATAGTCTCTGAGCTAGTTTCCTCCTAGTTCTCTGCTGGAGAATGGTGCTAATATTGGTCCCTTGGTCCAAGGCAGGTCAAGTCCCTCGTGAGAGCAGTGACTTCTCCTGCCCCAAAGCGAAGGAGGCAGATCAACCAGGAGAGGGCAACTACTTCTAGTTGCTTTTGAAACAGCACCATTTTAGGGGGAATGCATTTAAAAATATTTTGCATATGAAATCTCTTATCTTCCCATTACAAGCTATTTATCCATTTCTTCGATGGACATTAAAGTATTATAGACATTCTCTCCAAAGGACCCCAGGCCACAATCTTGAAGCAAGTACATCCCAGCATTAGGGTTGGGCGGCCGGGGTCTGAAAGGGAATAACTAATTCCACGCCTTTGATTCCAGCTCAGAAGAACTGATGCCTCCAAAGATAGGGAGAACTGAAAGAAAGAAGGAAGGAGGGAAGGAAGTGGAGAGGAAAAGACGGAGGAGGAGGAGAGGAAGAAGGTAGGAACACAGGAAGGGAAGGAGGCTCGGGAGAGGACGAACGAGAAAGAGAAACAGAAGGAAAGAAAGAGACGGACTACAAACTAAGGGGGTTTTTGTGGAGAACACCAGGAAAAGCAATGCGAGCTCGCCTTTAATTAGTGGGAAAAAAACCCCGCCGAAGTGAACATTTCTCCCCCGTTTGAAAAAAGAAGGTGCTGCGTTTGAAATGGTGACTGTTTACAAGACAGACGAAGCTACATGTGAACAACACTGTCGGCCTTGCAACACCCAGTCTTGTACCATATTGTGTATCCACTTAAGAAAAACTGGCTCCAATTAGGGATCTCCTGTCGAGCGTCTTATTTATCTGCTTCCACAACAGCTGTGAGCCATTCAGGATGCCACCAGTTTTTCCTCATTACACTCTCCTTAGAATTACAGATGTGCCTGGCGCATCCCCAGGGAGCCGCGTTCTCGTAAACACATCCTTTCTGGGTTTCAGGGCCTGCTCTGAAACAAGCCTGTGAACACGGGCCGACGTGGCCAGTTGAAGTTGGCCTAAGAGACTTAAGGCTGCAGATACCCCCCGTAGTTTTGTGGGGAAGGAGAGCTGGAGGGATAATAATAATAGGATTATTATTATGATGATGATTTTATTATTTATAAATAATAAAAGGATTTAGGGTGTGTGTAGGGGAAAGGGAGGGAGCCGGGTGAAATAACACACTTTTATTTTTGATCGGTCTTACCAAAAAAAAGTTGTACTGGGAATTGATGGGTGAGAAGCCACTGCCGGAGGCTCACACTTCATTGTCACAAATGTATTTAATGAGGGGTTGAGGAGACAGGCCGAGGCAAGTAGTTGGGAATGAGTGAATCAACATATTTCAAGGAATGTACATGCTTCTGCTTTGATAGTACAAACGACCGTATTTCGAGATCTTGTAAAGCGAGTTCTCTCTGTTGCTGGAGAATGGCTTAGTAGGAAATGCATAATGTATCTAGCAAGTGGCCTCAGACTCTCTTTTTTCCGCCCCTCTCCCCCACTACCACTTGCTCTCAAGAGTAAATCATTGTAAAGTATTAATGAGCACAGTCATAGTCGTATTCATTATTGATAAAGAAGGTTCTCACGTTGGCAGACATGGGGGTATCTAGAGAAAAGAAGACTTAAGAATTAGTTATAGGATTTATGGAGCAACAAAAGTGTAGGGAGTCTGCAGTGTTGGTATCTAGTTTGTGCACATGTCACGGTTGCCCCACAGTTGGGTAGTTGGTTCTGCGTGGACTTGTCTGGGTCACGCGACCTGCTGCGGCCAATGGTCTGTCCCCCATGCAGAGACCTGATAGATACTTTTTTTTTTTAATTTTAGAAATGTTTATTTTACAAACACACAAAACTAAAATGAGTATTTTAGTCCAAGAGCCTACCGAGAATAAACAGGGAGCTACATGCTTATACGTGCACATTTGCATGAATATCCTTGCCATGATTCTAAGACCTAAAAATCCCTGGAATAGAGGAGAGAACATTTTGATTTGAAAAAAAAATTAAATTAAAATGTTTTACATATGCAATAGAAATAAATGCCGCTTTCAGATCAAGAAATAATAAAGATTAGTGAAAGTTGTGTATACCAAATGAAACTCTTTTTGAATCAAATTCTACAACAAGGAAAAAAGTAGATGCCTATACATTATGGGTTTGCAGAAGTTCTTTAAGTGCTTTTGAAATTTAGCAAAGCTGCAAATTCTGTCAATAAATAAATCAAATATTTATTAATAAACTATGAAGTCCGTAAGAAATGACAAAGCAAACTAGAAGTATGGTTAGAAAGCGGACTCTTATTTTTCGGAATCATCATGAAAACTCTGTGACTGAAAGACACGTCATTTCCAATGTCACCAATAAGGCCTCAGTGTGCCTTCTTTCCTTTTCTGCCCTTGGGAAATACTGCCACTACCTCGTGAATATTCTCTGGCTAACCTGCAGATGACCCCTGACCCATTAGGGATCCCTACAGAGATTAGCAGAACCAGCCCGGATCAGAATCATCACCCGGCACATCCAGAGGAACCTGGGCTAAGTAAATAATTCTCTTAAACAACTAGGTCTTGGAGGCGTTACGCTAAACAGCAAAATCTAGCTAATGCAGAAAGCCAGGTAATAAAATAGATTAGGTAGGTATTGGAATCACGCATGTATCTGCAGTCAGAATCTATCATTTTGTCGTACTGTGCAGGATGTGGAAAATAGGAACCCTTCCCTCTTCCCTTCCCTCCTTCCTTCCCTCCTCCCTTCCCTTCCCTTCCCTTCCCTTCCCTTCCCTTCCCTTCCCTTCCCTTCCCTTCCCTTCCCTTCCCTTCCCTTCCCTTCCCTTCCCTTCCCTTCCCTTCCCTTCCCTTCCCTTCCCTTCCCTTCCCTTTTTCGTTTTGGAAAACAAAGTTCCCGGCCATACAGTAGAAGGCTACAACTATCGTAGAAAGGGGAGACTAGAGCACAGAGACAGGACACCCCACTCAGACCTGGGAGTTGATTTAGAGAATGTGCAGGAGGTTGCGAGCCTTGGAAGCTGAACTTTGCTGATGGGCTGGTGTGATGTGGTGACGGTGGGTGGACTAAGGTATGCAGAAGTGAGGGTGAGGTGGGGTCTAGACAGAGCGGATGCCCGGGTGAAAGCCTGGAGGAGACGGCCCGGACTGTCTCCTGGAGGAAATAAAGGAAGTTCAGAGCCAAATCTAGAACCAGCTTTCTACGGCGACACCTTTTATGACCTTCCACCGAGCCTCACCCTGGGAACATTCTGCTTCATTTATCAAGGACTGACCATCCTGCTTACACTTTCCTCTTGGTCTGTGAATATGATCCCTGTGAGATTATTAGTGACACGGAGCCAAGCGAACGCCGCTCACTGCGTTGGGAAATGTGTAACCGCACTTTAGAGCACTTGTAGGCCCGGGGCAGCACGTGCTCACACGTGAGTGTCCTTGCCCAGCCAATGGCAACTGCAGACGGAAACGTGCAGAAGGGCGTGATGTCAGTCGTATGCTCCCCTGATACGCGTCCGTCACGAACCAGCACTGCAACGCCGGCAGCCAGGTTGCCTGGCCCCACAGTATTGCTTTAAGGTAAAGAAATATGTTAAGGGCGTAAAGCACTGATTTGAAGTCTTAGAATGCGAGCTGATATCCTAACTATAATTTAATTAGATGATAACACCAACTTGATGGGCCGAACATATAATATTAGCAGAGTTCTAGAACAGAGAAGAAGGGATAACGGAAGTGTCGCAGAACGGTGTGTAGCCTCAGAGCCTCGGCCCCCCACCAGCCCTGTGCAGCCGTCTGCTAGCTGCTATATTTTGGGTGTCTTCCCATGTCCAGGTCCCCGTCGCACACTTTCCCACATTCTCATTTATTTGCAAAAAGCTACCACCAGGGAGCAGCTTGTTCATTTTGGACATTTGACACTAACATTTCTTTTTTTTTTTTTTAATTTTTTTTTTTTGGACACTAACATTTCTTTAAACCACACGTGTGGACTGGCACTCACTAAAAACTGTTCTCTTACCCAACTTCCTTTTTAATTAATTAATTATTTATTTAATTAATTTATTTTTTACCCAACTTTTTTTTTTTTTTTTTTTACCCAACTTCTTAATTCTGTATAGACAATCAGTTGGAGTTCCGTGTATTTTCCCAGCTTTAACCGTATCGGGAAATTCTTACACCACGGAGTGAAGACGGTAGCATTACTCACAATACTTCCAGATATTTCTTCAGCACTTTGGAGCTTTCCAGGAAGAGCCCCGCACATTTGCCTCGTGTACAACTCCTGGCGTCCACGTGTGATGCTAGCCCACCACGTCACGTACATATTTTTTGAAAAACACGAGGAGAAGGAGGGTGAGGAGATAACCCGACATGGTTACGTAGACTTGATGAGTCAGCGTCAGAATGCAAATCCACTGTAACCTTGGACAAGTGACCTTAGTTCCCGGGACACGGGAGCTGTGTTTGTAGGTAATTAAGCAAAGCAGGAGAGTCTGGCTGCTTGGGCACCTGGGCTCTCAGCCCCACACCCTCAACCCGCCGCCCTGCGGGAGGCTCTCTGGTGTGCAAAGGCCTCCCAACGCCACGTGTGCCCCTGCCACACGGCAGCCAACTGGTAGAAACCTGGAGCCACCGAAGCTGGCGTCCCCCCCGTCAAGGTCCAGCTTCTCGATGTCATCAAGGAGACGGAATTAAATGAACTGACATGACCTCTCACTTCCTACTTTACCTCCCGCCTTTTTCTGATACCAAATAAGAACATTATCACCAGTCACAGCTCCTTATTTTAGATTCAACCTTTAAGGACTCTTGAATTTTGTTCCTACGGGAGTATTTCAAGATAGTGATTTTTCAACGGGGGGTGATTCGGTTCCCCTCCCCTGGTGGATATTGGGTGATGTTTCTGGATGTCACAACCGCGTACTTCTGTTGACCCATAGCGAGTAGAGGGCAGAGATGCTGCCCAACACCCGACGGTGTACAGGTTGTCCCTGATAACAAATAATATGTAGCCCCCGTGTCAATAGTGATGAACTTTAGAACCTTTCTTTAGGGGCTTTTTCTTAATGTAGCATTTCTTGTACTATTTAATTGAAAGATATACATATTCATTTTAGAATATTTGATGACAAACAAAATAAGAACACAAAGCAGGAAATGGAAATCGCTCATAATCCCCACAGCCAGAGATAACCTCTGTTAATACTTTTTCCATTTTACTATCCCTCTCATGTTTAATTATACTTGTTAAAAAGGGAGTTGTTGCATGTGTATTTGGGAACGTATTTTGCAGCTTGCTGCTTTACTGTATCTTAAGCGCCATTCAGCGTCACTAAGCAGTTTCTGCCGAGGTCATTAGGAGCGCGGTGCTCTGATTTATGAATTTATACAAATGGCTCAGCTGATCTACCGTGGTTGGACTCTTGGTTATTTCCAAATCAATGTAACGAAGGCTCATAAGTTGACTTTCTCACTACACCAAAGACAATTTGCTTAGGATAATATCCAGTGGTTAAAGTGCATGTAGTGTTTTTTTTTTTTCCCCTTCACTCATGATTTGAATTTTCCCATTGTACCCTAAGAGAGCATTTATCAAGGTTTCTGTCCGCCGGCAGCATGCAAGGGCACCCATTTCCCACTCCCTTGCCAACCTGGAAGAGGTAATGTGTCTCCAAGTGAAAATCATTATTCTTGAAAATTAATTCTTGACTGTTAAATAGCGATGTATAACCAGAGAATATGCTTAGAAGCCCTTCCTGCACTGGCGGAGATTATTTGATATTTCAAAGGTAGCATCCCTTGGCCCCTAGAGGACCTTCCTTGAAGAAATTATCGATTTATATCATCAAAAACCAAGTATTCAAGAAGCAGTCTGAAACCCTGGCTAAAAGCAAAGTATGCAGGTTTCCCAAGAGTCCCATCTGTAAAAGGATCATTGATTTTTGACCTTTTGGGATGTTTAATCTCTCTCACTCTCTCTCCTTTTTAAAAATTCTCATAATGTTTTATTATGTGCATGGATAACATGAGGAGGAAGACAGTGAAGCAGGGATAAAGGACACAATGTCCCTGGTTTTTGATTGGTATATGCCAAGGACATTTCTTTTTTCTCTTCTTTCTTTTTTCTTTTTTTCTTTTTTTGTATATGCCAAGGACATTTCAGTCATAAAAGGTTTCATAGTGTAAAATTTTTAAACAAGCAAACAAACTCATTACGTCCGGGCAGATATCCTCCAGAATGATGAGTACGGGTGCTTTGTCTGTTGTTCCCGATTTTATGACAATATCTCAAATAAGCAAGGAAGAGCTCCATAGAGGCAGTCACCCACCTTCACATCAAGATCTTCATCTCTCAAGTGTCAGACAATAGTCCCCACACTGGAATCAAATTTATTTATAAGATATTAATGATCTGGATATAGATTTTCAAAGGTTTCTTTAAAATCCTAAATTTGCTGGGGCAACTTTCGGTACGCCAGCTAATGATCTACTTGACGCATGGTGAATCTGCTATTTTGAGCATCCCAGACAGCACAAGATCTCACAGGGCTGTACATAAAGACTACAGGAATGGCGTTTTGTAGACATGTAAGCATCAGAAAGCTAACAGAGGAAAAAAAAAAAAAGAGAACCAGTCTCCTCTATTTGCTTGAAAATACTTTTTTTTCTTAGATTGATATTGTTCTCATCAGGTTTTGACATGTAACGACCCATCTCAGGATCTCGGTGGCTTACACTGTAAGCATATATTTTATTGTTCACGACTCTGAGTATCTCTTAATGCTCTGCTGAGTGTGGCTCTAGGCTGTGTGTGGAGTTCACGTTTATTCTACCTTTTTGCTCATCGGCCTCAGATCTGCAGCCACCTGAGACCTGTTCTCTTCGGGTCAGGTGGAGGAAGTTTGCGAGGCCACGCCAAGCGCGTAGCTCATTGAGAGCCTCTGCTCGTGTTATGTTTCCTAACGGCCTTTTATCCCAAGCCATAGGGTGACTAAGCCTCATATCAGTGGAAAATACCATTTGCCTATTTTGTGGAAGGTACTTAAGAGGTACGGCAAGTTGGGATCCCTGGGTGGCGCAGCGGTTTGGCGCCTGCCTTTGGCTCAGGGCGCAATCCTGGAGACCCGGGATCGAATCCCACATCAGGCTCCCGGTGCATGGAGCCTGCTTCTCCCTCTGCCTGTGTCTCTGCCCCTCTCTCTCTCTCTGAGTGTGACTATCGTAAATAAAAAAAAAAAAAGAGGTACGGCAAGTTTTATTTGTTTCTCCAAGGTCACCTGGAGGTAAATGTCAGACCTGAGATCAACGCCACTGCTACACTATGCTGTCTTAATTCAGCTCACTGTGATTTCTGTTCAAAAAAAAAAAAAAAAAAAAAAAAGATCCATTCATGGGTCTGTTCTTGTGTCTTTGAATACTGAAACCCTAAGGCAGAGTCTTTATTCTTAGAGCCGATCTCAAGCATAACATTTATAGACGAAATCTGTGAACGGGGTGCTAATGAAATAATAGTTTAATAAATAAATTTAATAAATTCATTCAAGTAACATATGGAGAACCCAGTCAATGGCTGAGCAGAGCCATATTCGACGTCTCACACTAAAAAAAATGTAATTCAAATGTTTTCTAAAAAGGAAGGGTTTAAACTGTCTATACTTAAAATACAATAGTTGTGTCATTACAATGCAGTCAATATGTAATGAAAACACACAAAAGTGATTTTATAACCACAGTCCCCTCAATTAATTTAATTTACTTTCTCCTGAGTCTCACCCCTGTGGTGTTTGTATGTAATAACATGACAAGAGGTGGTGCTGCTAAAAACAAGAGGCAATTGAGTAAAGCAAACACTTGGGCAACTTTAGGGACCCTCGCTGTGGCCTCTTCCTTGGGACGTGAGCTGCAGGCTTGTGACCTATAATTCCTTATGATTTTCAGGTTCTTCATTACAAGAATGTTGTGACATTTGTTACAGGGACCACCTGTCTTACATGTAACTCCAAATGCAAGAGGAAAATGGAAAATAGTTCTGTTTTTCTCTGTTTCTTTAAAAGTTTCATCAGTGATAGTTGGAACAGGAAGATACGTATCTTGTGGTTGTACTTTAAGACTTAAATATGCTCCCGAACGCCACACAAACCCATCGAAACACGCACACCTACCTGTGCGCATCTAATAGTGTTACCATTAATAGAATTTTTCTGGGAAGAAATACCAAAAGAGGAAATAGAAGATAAATCCTCCACTGCTTCCAAAGAATATTTGTCCTCCGGCACGGCCGAACGTGGGAGATGGGGTGGGGTGGGGGTGGTACAGGAAATAGTCCGTGCTATATCAGACTTAAATCACCAAATATCATCAAAACCATTCACAGTTCTCTGGTATTGTGACTATCAGAGACGGTTGCACAGATCCAAAGACAGCGTGCTCTTCTGTGCCATAAAATCACGGCTTCTGGATGCAGACCTGGGTTTGAATCTAAGCTCCACTCCACTCGTGCACTTTCAAGTGCAATACATTCTCTGAACCTATTTTCTTCATCCTTAAAATCATCACAAAGTCTACTGTAAGGATTTACATAGATATCTAGAGCACCTAGGTTGACGTGTGGCAGCAAGCCATGCGCTGGATATAATTTGTGTTTCCAAGAATGGCCACATAGAACGAAAAGGAAATTTAAAAATCAGTCAAATTGTATTTGGAATTTAAGCATTAGTGCTAGGGTTGAAGCAGGACACAGAACCGTCTCTGTCTTGGGCATATTTACTGCTAATAAACAAGCATATTAGTGATCCAAGACTCCTCCTTTAACACCCTTGTAAGTAGCTCATGAACGCCAGAATGGATATCCCAGTCCATGATGTGTAGCAGAAAATCCTGGGCGTCAGAGTCAGAAATCCATCGTTTACTAGGCATGTATTTCTAAACCTTGATTTCCTAATTGGTAAGTTATAGTACATTTATTGAAAAATATTGTGTTCCAGGTACTGTGCTAAACCTGTCAATAGTATTCATCCATCCATCCATCCATTTGGCAACTACACAGTGCTAGCCACCACGGAAAACCCCGGGCGAATGATATTGGCACCATCTCAACTCTCATTTAGCTAGACAATGCGTGATTTCCCCCCTTTTGGTACTTCCTCAGTTTCGAACTGCATATTGATAGTAAATACGCAAAACAGATGCCGGGAGAGACAAAAATAAAGTGAGACAGGTACTGAAGTAGGGTTGAAAGCAGGATCCTTTCCAGAGATGCTTCGTCTAAATTGAGACTTGATGAATGAGATGCAGCCAAGCAAAGAACATTCTGGATACAGAGGACAGCACATTTGGAAGCTCTAAGAAAGCTCTAATACTCCTTAAAGTGAACCTTATAATGTGGGTGATAACTGAACATGAAGAGTCACTCCCAGTACTTGGGATTGCATGTAAGACTGTTGGGCTCCCAAGGGCGTTGGTAGAGGCTCCATTTCTTGTTTTTACTCAAGTCGAGCTACCATACAGGGTCGTGTCTGCTTTGGGTGCACAGTACAATGATTCAGCAAGTCTACGCATCACTCGGTGCTCATCACGGCAAGTATATTCTTGATCCCCATCACCTTTTTCACCCCCCCCAACTCCTGTCCCCTCCCATAACCACCAGTTTGTCCTCTATAGTTAAGAGCCTGTTTTCTTCCCCTCTTTTTTCTTTCTTTGTTTTGTCTCTTAAATTCCACATGAGTGAAATCATATGGTATTTGTCTTTCTCTGACTTACTTCAGTTGGCATTATATCGTCTAGATCCATCTATGGTGTTGCAAATGGCAAGAACTCATTCCTTTTGGTGGCTGAGTAGTACACATACACACCCCACATCTTTACCCGTTCCTCTCTTGATGGGCACGTGGGCTGTTTCCATATCTTGGCTGCTGTAAGTCATGCTGCGATAAACAGAGGGTGCATACGCCTTTCTGAGTTAGTGTTTTTGTTTTCTTTGGGTAGTGGAATTACTGGGTCGTACGGTAGCCCTGCTTTTTTTTTTTTTTTTTGACTTTTTGAGGTGCCTCCACCCTGTTTTCCACGGTGGCTGCACCAGGTGGATTCCCGCCAACGGTGCACAAGGGTTCCTTTGTCTTTACAGCCTTACCACACTTGTTTTTTCTTATGTTTTTTTTATTTTTATTTTTATTTTATCCATCTTAACAGGTGGGAGGTGACATCTAATTGTGGTTTAATTTCCATTTCCCTGTTGCTTAGTCTTGATGAACATCTTTTCATGTGTCTGTTGGCCATCTGCATGTCTTTGGGGGAAATGTCTCCATTTTTAATTGGGTTATTTGTTGTGTGTGTGTTGAGTTGTATAAGTTCTTCATATATTTTGGAAAATAAATCCTAATTGGATATATAATTTGCAAATACCTTCTTCCATTTAGTACGTCTTTTTATTTTGTTGACAGTTTCCTTTCACTGTGTAGTCCCCATAGTTTAATTTTGCTGTTGTTTCCTTTGTCAAGGGAGACATACCTAGAAAATAGGTTATGCTTTTTAAAAAGATTTATTCATTTATTTTAGAGGGAAAGAGAGAGGGTACACAGGGGAAGGGGCACAGGGAGAGGGAGAGAGAACCTCAAGCAGACTCCTACTGAGCATCCAGCGCAATGCAGGGCTCCATCTCACGACCCTGGGATCCTGGCCTGAGCTGAAATCAAGAGGCAGATGCTTAACCAACCGAGTCACCAGGCACCCCAATAAGTTCCATTTCTTAATATCCTTGAATATCTCATTAACTTTTCTGAGATTCTGTATCCTCATTTCGGTTCTCAGTAAACACTGATTTTCTTTTAGCCTCTTTTTTTCATTGTTCAATTTGGCCATATTGAAAGAGATAGAAGGTGATAGTTTGTAGGGAGGAGAGATGATGAAAACTAAGTCATTGCAAAGCATTCATTTCCTTTAGTGCACATAATCACCCAGAAGCGTTAGATAAGTATGTAGCTTTAAACTGTGCTCATGTTGGGGCCCCAGGGTGGCTCAGCGGTAAAATCTTAAAAAAAAAAAAAACTGTGATCATGTTTACCATAATAGAAAAAAAAGTGGTCTAGTAGTGTACTTGCGGATGAGATTAACTAGATGCACATCAATCTTTTTTTAAAATATTTTATTTATTTATTCATAAGAGACCCAGAGGTAGAGACACAAGCAGAGGGAGAAGCAGGCTCCCCACAAGGAGCCCAATGTGGGACTCGATCGCAGACCCTGGGATCACGCCTTGAGCCAAAGGCAGACGCTTAACCGCTGAGCCCCCAGGTGCCCCAAAATTTGGTTTTGAAGTCATCACTCCTAAAAAAAAAAGTACAACACAATATCTTTTTATCCTGAGTTAAACATCAGTTTTTTGCGATCATCTTAAAATGAATCAGATGCGATGGGGTTTGAGAGACTAAGTGCTCATAATCTATTAAGCTGGGATTTAACCACAAAATGGTGATTAAAAACCAAAGATATTTTATTCTTTATTCTTTGTAAATAAAGGGAGGTGGCTAATGCCCCCATAAAATCTCAACAGAAGGAGCTTCTGTTGAAGGTAAAGCAGGGTCCACTGCATTAGATGTATCGTGCAGAAGACTATTTAAACACACAGACACACGCACGCACACACGCGCACACAGACACATACAGGCAAACCTTCTGAAGCTCATGACATTTCCATTGTCTTTAGAACCAGCCTTTTTCTGGGGACACGTAAGTATTAAAAGCCTTTGTTCAGGGTGAATATTTATCTTCTAAGCAAGCTGAGCACACACTGGAAACCACTGGTGCAGGGTGATGTGGGAGACGGCCCCGGGGGGGTGGGTGGGGACGTGGCAGGGGCCCGGAGTCAGAACCCAGCCTGCCTGCAGCTCTCTCTGTGCACGACGAGGACGTGATGATGCTCTCCTTCAGGATGGTTGTGGGCCCTACATAACCAGCCTGACATCTCTCTGCCTTTTCAGTTCCTACACACTGATTGCTGGGCTTTGAGAAGGAATTACTCAATTTTGCAGCTTTACTTTCTTTATCCTCAGGTGTACCCAAGGGCTGTTCAACAGTCCCCCACACACCTCTGGCCAGAGGTGCACATAATGGGTCCCGAGCATCTACTCCCAGCTTTGATCGCTCCCTTCCAACTGGCTGTTCTAGAACAGTGCTCTCAGCCCATGTCCTGGCCTCCTTCTTCCCAGGAATGGAGGCTACATGGCATGAGCCCACCCGCTGCCATGGTGTAGACAATTCTGTTTCTGCGGCCTCGTCTCCGGGTGCGACCAAGGCCCTTCCTCTCGGGACAAGGCTAATCTGCCTTCCTGTGCCCGTGAGCCCATCCCTGTGTCTCAGGTGTGAAACCGCCCTTTCAGCTTTCTCTCTCGTCGGCCTCTCCGCCACAGTGTGCCAGTGTCCTGGGGTCTGTTTCTCCTCTTGCGAGGGAGAAAATAAAACCAGAGAAGTTATTTCCCTTCTACTCCCTCCCTCCGCCCCAATCTCTCTCCTTTCCGTCATCAGCAAGCTCTTCCTATAAGCAGTGTTCTCCACCTCACTGCCAACTTTCCATTTGCATCTCCTGCAGTTGCTCCCCCTCCTCGCCCGGCTCCCCCGGCCACTCCACTACAACCGCTCCGGGACATGATCTTCCCTTTGCCAACTTCCAGGGACTCCAGCTCTCCTTTCAATGACTTTTCTGTAGCATTCGGTGCTGTTGAAGTCCCTTCTTGAAACCACTATTTCCTTTGGCATTTCTGATATTAAGTTCATTAGTTTTTTCTTCTTCCTCTGATTTTTTTTAAGTTTTTTATTTTTTTACTTAAGCTAGTTTATGAGATACTCTTCTTCTGGCATTTTATTTATTTATTTATTTATTTATTTATTTATTTATTTATTTATTTATTATTCATTCATTTATTTCTTATTATTTATTTATTATTTTTATTGCAAGCAAGTGAGCAGTGAGGGAGGGGCAGCGGGAGGGGGAGAGAGAGAATCCCAAGCCGGCTCCATGCTCAGCATGCGGAGCCCACCTTGGAGCTTCCTCTCATGACCCTGCGATCATGACCTGAGCTAAAATCAAGAGATCATGACCTGAGCTAAAATCAAGAGTCGGGTGATCAACCAACTGAGCCACCCAGGTGCTCCATCTGTCGGCATTTTAAATGTTGGTGTCTGCTAATGTTGTTATTGGTGATCTTCTCTTAATCCCCGCATTGTCCTTTTAGATTTCCTTTACTTTCAATTTCCTTTACAATTTCCTTTACTTCCACTACAGTCTGCATGCAAATGCTTCCTTTGTCTCTGACTTCATTTCCTAAATTCCAGGCCTGATGGTGCAGTCAGTGTCTAGACCAGGATGACCACCAGCTGTTCCCAGTCTCCCATGTTCAAACCTCAGCCTTGGCTTCCTCTTAAAGCAACTGCTCTTTTGGCGTAGGTGCATATAGTGGCTTTGGCGCTTTTTAGTTTCGTGCTTTAATTAACGTTATCTAAGATGTCTAAATTTCAGTCTCTTTAGCTATGAGACCAATGCTAGTTAATAGAATTATCGTGAGAATGACAGGCCAATGACAAGAAAAGCTACTATTTATTGCATATTGGTCGTGTTATGTGCCAAGTACAGTCCTGATGTTTTAAATGAAGTGTTATTTATGGAAGCAGAGTCGAGTGTGTAATAAGTAGTTATGACTATTACAACCAGAAGCCTGGGATTTGAAGCTCACTTGCTTTTTAGTTCTGTTCTCACTGAAGCTTAGAGCAGTGTTTATGTCAGACGCTGCTTTTCTAGGGAAGAGGAAAGCTATTTTTCTAAGCTTATATTCATGGAATATCAGAAAATTTTACTCTCCCTCTATCACAAGCACATGATTAACATCTAAGTAACCATCTGTAATTCAAAGCCATATGATGACTGTTCTTTGTTCCTCAACTCTAGCCAGTTACCCGATGGAATCAAGAGAAACAAGGATTCTGTTTTGGAATTAATGATGTTAAACACTTTCAACTCACCCTGTAGCTAGAACAGGGAGCTTTCATGAACATAGGGAAGACTTATTTGTAGATAAAAATCAATACCATTGGTATTTGCCTTTCAATATGAATTCTCTTACCAGTGACTTGCAAGTTAGTCTCATATGATTTATGAAATAACTTGGATTTCTTGATATCTTGCAGGACCTCCTCACTTACACTTCGTTATCCCAATAGCCTTCGGGTCAATGGGCTTATAATTCAGTGGTACTTAACCTCTTTATTTATTTTTATGTTCATTTGTTTAACTTTGACATATTTGCCAAATTGCTGACAAAACATTCCCAGAAACATTCATAAATATGAACATGAAAACACATATGAAAAAATCAGATATTATTTGAAGGAATAACAGGTCATCTGAAGTCCATCTATCAATGCTCTATGGATCTACAGATCCCAGGTTAAAATTCCTCTGCATTAGAAGATCTTTGAGGGTCTGGGGCTCCAAGCCTCTCAAAATACAGGTATCAGCTAGGATCGTTAACTACTTACCCGATTGTATAATAAATAAAGTCATTTACTCCAATTTATTTTCTCAGTATCACTTGCTTTCTTAAGCATTCTTAAAGCCTAACAATTATTTAGAAGGGTTTCTTCTGGAAGTTAAAGAACCTTCTAAGAGTCAGGAGATGAAGTATTTATATATATATATATATATATATATATATATATATATATATAGAGAGAGAGAGAGAGAGAGAGAGAGGGAGATTGTATCTTTATGGATTTTAGAGAAGATCTTTGGACTTGAAGAATTACTACCAGAAAGAAGTCACATAATAACAGAAAAACAGACATATCCAGTATTATAATAATCTAGATACTCTAGAAAAATAAAGAAAACATGTTTTCTTTATTTATTTCACAATGTGGTGGTTTTCGGAGCATGTTTTTGTCTTGCCTAAATAGATAATAGCACGCATGATCTGTTCCACGTGTTGGGCTTTCCAGTCAAAAATCAGTTTCAAAGTCTTTATCTGATGCATTCACTAAAGTATCTGTCATTTATGGAGAAACATACTGGTGTTGGTGGCATAAAACAAATCTAATGAGGAGTTAAAAGAAAGAATTTGAAAATGATACATGATACATCTTCTTTAATTAATATTGTTCTTCTTATTTTCTGCTTTGCATTTTCCTTAGCAATTTCTAATTTAATCCCTAATGATAGTGGGTCAGGTTTCAGAAAGTAGATGTTTTGGGGACTTGGTCTCATCTAGAAGATCACAACGTGAAAAGACTTTCCAGGCAGACTTGGAGAAGACAGGCAAGGTCACGGGGATGTGAAGTACCATCGCGTTCTTTAACACATTGTCTTAATCCAAACATAATCACTTCATTAAAAATATTGAGATTGCAATATAATTTTTAAAAATTGGGATTGTAGCATTGTGCGTATATTTTTGGTATATCTTCTTATTGAATTCACTCTTGGTTCTGGCCACAGATTTATCATATCCAAATGATAAGAAAGCCCAAACCGATCAGTCATCTCTTTAGCTTTACTTTCAATACATAACCACTAACTCACCCATCCCACTTTATATAATGGTGCCGCTAGCCAATATTTAAAAATATGTTCATGCATGATGTTTGATTGCATTTATTTTGATAAACTTTCTCAATTGTTCTACATAGCAGATACTTTGTTTTATTCGAGAGAGAAAATTAAAGCTCGGAAAGATGAGCCCAAGACCAAACAGTTAGTGGCAGAGCCAGGATTTGAATCCAGCCATTATGGCTTGAGAGTTAAATGTTCTTATTTATTGTTCCGTTGTTTGCGATGTACTGACGACTTTGAACAGTCTTCTCCTTATTTGGACTTGAATCATCCTTTCCCCCTTTATCTTGTTATACCTTTATTCTCCTAGCCCTCTACCCTCATCTGCATACCATTAGAGATCCAATTTTGGGGGGTTAGAGACAGATATTCCAAAATACGGTGGGATAAATGCCCATTTGCTTTTCTTATGGGATTAATAACCTCTATTTTCCTTTTCTATAGGACCCCTTCTGGAATTTTGGTGCTATGCAAAGGAGAAATTCTCCTTTTTTTTTTTTTTTGTTTCTGAATAGTTTTCCCTCTGTTTTTCTTTATTTAGTTTTTTGAGTGATCTAATAAATAGAAACACTCTTACTCATTGCACTTTGGCACCAACTGAATTATAAGATGAAGGAATAAGATAAGATAGGGACAAAAATGTCATCTTTACTGTGAATACAAGCTGTTATTAAAGAATATAGCTCATCTCTCTAGGGAGAATGTCTTTCAAAATAGTGAAACTTAAAATTAAACAAATTTATCACCGCGTCCCACACAACACTGGTCTGGGACAAACGTCAACCCCATAAGGACAGAGCACAATACGTGATTTCTGTGGGGGAGTTTGAGCCCAGAAGGAAGAGAGGAAGGAGCTAAGGGATCAATTATGCACACACAGTTTGTCTTTCCAAACCCCAAAGTCATGTGTGTCTTCCTCGTCCACAAGAGGAGGACACAGTCGTGGTACGAGGAGAAAAGCCGGAGGAGCTCCAAACACATGCAACAGAACCCCTGAAATAGAAAGACAGCCCACACCCAGCCCAACAGCCACATATTGTTAAAATGGGATAAAGAGTAAATTGTGAGATGCATCACATAAAAGATGTGAATATCACCAATAGAAAGGCAATATGGAATTAGAGTGAAGGCAAGTGCTGTATAGAGTAATCATTTTCTAAGATGGAAAATGAAGGACTTTTCTTAGGGTCCTTTCCCTGGAGATAGATAAAGTGGTCAGTAAATTTACTGCTTTTTTTTTTTTTTTTTTTTTACTACATAGTCATAGTTTTTATAAGTGTTTTCTGAAATTGTATAATCTGACCAAAACATCTCAGATCAGGAAAACATTGAAAATAATTCCCCGATGCTTTGGCTAAATATTTGAGAGATGACAGGATTATGATTTGTCCTGAACTGCTCAACGGAGCACACATTTTAGGAGGAAAGCACATGATAAAAAAAAAAAAATGTGTTTCTTTTGTCAATTGCTTATGATCCCCACCCTCCAAAAAAAAGGTTATGGAAAATTGAAGAATAAGAGAACAGATCTCTTCTTTTGTTGTAGGAGAAAGTTAAAATAAAAGTTAAAAGGAGAATAATAGCTGAAAGTTGAGATTTGGCGGACAGTATGATACGATCTGATTTTCAATCAATCTCGAAACTGAGAATTTAAACACCTCCATCTGACATCAAATAGAAATGACCCGTCGGTCATGCAGTCAGTGTTTCTGAGCTCAGGCTGCCTTGCAGTAAAAGATTTTCTCCTTTATTTTACTCTTTTTTTGCCTCTCTGCCACATCCCCAGATGCTCTCGCCTGCTTTCGGTGCACACCAAGAGCTTGATGAGGTAGGGTTGTGCGGTGAAAAGGGCGTTGGGTTTGAATGTTTTTGAATGTTCATATCAACATAGTTTAGTCCTATGGTCATAAAAAAGGTTTCTAGCTTTGGGTTCATGTGTAAGTTGACGATACCCCCTTGCAGCAGTGCTGGGAGGGATTTTTAATCCATAACATGGGCACTCCGTGAGGGCAGGCGTCGGCCTCTTGCCACCCAGGGTGTCTTGGACAAGCAGCGCCATGCATGCTGTGTAACAAGAGCTTAATTAGTCTTTAATTGAATTATATTGAACTATGAGGATTAAATATGAGAAAGGTAAGTAGAACCCAAGTCGTATACTTGTTTCCTAAGGGTTATAAGAAAATAGCATGAGAAAAAAAATTAAAAAAATAAAATAAAATAAAAAAGAAAATAGCATGAGATATTTAAAGGAACAGAGAAGTGCATACTATCTTTAGTTTTGCATTCATAAATCAGAGCAGACAGGGAATCAGCAAAAGTCACCCTTTTCCTGAATTTAAGGAGTTTCAGGCAGATCCAACTCTGCTGAGGGAATGTAGGAATTTACCACACTCACCAGAGTCTCATTTTTTTTTTTGTTCCAATAGGTATGTGATCAGTTATAAAGTTCTCTTTAATAAAAGAAATACACATTTTGACACAAAAACCTCCTTGCGTAGAGAGCCCGTTTTCTTGCTCCCAGTCGCTAAGCTCAGATTTGGGAGATCTCAGGGTGGAGCCTCCATCTCTGAGTCTAACCTCCCGTGCCGTGACCTTGTCACCTCTCCGGGCTTCAGGATCCCCATCCTCTAGACCAGGAGACAACCAGGCCTGCCCCGTACGGCGCTGCCCAGGGGAAGGGAGCCAGCACCTGTCGAGCACTCGCTGCGGTAGTGAGCGGAGAGGATCCGTTTTGCCTTTTCTTTTCACAAGTGGACATGTATTCCGTCCTCGGCATTATACGAGGCGGACGATGCCACTTGGTACCATCGTTGGAAAAAAACAGTCGTTGCTGTGGGTCCCAAGAGTGGTGGACGGCGAGGGTTTGCGTTCCAGATCCTGCGGTCACGCTCCTCGGGTGAATGCAGCGCACGAGCTTTGCCCCGAAGCCCGGCTACCTGACACCACGGCTTGGGGTTCCGCGTGTGGTGGTCGCGAAGACAGGCCGTCCCCTCACCTGCGTCTCCGGGTTGGCACTCGGAGGGTTTGCAGCTGCTGTCTTCCTGCGGGACTCCTGAGGCCACCGGCCGTGGAGACAGGTCAGGGGGCTGCGTGGGTCCATGTGGACGGAGCAGCCTGCCTGGCTGCAGGTGCCACTTGAGGGCCCGCAGCTGTGCTTCCTCCAGGTGGGTCTGCAGCGCGGGGACCGAGGTCTCTGCTTCCAGACGCGCCACCCGGGCCACCGGCCGTGACCCCTGGAGAGCAGCGGGCAGCCAGCGCGGGCCCGGGCAACCGTGTAGTTGCTCTGCAGCGGGCTTTGGGGTTTTTGACGTGCTTGGTCTGGCTGTGTTTCGCGTCGATGAGCAGAACTGCAAGATGGGCTGCGCCGGGGTACGGACGCGTGGGGACAAGGCCACCTGCTAAGCCATCAGGCCTGTGCGTGTCTGGCCAGGCCGTCCCACGGTCTGATCGTGCCTCCAGTACGTCCCCACCCTCGGATGCTGACAACCCGAGGAGGACACACCCGCGTGTCTGTGACTAACTAGAGAGGCTGAAGTCTAGGCCCCCGTGGGCAGGCTGGAAACCAGGCTCGACGGGACCTTCTGACCTCTGCCGACTTCGTGTTCTCGACTGTACGGCGGGAGAGGATGTGGGCTCTGAGTCAGAGGGTCCCCCTCCCAGAAACGCCTCTGAATACCTATTCTGGGGGCTCCTCGTCCTTTGGTTCAATCCTTTCTCTAGATCACACAGAAAAAAAGCGTAAAGAGGAGAATAGCAAATCGAGGGAACCACAAGGCCGCGGCCGCCTGGGAAACCCTTTGGTCTTGTAGGCAGGACACAGTTTTGAAGTTCAAGGGCGCAGTCTGCGCAGTAAAGGGTGGATTGTATTTTCAGAGTTAAAAGTAACGCTTCCACTTTTTTTATTTTTTTGAACGGCTCTGCCCAGCAGCGGAGGCCCAGGAGAGGAAATAAAGGGGGTGCTCCTCTCTTCCCCTTTCTCCTAGTGTTTCATCTGCGGGTCCGGAGGCGGAGCTACTGCGGACCTGAGGGCCTGCCCCCACCTCCTTGGAGGACGAGCTGGGCCCGGGCACCTGCCCCCAAGCTCTCCGGGCAGGGAGGGCGCGCGGGCAGGGCACGGCCGGGGCAGCCGGGGTGCAGATTTGCCCTTTTGACAAAGCGACGGCTCTGAAGGTCATCGGCAGGTACTCGTGAGGGACGACACTAGGATCTCTTGCCCCACGCGTGCAATTGAAGGGAGAAATCCAGAAACGGAAGTTGAACTTCAGACACAGTTTTTTAAAAAGAAAAACCTAAGAGCGCAGCAGAGATGACTATTTGATATTCTCTCTCTTTCTCTGGCAAAATTACCCCTGAGGTAATGATTACTTGATTCTTTGGCCAAAGGGGAAACAGAAGGTTAATATAGAGGAAAAACTATTACAGACCAAAGTGTGGAGTTGAGTGGAGGAAGAGAGGTTCGGGGGATGGAGATGAGAAATAAAATCTAGCTCAAATGTCACTGTGCAGTTAAGTAAGACAAGAGGATACACGTCAGGAGATCAATACAGAACAGATATTACAAAAGGACATTCATTATTTATTTATCTATTTATTTGAATTTAAATTCAATTTGCCAACATAGAGGATCACTCCCAGGGCTCATCCCGTCAAGTGCCCCCCTCAGTGCCTGTCGCCCAGACACCCCGTCCCAGACATTTGTAATATATTCTTGAATTTATAAAAAATAAATGGGCTCTTTTTCTTCACACTTATACACACATTTATGGACATGCACGTACCAAATTCCTGTAGTGACTGAGCCGGGGAGTGAGGATAGTTGGTGAGCGGGGAGGGGAGCGGGGGACAAACTTCTCTTTTTTTCTTTATGTCGTTTTGTGTTTGCTTAAATTTATTTCAATGTTCAAATGCCACATCTCCAGTAGAGCAAAGATTTCAAAATACAACATGTGAGAGGACATCGGGAGCCTATTTAAAAAAGAAGTCCAACGATGAACTCCCATGGTTGTTAGTTCAACAGTGGAAAATAGCACCTTCGTCTCTGTTGCCCAAGTGGGAACTCACAGGAGGAAGGAATTCTCCTTAAAATTCTGAATCCCCAACACCTGCTACTTAGCCTGGCATGCATAGAGCTGCAGGGACTGTTTTTAGGATTTTTATTTTTAAGGGATTTCTATAACCAGCGTGGGGCTGGAACTGGCGACCCTGGATCGGGAGCCCATGCTCCCTACTGGGCCAGCCAGGGACCCCCTGGCCTCAGACCTTGGTTGTCGCATGAGGGAGCATGAGGGCCCACCCAGTGCAGGGCACCCAGCGGGTGCCCAGGCGGAGGCCGGCCTGCACCCCCAGCCTGTCCTTCCGGGCGACCGCGTCAGGAAGGCCAGCCGCTGGGTGGAAAGGTCGGCTGTCCGGCCCTCGGAGTGGTCAGCTCGGGTCGGGGGGCAAACGGGGGGAAGGATTCATATGCAGAAGCAAGACCTAAGCAAACTACAAACTAGGAAAATGAAGGGGTTGAAGAAGCAACCTGCAGAAAGGATAACAGAAGACCAGGAGAAAAAAATCAAAGAGAATTAAAAAAAATTGATAGAATTAAAAAATTAAAATAAAAAGAGGTCACAGGAACCCACGTCAATTTTATTAGGGAATTGGACAAATCGCTGAAGTTACCAAAGTCCGTCCCAGGCGCAGAGTTGAGGAGCACGCGGTATGGAGCACGAGGCCTTTTATTCTATGGACATTTTTGTTCTTCAACAGAAGTATTTGGACAGAAAGTGATGATAGGAGAGTAATGGTTCCAGGAAAACATGGAGCTAATTCGCACCAGGTGCAGGCGAGAGGCCCCCACTTCTGCGGACCACACAGCTGGGCGTTGGTCTAGTTCCTTAAATACAGATGAGGAAACTGAGGGCGAAGTGCTGGGGCCCAAGGCCGGACCCTGCTCACAGGTGAAGTACCCCTACCTGCCCCTCTCGCTGTGCTGGGGTCCAGGGCAGGACCCTGCTCGCAGGTGAAGTACCCCTACCTGTCCCTCTCGCTGTGCTGGGGGGCGCAGGGAGTGGCTGTAGGTGCAGGAGAAGAGGCCTAGACTGGAGACTGGAGCTCTCATTGCTCCTTTGGAGCCGGAGTGGGACAGCATTTTCGCCAACACGGACGCTCTCAGTAGGTTTCTGAAGCCCAGGCCGGGAGACGCTGGGTTCCAGCTCCGCACTCCCGTCTGGGCGTGACAGCTACAGGCTGCCTTCTCCGGCAAACGAGACGGAAAGTGCTGGGGGCTCCTGGCGGGGCCTGAATAGAAGTGGTCCGGGGCTCGGGACCCGCTCTGACGCCCGCCCCGGTCAAGCTACCAGCTGCAGACTCGGCCATGCAGGCTGCTGGCAGCCAGGCCGCAGGGTCGGCCTAGAAGCGGAGAAGGACGTCTGGGTGTCATGTCAGCCTCAGGACATCGGCTCCCGGTACATTCATTGCCCAATGCTGAGAACCTATGAATGTTCTTTACATCTTAATACAACAAACTCAAATGGTAAATGCATATATCCAGACCTTGAAGGAAACGGTAAAAGAAATGCAGTGTTTCCTCCAGAAGACTGATTTTGATCATTTTGCTCGTATTTGATTTTTCAGTGGATTTTTGCATTTCTGAATCATCAGACAGCAACTATGAAATTCTTGAAGTATGTTTTTCAGCCGCAAACTCTTCATAAATTTTTAAAATTAGTGATGTGCCTGGTATGTGTACCTACTAGTATTTTATGTTACTCAGTGTAAAATTAAGTTTTAAAACCGATACGTGTTTGTTAAAATGTCCTAGCCATGACGCCGACCATGATTCCAAGGCAAAGTGCTTTGAGAAGTGAAAGAGGGAATAATTTGGTTGATTAATAAGATTATTTGTTTAGTTCTTACAAAGAACTACTGTTTCTGGGTTAACAGTGTCTGAAATGAGTGTTTCAGGGCAATTACCAGATAAATGAGAAAGGAGCGAGGGAACTCCAGAAGGAGAACCTGTCACAATCCAGGGGTATGCAGTAGGCCGTGTGACTCACCTGGGAGGACGAGGTGGGCATGAGGAGATGGAGGGCAGGTGAGGGAGTCTAGACTGTGTGACTCACCTGTGACGACGAGTTGGACATAAGGAGATGGAGGCTAAGCCACGGATCTAGACTGTGTGGCTCTCCTGGGAGGATAAGGTGGGCATAAGGAGATGGAGGAGCAGTGAGAGGCTTTAGATTGTGTGAATCACATGGGAGGAGAAAGTGAGCATAAGGAGATAAAGGACAAGTGAGGGGCTCTAGACTGTGTGACTCTCCTGGGAGGACAAGGTGGGCATAAGGAGATATAGGGCAGGTGAGGGGCTGTAGACTCTATGACTCTCCAGGGACAGGAAGGTGAGCATGAGGAGACATAGGACCAGTGAGGGGTTCTGGACTGTGTGACTCACCTAGGAAGACAAGGTGCACATGAGAAGATGGAAGACAGGTGAGGGGCTCTAGACTCTGTGACTCACCTGGGAGGACGAGGTGGGCATGAGGAGATGGAGGGCAGGTGAGGGGCTCTAGACCTTGTGACTCACCTGGGAGGACAACAAGGCGGGCCTATGGAGATGGAGGGCAGGTGAGGGAGTCTAGACTGTGTGACTCAACTGGGACAATGAGTTGGACATAAGGAGATGGAGGCCAAGACATGGATCTAGACTGTGACTCACCTGGGAGGACGAGGTGGGCATGCACACGCGGTGGATCCCAGCACAGGCCGAGGCCCGGGCCGTGCACGCGGTGGATCACAGTGTTAACACCAATCCCTGGTGGCGTGCTCCGTCGCGCGGCTCAGTGTGGACTTGCCTTGAGCCCGCGGGGAGGGCAGCACCCCCACGTGGGCAGAGGGGAGCCTGTGCTCCAGCGCGTGTCCGCGACCACAGCGTCCGTGGGCCGCGGGCCGCAGTCCAGGTGCGGGGTCGCAGGTGCAGGGACAGCACGGAGGGGCCTTGGGGCCGCCGGGTCGCACCCAGAGCCTCCACCGTGGCTCGCGGGCCCTGGACTGTGGAGCTCCACCCGCCACGGAGGAGGCCACAGCAGCGCTGGCCAGGCTGGCCTAGGGTGTCTGTCCGTCTGTCTGTATTGAATTCAATTTGCCGACATGCAATATAACCCCCAGTGCTCGTCCCATCACGCGCCCTCCTCGGCCGTCACCTGTCACCCCGTCGCCCTGTCCCCCCGCCGCCCCGTCAGCCGCCCGGTTTGTTTCCCAAAGCTAAAGAGCCTGGAGGTTTGTCTCCCTCTCTACTCGTCCCCTGGGGCCCCCGTCTCCCCTGGGGTCCCCCTGGGGTCCCCCGCACCACTGGATCCCGCACAGCGGTGGAACCCTGCTCATCGCCTTTCTACGACTGGCTTATGGCTGATGCGTCTTTACACGTCAGCGATGTGTCCCTCGGTGTCCTGGCCGGGGTGCGCCTGGGGCGGCCGGGAGCCGCGGGCCACCGCAGGGACGAGGCGGGACCGTCTGGGCTGAGGGGCCGGAGGGCCTGGCAGGTGCAGTTTCCGTAGCTGCTGCAGGGACCCCCCCACCCGCCCGGCCGCCGGCAGACGTCGTGCTTCCTGAGCAGCTCAGAATGAGGGCGCCGAGCAGCCCCTGAGGCTGATCCTAAAGGACACTGCAGACCTCAGCTGGCACCAGTGCCCAGATTTGTCGATCTGGGGGGCAATGCGGCAGCTGGGCCACCCGGCGCCCCCGGACGTCAGCGGCCCCTCGTGTCTGGAAGCCACACTTCCTCTTCGCGGGCGCCCATGGCCTGCTCCTCCGTACAGTGCGGTTTGCAGGGGAGCACGTGGCTTTCAGATCTGGGCACCAGAGGTCGGCGGGGATCTCGGCGCGGGGTCCGCCTTCTCGCCTGATGCTGCCATACCGCGGCCGGGCCTCTGCTCACCCCGGGCCCGGACAGCGAGCCCCTGCCTGACGACGGGCCCCGACTCAGCCGGCCGGCACCCAGCCTGTTGGTCGGGGTCCAGCCGGGCCCGGAACAACGGATCTTTTCTGCAAATGGTTCCTGGGGTTTGGGGCCACTGCCCTGCAGACCGCAGTGTGGCAGTGTGGCATACGGCCACTACGCATAGCCGCTTAGCCAAGGAACCTTCGCAGAGCTTACTACCAGGAGGATGTTCAGGATTACTACCGTTGCAATAAAAAAAAAAAAAAAAAAAAGGAATTCATTTGAGAAATAAACCTCTGAGCTCAGTAAACAAAACAAGCATATCCAGGAGCCTGCGTTGCTTTTGCCAAACTCTCTCCCATCATCAGGCAATTGCCCAAAGAAACTCTGACTTCCGGCCAACCTGGGTCTCATAGAAAAAATACTCAGGCCTCATCTGTTAAGTTCCTTCTTACTCTCACGACTGCTTCTAAAAAAATCTTTCTAGAAAGAGTTGTGTAGGTTTAGGATCCCTAAGTGCACTGCATCCCAGGGTTCCTACACTGGAAGATGGGGATGCAGGCTCGCATCTGTAGCGAGGCGCTCTGGCTGAGGAACGCTGCCAGTGTGTCTTCCCATCGCCAAGACCCAGAGCGACTCAGAGATGAGGGAGGCTCTTCCTGGGGGCCATCGTGGCTCTTGGGGTCGGCGAAAAGCACCCCACAGCGTATCTAGCTCTCTTCCCTACACCACTTTTCCTTCACTGCAACCACGTGTCTCTCAGCAGGGGGACAGTCGAACATTTTCAGTTGCACATTCGTCATTCGGATTCACCGGAGGGGCTGGCAGAGTTGAGATTCCTCAAGCAAGTGGGGGTGCGGAGCCGGCCTAGGAGAGCTGATTGTCAGTGCTTCAAGCATTTCAAGAGGCGGTTGCTGGCTATGGTAGCGGTATTTACAGCTCGGAGACGGTCGACTGCGACAAACCGGGGCTTTTGACTTATCATTTATTTATTTATTTTTAATATTTTGGTGGCATCTTTTTTTTTTAAGATTTTGTTTATTTATGCATGAGAGACACAGAGAGAGGCGGAGACACAGGCAGAGGGAGAAGCAGGCTCCATGCCGGGAGCCCAATGTGGGACGCGATCCGGGGACTCCAGGATCACACCCTGGATTGAAGGTGGCACTAAACCGCTGAGCCACCGGGTCTGCCCTATTTTGAAACTCTTCTAAGAAGCCCTTTTCGACAACAAAGCACGGACGAGTATCCACATCGACGTGCTTACCTTTCTTTCCGGAATCTTAGGTGATTGAGCATGAGATTGCTCTCTCTTGTTGTTTTTGACCTTTAAAGTGCCAGTCCGGTGCCTCGCAGGGTCCGCACTCAAACACCCTGCGGATTGAGTCTATAAAATATCAGCCCACCGGTGACCCAAGATCCTGGTCATGCCCAGTTGTAGGGCTGCTGCCATATGACCTTGGCGGTGACCGTACCCACTCTGGGGAACCACGGCAGGATCAGACACGGTGCACGTGTCGCCCGGGGAAGGTGGCAGTGGCTGTGGAGTAGACAGTCGTGGCCCCGTATTCGCCTTCAGCTGAGATAAATAGTTATCTTTTTAAGGTCAGTCGCTTGCTCCATTTATATGGTTATAACATTGCTGGCACTTGGGAAGTTGGTAGGAAAGGGCACGCCCTCTCCTGCTTTCAGGCTCGTGAATTCCTTCAGAGGGTACGCGATGCCGAAGCATTACACTTTTTTTTCTTGTTTTTCTTTTTTTTTTGGTGGGGGCAAGATAGGACAGCGGTGAACATGCTCCAGGTGAGGAGGATTCAAACAAGACTAATTAAATGCAAACGACTCAGTTTTTCTTGTGACTCATTCGACGAACATATATTGGATGAATAATATATTCTAGATTTTGTTTTATTTATTTTTTATTTATTTATTTTTCAAAAGATTTATTTATTTATTTATTTATTTATTTATTTATTTATTTATTTATTTATTTATTTATGATAGACACACACAGAGAGAGAGAGAGAGGCAGAGACACAGGCAGAGGGAGAAGCAGGCTCCATGCAGGGAGCCTGACGCGGGACTCGATCCCGGGACCCCAGGATCATGCTCTGGGCCAAAAGGAGGTGCCAAACCACTGAGCCACCCAGGGATCCCCCACAGATTTTGTTTTAAAGTCCGGAGGATATGAAGATGAGCAAGACCCTGTGCATCTTTGTGGAGACTGCGGTCTATTGGAAGGGGAGGCTGGATGAAGCGTACTCAGGAAGAGATTTCCTCTAAACTATAGGAGATGTAAGCGCCGGACAGAACGGCCGACCCGAGGGCCACCGGAACAGCTTTGGAAAGTGAAACGTGTTATGTCTAGTGCAGAAACACGCAAAGTCCTTTTCTTCTTTGTATAATTTGACACGAGTCCTGTGGGCGCAGGAGGGCGGGAGGGGGAGACAGAGAGAGAGAGAGGTAAGAATGTAGGTTTGGTAGATCCCTCCTTCTTCCCGCCCGGATTTCCACGTCCCGAGGTCCGCGTGGATGGACGGGGAGATGCTGTTGTGCCCAGTGGAGCCGTTAGTGCTGAGGAGCTTAGCCAACGGCCAGTAGCTGGGGAGAGGCAGTGAGGGGCCTACTTCCCCGAGGCCTTGGCCCCCTTCACTGCCTCGACTTGGCTCTGCCCGCGCGTGTGGCGGGGGAGCTGCAGCAACGCCGCGCTGGTGGCGGCACCGAACACATCCCTGACGGCCGCTCTGCACCTGCCCGGGGACTTTCAAGAGAGGATCTCGAAGTGAATCTGGGCTGCTGAGTGCCACAAAGAGGACCAACATCTTCTCTTTGGCTTGAAAGGATGTCCCATTGTGAGAATGAACTTTGGGCTTTATCTCTCCCTTTGAAATGGGACACATCAAAGTGACACATCTGAAGGCAAAGGCACAATGATCTCCAATCCAAAACCGAGTTCAAAAGCGCAGAGATGGGTTGTGTTATTATGAAATTGTGTTTGCTGGCTGAGATGGAGGACAAAGCGAGATTGACTTGCCAACATAAAACAGGCCTTGAAATTCCTGTGAGTCTCGGGCCCCAGGGCACACACTTTTTCAGCAGGACACTTATTTTTTTTTTTTTTTTAGAAGCAGAGGAGCGATGGCACGTGTAACACTTGAGCCCTCCCCCCCCTTTTTTTCCCTCTCAGTTTGAAATGTACAGTTATTAAAGCAAATTGTATTAACGATTGGATAAACGATGGATGATGAAAACCAGTTTGGGAAGGTTGTTATCGCGAAGGGTGTCCTTTGGGGGACCCGAGTGTATGCTTCCGAGGGCTACATCCTGTGTTAGGCGTTTCAAGTCCAGCAATGGCTTTCTTCACGCCACCTTTCTAAAGGGTGATTCCGAGTAAGTAAGGGACACCTCCCTAATTGCAAGTGCACTGGACACCTTCCGTTATCCCCGAAGTATGTAGGCTTTAATCCCATTAAAGGAGAAGTGCGTCCCAGACCAGCTGGACTTCAGTAGAGAGAAAACCATTTCAAATACAGTCATTTTTTAAAATTCCTTGGCACATCTATTCTGTGCTCTGGTAATGCTGGTGTAGCTTATCATCCATGCTACATTCCACACTCACCATGCAGGGTACATATATTTTTAACTCCCGGATCACACCACCTTCTGTTGTCTTAATTTGGGTTCCCTAGAACCAGACCCTGACACAGGGATTTGGATGAAAAGAGCTGACTTGGGAAGTACAAGGGACACGGGAAGG
The DNA here is from genome assembly GCF_011100685.1 of Canis lupus familiaris. Classification (NCBI taxonomy): domain Eukaryota; kingdom Metazoa; phylum Chordata; class Mammalia; order Carnivora; family Canidae; genus Canis; species Canis lupus. The sequence continues at coordinate 89,140,987 of NC_049226.1, read as the reverse complement.
CCATGGTGATGCAGCGACGGGAAAGCGAGGCAGCAGATGGTGACACGATGAAGGGAAGGCAGCCGACGGAAGGTAGCCCGCAACCCTCACCACCGCCGTGTGCCCTGGCCAGACCCGTCCTCCTCATTGGTGACCAAACTCATATCTTGCAGAATTGTTTTGAAGATAAAACCACCATCTATCATTGTTTTTATTATTATTGCGACTCAACAATGAGAGGATAAATGGCATTTCATGGCACTTCCAGAGGCAGGCATTGCCTCGAAAGCAGAATCATTGTGTCATATCAGGGAAATGGAAGGAAAATCCATGTTTTAGATCTTTTTCCCCAAATCTGGAGCCCAGAGGATCTTCAGTTGCTAATTGCTTTCATTTGAACACGTTAAACATTTTATTGGAGCTGTTGGAGACGTTACAACTCTTTCTCACTTCACGTTGAGTGAAAAGGCGCGCTTTCGGAGACGAATCCAGTCTACCTAAGCCTGAGTGAGCGGAGCAGGGGACGTTCCCTTCTGGCTTCATTTTAGAGATTAGTAATTTTTGAGACTCTGAGCATCCAAGGAAGAACATAGGAAGCCATTTCTTTCCCTTTTGTCCAGTCTAAATGCAAATTTGAACTTTCAGGGGTGTGTGTGTGTGCTAAGCCCGTGCTCTGTCACCCAGGAGAGTGCTTCAGCTTCCCTAAATTAGGTTGGGTGGGTGATTTAAGGAGGGGGCCGTGGCGCTAGGGTCACGAAGGCCCCGTTTCGGAGGCACAGTGCACAGAAGTGGTGATGCACGGGAGCTTCGTTTTGTCCCAGGGGTGGCGGCTGGCTGAGGGCGGGGAAGGGAGTGTCAAAGGCCAGCAGCCCCTCAGAAGAGGCCTCCAGCATGGCTCCCTAAAGATGGGAAAGTGTGGGGAAAGAAGAAAGGGTAAGGGTGCACCCTGGCCTACTTAGCATTTGCTTCTTGTAGTCCTAGAAATGTCAGTCACCAGTTGGTAGCAAAATAAAGATGTGATGTTAGTGATAATGAATTAAATTGTGGCCATTTGCATCGGAATGCCATGATAACGATCTGAAACTACCATTGTATATATTCCCCTTGACAGTTCAGAATTGGACTCGGAGCTAATAGTGTTTTGGATGAACTTTAAACCAATGGGATGGCTTGAGTGCGCTCCCTTTGGCAAGCCGTGTGGATCTGGGAGAGTTAATTCACCTCTGGTTTGTTCAAGCTGTTTGGTAATGGGTGAACATGCCCTAAAAGTTTTAATGAATAACCACAGGGACCGTTTAACTATTTACTAGGTAAGAGGGGAACGTACTTGATTACCCTCCGCAATCCGCTCTCCCAGCCACCGCAACCCACAAGAAATAGCCTCTCTCTTGGCGCGGGTGCGGGAGGTCTCCGTTGCGCAAAACATCGCAGGCAAATATTTTCAGAAAGTCGGAATGGCAGAGTTGCATTTTTTCCCATTAGCTCCGATTCATAGTCGCGCGGCGACATCAGACGTGCTGAGGGAGGACTTGGGCCTGCGAGGTGAGCGCGGGAGGCTCGGCGGCAGCGGGCTCTGTGGCAACCGCGGCCTCCGCACGAAGTTCTGCACCTGCCGTGGGGATCCCTCCCTGCAGCGCCCCTGCAGTGTGGGTGCCTCCCCGCGGAGCACCTGCCCTACAGATGCCTCCCCACAGAGCACCTGCAGTGTGGATGGCTCCCCACAGTGCACCTGCCCTACAGATGCCTCCCCACAGTGCACCTGCCCTACAGATGCCTCCCTGCAGAGCACCTGCCCTACAGATGCCTCCCCACAGTGCACCTGCCCTACAGATGCCTCCCCACAGTGCACCTGCCCTACAGATGCCTCCCCGCAGAGCACCTGCCGTGTGGATGCCTCCCCGCAGTGCTCCACTCCGGAGAAGTCAAAACGGGAGCGGCGCTTTGGTGCTTTTTGGGTGGCCCCCCGGAGCCCGAGTCCACTGCAGCATCCTTTCAGGAGCGGCGTCCCATTAAGGTAAGTGCGCACACGTACCTCAGTTTCCCCCTATTTCTGCCCCTTGCTGTGCCATTGCAGAGTCTCCGCAGCGCAGCCGCACTCAGCAAAGCTGCAGGGAGCTCACGGCAAGGTCCAAACCGTGCTTGTGCCACTCACACCAGGCCTCCAGGTGCTGCTGAGGTTGCCAGCCAGACCCCTTGACTAGCTGTGCCTTCTGGGACCATTAATTCAGATCCCCGTGCCTCAGTTTCCTCATCTGCAATCATAAGCTGATCAGGAGAGACTGTTTGAGGATTCCGTGAAGCGCGTCTTGGGAAACATGATGTGGCGCCTACAGCAGCTTCTCCCTGGACGAGCCTGTTCAACCGGGATTCTGGACCCTTCTCCTGGGGATGCTGGGCTGGCAGGTCTGGGTGGGGCCCCAGAATTTGCATATCTCATAAGATCTCAGGTGACACTAGTTCAGGGGGCCACACCTGGACAATCGCTAGTCCAGAAGGTAAAACTTACTGGAGAATTGGGGCTTCTTCCCCCGCGGCTAGAGCACATCGCCGCATCAGCGCAAGCCCCTAAAGGGACCCGGTCACGCTTCGCTCACCCTGGCATCTACCTGCCCAGAAACTAGCATAGTCAGTACTGAGGACGGAGTCAAACTGAGCTTCTAGAAGCTCTAGAAACCACATAATACAGTACTGCCGTACAGTCGACCAGGGAGCAGAAACCGGGGCTGCGACAAGATCCCAGCTCTGCCTCTTGCTGCTTGTGTCCTGGGGCAAGTCTCAACTCCTTAAAGACTCTGTTTTCTCATTTGGGAAGTGGGTAACCTCTTCATATTGTGGGTGTAACACATGCTTATCTTGCTTATTTCTATTTCTATTTCTTGATCCTACAAAGCGCTTGGGCACTATCCGGCACACGAAGCAGCCAAGCTTTCCGACTGCCGTGGGTGGCAGCATTCGCTTCTCCCGCCTACCAGGTCTCCCCCCACTAGCAGACAGACAAGGGCCTCGCGTCGACTTGTCTCTGAAAACTCGTGCTGTTTTCAGCGTGCTCTTTCTTTATCAATAATACATCAGGGACAGCTTTCTATATTAAAAAATAACCTACAACATTATTTTAGTGCCTGCACAGAATTCTGTTATACAGATACATTATAATTGATTTATCAGATCTATGAGCTACAGTGTGATGAATACCTTGCATGTATTTTTGTAACTTTTTCATAAATTCTTTATGATAACTTATGAATATTTGTAATATTTGTAATATTTTTGCTAGCTAGTGATCATTCATTCATTTATCCATCAATTATGAATGGGTTCCTGGTAGGTGCCAGGCCTTTGATTACAGCAGTGAACAAGTGCAGATCAACGTGGTTCAAGATCGTGAAAAAGCTGATTTATTTTTACCCATTGGGGGTGCAACGTGTGTTTCACTCTTGAGCAGGAGAATTCTTTTGTCCAGATCTGCTATATCCCCTTGGCTGCATGTGAGAAGCACCCAGGGAACTTGGGAAGCTCCGCGAATGCTTGGCCTCCTGTGCGGCGATGCTGGAGTGCGTGCTTTGGTTCTGAGATGCAGGTGCTTGAGGCCTCTCGTCGCTGATCCCAGGGAGCAGCCAGACTTGAAGACTGTGCGAGGAGATGGCAGATGGGCGAAGGGGAGAGGGGCCCAGGATTCCCGTTACGGCTGAGCCACGGGAGCAAAAGGCCGAGCAGAAGGAGCACAGCCAGTGATCCTGAAGAGCCATGTGGCGGGGCGACGGCAGCTGCACGCGGGGAGCGGGGCTGAGCCACGGGCTTCTCAGATCAGGAAGCTGCACCTGAAACTAGTGCAACGTTAGGTGTCGGCTATACTCACCCCCACCCCGCCCCTGACTGCTGAGGACTCTCACCCTTCCCTCATCTGCTGCCTTAACCAGACCCATTCCTCAAACTCTCTCAACTACACTTCGGTCTGTCTCTGTCCTGGCCTCAACCCACCTGGGAAATATGAGGAGCGTTTTGTAACCCTGGGAGGAGAATAAATATCAGCCTTATTTTAATTTTTTTTTATTGCCACTTCAGAGAGGTTTCCTTTTGCATTTGGGATGAAACCGAAGATCATCAGAGTTTTCTTTCCTGCTGAAACCTTTGAGGTAGGTGGGCAGGGTCTGATGTTTCCCTGTCTCTGGCTGTGATTAAGCCCCCCCACCCCCACACACACACCTTGGACTTATACGTGGTTAGGTTGCATCAGTCTGTCACTGGGACACAAAGCTTCTTGCCCTCAGGTGGCCACACAATCCTGAGGAATTGAGTCTTTTACATCTTGTCTTACGATATGGCTTAAATACTTGTTTTATTAAAGCAAAAATATGCTTCAAAAATACATTGTAGAAGAGCAAATTGCTTAGACGGGCAGGAGGATGTCTACGAATCCCAGTAGCAATGAAGCACTCAGACTTCCCGCTTGAGCTCTTCTGTGGCCAGACAGCAGGATCCCTCTGAGCCCTTTGCTGCGATGTACTCAGAATCCCCAGCGTGTGGATCAGCCTAATGCCCCACGTGTGCTCTAGAGTAATTTAATTTATTTTCTCTGGATGGAGACATTAGGTTTTAAAAAATAGTCAAATGCGCTTGTTTGGAGCAATGTTTGAGGAAAATATGTATTTCCTTGTTATTGCCTATTAAGCCTCACAAGAAGCATTTGCAAAGGGTTCTAGCTAAAGGGTGTTTGCCTGAGTTTACTCTGTTATAAACACATGCGGTAGACATGAAAGACTTGGAGAAATCTTAAATTACGTGTTACGAGGTGAATGTAGCCAATCTGAAAAAGCTACATAGCGTGTGGTTCTAATCATACGACATTATGGAAAAGGTCCAACTATGTTGACATATGATGACAATAGAAAGATGGGTGGTTTCCAGGGGTGGGGTGAGGTGGGATGCAGGAGAGATGGATGGGCAGAGATAGGCAGAGAGAGCACAGAGGATTTTTAGGGCCATGAAAACACTCCACATGATATCAAAACACATACTATTGTACATTTGTCCGGAGCCATAGGTGCAACACCAAGAGTGAACCCTAAGGAAACTATAGACGTTGAGCAATGCGATATAACAGTGTGGGTTCCTCCTAGATACCAAATGTGTCATTCTGGGGAGTGATACGGATGGTAGGGGAGGCTGTACTTCCATGTAGGTAAGAATTATATAGGAAATCTCTGTACTTTCCTCTCAATTTCATTTGAACCTAAAACTGCTCTCCAAAATGTCTTTACAAAATAGAAAGGTGATAATAAAACAGAAAGAAGTGACAATTCTGACCATCAAAGTAATAAGGCACCTCATTTAGGGATGTGATAGAGGGGGTAGGAGGTTGCACATTGGCAGACAGATAAGCATTCTTGTTGGATATTTTTACTCTCCAGAATGTCCCTAGAACTCCCTTCAGTCATTCCTTGCCACTTGATGTTTTTCCAGTGCCCACTCTCTAAGCCTTCATCTACTCATAGTAGGTAAAATACACTCATCTTAGAATTCAGAGCTCTTAAAACAATTCTTGCTCCTGGATGCATATATTTACCTTCAGATAATGGCCTCTACTAAATATATTGTTCAGGAAATATCACAAGAGCGAGCATGATGTAAGTCAATAGGGTGAAATGGGTTGACTTATGCTGCCAGCATATCACTAGTACAGAGTCCAAAACAGAATATGCTGATAGCGTCCTCTGGCTCCTACATGGTCTCCAGATTTTTTTTCTTCCAAGCAGAAGAGGGTTCAGATATGTGACTTCAGAGCCCAGGATTAAAGATGATCACCTCTGGTAGAAATCTACATGTGTTACGATTGGGGTTTTTAGGCAGTTTCAGGGTTGTGGGTTAGGGAGAAGTCCAGCAATGCTCTGGGCTCCAGAGGAAACTCCTCATTTTGAAAGAAAGGGAAAGAATGGGTAGCACGGGGATGAAAGGTGTTTGTGTCCTTAAATTTGATACTGACTCCACCCTTTCGTAGTTTGAAGAAACACCAAAATACTGAAAATTTTAGAAAATACACAACTTTGCACTTTATTCTTTAGCAAGTATTAGAAATATGACAATGGGAAGGCAGTGGACTGATTGGAATAATAACCTTCCCAGAGGGAGAGCCCAGCTTGTGAAACCATGTGGCACCATAGTAGATCCTATAAAAGAAAAATTGTACCAGAAGCTTGTTTAAAATGACAAGGAAGACTTTATTTAAGACTATGGCAATAGGGGAGAGAGAGAAAGAGATTGATCTCCTCTTTGCTGAAACAAAAGGCAAGTGGGTTTTCAAAAGCTGGGGTGAGTTAATGGGAATGTCCTTGAGGGATTTAGGGACAAGAGCGGTCAATGTTATTAGGCCTTCTGTGTTTGCTGCTTGTCCTTTTTTGAATTTAGGCCTCTATCCTTTAATAGAGATGGGGAGAGAGGGATCCCATGACTCTTGATGATTACATGTCAAAGGGATGGCTCCCAGGTCCTTGAGAAAGACATTCTTGGGTTGTAAAGCTGGCAAGAGTCTGGGAGAAGATTTATATCTCAAAGGGATGGAGGAAGAATTTACAATTGTACGTTTTCTCAAGTAAGCGCTCTAAGAAAAGGGAAACAATGGACCTATAGTCGGGAAGAAGCTTATCTAAAATTTAGTTAAGCTGTGGGGAACACTAAAGCCTCCTTGGCCGATACTCCAGAAGGAAGTATCAGTCCTTTTCCTTCCTTTCTCATGTGGGCTATTGTGTGTGGAAAAGGCTCCTCTGCCCTGGTTCCTGATTCCAGGAGCTCACTCATTAGTGCACATTTGACTTGCTATTGATTATCTGATTCACCTTGACCTTGATTTCTTTATCTGTACAATGGAGATCACAAGGTAAAATGCACCTCATAGATTTATTGTGGCACAGAAATACAAGAAGGAGTGAAAAATAATTTAAGTGTTTAACAACGGGAAATAAAAAAGAAACTGCCATATTCATGTGACAGAAGACCATAAAGCAACAAAAAGAAATGTGCTAATTTGTCATTTATTCACATGATTGCACCTGTAAAAACAAAAAAATATTCAGTAAAAACTTGAGATCTAAGTAGAGGTACACAGTATGATACCAATAGTAAAGAGTGAAAAAAATAGCCTACCCCACAGTATTTCCTAATGGTTATGGACACAGACACAGTAATAAGAGTGTATTAACCTGGATGGAAAGGAAAGGATCACAGCATCTTCCTAATGATGTTGCCCCAGAGCAAAGGAGGGGGATGTGTCTGGCCAGGACCTAAGTGCCTGCAGGTCTATAACATTTAATCTCTTACAAAAAGGTTTTTACCAAGTATGAAAAAATGCTAACTTTGTATTTTTAGGATGGATGTATGCCATTTTCTAATTCTTCTGGGACTTTAAATGCTTGTGAATTCTAAAATGAAAAAATGAAAGGGAGAAGGAAAGAGGGAGAGTAGGGGGGAGAGCTTGCTTGAGTGTGAGTGAGATACCGCCTGCTTCTCTGTCCCCGTGTCTCTCCTGGAGAGAAGCGAAGAGAGAATTTGAAAGCAGGTTGAAGAGACAGCCCCATACACGCTGTGCCGGAAGCCCCCAGTAGGCAGAGAGGCATTCAAATAAGCTGCTGGTGACGCACTGATTGTTTTGGCTGCTTCTGCTCTCCTGTGATTGAAGCAACAAAGGTTTTAAGACTTCAAACCCCAGCTCTGATCTGAAAATGAAGTTAGGTGTTTGAGAAACAGCTGCTAGAAACAGCTCAGCTCCCTCCGGAGCTTCAGGTCGGCTTCAAAGCAGCTGCCAGAAGGGAGGGAGTCAAGCAAACTACCCTGGGCATGTGTGTGTGTTAATAAAAACAAAATGGCTCGCCCTAAATAAAACATGGCTGGTTTCCCTAGGATGGAGAATTCCATTCTAATTCCGCATGTCTGTCTGTTTTGAGGTTTTGAGCAAAGAACTTAGAGCATCATCTTTCTCACCCTTGGGGCCCGTAGATTTGGATAGCACAGGCTGACTCCTAGCCCACCCTCAGATCAGCAAAATAAGAAGCCTCTCTGAGCCCCAGTCCCCTTCTGTCCATTAGCTTAGGCCCTTGTGTGATAAAGTATATAAAGTACTTCGAAAATGATAGAACTCAGTATAAATGATACCTTCTACTAACCTTGTTCATGTACACTTCATGTTACTATATACTCTTTTTTTTTTTTTTTTTTTTTTTTTTTTGAGGAAAAGCCAGGATCCATTCAAGATTATTTTATTGCCAGCCTAGAAGCTCAGCCTAATTTGCTTAAAACTTTTCTAGTTTTAGCATGGAAGCTTCTCTGTCCCAGGAAATCCCTCAGTTCTGGACAAACTCGGATGGTTGACTACCCTACAGTGTATTCATCATATGGCAGATGGAGTTCTTTGTCCTCAGAAAACTTATAATCCAATATTCATTTTTAATCTCTTCATCATATCTGATATATAAATTGTTATTATTTGTTAGTTATTACTCTATAACCTCCCGTACTGGACCATAAATTCATATAAAACAGTGGATACATTTTTTTTTCTTTATATCCATTACCAAACTCTTCTATTTACTAGGAATGTGATTAGGAATTCAATAAATATGTATCATACACATTAATTAATATGTGAGATCAGTGGTGTTCTTTTATTCCCAGTTTTTATGGTCTTTATCGAAACACTGAATTATTTTACTTTATTTATATTTTACTTTTATTTGTTTATTTTAGAGAAAGAGAGAGAGCAAGAGAAGAGAGCATGCATGAGTGGAGGGGGGAGTGGAGGGAGAGGGACAAGCAGACTCCACACTGAGTGGGGGGCCCGAGGTGGGGCTTAATCTCATGACCCTGAGATCATGACCTGAGCAGAAATCAAGAGTCAGACACTTAATAATCAGATGAGCCACCCCGGAGCCCCAAGCACTGAGCTGTTTTAGTCCTTAAATTGCTATGTAAATCACACACACGCACACGCACACACATGTGTTGGAGTTAACTGTCACAATCACTGGTGCATAAGCTTTACAATGTCTAGAAATTATCAACAGTGCCTCCTTTCTCCTTTTACCCTCAAGTATCTCGGCTCTGATGGCTGCACATGCAGTCATCTCACGTAGGAGTCTATGCCTTGCAATACCTACCGCAGCCTGCAGGGAGAGCGTGTCTTTGTTAGCTACTTCTCTAGGACTTTCTTTCTTTCGTAATTTATAGCCGCCCTTAGTCACCCATCTAGTAAAGTAGGCTTTCTTTCTCATTTTTGAAAATCACACATCATCTCAAAACCTAAAAGCCCAAGAGAATGTTTAACTTATGTTCCATTCTCAGTGGGATAGGAAAACCAGCTCACCTCCGTTCTCTCAATACAATGCTTAGATTTCCATAATAGAGATATTCTAATCTGGAGCTTTATCAGAAATGGGACTATTATGAAAAAAACTTTATACCCTTGTAGATGAGAATATCTTCCCTGTATAGATAACTCCAGGAGGCCTATCCAGAAATCCTGAAGGATAATTTTATTGGACGCCCTCTCTGCAAGCAGCATACTCAGTCCACACCTGAATGTACTGACAACGTCTAAATCCTCTAAATTTCTCAAGTTACCTTCTTTTTTATAGATGACTTAGGGGAAAGTAGAGGAAAGAAAAAAGAAAACAAAAGGACGAGTTAGGGAAGTCTTTTTAGCCAGGAGTTTTATACTTTAAAAAAAAAAATTATTTTTTTATTTCCTACCACAGGCAAAATGCATGTCTAGGACAAGAGGTTGTAGAGACTAGATTATTGGTTGCACATAAGGAGATGGTTAAGACTTGAGGTTCTGGGATCCTAGTACTTGGGTCTGAAGTCCTGTTACACCTTTTACGAGCTGAGTGAAATTGGGCAAATTATATTAGTTGTCTCAGCATTAGGATCAGTAAATGCAGATGATGCTGGTGTAATAGGGCACTGTGAGCATTAAGGACAGTTAGCTGTGCCACGGATCCTCTTGTTGCCTTTGCAACACCTCCTTGGCATATCTCTGATTTCAGCCAAAGCTTTGAAGGATGATGTTGACTCACACTGATCACACCCCGACTCAAGCATTACTTGTCTCTCTCTTTCTCTCTCTCTCACTCTTTTTTCCCCCCAAGGCCTCTCCACACCCTGGTACTCCCCTTAGCTCGTGTGCAAGGGCAGCCTGGAAGTGCAGAGGAGGCAACCTTTAACCAATGGGATTTGGAAGCCAGTAGATAAATGCCCCAGCCACCTGTTCAAAAGATCAATTATGGAAGACATTTTACATGCTCCTTAAAGTCTTGAAAAGGTCAAGACCCTGTTGCCAAAATCAGTGACCTATGTAAAAGATGTATATCAGCTTTTGCTTCTTCTCATCTCCTTCCTCTCATTCCCTCACTCCTTTTTCCAAGGATCATCTCATTCCTTCCCCAAAATCTCTCCCACCAGCCCCATTATCAGGCTCTAGGAAAATCAAGTTTAGCTACATAAAGCTCTAAGTACAGTTTTTGGCACACAATAAGCACAATAATAAGCTCATAATAAGCCCAATGAAAGTTAGCCACTACCACTACTACTAGTAGTAGGAAAGCGCCTTTTCCTTTTGCACTGCAGAGCGAGCAGGAGATCCATATAATTTAGAGTAAAAGGAAATTTCTGATTCTTTTTTGAAATAGACTTGATATAGAGTATGTATTTTTTCATCCAAAGAGCTCATACACCTACTAGAGTCTTCATTTCACCAAGATGGATATCTATTGTTTTCTACTTTCCACCTCACAGAAATGTTCTAGGAATCATAAGTGAGTGCTTTTACTTAGCTTTTTCATCCCCCAGGCAAAGGAAAGGAAACCACACAAATACAGGGGAGCAGTTTCTATTGAACACCTGTTAATCTTTTTTTATATTTCACCATTGCTTCCATAGCATGGAAGAGACTTTCATTACTGCCACTGGCAAATGTTATTATTTGTTGAACATCCACTTGTCCTCGTGTTTAGAGATGTAGGCCATCATTGACTTTTTGTTTGTCTAATCACTTTGCAGAGATTCTTATGGGTTTTCTGCAGCTGAGGCCAACTTCTCGGCTTACCCTAAACATCCTAAACATATAAATCTCAGGGACAGAGATTTCAAGAGGAGTTTAGACAGGTTCCCTGACCACTCCTCTAGGTAAAGAAGATTCTGGAAATTCATGAGGCTGAAGGAAATGCATTATTATTATGGAGAGATGATTGCTAACTACCTTTCCTCTTCAAGTTTTCAGTCTCCCAAAGTTTTTCCTAACTGAAGTCCTGATGGGTACTTGATGAGATTAAAGATGGACCATCTCAAATTTGTTTTCCAAACCATTCTTTCAAAAAAATATTCCCTTTCTTCAAAATAATGAAGAAAATGTGTCTGTCTCCTATGTCAGCTTTTATTTTTAAAGGCTGTTTGTATAAATCCCGGTTGGTCAAGGCCACTCACTCAAGGTGTCTCTCCAGTATTATAATACCTTATATTTATCCAATTGCAGGCAAGTAAATTATCACCATTGTCTTTCTTCCTAAACTATAAGCTCCTTGAATAAAAATCTTTTCTTAGTAACTAGTTACACATAAAGAAGCTTCATGAATCTTTGGCCTCATTTCCATATTATATTTACTTCAATTCCACAAATCCCATTGTACAGCTTCTTATTGTGACAAAAGTGCAAGAATTAAATGGAAGATCCTATAATCTGGTCACTTAATGCCTATTGTAGGGATCATTTCATTTGGGGAAGGCGTATCATCTGTTTCATGTAAATGATGGAAATGCATATGAAAAAGAAAATTATCAAAATCATAATGAGCTAGTAATAACTATTGTTAGTATAATGCTCTCAACACCACAAATAATTTAAAAAATAATAATAGATGATATTTAGTAGCAGCTCCGTTCCAGGCATAGTGCCAAGCACTTTGCATACATTCTTTTGTTTGTAATTCACTGATTCTCTGCACTGAGCCCTATGTCAAGGTTAAATATTGACTTGCCAGAGTGAACACAGCCTGTAAAAGATGGATCTGGGATTCCACCCAGGTTTGCCTGACTCCACGATCTATATGTCAACCATGGCATAATCTGTCTTACTTCCTATCCATGATCTCATTGCATTCTTACTGCCCCGGTGCTATTCATTTTCCTCTTTTAGGGTCAGGGGAACTCGGATTCAGGAAAGGGCTCCATACTGGAAGGGGCGGAATTAGTAGTTATTTTGTCTTATTGGTCTCCCCTGTCCCATTACCTCCCCACCTCTTCAATTTATATACTGTTGAGGACTTGAGGACTCATGCACTACACATTCGAACTGCACGTGCTTCTTCTACCTAAACAGAATTCTGCTGGGATTGTCTTACAACAGGTTCCCTCAAAAGCAGAGCCTGGGGCACAAGCTATATGCTAATATTTTATTGGGGAGAACACTTTTCAGGAAGCAGAAGGGAGGTGAAAAGGAAAGTAAGTGGGAAAGGAAGGAGGGCAAAGGCAAGGGGAGCTGTTGCCCAGTGGGTCACAGCTCTGTGGACGTCAGGCTGAATGCTCAGACTACGGTGTGTCTTCCAAATGGCTGTATGGGTTTTACTCTTTTTAAATAGTTAGTTTGGGGGAAAGAATGTTCCACGGGTTCTCATTTCCCCTTGTTCAATGTTCTCTCCATCGCAGGCCGGCAGTCCTGCACTTCTGGGTTATTATTCTCAGCCCTTCTGCAGCAGCCTGCCAGGGGGTTACTGGGAAAGCAGAATTCCAAAGAGGTGGAATTCTCCATGCAGCCAGCCTGACTCTATGAGGTCTTCCACGGGCAATGTCTGCCTGGCCACGTGCACTTTAGTGGGCCCTGGATTCTAGGGGACCAGCCAGGGCACTTGCATAGTCCTCACCAGCAAAAGGAAAGCCTGTAAGGATATACGTCAGGATGCGCGAAGCATTAATGCTTACACAAGACATCACAGTTCTGAAAATCTTTGCAACATCTGACAGGAAAAGAGGCAAACAGATTGGAGAAAATTAGGATTTTTAGAAAACCTTTTCTTCTACATGATTTATCTTATATACCTAGGAATAAGGGATAGCTTTCCTGAATATCTGAAAGCCAGGGTTGAGGCTTACCCCTGAAAGGCCTGGATGGGTTTGATCAAATAAGTGCGTGTGCACATTTAAAAGTCAAGTTGTTTTGAACTTTTGTTCAATGACAATTCACCCTGAACAGTGCTCAGCGTAGTTGTCATCTAATCTCATCTCTGGATACCTGTGTTCCTGGATGACCAACGTGAGCCAGGCTTCTCCCTGCTGGTAGACCTCACTGTATGTCACCACTCATGCCCGTGAGCTCAGGAAGGCACAGTCCCTGCCAGGAGGATGGGGCTGAATTTAACAGCCATCCCTTCAGGAAAATTAAAACATCTCCCAACAGCCTGTTAGAATATGATTGTTGTCAAGCAATTTTTCTAGGAGGTTATCAAGAGCATCAAGCAGAAAACTGTGGCTGAGGGAATCCAGGGAGGCGTGTCAACCCCAGGGTATGAAGCTGAGCCTCATCCCCACTTTAGGAACAGCTAAGCCTGTATGGGGCTGGAGGGCCTGTGAGTCACAAGGTGGAGGAACTGCGGACCTTTGTGGGCATCTCGGGTACCTCCTGGGAGTGAGTTCATGGTAAGGAGGAGAGAATGGGATGGACATCTAGCGCCCTGGCGAAGCATCATTCAGCAGAAAGAGGAGGCGCTTGTGTTACGCTGTTCTCCTGGATTCCAGACGAGTCTCCCTGAGCAGGCGAACACCACACCAGCTATGTGTACTTCCCGGGGGGCCGGTGCTGGCCCTGCTCACGGCCTGGGCCGTGGTGCCCGCAGCACCCATGTGTGGTGAGCAAAGACAGCGTCCAGGCAGTGACGGCAGAAGCATCATCAGTGTAGCCCTTGACCGTGTCCCCAGCATCGGACGACGCACCGCCGCCACAGACAGTAGTGTCCTTGGTCTCCAGGATGGGCAGCCAGGCCCAGGCGTCAGTGGCCTTGGTGGTGCCAACCGCTCCCAGAGGCCCATGACAGGCACAGAGGGCTTCCCCTCGTTGATGGAAAGAGGCTCTTAGGGTTGTAGGCTGGCGCAGGCCTGTGTGTGTGCTTCGCTGCCTTCTCCAAGGACAGATGCGCTGAGCTCATACCGACTGTGCCTGGCCACCCTCAGTGGGGGTGACACAGAGTGGTGGCCCCTCCACGACCACTCGGGTGCTGCAGACACTCGCTCTACGCCCTCCAGGAGGCAGAAGACGGCCTCGCTCAGGGGTCTGCAGGCTCCGTAAAGGCCGGAGAGTGCTTCAGACCTCCTCCCTTCCAGCCCCTCAGCTCCAAATGGTCATAGGAAATATATGAAGGGAGGAGTACAGTTGTGTCCTAATAAAACTTTAATTGCCAGACAGGTCATCGGCCAGCTTTAGCTCACGGGCTGTAGTTTGCCGACTGTTATGCTCGTTAGAGCATCAGCACCGTTAGGTCCAAGTAGGCTCTTCTTTTTAAAAATATCTTATTCATAACAGCAGAAAACAGACCCCCCTTCTGTGCCATTTCTTTCTCTGCCATTAACATTTTATCTTGACTTTATAACTCTTTAACTGCATGAAACATTTACATAAAACAGTAAAGTATGGTGATGTATTCATTATTTTTTATTACCTGGAGGATGAGTGAAAATGAAATGTACTCACCAGCTGCCATACTCAACTGATAAAATTATATGTTCTCCATTCATCGATCAGTATATAAAATAGTATAAGAAATATACGTTCCATTATTTTATAAGCATAATGTGTGAAACTCATAATTGCTTATAACACTAAATCCCAACTCATTCTGCAAGAGACACGAGGCAAGTGAATAACTGAAAAATCATGTCCTCGGCATAATATAATCTTCAGGATTATGTTCAATGTGCACATTAAGTAGAGTGAAAACAAGCCATGAAATTTAGCATCAAGGGGATGCTTTTGCACACGGCGACTTGAATCTTTAAACATTTCCCCCTTCCAATGTAACAGGTAGGGTGGATATTGGTAGAGGAATGTGGGATGCTTCAAGTATCCCTAGCACAGGGCTTCACGGATGTATGGTTGTAATGCGTGTTTTACGGAGGTGCGTACATATCACTCACACATATGTATACTGCGTATGCTCACTACGCACCTGCATCTATGCACACGCACACGGAGACACGCACGACGGTAGGCTTCAGGCTCCGTTGATTTAATCTTATTTTGTTTAGGCTCAGGCAGTGTTAAAGGCAGAAAGAGTAGAGAATTTGGACATCAGCATCCCCCTTATGTTCGCTGGACTGCTGTCAGCCCCAGCGTCCTGCAGCCAAGGGGGATGCGTTCCAGACACTGACACCAAGTGAGTCAAGACTCCGGCGCCCACTTCTCCCTTCCGGCTACCTTACCCTCTGTTTGTCGCTACCTCCTGCCACCAGTTCTTTCCCTGCCGGAAATCCCTTTTGGTTTACTACTTTTTTCATTATATTGAGACTTACCTCATTATTATTTTTTTTATTTTATGCTCATGTGGGCTTCATGTCTTATTTGTCATTAGGAACACAGCAATCCAATCAGTTTTTTTTTTTTAAGATGTAATTATTTATCTTAGAGAGAAAGAGAGAGCATGCGTTGGGGGAGGAGCAGAGAGAGAAGGAGACGAGCAGACTCTGCTGAACATGGAGCCTGATGTGGGGCTTGATCTTAGTGCCCCTGAGATCATGATCTGAGCCAAAAACCGAGTCTGATGCTTAGCCGGCTGAACCACCCAGGAGCCCCTGATGCAATCAGTTGTTAAAGATTTACAGTTTTTCAACACTAAAATATAGTTTCTGCTATTCAGCTATCATGTCTTTGTAGATATTTATTAGTATTCTGAGATGGCAAATGAGCGCTTAATAATTATTACCTTTTGCATCTACCTTATTTAGTAGGTCCAAAGCCTATGGAATATTATGAAACCCCCATCCCAAATTGTGGATATAAATCACCTGAGGCTGATAGAAGCTGAGTTCTCATGCTTAGTTCCTGATTTCAAATGATTTTCTTCTTTGAAATGATCTCATTATTCTCATGGGTTGACTTTGTAGTATTATACCCTTGAACTTGTAAAACAAATGTACAATAATGTATTTTATTAGTTTTAACTTAATCAGTTTTTCCATATGTGTTTATAGTAAACACATATGGGAAAAGACTCTTTTATAATAAAACTCACAGTGCTGACTATGAAACATTATATTTTAAAAGTTTCCTGTTACTTAAAAAACAAAATGAAAATCAGTGAAACAATAAAATCAATACAATGTGGAATGAGGGTGTTGACAAGTGATTATGTCATATGCTGAGATACGTAACCAAATTAGGTTAAACAATGAAAACTCAAGGAGTAGATGTGTCTAGGACTCTGTTTCAGAAGCAGTTAGAGAAAGAGCCTGAGTATTGCTGCAGAAACTCATTCCTGGGTCCCCGGGATACAAAAGTTCAGGGACCAGACCTGCTCTGTGGAACTGGTGTCTCTGTCCCTCTGAGATGTCCTTCTAATGTGTGCCAGACCCTTTTCTAGGCACTGGGCTTGATAAAATAGTGACACTCCTGCTCTCAAGGAGCTTACATTCCAGTGCGAGAAAATTAACAAGAAGCATAATATATACATCATTATTATGATGAAAACAGTCCGACTGTAATAATATCACACGGAGGAAAACAGAGTCAGTTCATCTCATTAAGAGTGCTAGGCTGGGGAAAGGTGTCTTACATATGTTATTTTGGGGTGGTTTCATTGAGAAGTTTCCCATTTCATCACAGACAGGAAGTCAGTGGGGGAAAGCCATGTGGGCTTCTGGGGAAAGACTGCTAACGCCAGGGGAGTAACCACCCCCCAGGGGCTGAGGAAGCAGGAGGCCCAGCAAGGAAGCCCGTGTGCTGCGTGGAAATAGCGAGAGTGAAACAATGGGCCGAACCCATGTCTCCCCCGTCGTAGGCCTTGCAACAACCTCCAGAGCCACGGGTTTTGACCTACTGCCACAGTCTTACCTACCACTCAGCAGATGAGGACACGGCCTCACAGAGGCTCAAGGTCACCGCAATGTTACGTTGTAGGTATATGTAGCCTTTGTAACCCTGCCTTGCTCTTTGAATCTAAAAATCCTTATCCCGCCCCTAAGAAAACTCCCACACGATTGCATAACTAGTGAGCATTAGTGATGGGATTAGAAGTTCTCTCTGTTTTTAGGACAGATGTGAAATTGTGAAATTGCCTAATGACACTAATACCACCAAACAAATGCAGCTACCGATGGACGATGTGAGGTTTGCCCAACTTCCTGAGGAGGGTAATAGTACCATGAAGGCCCAGTTGGTTATACTGATGAATCCGAGTCCTTTAATGGTCTGTAACTGGGAGAAAGGATCGACTTAGAATTTGTGGAAAGCCTTCAGTTAAAAGAAGAGCACATAAACTCTTGTCCGGAGTTTCAGGTGCTGGTTGGATTCCTTAAGTTAGTGGCTCTCAGCCGGAGGTGATTTGTCCCATGGGGAACGTTGGCAATGTCTGGTGACATTTTGAATGTCATGACTTGGGGTTGGTGGAGCTGTAGGCATCTGATGGGTGGAAGCCAGAGAGGCTGCTGAACATCCTGCCCCGTGAGTAGGACAGCCAGGCCTCCTGCCCCCACCTCCAAAGGAACTTATCTAACCCCAAATACCAATAGTGTCAAGGTTGAAAAGCGCTGACGACACAGAGGTGATCAGATGTTATTTGGGAACCAGAGTGTCTGAATTCAGGCAGGCTGCTATTGGTGTTATACTTTTAATCGGGGCGATTTATAGAAACGGAGAGAATACCAGGGGCATTTCTCAGCAGGGAAGAACATGAAGAGCTGGGGAGGAATGTGCATTTCAAAGCCTGTAGATGGGAAGTAAAATTCTGGGACTGCTACCGGTTTTTATCTCTGCCATTATTTTAGAAATTCTCAGTTTCTTCATCTATACAATGGGAAATGTGAAAAGATGTACTTTCCCTTGTTTAGGGATAAAAAAAAAAAAAACAAAAAAAAACACCACATCTGCGCTCAGGTGGGAAGCACTAAAGAGATGTTAGTTATCTTTACCAAACACCTGTTCACACTGAGCAGATAATACTTTTAAATTATGGGAAATGAGGAATCAATCAGTCTCCCAGGATCCACGAGAAACTGAGAAATGCTCTGAGTCAGATGCAGGTTTTATCTGGGTGAAACCAGAATCCATTTTGATATACGGGTGTCAGTGGCTGGATGTATGTCCTACATTTCCCACCTCCCAAGTCTGGTGAGGAAAGCAGAGTCTCACAGTAAAAATGCAGGCAACATTTCAAACACATGAATCATTTAAAATATCTTTAAGGGTTGGCTGCTAACAGCCTACACTTTGTTGTTGTTTTTTTCTTCTTTTCTAGTTATAAAATAGGGATTGGAATAGGGAAGAGAAAAGGAATTGTAAATCGTAAAATGTAAAATTGTAAAAATGATAATGCATAAAAAATTAAAGCCCTTCACCTGCTTCCTGAAGAACAACATGTGGCGAAGATTGGACTTGGTCGTCTGGGGAGTAGCTGACCTAGGAGGGGGCTCTTTGGTTCCTTGGTGAACTGCTTTCCACCTTTTAGGTGGGTTGACGTCTCCTGATTCCCACTGCTGAAGTGAAAGTAACGGCTCTGAAGAGGTGGGGATTTAGGACATGAACCCGACAGGGCACTGCGGGAGCAGGGACGGTGTCACCTGTGACCAGGGTGCTCCCGACGGGCTGCCGCGGGGTCACCAGCAGGCGCCTGGCTGCTACAGGAGGCCGCTGGACAAGAACACTCAGGAGGCTGCCGTCTTCTCCGTGGTGTTGCAGTCTGGGTGGCTACTGATTTTCTTTTACTTTTTCACTTTTTAAAAAGGATTTATTTATTTATTTGAGAGAGAGAGAGAGAGAGAGAGAGTGGGGGGGGATGTGGAGGGAGAGTCTCAAGCAGGCTCTGTGCTGAGCCCCCCCACCCAACCCCTACACAAGGCTCGACCTCATGACCTTGAGGTCACGGCTTGAGCTGAAACCAGCAGTTGGCTGCTGAGTGTGCGGCTCATTGTGCCTGATTTTCTTTTGACGTGTCCTATTTTATTTATTTATTTATTTATTTATTTATTTATTTATTTATTTTAATAAATTTAATTTTTATTGGTGTTCAATTTGTCAACATACAGAATAACACCCAGTGCTCATCCCGTCAAGTGCTCCCCTCAGTGCCCGCCACCCAGTCACCCCCACCCCCCACCCTCCTCCCCTTCCACCACCCCTATTTCATTTCCCAGATTTAGGAATCTTCCATGTTCTGTCTCCCTTTCTGATATTTCCTACCCATTTCTTCTGCCTTCCCCTCTATTCCCTTTCACTATTATTTATATTCCCCAAATAAATGAGAATATATAAAGTTTGTCCTTCTCTGATGGTCTTATTTCACTCAGCATAATGCCCTCCTCAACATCTTAAAAGCCATCTATGAAAAGCCCACAGCAAATATCATTCTCAATGGGGAAACACTGGGAGCCTTTCCCCTAAGATCAGGAACGAGACAGGGATGTCCACTGTCACCACTGCTATTCAACATAGTACTGGAAGTCCTAGCCTCAGCAATCAGACAACAAAAAGACATTAAAGGCATTCAAATTGGCAAAGAAGAAGTCAAACTCTCCCTCTTCGCAGATGACATGATACTCTACATAGAAAACCCAAAAGACTCCACCCCAAGATTGCTAGAACTCATACAGCAATTTGGCAGCATTCCAGGATACACAATCAATGCCCAGAAGTCAGTGGCATTTCTATTCACTAACAATGAGACTGAAGAAAGAGAAATTAAGGAGTCAATCCCATTTACAATTGCACCCAAAGCATAAGATACCTAAGAATAAACCTAACCAAAGAATTTGTAAAGGATCTATACCCTAAAAACTATAGAACACTTCTCAAAGAAATTGGGGAGGACACAAAGAGATGGAAAAATATTCCATGCTCATGGATTGGCAGAATTAATATTGTGAAAATGTCAATGCTACCCAGGGCAATTTACACGTTTAATGCAATCCCTATCAAAATACCATGGACTTTCTTCAGAGAGTTGGAACAAATTATTTTAAGATTTGTGTGGAATCTGAAAAGACCCCAAATAGCCAGGGGAATTTTAAAAAAGAAAACCATATCTGGGGGCATTACAATGCCAGATTTCAGGTCGTACTACAAAGCTGTGGTCATCAAGACAGTGTGGTACTGGCACAAAAACAGACACATAGATCAGTGGAACAGAATAGAGAACCCAGAAGTGGACCCTGAACTTTATGGTCAACTAATATTCAATAAAGGAGGAAAGACTATCCACTGGAAGAAAGACAGTCTCTTCAATAAATGGTGCTGGGAACATTGGACATCCACATGCAGAAGAATGAAACTAGACCACTCTCTTTCACCATAAACAAAGGTAAACTCAAAATGGATGAAAGATCTAAATGTGAGACAAGATTCCATCAAAATCCTAGAGAAGAACACAGGCAACACCCTTTTTGAACTCGGCCACCGTAACTTCTTGCAAGATACATCCACGAATGCAAAAGAAACAAAAGCAAAAATGAACTACTGGGACTTCATCCCGATAAGAAGCTTCTGCACAGCAAAATAAATAGTCAACAAAATGAAAATACAACCTGCAGGATGGGAGAAGATATTTGCAAGTGACGTATCAGATCAAGGGCTAGTTTCCAAGATCTGTAAAGAACTTATTAAACTCAACACCAAAGAAACAAACAATCCAATCATGAAATGGACAGAAGACATGAAGAGAAATCTCACAGAGGAAGACATAGACATGGCCAACATGCACATGAGAAAATGCTCCGCATCACTTGCCATCAGGGAAATACAAATCCAAACCACAATGAGACGTGTCCTATTTTACACATCCAGCAGAATCATCAGTTGTACTTCTCCACTCACAGATGAGAACACGTCAAATCTGTAGAAACAAATCTGCGAAAATTTGTAGAAAGAAGCGTAGTGATGATAGCTTTTGGTTGGAATCAAAGCACGGCCAACCGACGCTAGAAGACAAAACTTCATTTTGGCCAAGGACGAGGGTGTCAGGGTCAACACAGAGCCTTGGTCCGCATTTCTGGCATGGAAGAGATTCTTTGGAACGGGAGGCAGAGCCGTGTCCTAGGCTATGGAGCCACTTCCAGGCAAAGCGCCCCGTGGACATGTCACAGGCCTGTCTTGCCACACAGTCTGACGTTTCTCTAACGCTGCTTCATGGTGTCATTGAAGAGGCCTTTTTGTGTTTCGTTTGTTTTATTTTGCTTTCGGTTTAGTCTCGTGGATAAAACTAGACATACTTACTCAAATCCTAACATAACCAGGATCACGTGATTCAGTAACAATAATTCAAATTTCAGACTACAGAATATTTTATGTTTATGTAAGAAATCCTCCAAAATTCTAAGCCAAGAGCTAACTGCAAAGTATAATAATAATAATGGGAAACTTTCTATTTAATTAAAATACATACTTTCTGGCTATAGACTAGAGTTCCTTATATTTCCTTTTTTTTTTATAAGTTCTAAGATAATATAGATATCACATAATTTCCCCTGTATTCAGTCCGTTGTAACTTAACAAAGAGAAACTTCGCCTTTGAATTTGAGGAATATATTTCCTCCAAAGATAAACTTGCATAATATTTGCTTCAGAACCTAGAAGATTAATATATAATTCCCCATTATGTTCGGCAATTGTCAGAGAGGAAAGCAATACCAGATAGAAGAGGAAAGAGAAGAGTGTGAAAAATCACATTATTGGTATTAGAGCCCTAAAACTTTTCACAGCTACTCTTGCACAATTCCCATTAGAACGCGGCATCGGTGGCGTTTCAAGTTTCCTCCGAGGTGTGGCCTTTTGGGGAAGAGGGTGGTGGTGCAGGGGATTCCAGGCAGACTCGGAATGGAGCAAAATGATTCTGGAGCTTGTACGTCCTACGTGTCAGAGCGCGGACATCGGATTGGGTTCTAACAGGAAAAGGGCTTTTACCCAATTATTTTTCTTCTACGTGAATGAAGTCTGTGATTTATAGCATAAACATAAATAAGATAAATAATAATTTTATAGCTTAAAGAAAATTAACTCCACCCAGGCAAAGAAACACGACTCCTGGCACCTCGGGCACTAACCCCCCTCCTCACTGGGACCTTCCGTCATGATTTCTAAAACCAGACATTTTGCTTTTGAATTTTGTATAAATGAGATCATGAAGCATGTGGCCATTTGTGTTTCTTTTTTTTCTCTCCACACCGTGTGCAGTTCACCCACAGTGCTGCGATGTAGAATCCTTTCACTCACTTTAATTGAGGTTTCCTGTAATGAATGAAAATGCCGTGATTGACTTACTTATTTTTTCTTTTCTTTTTTTTTTTTTTTTTACTCTTTTTTACTTTTTTTTTTACTTATTTTTTCTTGATGGATATCCGAGTTGGTTGCAAATTTTGGCTGTAGGAGCAGTTTGTCTTTCTTTCAGCAGTTTTAAAGCACCAATATTTCTGTGGGAAAATAGAACTATTTATGATTAATTTACTCTCTCAAGGGAGAGATTTTCTTTTTTTCTTACTGCTTTTTAGATTTTCTCTTTATTTTTTGTTTTTATAAATTTTACCAAGATATAGTAATTATGTTTTTCTGTCTATATTTGTCCTACCTGGAGCCTAGAGTGCTTGATGATCTGTTGCAACAGGTATCATTCATCAGCTTTGGAAATTGTTTATTTGTTTAATAACTTATTATTTATTACATGTTTATTTCAAACTCCTTATTTATTACAAATTTATTAAAAATCTGCACATTGTCTCTCTCTTTCAGGTCTTTAATTGCACATGTATTAGTCTTTTTTATGTATATTTTTCCTCTATTTTATGTATATTCCATCCCCTTTCCTCCTTTTAGGTCAGAATGAATAGTCTTACTGACTTGGCTTCCAAATCATTAATCTTCTCTTCATCTGTGTTTCCTCTGCTGCCAAACACATTCTGTTGAGTTCTCAAGATCAAAACTTATACATTCACATCTAGAATTTCCATTTCATTCTTTTACAGGTTTCAGTTTTCTGATGATGTTCTTCACTTTGGAGTCTCTTTTGAAGACATCAGTTATTTTAAGCCTGAGACCTCTATTATCTAGATCAATCTCCAGCTGCTGTCATTTCTCCCCCTCTTAGTCTTCTCTCTTATGATCTCTATTTACTTTTCACTGAACCTGTTTTTTGGCCACGAACAACCGAAGAGGGACTGCATGAGCTGGTGAGAGTACAGGGAAGTAATCATAATTCAACAGAGGTTGAGCTGGATTTTAGTCTCTGTAGGGTTTTTTTTTTTTTTTTTTTAATTTACCCTTGTTTCCAGGGCGTAGTCTTTCAGGGTTCCAAATGGAAAGCTTGAGGTATTTACTAGAGCCTCTCTCCCTTGTTGGGACCTGCGCATCAGCTTTATACAGGTCACTACGAAGCTGCTCTCTCAACTCCTCTACCTCCTGGCTTCTCATGTCTGGAAGCTTTTCTTGACCTGGGCCCTTACAAATACTTGGAGATCTCAAAGGGAGGGGAGGAATGAGAAGAATTAGGGCTTGCAGCAGAGAATTTTTCTTCTCTACAGATGCTGGGCCTTCAAACCTTGATACCTTGCTAGTGTGCATGCCTTCAAGCAGGTAGTCAGGGAGTCTTATCTGCTAGAGCTTAGTCTACCATTACTGAAAATAGAGATTCCAGACATCCCTTTTGTATCTCATTTTACCATGAATTTCTTCCTCTCCTAGTATTAATCAGAATTGCAACTTTACATCTATTTTTATGAAACTTTGAATAATTTGTGTGTCTCCCATTAGACTGTAAACTCCAAGAGGGAAGTGTCCGTGTGCGTTTAGGCATCATTGCATCCCAAGTAACTAGAATAGTGCCTGATTCATAGTATGGAACTGAATATAATGTGAGTGAATGAGTGATTAGGGAGTCTTTGAATGTGTAGAGTGAGTAGAATAAAGCATTAAAAGTAACAAGTCAAGAGTAAAATCCTAATCCAAAACAATAGAACTGAAACAGTCATCAGGAAAACATACTGTCTCGCAAGACAGAACTTGTAAAAATGGCCACAGACAGTGGCAGGAAGTGAGAAACCTATTTTATTCAAGTCTTTAGGAAAACTTGTAGGCAGAAAGGGTGTTATCAAAGGCTCTGACAATTTAAATATCTGGACCGCGGAATATTTATGAGGATTAAACAAGATACAGCTTTGAAAAGTGCCATCACAATGCCCGGAGAATATAGTATTCAGCTCCAATGGTTAACACGGTGCCATTCCCAAAAAATGAAAGCTGATTTTTAAAATTCTGTGCATCTAGAGTTCTCATACTCTACATTTTCAAAGGAGAGAGTTAGTGTTGTTGATTATAAAATCTCTCGGAATCTCATGTATGAAAGGAACTTTGGATATTACTGATATGAGATAAAATACACTAGAAGTGTGTTGACTCCCTGAGGGTTCCAAGTAAAAATAAGTGGAAAGGCCTATTTTACAGCCCTGGTATTCGGATTGCTTTGGGGATAGACAAAAAAATACATTTGATGAGTTCGCTTAAATTAATCAGGAGTGAGCATAATATTTCATACAAGGCAGTTCAAGTTAAAAATAAAGAACACTAGTTATTTTTCAAATTTTAATTGCCATTGATCCCTTGCAAGTTAAATCAGAGGCTGAAACATCATCTTTGTACGCCAAGGAGGAGCGTATATTGTTAGGACTGGGCATCGCAATCTTCTTTCTTTCATCTGGGGAGGAGATGTATTTATTTATTCCTTCAGTACCTGCGCGTTGAGTGCCTACTGTGTTCCCACTGCGTCCGAGGTACTTGGGATACAGCAGGTGGCTGGGGGCTCGGTCCCCCCGGAGCCCTGCTAGGCACTCAGATGTGGTAAGCTGAGGGAGATTAGACAGCCGGCAACGAGTGAGTGAGCGCATTATCCGAACGGAGGCTCCGACGGGACACGCTCAATGCGGCACGTGTGGCGTCTACGGACTCTGGCCTGGCCTTCTGCAGGGCTTGAGGTGTCGTCGTTTGCCAACAGTGGGGTTTCGAATGCACATCTCCGTGGATGGTTCCAGGCTGGGTGCTGGACTGGAGAGCAAGGGCTAAGGCGACAGCACGTGATGCAGACGACGCGTCTGTGAGGCAGCATAACTTACTATGAAGAGCAGGTGGGCCGCCCGACGTCGAATCTGATCCCACCGCGCGGTGACTGGACGACGGCGGACAGCACTCCTACCTTCTGCGTCCTCATCTGACTTCATCGCCAGGGAGATGATGCTTGCAGCTGTGTCATAGGGTTGTTGTGAAGGCTTGGATGAGGTAATGTGCGTTATGTTTTAACAAACAGGAACGATGTATGACGACCGTGCCCTTCCCCACCCTCCAAAGAAGCACGTGGACGAAGCAGCAGCATTTCGAATTCCTAGAGCTGTCACATTTATTTTTTGCACTTCAATTCAGAAGAGGTGTTATTGTTAGAACATCCTTGCCAGAATGCTAGTGACCCTTGACAAGCACCATTAGGTGAAGCCCCAGCAAGCACAGTGTGCTCAGCGGGGGCCCCGGCAACTCGTCAGCTTGCATTGTTTCCAACAGATGCTCCAGAGCCAAACAGTCTGTGCGGTGGGTTAGTCCCACCCACACTCCATCCTCCGAAGCGATCTGAGATGTTTGCAATAAATACCAGAGGGAACTATGGACACGTAGCAGATTACATGGAATTGCTGTTATTTTCCACTATAGATTCCTTATAAAATATCTGGAGAGGACATTATAGCAAGTGAATACTAAGAAAATCCAATAACATTTTTCTCTAATGTGTGAAATATTCTCTTTTTACCACCAAGTGTCATCATCAATTCGTCTATGACCCAAAGAAGAATGCATCTACTATTTTATATAGACGGAGACAACTAATGGTGAACCTAATTTTCCTCGGAGTATAGCCTATCACACCGAAAGACGTGATTTCACTTTGTTAAGAAGCTCTTAGGGGCCATCTGCTTACCTGATCTAAGGAGGGAACATTCCCGCCCACCCCATTGTGGAGTCCCTACCGCGTGCTGGGACCGGGATGGGGTTTCTGGGATCCGGAAAGAAGACAGAGTCCTCTTCCTGGAGGAGCTAGAGGTGCTAAAGGCAGAGGCATCATACATGATACAAGAGATAAAGCTGCACAGGCAGGCGAGGGACACTGGCCGAGCACAGGCGACGGAGGAGCAGTCCGCAAGGAGAAGGAAGAGAGGTCACCTGAACATCAAGCCCAGATTTGGGACAGACCGCACTCATGGTGCTGAGATCCCCTAGGAATCCAAACAGAGACACCGAGGTCCTGCCTGCCTTCGGCAAATTGTAGGGTCTGGGGATGACGGGGTGGGCTTGCAGCGGAGCGAACAGGGACAGCGGCGGAGCCGCATCCCAGCGAATGGCCCAGAAGCGGGCTGGCTTACCCAGCCGACGACTTGAGTGGGAACCTCCATTCTGTTAGGATCCGAGGGACAGAAGCAATTGTGAGAGGTGAGGATGAGCGGGGATCTGGGCCAGAAGGAGGAGAGTTCCAGAAGCAGCAGATCAGGAGAGCGGAGTCGGGAGGCACACACTCCGGTGGGAGGGCCCGGGTGGAGGCCGCTGACGTAGGGCTGAGGGGCCAGGAAACCCTCTCGGGGTCCTAGGGTGTGACCCGGCCGGCGCTGGCCTGGCCCGGGGTGTGGCTTGGGCCCAGAGGTCTCTGTGACCAAGGTCCCGCTCTTGGTGGCGGCCAGCTTGGAGGTCGAGAGCGGCAGTGGCCGCGGTTAGGAGGCTGCGGGAGCAGCTCCTGGGGAGGGACTGGGTGCTGTGCGTGGCAGGGGCACACCGGAGGCCCCTGGGGACTGAGGCGGCGGCTGCCCGCAAGGGTGGCCCCAAGCTCCGTGGAAACAAAGGGGGATTCCCGGGGAATCTCCAGCTTGGGCAGCTGCCGCCTTGGGCCAGCGGGACGCAGACCCCGGGTCACTCCGTGCACCTGCTGCGGGGCCAGGGTCACACCTCGGATCACACCTCGGGTCACCCTGCACATCTGCCGTGGGGCCTCGGGTCACACCTCGGGTCACCCCGGGCGTACCTGCCACGGGGCCGGGGTCATACCTCGGGTCACTCCGCACACCTGCCGCGGGGCCGGGGTCACACCTTGGGTCCCCCAATGCGCACCTGCCACGGGGCTGGGGTCACACCTCGGGTCACCCCACGCACCTGCCTTGTGGCCGGGGTCGCTCCGCAGACCTTGCCTGGACAGCGCAGGCCTGGGCCAGTGTCGGGAGGTGCTGTCGGGGGCTCCCACCCACTGACACTCGGCAGCCTCCCAGGTCCCAACCGCCGTACATACTGTTTTCACGATTAATGACTTGAAGGAGAAAGTTCACAGCGGTAGCTCACGAATCTAACCCGTTTTTTGTCTGAGCTAATCAGCTTCCACTGTAGTGTGAACGTCTAAGCGACAAAACTGCTCTCAAGCCGCCGCGACCCAGTTCGAAGACTTTATTCAGGGTGAATATCCACAACTTTCACTACTGAAAGATGCACGTAGTCACCTGGGTTGGCCTCAAATTTATGAAAACACTTGCAGTTTTCAGAGCTTTCTACGTCTTGGAGTTGCAGGTGAATGACGCCGGCCCCATGCACATCACACCACGTAAGGAGTTTTCTGTCGCTTGTCGCAAGTGCTGCAAAGTGCTGGCCCGCGGATGCCCCTGCGTGGACAGCATTCCCGCGGCCTCTGCGGAGCAGGAGCACACAGCACTCACGCAGATAAATGATAGCGAAAGCTCAAAAAACCAGATTACAGATTAGCAAATGTTTTCCTTTGAAATATAGAAGCATCTGTTAACGTTGGAACTTGATCCAATTCCCGGGCAGTTTGATTAATTTTCTCAGCTCTAGGTTCCTCATCAAAACAGTAAGAAGGCCGATAGCTATTGTGTGGGCTTATTTTGAAGGTCAAATGAGAAAATGCAGACTGCAATTTTAGCAGCGTGTCTGATTATTAAAAAATAATAGTTATTGTTCCGTTATGTTACACTGCTCAAGTGTGAATACTTCAAATCTGTTTTCTCTCTCATTCTGTGCGTGCCGCGGAATTCACACAGACCGTAGTCCTTGGGTAGCACTTTGGGGTGAACTGGAGGACCGCTGGGGCTCGTGGGAAAGTTGGGTTTTCTTGAAGCAACTATGAAGAGAAAAAATTAAAACCTAAGGAAGTCTTAAAATATTGAAGGTGAATATTTTCAGATTTTAAATGAGAGATTAGGTTCACTTTTCAAAACATGACTCACCTCCTTAAAAAAAAGCTTCTTTCCAGTTTTAGGACCCAGGAATGTCTTTCTCCAGGAGCTTGGAACCATTGGTTTGAAATGTGACTATGGGAGGGGATGGACCCTGCTGCCAGTGTCGTGGGACGGGAAGCCAGACGCAGTGGGAGGTCCTGGGTGGCGGGGGCAGCCCCTGCGTCGGGCTGGGCGCTCCAGCTCGGTCCCCCGCTGCTGCCACAACCGCCCCGGACTACGGTGCAGCTTTGTCCTAGTAACTGTGGCTTCGGTAAGCGTTTGGTTGGAGCTGAGGGATCACTGTTGTAAGAGTCTCACTTTTGCTAGATCGCCCTTTCCTGGGCCTTTGGCTGCAGAAAGTGGGATTTTATTCAGATTTTATCATATCTGCACCCCTGGGCACTTCTGGATTGCACTCTTATTTTTTTTTATCCCCAAACCTGGGATATACAAGCAGAAGAAAAAGCCCCAGGAGCTCACTTCGATGTCATTCCTCGAGCCCCATGGTTCTTAATCAGTCCGACTTCTCTCCATGTTTCAGTCTTTTTTGGTTTGTTTCGTATATATTGGGCAGCTTTTTTAGTTATGCTTAGTCGGGGGAGCAGGAAGGGAACCTCTACCCCGTGTCTCCAAAAGTGGAAGTTCCAACTCTTAATTTTTAACCTCGCATTGTCCTTCAGTGGCTACTTCACCTCTTCAAACTTTTGGCAGTTTTTATTAGGGAGAGGAACGTCGTGCTGATGAGTAACCATATATCAACTTTAAAAAAAATTTACTCGAGAATTTATAGCAGTCGACATCCTATTTAAGAAATCGAATGACTCTTTATCTTTCCCAACTAAATGCGATGTTGAAACAAAGTCATGATCGTGGCAGGGCTTTAGAACGTCAGCAGACTCTTCTGTGTCAAAGCAACGACAAGGCCGCGATCTGAGAGCTTCTGAGCGACAGCAGCCGCCGTCACCCTTGGGCTGCGCGTGGACAGAAGCAGCCGGGGGGCAAGGCAGCGTGTAGGGCGCCGTCTGCAGCTGCTCCCGGCGAGGCCCTGTCCGGCCTGCTCGCCTGCCCTGGTCGTCGGCACCCCGTGGGCCACCTAAGTCTTCCCTGGTGCCCTGGGCCACACGGCCTTCGGGGGCTCCGCACCCACGGTCTCCTGGTGCCTGCGACCCTGCAGCTGCCGTGGACACAGCCCTGAGGGCTGATGTACACCCATGGGCCACCCTCGTGGGCTCGGCAGGGTCACTGAGCTAAGGCCAGCCTCCCAAGGCCCTGGAAAGCTTCCCTGCGGACGACGGTCACCTCCAGAGGCCTGACAGCCTCTGGCCCTTCTGCCTCTGTGGCGCGGAGGCGACCGAGAGCTCGCGGCGCACCTGTCACTTCTTGGCGGCTCGGCAGCTGGGAGGCGCTGGCCTCGGCGCAGAGGGTGGCCCGCCTGTTGACGCTTCTCTGCAGCTCCCCCCAGGGCCAGGAGCCGGGGCCACCGAGGGCTCAGCAAGGGGGCACTGAATCGATTCACCGAAGAATATGGGTGCGATCGGCTCCAGAGTTTCGATGCTCGGAATGCACAGGGAGCTTCGACCTTTCATTACCCATGACGGCCCCCAATAAAAAGAAGGGGCTATGAGGGAAATAGATTTTTGAAAGGTAAATAACCATTTCCCTATTCGTCAAGCTTGGGAACATCCACATCAAGGGCAGAATGGGAACAATATCGCAACTAAATTGCCGGATCAATAAACTGGGGCTGTGCTAATAGGGAAAGCAGCTTCCATCTCAAGACCTACAGCGAGAGGGGCTGTGGGATTGTCAGCTGTGCACACACGTGCTCCGTAGGTGGAAGCATCACACCCCAGGCTGACGGCTAGCACCGCGGGCGCTTCCCCACAAACAAAAGGCAAATGCAAGTTGATGATCTGTTTATTTCTTCAGGTTCTGAGAACAACGCACGGACGTCACGTTCGGCTGATGGGACTCAGAGGTGCTGGGCGCACGGCAGCTCCCGTCGCAGGCCGGCGTGTTTTCTACTGCACTTGTTTTCTTTTGTGACTGTTCTACATTTCCTTGAAATGTATCCCCAGCCTGTTCTTCTGAAACTGGTATTTCTTAAAAAGCTCAACTTCAAAACTGTCACACATGATGAAAAATGGGAAATCACAAAAGAGTAGGTTGTTCACAGCCACTCCCCTGGGGTTCCCTCGTGTTTCTGGGTCACGGTGCCGACTCCCCGTGCGTTAGAGAGGACATCCACAGAACGCTTAGCCGGTAACCCCTTGTGATCAGGGTCAGAGTGGCCTCCTGATAAACAAAGCCGACCCTTTCCTTGAAGACAATGCCGCATCCGTTCAGAAATACTCCACGCCACCCACCAAAGCACTTCCAAAGGAAGTCCTGCTTTCAACGTGTAAGGAAAAGAAAGCTCCTTTGGAAAAATTATAAAAGGGCACTTGATTTTCATCATCTGGGCCCGGAGCAGATGAAGGGCATGGGAACGGAGGCCTGCCAACACGTGAAGGGGGCTGGATGAATTGATGAAGACCATTTGAGGGAGGCAGTGAATGAGCACAGAGGGTCTGATGCAAGGAGGGTGTAGAAGCTCAAATCAATACGGAGGAGAAGCGCATGGACAGGACCGCAGAAGATCAGAGCCAGAAATGAGCTTTACAGATCATAAAATCCATTCTTAGCTTTAAAAAAATGGGGCATCTGGAGTCAAGAGAGGAGTAACCCGAACAAGCCTTATCCCATGTGTGCTTCCACACTTGTACCCTTCATATGAATACTAATACCACTCATTATCCTAACTGCGATTTCTTCAGTACGTGCCTTTGTGCCAAATGCTGTGAGGGAGGGAGGGCTTAAAAAATCATAGATTCCGGAACTGCGGAGGACCAGATCCCAGTGCTAACACCACCGCTTGCTAGCCGCGTGACCTCGACCGGGTCACACGATTGACACCTCTCAGGTGCACGTCTTTTCTTTGTAAACTGTTTGAAATGATCGTAGCTTTCCCACCGGTTGTGTTTACAGTCGAGCAGAGGATGTAAGTAAAAATCTTAGCAAGCTACGGGGCATATGGTAAAAGATACAAAAATGTTATTATTATTTGTTTACACTGCAGTGAATTTGTATTATATTTATTCAGTACTTTTAGTATTGACAATTATTATGTATTAACCAGTTTATGTTGACATAACCTGTTTATATATATATTTGCATCATTATTCGATATTATATATATTTATGTCAATACCTATATTCATATGAATATTCCTTTCATTTGCCTCATGCTTTGCAGGCTGAAAAGGAAGACAGTCATGGACCTAACACCTTAAAATTCTCAGTAGCAGCCGAAGCTTTTGTGCAGAGCTCTCGGGGTAGGTGATAGTACGGGACGTTGAGTCCGACTGGTGTAATGCTATAAATACTGAATGCAGTGAACGTGAATATGATACATATTCCATAGATCCGTCCACGGAAGCTTTCCTAGCTTCGTGAGTATTACAGTTACTCCTGAAGACTCCCCTGTCTTGATATTTGTAACAGGCCCTAGAGAGTCTGCGATTCTTCTACGTCTCAAGATCACACCGAGCAGTGATTTTATAAAGGAGAAGGAACGCTAGGCGATCCGGTCAGACCCACGCGGTCTCCGCCACTCCGGAAAGTGGGCAAAAAGGGCCGAACACCCTTTACAGCTGGCGAGAAGGCCATCCTGTCCGCCAGTGTTGTTCCAAATTGCTTCATTTTGAAGCGTCACGTCCGCAGGCTGTTGTTTATCTGACCGTGGAAGGCCTGGTCCTTCCTTGGGTTTCTCTGGGCTGCCACGTCGGAATAGCCTACGGGGTAGTGAGCGCCGATTTCTAACTGGATTATACGGTGAAATACAGAAACTCCGTTATCCAGCAGTGCTGGATCCGAGTATTATTTCAATATTACCTATTGGAACAGATAGGATGCTGGGACTAGCACAGGAGCTAAACGTGGGAGGAGTCTGAGGCTTTACCCTCCAGGTAAGTCCATACCTTACGTTGTCCTAGTTTTGTAGATGCCAGCAGAAGACACAAGACTTCTGGGTCGGAGACAAAGGACTTTATTACTCCCAGGGCAGCAGAGACAACGTGGGCTTCGTGTTTGCTCCGGTTTCCTTTGTCCCCAAAGGCTACGGGACAATGCAGAGGTGAATGCTACATGCACAGGGGTCAGGGGAATTAGGAAAATCTCCAGTCTTACAAGGGAGGCTCTCCCTTCCGCAGACAAATCTACCTTTTGCCCTAGAGAGAGAGACACTACCTTTATCCTTCCAGGGTATTTGCTAGACATGCATCTTTGCAAAGATAGTCTAGAAGAAAACGTCGTGCTTTTCGGTCAGAAGGTGAAGAGGCACAGGAGACCCATGGAGGATTGTATCTCACCAGGGTGTGATAGTTGTGCCTCACGGGCTGGCTGGGATGGATCATAGGAGGACTCCCTTCTATATTTAAAAATATTAAATAAAAAATATTAAATTAAAAAATATATATTAAAAATATTTTTGCTTTTTCTTTTACCATTTTTTTTAATTTTTTCATCATGCTACGTGTACTCTTCAATCCCTCCATCCCCTATTTTCTCCATCCCCCCTCTTATAATCATTAGTTTGTTCTCTATAGTTAAGAGTCTTTTTTTTTTTTTTTTGGTTTGTGTGTCTCTTTCTTTATCCTTTGCTTATTTGTTTTGTTTATTAAATTCCCCATATGAGTGACATCGTGTGGTATTTGTCTTTCTGTGACTAACTCATTTTGCTTAGCACTCTACGCTCTAGCTCCACCCATGTTGTTGCAAATGGCAAGATTTCCTTTTTTTATACGGCTGAATAGATATGTGTTTAGATCCATGCCCCACACCTGCTCTACCCATTCATCTATTAGCAGGAATTTGAGCTGCTTCATAGTCTGACTATTGTAAATAGTGTTGCAGTAAACATAGGGGAGCGTGTATCCCCTTGGATTGGCGTTTTGCATTTTTTTGGTAAATACCCAGTAGTTCGATTCCCGGATCGTAGGGGAGACCTATTTTTAACTTTCTGGAAACTTGCATAGTCTCCTCATTGGCTGCACCAATCTGCGTTCCCACCAACAGTGCACAAAACGCCCATTTCCTCCTCATCCTCACCAACACTTGCTGCTTGTGTTTTTTTATTTTTTATTTTTTTTTGCAGCTTGTGTTTTTGATTACAGGCATTTCGTCGGGTGTGAGACGGAATCTCCTTGTGGTTTTGGTTTGCATCTCTAAGAGGAATGACTCTGCTTCACGGTTTACCCAGTGGGTTTCTGCACAAGCGTTCACTTAAAGAAAGATTTCTACGGTTAACGCCGAACCGAGCCAACAAAAACAACCTCAGACAAAACAAAACAAACACGTGACGTAACATTCCTGTGGAAAAACCAACGACCTGTGAGCTAAAAACATCGTGTCTCACGTTAACGAATGTACGGCAGTGAACGAGTTGCTTAACCATTAAGAGCCTCGCATTTGTTTGTAAAACGGGGAGACTAATGTCCACCGTACAAGGTGACTGGAAGGTTTGAATCGGGGGGTGCATTGGCCTCGGACACGTGGTCCTCCGGTAGTGCTCCCCTCGTGTAGCAGAGCTGCTGGCTCGGTCCTCCACATCCTGCGGTGCCTGTCGTCTGCTCGGTGCATCCACCCGGCGGCCAGCGGCTCTGCCCACAGCGTCCTCGGCAGAGCAGCCCCTCCTGGAGGTGTCCTGGAGGTGTCCCCTCCCCACTCCCATGGCCAACGGTTGACTGTGCAGATCCTAAACCCCAACTCCTTGCATCTTGCTGCGACAGAAGCTGATGCGGTGGGTGTGCGCTCCGGTTCCCAGGGGATTGGGTGAAGTCCAGCCGACCTAACACCTAACACCACGGCTTAGCTTCTCCCTCACTCCTTTCCTGCCTTCCTCCCTCCCTTCCAGGTCTCTCCTCAAGGGGACTCCCTTAATGAGTCACTTGAACATGAATCCGCGTTCTGCTTCCAGGGAACTTTTGCCCTAAGACGCCATCCAAGCATTTGCCCCCAGGTCGGGCTAATTGAACAGTGTTCAATTTGGAGCAGAAACACATGCTCCAGGATTTAAACCTGCAAGGCTGCGAATTCCGATGAGCTCTCACGGGTTCCACAGGCCGTGAGCTGCAGTCTCCCTCCCTTGCAGCCACTTGCACGAGTGGTTTATGTCCTTTAACCACCATCACGAAGGCAGCCGTGCTCTCGCGGCTCCCAGGACCCCATGAGCTCTGTGTTCCTCTCATGGAGGTCTCGAGTGCTCTGTCCTACCCCCGCCTTCCCCGTAAGTCCTGCAGCTCTTAGGGTGCGACCTGGCGGAGCAC
Source organism: Canis lupus familiaris (assembly GCF_011100685.1). NCBI lineage: Eukaryota > Metazoa > Chordata > Mammalia > Carnivora > Canidae > Canis > Canis lupus. The sequence continues at coordinate 89,106,176 of NC_049226.1, read as the reverse complement.
GGCGGGTCCCAGGGATGTGCATGTCACGTCGTACAGAGCATGACAAAGCACGTCCTTTCTGTTGTCCTCATTTAAAGCAAGAAACATTTCCTTAACATAAAGAGATTGAAAGAGACCAGAATATTTTAGCAGAGAAATTGGGCGGGATATTGTCTTATTTTGTTGACCCGGATCTGTAATTAGCACCTCACTTTCCATTACAGACACACACACACACACACATACACACACGCACACATGCACATGCACTGCTATAATGTCTGTTTTGAGAATATGAATAATAGTGAAAGGGAATAGAAGGGAAGGGAGAAGAAATGGGTAGGAAATATCAGAAAGGGAGACAGAACATGAAGACTCCTAACCCTGGGAAACGAACTAGGGGTGGTGGAAGGGGAGGAGGCGGGTGGTGGGGGTGACTGGGTGACGGGCACTGGGGGGGGCACTTGACGGGATGAGCACTGGGTGTTGTTCTGTATGTTGGCAAATTGAACACCAATAAAAAATAAATTTATTATTAAAAAAATAAAGTAAAAAAATAAAAATAAAAATAAAAAAATAAAAAAATAAAGTATATTTGTAAAAAAAAAAAGAGAATGTGAATTTGTTCCAACATGATTGATACATTAGGGAACAATTTGAGCATGACGTGAATTTTGCATTTACTGATGCGCTGTTTCACTTGTGAGCAACATTAGGTGGATGCAGAACACTATACTGAGCTGACAGATACAAAAATCACACATGCACACGTACAACTCTCAACCACCTACGGGCCGCCTTGGCTTAGGGCATATGATACCCGGAAATGTCGTGTTTTGCTCTTCTTCTGTGCTTGTGAACTTCTCCACATTAAAATCAAAATCCTCCTTCAACATCCCAAACATGCATTAGTGTCCTGGGTCCGAGTCACGAAGCAATGTAGGCCAAAGGAACGCTCTAAGTATTGAGAGAAGTGGGAACATGTGATAGCTCTTGAGCCACGGGCATAAAGGAATCCACATTGGGAACCATGAGCCACGGGCATAAAGGAATCCACATTGGGAACCATGAGCCACGGGCATAAAGGAATCCACATTGGGAACCATCAGAGATAATGCTATGAAAATAAAGGAAAGGTCCATGACCCCAAGTCCTGTGAAGTCACTAAGAACACGGCCTAAAGAGATAAAAGAGATGGAAAGACTGTTAAGCATATGGATTGAAGACCAAAGAGATAAGAAAAAAAATCCGGAGCAACCCTTCTCACCATCAAAGCGAAAGCCCTGTCTATATATGAAGACCTTACATGAGACCATGTAATCCTGCAGAAACGGCTCCTTTTAGTGCTAGTAGTGATTAGTTTGGTGTTTTAAACGTCACCACAACTTCCAAGCCGTCAGTTGTAGGGTGAAGCTGGGAGTGCAGGCGAGAAAACCCCAAAAGGGATTTCCACTGGGGATACAGAAGTTAACTGAAGAAGGTGTTCGTTGGGTTAAATTATCAATTTTGAAGAAATGGATTTCTATTACAAACGCAAACCTCAAAAGACATATGTCAAGGGCAGAAACACATGCTCCAGGATTTAAACCTGCAAGGCTGCGAATTCTGCGATATGGAACTTACGGGTTCCACAAGCCGTGAGCTGCAGTCTCCCTCCCTTGCAGCCACTTGCACGAGTGGTTTATGTCCTTTAACCACCATCACGAAGGCAGCCGTGCTATCGCGGCTCCCAGGACCCCATCAGCTCTGTGTTCCTCTCATGGAGGTCTCGAGTGCTCTGTCCTAACCCCCGCCTTCCCCGTAAGTCCTGCAGCTCTTAGGGTGCGACCTGGCGGAGCACAGCGGGTCCCGGGGAAGTGCGTGTCACGTCGTGGGAAGTACGCGTGTGTGGATTCTTCTGTGCTGCTCCCTCTGCCTGGAACATCGCTCCCTCCAGATTCCACTCCTCGGCTCCTACTCCTGCTTCGTACCGACTTCTGTTTCTTGAGGAAAGACCCCTGTGGTGGGAGGACGGCCCACAGAGCAGACTCAGAGACCAGGATTCGGGGCGCAGGTAGTTTATCTGGGAGGTGATTCTGGGAAGAACTGGTACGAAGGACAAAGGCATCCCTGGGGCGGAGGAGCCTGACTGAGCAGGTCACTCCAGTGGGCACCCGGGGCTCCAGACTGCTGGAACTTTCCGTGAGACAGTGTGGGACCCACTTCAGAATGGCCGCGCTGGGGGGCAGCAGACTGGGGTGTGTGTCCCCCGGCTGTCACCTGTCATTGCCCGAAGGTTGCTCCGGGGAGCATCGCCTCCCTGGCACTTCACGTCTGCCCACATGCGGGCCGCGAGGATGCCCGTGGATGGGACGTCGCAGGTGTCTGTAGAGCATACGGTGAAGTGAATGCCCGTGGGGTGCGGGGTGCGTGTCGGGGGTGGGAAAGAACAACAGCACCTGCCCCCCTCCGCTGACTTTGCCGTCAAGAACTAACGTTCTAACCGCCCTTTCTTTGCAGCACTCACACGCTTGGCCATTTCTCCTCGATTTATGCAATTGCGGGGCCGTATGTAGGACCCGCCAGAGCCGGCTCCTCTGCAGGCCTCTCGTTCCCACGCTGGGAGCATGAGAGAGGCAGGTAGACGGGTTTCCAGCCTGGAAAGCAGCCAAGACCACAGAGTCTTCCCCGCTCCCAAAGCCCCGCTTCCTTGCGGGGGCCCTGCAGTGCCCACCGCGAGCCCAGCCGGTGTGTGGCTTGTGTCGCTGCGGGACGAAGCCCTCATTCCCTGTACGGCGCGCAGCGGACGGGGTCCCCTCGGTGACTGAGCTGATGCCCCGGCCCGACGAGGCGACCGAGCATGCCTGTCGGCTTGTGAAGAATTCCCCGCCAAAGGCCGCACGATGAGTCCTGGCAGAGCGGACGCCCACCTCCTCTGGGCATGACCAGGCCCAAGGGCCGTTGCAGCTGGAAGCCACGTGTGGTCGCCACGAGGAGGGTGTTGGTCGCCGAGAGGACACTCAGCCACTATGTCCTGGGGCTGAACATAATTTAACTTCAGAGAAGACGGGGGAGGGCTATGAGTTCTTGAGACCGTCCTTTCACCTCGAAAGAACATATTACTCTTGTTTTTAAAGCATTATTACAACAACTCGGTCGGTCGCGCCGGATAGAAGCACAGAGAGGGTGAGCTTTGCAACTGCTCCATCTCCTCGTGATCCTAAATATCCGTGCCACCCTGCCAATAACTCTGTTTTTTAAGTTGTGATGTTAACGTGCGTCACCTGGGATGGACTATCAGCAACAATAACCAGAACCGCCGAAAACATGCGCTACGTTTATGTCGGTCAACAGATGGAAAGGGTGTTTTGGTTTTTGGGGGATTTTTTCCTTGAAAATAAAGCAGCAAAAAAAAAAAAAAGAAAAGAAAAGAAAAAAAAGAAAAAAAAGAAAAGAAAAAGAAAAAGAAAAGAAAAAAATAAAAAAAAGAAAATAAGCAGCCTCGGGGCAGGGGGATGATCTGAGGTGTATGGATCCGAGCTGATTTGCTCTAATTTGATGCACTTGTGCACTCCCAGAAACAAGTTGCATTGGCCGGATTAGCTCTCCAGGGCTCACAGGTCAATGCAACTTGCTGGAAAACAGGCCAGTTTCTAACTCCCAGTGACCATCCAAAGAGCAATTATGTTTGACGTGGACTGTGTTGTGCCCGGTGTAGGGTCTTCTGTCATTGAGTGACCTGGAGTCACCAATGTCACAGGGGGGAGGGTGGATGGCTTCGATTCCAAGCTGAGCGCGAGTCTCTGAGCGGGGTCCAAGGGCAGGAGGGTGTGCAAAGCTGAACGTAACTAAGCGACTTTATATCGGTCCTCGAAATCACCGAATGATGTCTCTACCTGGGATTTTACAGACACGAGGATGCCGGGTACCTGGTTACAGCCGCGCAGGGCCACAGCTCAAAGGGACAAAATGTCATGAGGCTCGAACAGCCGCACGTGGTCCTCGTGGCTGCAGCCGAGCGAGCCAAGCTCTCCCGGGTCCTGCGTGTGACTATCAAGCTGCCACCAGCACGGCCAGCGTTAGGTTGAGCAGAACACAGCGCTCCTATTTCCGTGCCCCCCCGAAACCAAGATCATAATAGAAAACAATCTGTGCATGTTTACTTTTAATTTATTTTTAATCAGCTTCGTTTTAATCAGAAAATTGTATCTAGAAAAAAACCGCAGCGGATGAAATCTAGAAGAAATGACATGAGCACTTAATATTGTGTTGACATACTTTTCTGTGGAACATTTCAGCGGGGATTCATGCCAGACCAGGGAGATATTTTTTAAGAAGACAGTTAAATATTGAAAGTGCACAGAAATAAGGAACTTTTTCTAACCCGGCACGATGCGGAGAATTAGCCTTTCTGTGACCTTCTTCCGGGATGCTGTGATCTCATTTTCCTACACAAGTAATGCACAGCAACTGCAGAAATAGAGAGTTTGATCATCCGACACTTATTTTTTTCGGGCAGGATTTTAAAGGACTTTTCACCATTCTTTTTCAGTTTATTTATTTATTTATTTATTTATTTATTTATTCATTCATTCATTCATTCATTCATTTATTATTTTATTTATTTATTTGTTTATTTATTTATAAATTTATTTATTTGTAAAATTCATTTATTTATTTGTAAATGCATACGTCTAATAAACAACGATTGGCCGACGAGTGTGCACAAGCACAAGCTGATGAAACATCCTAACGTCTTAGGAAATAGACGTTTCCTATACACGTCAGATTCTATTTACATTGAATTTCTTGCCTCAACCACACAGACTACATTTCATGATTGCAAGCTTCACATCATCGCATAATACCTGAAAAGTCTGCATGGAGACATTATAGAATTTCGGAGAAACCGGGGACAGGGGAATGGGACCTTCGGAGCTCAGATGGCGGCCGGGGCCGTGTCTGACTAGCTCTCTATGTCCCTGGGTCTCGGTGTCCCTGCGTGTTAGCGGGGACGCCGAGGACAGCACTGCAAGCGAGGAGTCCATGCAACAAGTGCGCATCTGTACTGTGCAGAATAGGTCCTGGCAGGTAGTGATCATCGTAGTGTTGGCAGCAGCTAACGGGCGTACGGTGCTTGCCGGGTTCAATGTCCTGGGTTGTGCGGCTCACTGGGGGGAGAAATCGCTGAAGCAAATGCACACCTCACACGCGGGCAGGAAGACCTACGGCCCCTCCACGCGGGGCTGCGGCAGACACGGTGGACCACACGGCAGGCCTCTGTGGGGAGGAGTCCGTGGAAGGAGCCTGTGCTCTCCCAGGAGACAAGCACGGGGGGCGTCGCAAGTGAAGGGAGCACGCTCTGCTTCCAGGAGGCACCCCGAGCCTGGTAGGAGGGTGCTCCACAAAAACCCTACACTTCACAGCACCTGTTCCTTTGGGGTCATCCTTACTGAAGTGAGGCTTCAGGGCAGGAGCAAGCGCCGTGGGTGCTGTGCACAGGCCTCCAGCGTGAAGGTGCCAGACTGTTGTCCTTGCACGGGCCAGCTGAGGCCTGGGACGTCTCCCGGGACTGGACCTCGGACGCCCTTCCACCTCTCCAGTCCGGCTTTTATTTTTTATTTATTTATTTATTTATTTATTTATTTATTTTTTGTCCTAACACTTTTAAGTTTCCAGTTCAATGCAAACCCTCGACAACTTCTATGCAAAATGAGTTTTCAGATCTATAAACACAATCGAGCGTGGATGCTGGGGAGGAAGATAAAAATGGGTTTCAACGCTTGCTTTGTTAATTCACTAGGGTTTTTATAGGACAGGACAGTGGTGAAGAAGAAAATCTCTCTTTGGCTGCAATATTTGTTGATAAATCGATAACGCGTGTTGGTTAAAGGGTCGTTTTCCCTTATTTTAATTCTCGTGGTCGCAGAGCTGGATTATTAAATTAGTAAGAGAGATCAAGACGTCCCTCGTTAGAGACAAGCCAAAAAGGGGGAACTGCGTAGACAGGGAACTTCCTGAGGCAAGACGCTGCAGCCGCTTGAGGCTTCTTTGCTAATTTGGCAAGTTCTCAGGAGGAATGTCTCCTCTTTCCTAAATGTCCTAAGCCAGGTCCCAGAATTGAGTCTTGTTGGCCTCGAGTGGCCTGCTGTGGGTCAGGTTGCATCTGTGGTCACAGCATCTGGGGTCACGGGTTGGGAGGCTCCGATTATGCCTGCTTTTACCCGAACGCTGCCCCTTGGGCTCGGGATAAGCCAGCCGCCTGGAGCTGAGTGCACGGGATCGAGGAAGGCTGGTTTCCAGGAGGAACCCGGGCAAGGTTACCTGGAGGAGATGAGGTTCGGCAGGAAAGGAGCCAGCCCCCCTACGGGTCAAGGGCCACCCAGCCACGTCGCTCCACGAAGGGACCCGCATCCATCCATGTGTCATAAAATAGCGATGGAATCCATAAATAACTTGACATTTTCTTTTCACTAAGTTGTCTCATTTTAGAGCCCTCTTCCAGGAGGAAGTCGAAGAATTATTACGCCCATTAGTATCTGAAATGATGTAATGGCACTCTATCTGTCAAATTGCTTTAAAATTATTTGTATTAAGGGCACAGAATGTGTCCCTAGCCTTTGCTCAAATAACATTTGCCTTCTTATTTAAAGATAATATATCTTCTAAACAGAGGATAAATGGAGAGTAAAATAAAACCTAGAGGCACATTCTATGCTGGCCAGAGGGCTTAGAAAGTGTAAAAATCAGGTTTAGACATTAATCATTGTGGGTAGATATTTAAGGTTAATTTAGCTTTGATATTTAATATTAGGATATGTGGATTTTAGTCCTTGTCGCTTAAATACTATGTTCAATGAAAAAAAAAATCATCTCCAGGGCACAAAAACATCCTACTAAGATACAGACAGTTTGGGCCGGAACAAGTACCACCCTTATTAGAAAGGATGAAGAACATTCAGTTTATATCATATTTGTATTTTTTAAAAAAATTAAGTGTTTTGGACCAGGTCAATTGGGACTTTGGAATCCAAAAGACCTTGATATGTATCCTCAGGTGCAGCTGCAATAGGGGAACCCGACAGGCCTCCCCCTCCCTGCCCTGGCCACATGCACACACTCTGCAGACCCTCTGGTTTGGTGCTGAGGAGCCAAATCTCAGCTCGCCCGGGTTACAGTAGGTCTGTGCCCACGGATAAGGCCTATCACTTGGCGTTGAACCTGCCCCTGGTCACAGGCCTGCCTTTCTCTTTATTATTTTATTTTATTTTATTTTATTTATTTTTTATTTATTTATTTATTTTTTTTTTTTTTTACCTTTCTCTTTTTGAACATGTCAGGATGAGCACGTGACCTCGCGTGCCAGGGAAATACGCTCCCTTGATGAGTAAGGAATAGCAGCTTTCTTTTAAAACACTATTAAGTGAAATATTATGTGAATCGGTTTCCCTGTTAGTGTTACTATTCTTAGGTGGAGGACAGCACTCATTTTTAAAGACACTTATGATTTAAAACATTTATTAGCAGCAACTCAGATGAGTTTCTCCGTATTAGCCATTCAGCTATCCCTTCAGTCTTTTCTTTACCTTAATTAACATTTTTTCCTACTTATGTCAGTTTGTGACCATCTTTTTATTGCTGTTATCACACCTCAGGAAAATGTGACATTCTCTGGAATGAATCCCGTGAAACTCCTCCTGTAAGTTAATAAGCTTCGTGTTTGTTAAGGGGTCATGTGGTAAAACAAGAACCTATTTAAGATGATTTTATTTTTTTATTTTTATTTTTTATTTATTTATTTTTTTTTAGTGGAAAGAGGACTGGATGGGGAATAAGAAAGTTTGAGTCATATTTCTAGTTGTGTGCCTTTAGATGTGTTTGCCTCTGGACACATCGCAGGGTCTCTCTGCGTTTCCCCTCTTTGTCTGTACAATGGAGGGAAGCCAAGAGCTTCTTTGAGAAACGGCAGGAATAGCGTTGCGGGGCCAACTCCTTGATTAAGTAGAGAACCACGTTGTTCTGTACATTTAACGAGGCTCCTTTCTCAGGATCTCAGGGTGCCTATTTGTCCTAAAATTGGTTAGAGGACTTTACTGTCTTTCCAGATAGGTTAGACCCAGATGGCTCAGCCTTCAGATCACACAACCTTAGAACGTGGTCCCTTTTATTCTTTCTTTTTTTTTTTTTTTCCTTTTTTTCTAATTGGAGGCACAGCATCTAATGTGAGTGGAGTGCCTTGATCTGGGGAAAAAAATGTTATTTTTAAGAAAAAGAAAGAGGTGGCCAATAATTTTGGAGACGTGGTTGTTTAGATTCGTGTGGTATGTTTATGCAGAAATAGAATTCCCACCAAACTAGTATGTGAGCTCCATGAAGACGGGGTTTTGTTCAGTCTTGACTCTCAGTACCTGGAACAGCACCCAAAACAATTGTTGAGTGGAAGAACTGACGATCCCACCCTGGGAACACCTCAAGGAGTAGGAGAAAAAACGGGTTTCTTGTATGGCCTTGGGTGGTCAAGACCAGATGCTGCTACGGGCTGGCCGCTTGCGGTCATTGCAATTACAGTGGAAAAAGTGCTGCTCAAAAATGTTAGTGCTCCTGTCTGGAGGCGTGACCACAAGCAGCACCCTAGATTCCCAGAGGGGCCAAGAGCTGCATGATGATCCTAAACTGGGGACTGCCTTCCTGACACGTACCTGACACGGTCGGGACTGGGAGCACAAGAAATCACACAGGATGACGACGTCTTTTTCACTTTGGTGAAGGGTGGCTAAATCGCCATGGTGATCACTAAACTCCCGACGCAGCCTCACGGGGCACCTGAGCAGAGATTTCACAATTGTCAATCACGAGGGCTCGTACCGTAGAGTCCACAGTAAGATCGAGTTATTCTAAGTGCTATTTCATTCATTAGACTTACTAGAAAGACTGATGTAAAAAAAATAAAAAATAAATAAAAAAAATAAAAAAAAACTATGCTTAAGTGGACTCTTCATTGTTTTGATCAATCCGTCGTGTCTCACAAAGACACCTCTCAAAGGTGCTTCAGAGCTCTTCTGTGACTTCCCACTGCGTCGGGAACGGTATTCAAATTTCTCAGAATTGCATCGGAATCACTGCCCATGTTCTAGGCTCTATTCATCCCACCTTGAGCCGTTCCTTCCCTTGCTCACTCTGCTCAGGGCGCACGACGTCCTGGCAATTTCTTGAGCACAGAAAACTGTGCCTGTCGACTGCTCTCGCTGTTCTTTGTTTCGGGTTTCCGACTGCTTCCCCGGCTGAATGCCAGCGCCCTGCAGAAGCCCTGGCCGACCCCCGTAGCCCAAGGAGGCCCCCGCCTGGGACCATCTAGCCCTGCCCCGTGTTCATTCCCTTTAGATCGAAATCCACCCTAATTCTTGGAGGGGTAATTTGCTCTCTTGTCCTTGTCTGTGAAACTTCCATAAGCGAAAGAACAAAAAAAGGATGATTTACATTTTACCAGGTGCCAAGCGCTATGCTAGCATAGTGTAGTTGTAGGCTGTGGGTTGTAGGTGCAGAATTAAATATTTGTTGAATAGACAATAAATAGAACAAGGAAAGGAAACCCATTCCAGCAGGTCTTTTTGATTTCTCAAGGCACGGGAAATAAACCGCGCGAGGTGTGGTACATAAAGTTTCGAAAGCTTTTCTCTGGAGCCCTGATCCCAGTGTCTCCTCTTGAAATATTTCCTCAACTCAAGTTTTTTAGAGCTCCTTAAGGCTTGGGGGCTGTGAAAGAGCACGCAGGTCACGTCATTCTTCCTGAAGGAATCAGTTTACTGTCCCTCAAAGGGTATTTAATTATTTGATTAATAATAAACTTATGGTTTTCTTAAAAAAAACCTTTTATTGTGAGACTAAAAGAAACAACAAGAAAACACTATTTTTGTTTTATTTAAACTGGCAGTTTTCAAACTGAATTTTTTTTAAATAAATTTATTTTTTATTGGTGCTCAATTTGTCACCATACAGAATAACACCCAGTGCTCATCCCGTCAAGGGCCCAAACTGAATTTTTAAAGGTACTAATGTCGTATTTTCAATAGTGTTTGTAGGTGTCCATGAAATTGAAAGGCTGCAAATCATGTTTTTCTTATTGATGTAATATTTAGAATGATTTATAGCCAAGACTTGGAACACACACGCCTAGGTGTATGCATGAGTACGTAGGTGCGGTGTGGTTGAGGACGCTGTCTCTTGACCTTTACTCTCCGATATTTTATAGCAGAAGTTTGCTCACCTCTAGTCTAATACATGAACTCGTAGCACAGTGCACCTGCTGGAATTCCTGTTGGGAACGGTAGTAGGAACAGTCTATTATAGTGGGTTCTCCACCCTGCGATTTGGGGACATAGTGCATACTGTTCTATTTGTAAGGTCTCTGAAATCGGCCTTTAATTCTCTGACTTCCAAGCAGTGATGATATAGTGACAATAACAATAAAACTGAAAGTGAGGATCTCTGGGGGGCTCAGCGGTGGAGCACCTGCCTTCAGCCCAGGGCGTGACCCCGGGGTCCCGGGATTGAGTATCGCGTCGGGCTCCCAGCATGGAGCCTGCTTCTCCCTCTGCCTGTGTCTCTGCCTCTCTCTCTGTGTCTCTCATGAATAAATAAATAAAATATTTTTTAAAAAACAATAAAACTGAAATAATATTTATTGGGTACTTAATATGTTCCATAGGCTCCCTTCATTCCTTTATCAAAGTCTCTAAGAACTTGCCTCCCCACCCCCTCTGCAAGTGAAAGCCCATGTGAAATATATATTTATGCCCAAAATGGATCCCTTTGTTATTGAGAAGGAGGCTAAGACCTGCCTTGCTTTGGCGTGTCCTATGGCCTCCAATCACGCGCCGAGAACGTTCACTCCCTGATCACGTCCAATGTGCCGTAGCCTCTCCATCAGCTGGTCCTCTTGGGTCCCAGGGACATCGAGTTACCAGTCGTAGTTGCCTCATGAAAATCAACAGACTAGCACAAAGGTGTGTATTTAGTGTGTAGCCTTCAAAATTCTGAGTGGAACCCACAGCAAGTGTTTTTGTAAACCCACATCCATGAAATCAGAATAGACTCCTATTAATAAGCTCGGTAAATCTCAATTCTTTGAGCTTTCTATGATCACATTTCGGGGTGGTTTTCCTCCATCTTGTTAGTCATCTATCAAGATAAATGGGAACTAACTACTTTTCTATAATTGAGGAAAGAGATGGTACAAGTCGTACTTTTTATTTATGTATTTCCTTAAGGACTGAGGAATCAAATATTGGAATGGTAATTGAACTTGAATCTCCTTTTTTTTTTTTTTTTGAACTTGAATCTTCTTGATCAACTTTCTGCTTTGTCCTGAAAAGCTCCACAAAACTGGAAATATTTATTATCACTAAACTCACATCATAGACCTTGTGGTTTTTTGTTTTTTTGTTTTTGTTTTTGTTTTTTACATCATAGACTTTGAAAAGAGGTCTCTTTTAGCCTCTATCATGTTGGATAATGTCTCCATATTAAAATTATGGAATGATTTTCCACAGTCTGAATCATATAGTTCCCCGTTGATGTTCAAATGCTGGTGAACACTCAACGTGAGAAGAAATAATGCATCAGAGACGAGCCAACCAAGGGCACGAAGACGAACTGGACGGGGGCTTCTGACATGCACAGCGCGGAGGTAGGAGAGGGTGGGAAATCCTTGACCTCCCTGGTCTTCACCCTATTGTTTGGCGTTAGCAAAGTACGTTCATATGAAGTAGACTTCATAATTATATGCTCCTGCTCCAATTTTGTAGCTCAGAGCCTCATCGACTCTGCACGTCTGTGTTTCATTTTACTACTTCCAAATTAGAATAAACAATCTTTGAGCTTAAGGAAGTACTTACATTTTAGTATTTGGGGTTGCTTAGAACCCTCTGGCAGGGAATTCCTGTGCTGCTAGCCACCCTCCTTCCTGAGTCCCCCGGACCAGTGAGAGGTTCTGGAACCTTCCTTTAACGCCCCGACCACATGTTCCCTTGAGCACAGCCTGACCTGCCCCTGATCTTGTCCCGACCTCTGCACCCTGTTCCCTGCTGCAGCCACAAAGACATTGGACAATTACCTGCATCTCCTGTTCTATTACTATAGTGTGAGCTGAGCTTTACTCAATATTGTATGTTTAAGGGCCAACTCAGGGCCTGGAAGAGGAGGCCCTACATGAATATTTGTGAAATGAGTAATGAAAAATGAGTAAGTCAAAAAAAATATGTCCTTTCTTGCTTGTGTCCTGCTACTAGCCCATGTACATACACTGGACTCTGTCGGCCCCAACCAAATAAGTCCTCAAGCAGGTCACGTCCTTGCCAACCATCCTGGTCTTCTTCCTACATGACGGAATCCTACTGCCTCGCTGTCCTAGAAGTTTCTGTGCCGTGCAACCGGCTTGTGCATCATGATCATGACCTTTCTGTGTGAAGGTCTGATCAGCATCCAAAGACTGAAGGGTCCCTCCCCCGTGTCCTCTCCCAACGCGTTGCTTCTTTTCGTTCTAGGGCGCTGCGGGGTGTGCCTCTGCCTCCTCGTGAGAGAATGGAAACTGATGGTGGGAGCTCTGCCTGTTTCAGGAGCGCAGAACCGATGCTCTATAGTCGTCTGCGTAATGTAGGGTTCAGGAAACACCAGCCCTTGCGGGAACACCGTACCCAACGAGACATCTCATCATTTCACATTGCACTTTAAATCTTTCCTTATGGGTCACCATGTATTTTCAGGGTTTGGGGAACAAAGAGTCAGCAAGAATGATAAGGCTGCAGAATTGAAGGGCCTCCCGATGGCTTCCCTTATCACCTCCCTTTGAGTTAAGCTCTTTCTTAGGAGCCAACTAACCTCCTTTACAAAGCGGTCCAAGTGCACGGCTCTCGACCCGCTGCTTAGCGTTTAATCATTTGTTTTCCTCATTTCGGACAACTGTTTACAATTCACATTCATATGGATTACAATACACCTGATAATATTCTTTATTAGGTTATAATTTCTTGTGAATAAAATGTAAAGTTTGCTAAAGAAAGCAATCTTTTCCACCAGGTGCAAAATATTTTAAAGAAGAGGTAGTTATAATTAGTTCCTAGGCATAGAGTCAACCATTATTGTGGTTAATTGTGTATAAAACAGAGCATTTTAAAGAAATCTACAGTAAAAATGATTTTTTTTTAAATGTCTTTAACTCTCTTGTTCTGGAAAGTATCCCTCTCCCATATTCCCATACACTGATTTATGGTGAATGCTAAAATATAAGTAAAATGTTTCTTTTCTGGGAATTCATCTTGAGGAAGTATATTATAGTAAGAAATAGGAATTAGGGAGGTGTTTTCAGTGTTATGCTAGATGATTTGAGGAGAAAAAATTCAGGGAAGAATCAAGTGTAAGGGAGAGGTGGAAATAACACATAAAAAGATAGCACTTACACTTTCGTCAGTCATTGTGTCCATCAAGAAAGCCTCCTTTTAGCCCAAGCAATTTAAATTTTAGCTTGCGGTATTGCAAATAAGAATCCCAACTGAGAGAAAAAAAAATCTCAAAGTCACTTTCTGGCATTTGAAGAAAATGAAGAATCTATATGAATATGTAAGGACGTAATTTGACTGGAACATTATCTCTCTTCATTCCATTCCGCCTCCTTTCACGTGGCTGTGATAAGGAAGCTGGCCTTATATTTAAATGGAGACTTTGCTCTGGCTAGAAAATATGTTAGTTCATTATTTATAGGCGAATAAGGAAGCTCCCACGTATGACTGCTCCAAGTCACTGACATCCACCGCCAAGGCTGTACCTTGAAATTAATAAACCTGTAGAATAAGATAGAGCTACCGTGTGCCGCCACATGGTGGGGAATAATTCTAGGAAGGAGGGATGGAATTGCATTATCAGAATTTGAATATGGGTAGTCTGCCAAAGGTACCGACGGTTTTTGTAAGAAAAGTGGCACGACAATGGTATATTGTGTTGCACGGTGTTTTGTTTTACACATTTTTCTAAAACTCCTCTAAAGTTTTCTGACCCTAACTAGACACATAGAGTCTCACATTCTTCTGCTCTGCTGTCCCTGATGCATGTCACCATCATTGCAGGATGAAATATTTTAAGGATAGTTGCGTGCTGTAGAGGTAGTTTCCTACTGTGGTAGTGTCTCCATTATTTCTGAATTCTTGGTTTGGGATCATGAAGTAGGAATGTTTGCATAATTGCAAGAAGCATTGTTACTTGGTAATAATATCTGACCCTTATTGAGGGATTACTGTGTTCCGGGTACTCTTCCAAATACCACTCGTATATTATTTTATTTAATTCTCACAAATCTGGATGGGGGGAGTACTTCTAAAATCACCTGCACTTTCCAAATTAGAAAAATGAGGTAGAGCAGCCCGGGTGACTCAGCGGTTTAGAGTCGTTTTCAGCCCAGGGCCTGATCCTGGAGACCTGGGAACGAGTCCCACGTCGGGCTGCATGCATGGGGCTTGCTTCTCCCTCTGCCCATGTCTCTGCCTCTCTCTCTCTGTCTCTGTGTCCCTCATGAATAAATAAATAAAATCTTAAAAAAAAAAAAGAAAAAGAAAAATGAGGCAAAGTGAGTTAATTTGCCTGAGGCCACCGAACTAGTCAGTGGCAGTCAGGGTATAAACTGAGTCTCTGTGCAGGACCCTACTCTCTGCAGCCCTAATGGTAAAACACTGGTGGGTTATAAGGCCAGAGCCCAAGTCCTGACCCTTCCAGTCCGTGTCATGGTACTTCTTAGCTTAGTCTCTTGTCTGATGGGAACAATAAGACGTATCTTATTGGGATGTGGAGAGTTAAGAGGCAGCATTGCATAACTAGTGGTATACACAGTACAGGAATTGATCAGTATGGTTTTATTGGTTTTAACACCTACATTAAAGGTTCTCAACTCGGGGTTGCTGGTAACTAGACCCAAATGTTATACGTGTGTACCCGTATGGATTTTTTTATGGATTGATGGTCTGAGTTTGTATAATATCTAAGGGACCCACAAAACCAAAAGAGATATCACATCACGTAAGACTATCGCTTACTGTCATCTGTCACTTGAGAGAATATACCACAGTTACTATTACATTGAGCTAAAATATGATTAGGAAAGCGAATGTGCAAGGACAATAAAGAAAAAAATCCGAAATCCAAATATAAATGAATTTTGGGATATTCTGCTCTGCGTCATTGAGGATGTCACGCTTATCCATTGACATGGAGAAGTATGGAATAACTGTTTTCTTCAAGGATCTGAAGAGCAGGATCCTAAAGTAGAGTGAAAATGTTCAGGTGTTCAGTCAGCTTTGGATTGGCAAGGCCCTTCTTCAAACTCTGAACGTGGTATCGTATGACCATTTTACACCTGCTGGAAAACAATATCACAATGGCATCAACACAGTGGGCGTCTTGCGGCGGCCAAGTATCTCTAATGACAAAATGGGCCAAGGGTCCCAACTCTTGGGATGAGCCATAAAATTATATCACTTTTCTGTTGAGCTAATGGTGAGGCTCTGTTTTTATCCATCTTGACCTGGGACCTGTGTCCTCTCTAAATACACCTTAAGACTCTTCCAGAGCTTTGAGCTTATGAGAAGGATGAGCACGCAGCCCAGTGCTTGGAACAAAAAGTCATTCAAAAAAATATTTGTTAGGTTGAAGTAAGAAAAAAAATGAATTACAAAAAGAAAAATAAAGAGGAATAGGGCTAACTATTCTCTTTGCTTGAGGTTTTATGCAAATATTTGTCATTATATAATAAAATATCATCATGTGAAGGGTTGTTCAGTACATGGCCCCAGAAAGCTGTGTTATCATTTTTTTAAAAAATCATGGTAAAATATACATGATTAAGATATATGATTTTATAACTATTTTAAAGTATATGTTTCAATGCCATTAAGTACATTCACAATGCTGTGCAGCTGTAACTACTGTCTAGTCCTGGAACTCTTTTTTTTTTAATCACCCCAGACAAAAACCCAATCACTCTCCTTTTTTTTTTTTTTCTATCATCCCAGATAAAAACCCAGATAAAAGCTCAATCAAAAAAAATAAAAAAATAAAAATAAAATAAAAGCTCAATCACTCTCCTTCCTCTCTTTTCTCAACTCCTGAAAATCCCCCATCTCCTCTCTGTCTCTTTGGATTTGGTTACTATGGATATTTTTAAATTGGAATCATACAATTTATGGCCTTTTATGCTTGACTCTTTTCACTTAACAATGTTTTCAAGCTTTATATTTATATTAATAAATATTTATATTAATAAAAGTATTAATTAATATTTATATTAATAAAGCTTTATTCCTTTTTATAGCTGAATAATATTCCATTGTATGTGTAGCTCACATTTTGTTTATTCAGTCATCCTTTGATGGATATTTGGATTATTTCTACCTATTGGGTGTTTAAGTGGTGCTGCTATGAACATTCGTATGCAAATCAAATACCTGTTTTCAAATGTTTTGAATGTATACTTAGTAGTGGAATTGCTGGGGCATATGGTCATTCTGTTTAACTTGGTGAGAAACTGCCACATGTTATTTTTTTTTTTTGACTAATTAAAATATGAACTCTGTGACGGGTATTGTAACTCTCCAGCTATGTTTGTGTTCCTTCTCTCGTAGTTTAGATTTGCTGCTGGGAATCAGCCGCCTCCCCGGGATGGCGTTTCTCTGCACACTGGCATTTGGACAAAGCCACACGATGACTCTGGCCAGGTGAATCGAGCAGACGTGACATGTGTAAGGTCCAGATGTCGAGGACGTAGGTGTGCCTTCTCCAGTCTCTGTCCCCGTTTTCGGAGGCTGATGCAGATGAACATGGCAATCTTGGAACACGCACATGGACAATAGTAGAGGCCCTGGATGGGAGGGGGGGGTCTTTGTTCCAGAATCATTCTCAGAGGACTCTGCCCTTGATATAAAATACCATTTTAAGTTTTATATGAGTAACAAATGATTTTTTTAAAAGATTTTATTTATTTGAGAGAGCGAGAGTGAGAGAAAGCCCAAGGGAGGGGGGCAGAGGGGTGGGAGAAGGAGACTGCAGAGCCGGGAGCCTGATGGGGCTCAATCCCAGGACCCTGGGCCGAAGCCAGACACTGAACCGACGGAGCCCCCAGGCTTGGAACAAAAACGGTGTAAACGTTCATCATCTATGAGCCATGGCATCTATCGGAGCTTGTTTGTTTTTTTTTGTTTTTTTGTTTTTTTTTATCGGAGCTTGTTTAACTCAGTAGCCAGCTTTGGCTTAAATAACAGAAACTAAGTTGAAGAAGGTAAGGAATACAAAGACAGGCCTTCTACACATCCTGTTCATTTTCCTCTTATGCTTTCTGCCTTCCGATATTGAGGCTTTCTTGAGAAATTAGGAGAAGAGGGTCAGGAAACACATCTAAACGGGGTTTTAAGAGGTGCACAGGCTGCTGTCAGGTACAACCGTGGGGACGTGATTTCTTAATATGTTGCGTACATGTGCATCCACACAAAACCTCTTGCTCTTTTGTTCTGACACTCGAAGCCGTAGAATATTGCTGGAGCCCGGTGGAAACTGATGCAGTGTGGGGGGTTGGGGTGGGAGGCGGAGGAGGCCAGAGGGTACACAGGGGTCAGCATACGGAGGGGTCCAGACACGAGAATACGAAGTTGGTACTTGGCTCCATAAGCGTGGGGGAAACCGAGTACTCCGACTTGATCCAACTTACAGCTTTGGTCACATTTCGGAAGCATTGGCTATTTTGGTGGCCACGAAGGATGCTTCCTGCGACCACAGCACTTTGGCAGTCTTGAAGTATCATAAAGAAAAGCAGAGGACGCAGGTTAGCAGAACTGTACGGTGTCTGGGTTGACACATGGCAATGGCCTAGTCCAAGCTCAATTTTGCTAGAGAGGCTCTCACAAGGGACGCAGGGACAGGCTTGCATGCCCGGGCAGTTGTCCCGCCCTCACTGGAGTCCCATACAGCACAAGGCGGAGAGCGCGCTTTCCGGGGGGACTAGAGAAGCTAACCTGGAACTTTTCTTTTGCTTCGGGCTGTTTATTTCTGTCAATATGTTCGACTGGAGAGATTTTAGGTACCTCTTTGCATGTTCCTCCAAATGGGCCTTGGTAAGACTTTGTGGCACCGCAGGCCAAATATCAAACATCATAAACTACCTGCTTATGTCCCTGACTCTCTGCCATCACATCTCTGGTCCTGAACGAGGCTAGCTTAACTTGCCAAACAAAAGATGCCAGCGTGAAGCTCCTTGTTCATCCAAAGCTTCCCTAAATTAAATGTCACCTGTTAGGGAAGGCCTCAGGTGTGTCTCAGATCCTGATCCCCTTCATTATTGATAGCGGGCTGTAGTGTTGTTCACATACCTACATATGTTTACCAAAAACATTAGTGTGATCATTATACATGCCATGTTCCTAATTGACTTAGGGTTGGCATATGGTATTCTTTCTTTAATAAATCTATTAAAATGTTTCCCATCAGTAACATTGATCGACTCTTTTTTAAAAATATTTTATTTATTTATTCATGAGAGACACAGGGAGAGGCAGAGACACAGGTGGAGGGAGAAGCAGGCTCCATGCAGGGAGCCCGACGTGGGACTCGATCCCGGGACTGTCTATCAACTCTTATCAAAATGGCACAACCTCTTCTCAACTTTTAAACTTCCAACTGGACTTTGTAAACGAACTAGGGGTGGTGGAAGGGGAGGTGGATGGGGGTGGGGGTGACTGGGTGACGGGCACTGAGGTGGGCACTTGACGGGATGAGCACTGGGTGCTATTCTATATGTTGGCAAATTGAACACCAATAAAAAATAAATTTATAAAAAAAAGGAAAAAAATAAAAATAAATAAAGCATTGCTTACTTTTTTTTAAATAGGACAATGTACAGTTTCCTTTCCCCCCATTTGTGTGCATCCTTAAAAACACTTTATTTTGCCATAGGAACCATTTGTCTTTTATTTTTTCGAACAGAAATATTTGGGGTTTAATTAAAACCATCAAAAATGCTGTTAAAAAGTTATTAGTAAAACCACCTGCTGCCATTATTGCAAAGCCCTGTTTTCCCTAGAACACAAAGGAAGTTTCAGTTTGTGGAAATGTGTGTACTGCGCGCTTTATGGAATCCTGGTCCTGGATTTTGCCAAGTTGGAATGTGTTCCCCCACGCGTCTCAGAAATCCCTATTTTGGACAGTGGGAGAAGTGCCGCGCCCAAAGGAACCAAGTGCCTCTGTAATTTCTGAGTAAACCTGAAAACGAGACTCAGGCTCCTTTAGAGTTTCACCCTCAATTTTAAATCAGGAGCCAGAGGAACCGGGTGAAGGGCAGGGATAGTCTTTGCTCACCGTTGCATCCCGCTGCACCAAGAGACTCCAGATCTCTGCGGTCTGCAGCACATTTGTGATTTACCACTGGAAGGAGCTAGAGGAAAGATATTGAAAGAACACACCGTGCTGGGTATCACCGTGGTTAAAAATGACAGAGAGCCAAGTGATGCAGGGGAACAAAAAGAAAAAGAAAGACGGGCCTCACCTTCTGAAAGGCAGAGACTCGGGCTGGGAATTCCATGGCACTGAGACACGGAAGATCATTTAAAAATTTTGAAATGCAGAACTTGTGTGCAAGTCGTGAGACAATAGCCTGAAAGCCTGTCATTTCCTTTGATTTCGCTTGCATCAAAGATTCGACAGGGAAAGAGTGAAGGTGAAGGGGAGGAAGCAGAGACCGTTACTCTCTCTCGGAGAAGCCTACATCTCTCCGGAGAAGCTGATCTCAGAGGCAAGGTCCACAAAGACTTAACTCTTTATTGGCCGAACTTGACCGTCTTCTTCTCTCAGATGGAGAGGAATTTCCTGTGGCTTAACCACAAAACTTTCTCCGAGTCAAGACATTTGAGATCACTAATAATTCAGTCAGTATGAGAATAGAGGCAGGAGTTAAGATGGAGTCAGAGTGATCCTAAAAATGTTATCATCCACTCTTTTTTTTTTCCCCTTGAAAAAGAAGCAAAAGAGAGAGAGAGAGAGAGAGAAGAGAGAAACTCAGGAAACACATTAATAATAAATCCTGGAGTCTACCTCTGTAGCCAGAAATTTCTTCTCAGTTTCTAGGTTAATTATTTTGATGTGTTCTCATTGATAAGAGGCAAATTAATTAACGTATAGAAGAATTACTCATGATAGCCTATGCTCATTATCTCTGGACAAAGGTTTCATTCACAGACAATAAAAGATTAAAAAATTGGTGATTTTTTTGGTGAGTTTGATAAGGTGCATAGCTCAAATCACCAGTGACATCTGCAACATTCAGGTAAGAATCCTTTGTTTCTGGTTACTGGAATGGCAGAAAAATCACCAGGAAAATTATACCTCAGATATTCCTCTGAAGCCTAAGGGTGACGAGGTGGACAGCAAGAATGGGGCTCAAAGATGTTCTGTCTTTCAGACACCATCCTATCTAAGCACATCATTAATTTCAATAATAATCAAGACAACCGAGTTATTTCTTGTATACCCAAACCACGTAGCCATTATCTTCTGGGAAATGGTTGAGCTTTTGGTAGAACCACCATTTCCAAAAATTAGTCTTTATCTTCAAGTGTGATGCTTAATTTTATGGATCAACATGACAGGGCTCAGGGATGCCAGATAACTGGTAAAACATTATTTCTGGGTGTGTCTGTGAGGATGTTTCTAGAAGAGATTAGCGTTTGAATTGATGAACTGAGTAAAGTTCTCATGTGAGTGGGCACCATTTAATATGTTGAGGGTTTGAATAGAACAAAAAAGGCAGAGGAAGGACAAGTTTGCTGTTTTTCGTTGAACTGAGACCTCCATCTTCGCCTGCCCTAGGACTTCAGAGTTCTCACTTCCACCATCAGCCTCTGAGTCTCAGATCTTTAGACTTGGATTGAATTACATCACCAGCTTTCCTGGTTCTCTCTCTTGGGTTTGCAGATGGGGATCATGGATCCTTTGGCCTCCATAATCACGTAAGCCAGTTCTTAAAACATATAAATATATAACATACATCTATATATATAAATCACACACAAACAGACACATATACATACAGTGGTTATATAATTTGGCTGGTAGTTGTTCTATGGTTGCTTAAAAAAGACATCTTTTTTTTTGAGGGAGAGAGCACTGTTCATTTTGTTTTTCTGTGCTTGTTCCTTAACATAAATTCCAGAATTTCTACAGAATACTATTTTGAATAGAAGGAATGACATAAATAAAAAATAAATAGCTACTTATACTGCCACATTTCTGAAAGAGTTGGTAAGGATGCTGACAGTGAAGCCATAAAGCAAAGGAGGAGGGGTCTTCAAGTTTCTGTGTTTCCTTACACAATTATTTTGAACATAGTTCTCTTTGAAACCACCTCATTATAGTTTTCTAATCTCTCTGTTTGGATAGTGCCCCTTCCACTTCTTTTTCACTGTCACTTTGGGAGATTTTTAGTCCTCACTTTTTTTTTTAATAATAAATTTATTTTTTATTGGTGTTCAACTTGCCAACATACAGAATAACACCCAGTGCCCATCCCGTCAAGTGCCTCCCTCAGTGCCCGTCACCCATTCACCCCCAGCCCCCGCCCTCCTCCCCTTCCACCACCCCTAGTTCATTTCCCAGAGTTAGGAGTCTTTATGATTGGGACAGATACAAGTCATAGAAAGCAAAAAAAAAACAAAACAAAACAAAAAAAAACAAACAACAACAACAAAAAACTTATTCTTAGTTTAATTATTGGTATTATTCACCTAAGAATTATCTTAGTATTACTCCTTAATTTCATCTTCATTAAAGTTAACAAAAATAATGTATTACCTTACAGAAGCCAAAATTCGAATATCCCATTGAATTTAATGATCCACTGAAAGACTATTTGTATAAAATACTGACCATTTTGCATCTATCATCACATTGATCCTGAGAATTTGTTTACCTAAATTTTTGGCTTGTGGAGTGAACACTCCCTATCAAAATCCTTGACCCATCATCCCACCAACCTACTTTGTGGGTCAGAGATCAAGAGCTTCCCAGATAAAGGATAACTGCTCAGCGAAGAGTTTGTGGGCAGTGTTATTCCTCTACTGGAGCCCTAAAATATAACTGGATATACGAGGGAAATCTAAAAATGTCTATCTTAAAAACCTAAAGTGAAGTGTGAAAAGAGGGCAAAGTCCTATCTGTTATGTGCCAGTGATCTAAAAGAGCAGCGAGAAGGCCGCGTATCAAGATTGAGCTTTGACTTTTGCTTCAGGAGAAATGTCTTTTTGAGCATTACTTTTTCATTACGCTCTTTGTATAGGTACTGGTTCCATGCGATGTTTCTGGCCCTGAAAACTTTTCCTGTTTCAAAGCGCTAGGCGATGATTCCTAGGGTTGCTTTTCCAAAAGAATAACCCCTTTCGTATGTGTTTGAGTGCTTGGATTGTTTTCATTTAGCTCCAACATGAGTGAAGTATGACTTGCACTCCCAAGTATCAAAAGGACCCGTTGGAAGAGGCAAGTTGTAACAAAACTTTAAAACACTAATTTAGAGCAAAGAAGGTTTCTAGGTGATCTTTGAGACCTGGTATCATCAAAGCCAGTCCAGTGGAAACACACCTTCTGAGGGAGTCATCATTCCAATGAGTATATTGTTTTTTGAGCAGAGTATGAGTTTCTGTATTTTGGAAGTCAGATTCCAGGGTTTACAAAGTCAGAAAGGTATGAATAAACCGGTATATGGACAGACAGAGTCCCTGGAAATGTATTTACATCTGTCCATTTATCCTATGGAAGTAATTCTGGAATGAAATAAAAAATACTGGATTCTGCTTTCAGCTCTGTCACTAGCAGCTGTGGGAGCTTTCTGTGTTTCTGGGTTCAAAGAAGGGGTCATATGGTCCATAAGTAGAAAGTTTCCTTATAGATCTGCTATAATATAGAATATATATAACTAGCGGGCTCTTGTGGTCACAGTGGAGGGCCATAGAAGTAGAATGGAATTTTCTGTGATATATGATCAAGCCCCAGACCTCTTGGAATTCCTTATTCAAGTTTATGTAGTCTGGGGGCCCTAGAAGACCACTGATTTAAAAAAAAAAAAAAAAAAAAACAAAATTTAACCTCTCTAGATTCTGAGTCATTCCCAGCGTCTTGCTATACATAGATTTGTCAGTGCAGCTCCCCAGATGTCCTCAATCTTTCCTTACAGACCGGCCTTGCAACCAGGGGCTTCGCAGGTCTGTGCACAGGCAGCTGGTAAGTCACATATAATTGAACCTTCTCCCGGAGTAGCCTAGTTGCCATTTACTGGAAAGTGATGCTAAAGAAATAAAAGATTCAGAGTACTTGTCTTTGGACTTTCCTAAGAGTAACTGAAAGAAGGAGCAAGCAGTGCAGGGGACGCAGTTGACTGGTTATCTTAACTCATCAGTGTGACCAAATTCACTTGCAAAAAATGTTCAACAAGTGGCTAAGACTTTTTTAACTTTGGGACATTTTTTTTTTTTTCCCAGAACAGTTTTAGGTTCACAGCAAAACTGACCAGAAGGTACAGAGATTTTCTCAGGAGACAGAGGTCCCCTGTCCCTAAGCCTGCACAGACGCCCGTGCTATCAACGTCCCGCACCAGGGGGGACATCTGTTACAATCGATGAATCTACATTCACACGTCATTATCACCCAGAGTCCTTGGTTTACATTAAGGTCTGTTCTTGATGTTGTGCATCTTATGGGTTTGAACAAATGTATAATCCCACGCACTTATGATAGTATCATATGAACTATATTTACTGCCCTGACATCCTCTGCGCTCTGCCTATTTATCTTTCTTCTTACTCCAATCCATGGCAACTACTGATCATTTTACTATCTCCATAGTTTCATCTTTTCCAGAATATTGTATAGTTGGAATCATTACAGTATGCAGCCTTTTCACCTTGGCTTTTTTTCACGTTGTTATGTGCATTTTACAAGTCTTCTCATGACCTGATAGCCCATTTCTTCATAGTGTTGAATAGTATCCCATTGCCTGAGTGTGCCATGGTTTATCCATTGACCTACTAACAAACATCTTGGTTGTTTCCAAGTTTTGGCAATTATATATATAAAAAATTTTTTTTCTGTGAAAGTTAATGTGCAGGTTTTTGTGGGGATATAAGTTTTCAGTTCCTTTGAGTCAAGAGCAAGGAACATGAGTTGCTGGATCGCATGATAAGAGTGTGTTTAATTTTACAAGAAATCATCTAACTTTTTCCAAAGTGACTGTACCATTTTGCACTCCTACTGGCAAAGAATGAGAGATCCTGTTGCTTCGTATCCTTATCAACACTTGGTATTGTTAGTTCTAGATTTTGACTGTTCCAATCGCAGTGTAATGGTAACTCGTTGTTTTGATTTGTGTTTCCCGGATGACATGTGATGTGCAGTATCTTTTCATATGCTAATTTGTCTCCTGTGTGTCTTCCTTCCTTGATGAGGTGTCTGATAAGATCTTTGGCCCATTTTTAATAGGCTTCTTTATTTTTTTTTTATTGTTGTGCCTTAAGAGTTCTTTGTATATTTTCAATAATACTCCTTTATCAGATATTGGTCTTTTTAAAAATTTACTTATTTATTTGAGAAAAAGAGAGCATGAGCTGCGAGGTAGAGACAGAGGGAAAAGGCGAAGCAGACTCCCTACTTAGCGGGAGCCCAACCTGAGCCGAAAGCAGAAGCTTAACTGACCGAGGCACCCGGCGCCCCATCCATGTGTCTTCTGCTGGCCGTGCCTTTTTCCACAGGACGGTGTGGCCATACATTTCACGCCTTACTGCTGGGTACCTCTCTTCTCTCCATCCCAACCACACCTAGCCTGACGCAGGCGGTAGTGTCTGCCCTAGAACTTTGCTGTTTCTCTCTAACTGGACTTTCTCCTGAATTCAGGCATCAAAACCCCAGTGTAAGCACTTTACTTCCTGGTTTAAAGCACCCAGCACTGCCACAGGGCTCCTAAACAATGGCTAAGATCCATAAGATCCATAGTTTGAAATTTCAGGGTTTCCATTCTACACTTCCAGCTATCCACACTAATCCACATTTTATGGCTTTATCTTCTGCTCTAACCTCTAACACTGTGGTGCTTTCACAGAGGTCAAGGCCTCTGTAGTGCTCACTGTCCCGTATTTGCTTATTCTCTTTTGCCTCAATGCATTTCTTCTTCTCTCCAGTAAATACTCCATTCGTCTTTTGAAACCAGCACAATGATGATCATTCTACGGTCTTTAATTTCTGCCTTTTAACATAAAGAATTATGTTCATTATTGCATTGTCACATCATATTTTATTCTACAGCCTGTGTACATGTCTTCTTCAAAAGATTACATTTTCCTTGAGGGCAGTTTTATTCCATTCCTGTTCAACTTTTGATTCTCAATAGCACACACCTGGAGTTCCTTGCATAAAATTTTTAGAATTTCAATAAATTGATACAGTCGATTGCTATCTCATTTTAACTACTCAAACCCATTTTAAATGAAGTTCTATTTTGTTTGTTTTGTACTTACCATTAAATTTCTGATTTACTCCACTTTTCCTTTTCCTTTAAGTACAATCTGAGGGCATATATTTGAAAATCATGACATTAAGTAATGAGTTTAATGGGGATGATGTTTGCTTTAGAATTTGTTCAGATATGTCTAATGTCTCTTTATAATGTAAATACACATACATATGGAGTTATATATTTATTATATATATGGGGAGGAGAGATAAAAGTAAGATAATTCAAGTCAAAGCATCAAATTGAAGTTTTGGCAGTGGACACATTATTTCATATTATTATTACAGAAATTTCAAAAATACTAAGTGCTAGTTTGTCCTGTTAAATATAGCATATCATTTACTTGTTTTTAAACAGTTCTTGCCTGACTAATCCAGTCGCACCATTAGATCTTAGACCTTATGTTTAACATAAGAGAAACAATGGAAGGGTGTGTATGAATCTAAGAAAGAGCCAAAGGCAGTGGGTATTCAAGCAGTGGAAATGGGGAAGAAAACTGGTTAAAGGGAACATGTCATCTCCCAGGTAGGAAGAAGGTAATGTATGAATGACTGACAATCCAATTAGAGAATTCTTATAGGCAGAAACGTGTGGCAGAGTAGAAAGTTATGAACTATGTAACACACCATGACACAAATTCCCAGGGCAACCAGTACCATTCCGTTTTCAAATATATGTATGAGAAAAGCCATGAATAATGGATTTCATATAACATCTTTGCTATGCATTATTTAAAATATTTGTGCTGACTGAAAATGATCATATATATGTTTTTTCATTACAGTTTGTGATGTAGTTAATATTCTCTGCTTGTGATATTAGTGTAGGGACATAATTCTGGACATGTTGTTTTAAAGCCTACAACAGATTATCAGATTTTAGAAGGTATCGTAAGCATTTGGAAAAATCCATTGCGACACGATCATTTCAAAACTATCCAGTATTTATATGTTTTTCCCCCAGAAAGAATAATGTAAAAATAAAAAGGACAGGTGCCTGCTAAATTGTGATTTGGTTAATTTTATAAATTAGTCTCATGGATTATTCCTCATTTCACATCTCAGCAAAATCTTAGCAAAAGGCTCTTTTTTCTCCCTCACCAATCTCCAACGCGGTGGAAGCTATCCAGGCAATATAGGGTTAGAATGCAAATAACTATCTGAAAATATCAGGCTTTCCAGCCAAAATTGCTGTTTAAGCCTACCTCGCAGTAGGATGGCATCTTCAAGCCAGAATGTCAATTTTGGAAGCTACCTCAGAAGCTATCAAGAGCAAATTTATTGTCTTTACAAAGGAGGATGCTGTTGCGTATTGGAAACTAAGCTAAGGTACCATCATGTTGTTTTTTCATAAATCTACTTTCACAAAAAGATTACATTTGCTTAACAATATCACCAAATGCCCACCTTGTTCTGGAGGTTGTGCTATGCTGTGTATATGGTAATAATGAGACAGAAGTCATCACTAGAGTAGGTCACTGTTAGGGACCACTTTGGGGGCTTACTGGAACTGAATTTACTAATAACCAAATTGATATATATCGAAACGAATATATATAATGTGTTATACATATAACATTGCATGCACTGTAGTATATGTCATACATGTCATATGCTACATGGCACATGTTATCTGTGCCATATATTTATATATATTATGTAACATTATAATGCATAAAGTATTATATTTAACTCGATTAATATTGACTCTTAGTCTTACTATTACACATAACATATATCTATATCAGAACTTATATGTTATATGTGCTTATTAGTGTTTAATATTAGTGTTTAATCCTTAAGTATAAATATTGTTTCGCTGTCAGATTGAAATTATAGACCTAAAGGGGAGTGCAGGTGCCTATGATTGTAGCTCTGTTTGTTGAAATGGGCTGATGATACAGTCTAATACTTCCTCAGTGTCTGCTTTTATTGCATGAAGCATACTTGACTTATATTACGCAAATCAAAATATTCTGCATATATAACCAGATTTAAAACTGCTGCATGTGAAAGGGCTATGTTTGATTCATAGCTGCATCTATAGCATCAAGAATAGTGCTCATAGTAAATGCTCAATAAAATGTATTAAATAAATAAATACATATATATTGTATGTATGTGTGTGTGTTTATCTGTGATTACTATTTTCTCTATTTAAAACATGGTTGGAACTCAGGGTCAAGATGTATTAGAATAATACATAATAGTTTTAATGGAATGCACATAATGTATGCATAATAATTATAATGACAAAATTATCTACCATTTTTGAGCTCTTAAGTAAAAGCCAGGTCCTAAGCTAAGTCTTTTTCATAATTTATCTCATTTAATTCTCGCATACCATGTGAACAGAGAATTATTCTCATTTTAGTTCAGGGATACTGAAGCTCAAAGAAGTTGAGTAATTTTGTACAACCCTCTAATGTGAGCCAACAGCAGAGCTGGAATTCAAAATGAGTTTTCTCTGATGCCAAAAGTCCTACTTTTTAATGTTAGTAACATTTCTAGTAGTTCAGTTACCAGCATGCCATGCCCAGTGGGCCTAATTGAGTATAATAACAAAAAAACACATAATGCAAATTTTGTTAGAAACTAAATTATTATTAATATTAGCATTAGCAGAACCCTAAAAGCCTGCCCGAAATCATTCAAAATGATAGAGTGAGTGTTTGGCTTAACTTCCTCCCTTGGTTGCAAAATGCTTTGGAGTAAGGGCTTTGGCTTTGCCTTCATGAAGTAGGACCATATGTCTAGCCAAATATCTAAGCTACTATTTGGATGCTTTATGTAAACTAAGTCAAGAGAGACTATTTTTTGACTTAAAAATTAATTTAGGTATAATATAAATACAAAAATGCACACGTCATGAATATACGACTCAGTGAAGTGGTGCAGCTGAAAACGCCTATATATTTAGCACTAAGATAAAAAGACGTAATATTCCCAGCACCCCGTGGGCGCTGTCCCCGCATCCATGGTCTCTCACAGGCGCCAGTCCTCCTCCCTCCCCAAGCAGACCCGCTAGCTGCATAGATTACATCAGCCTGTTTTTATACATTATATAAATATTTTAGACATTATATAAATCATTTAAGTTTTTTCAGCCTGTGGTTGCTGAGGTTGTAGAGTTTCCTTTTCATAGCTGTATATTATTTCACCGTACAAATATGCCATCATTCATTGTTTTAGTCCTTCTGTTAATGAACATTTGAATTTCTCCGGTTTTCCAGTTTGCATGACATTCCTATGAGCTTACACTAAAGTATTTTGATGAGTATATTTACACACTGGTTGTTTTTTGCCTTTTTTTTTTTTTTTGAGGTTTTACTTAGGAGTGGAATTCCTGGACAATAAATTATGTATGTATTCAACATAGCAGTTCCCGCTAAGTATTTTCTCAAATTTATGTTGCCATTAGCAGTATTTGAAAGTTCTAAATGCTCTACAACGTTGCCAATACTTCCATTTTTCATCTTTAAAATTTTTTTCTAAACATTTAGCCATCATGGTATTTCTTTGTGACTTTAATTTGCATTTCCTTATGACAGAATGATGAATACCTTTTTATATGCTTATTGACATATCTTTTATGAAGTATATATATGCAAGTATATTTTCCTTTTGGATTGCCTGATCTTCTGACATTGATCAGTAAAGTTTTGTTACTTTTGGGGTAAGCTCTTTGTTGAATATATATGTTACAAAGAACTTCTAATTTTGTGGAATGAAAGATTTTATATAAGTAGAGGTTGCCTAAATTTATATATCCTCTCTCACTGAATTTTGCAACATCACAAAACAAATGCTTGAGTCCTTCCATCTATTACCCCGCGTACTCCTCCTAACTTACCTCCTCCGCGTACTCCGCGTACTCCTCCTCGTGTACTTACCTAACACGGTGCTCTCCAAGAGATACAGGGGATCTTTACTGACTTCCTGGTGATTTGCAAAATAAAATGGGGTTCTTAGCAATTAAGTAACTCACATTCCTTTTTCTAGACCAATAATGAGAATAGGCCACCTGGAAATTATTTTCTCCTGGAAAATTGCTCCTAAGCAATGCAGTTGGAAATTTTAGATAGTAATAAAATTTTGGACTTAAACAGGGCTTGGCTAAGTTCAACCCAAATGCTTTCTTCTCTTAAACAAAACCAAGAATTAAATGAGAGCAACTTTATCAAGTCAGAGTTGAGTTTTCAATGCTCAAATGTCAAACACTATTAGTTCTCCATTTCTGAGGGTTAGAAACAGCAAGATGCCACCTGCTCTTTTCATGGCAGGACTCTGCAGATCCTTTAGAGAGCTCGTCATGCTGTACGTCCCAGATGCCGTCAAACAGGCTGCTATATATCTTGCTAAATGTACGTTTGAATTAAAAATCTTCAGGCATTTATAGGAAAGTAGTTTAGCTATAGCTGAGGGGACTCTGGGTAAGATAAACGACTTCAGGTTCTTCCTATTAAGACCTGGCCGGAAACAAGCACAGTGACCGTGTTCTGCTTCGAGTAACAAAAGGAGACTGATAGTTTAATTAGTTTAAGGTAAGTTTATAAGTGACAGGTCCTGTGCTCCAGCTAGCTAGTAAGATGTCATTATATATTTTAAAACAAATAAACTCCCCCTACCCCCAAGGAAGGAAAGTATTTGTACTCACGGATATAAAAGTCTTTTTAAACGTGTTTGACACGGATTCTTTTAATCATGTCACAGACGTTCCATGTCGTAGGTAGGCTTGCTGATGTCATGAACTGTGCTAGAAGACAGGAAAGCTAGATTTTTTCCACTTTCATTAACTGACTCATTAATGCATCCCTAGCAAAGGAGGTGTGTGCGCGCGCGTGTATTTTCAAAAAAAAAAAAAAAAAAAGAGTAGAAATGTATTACTTTTCCTTCCCAGTGAAATAGGGAATGAGGTTTGGGAGGCTCGTAGGAGAGTACATGCTGCTAAGTCTGAGAGCTAGTCCTCCCCTAGACCATGCTGCCTTTACTTGGATAGTCTTATTCCTTTTTCATCTTTGTAAAGAAAATCAGATCCATTCTATATTCATGTAGGACAATATTCAGAATCCTGTCTAAATTCCCTAATTGTGTAAATGGTTTTCATGGTTTGTGTTCATTTGAAAGAGTCGTTCTTAAGTACTAAAAAAACATATTTACAACACACACCATGGAGTTTTCAAACACTTTCAAGAAGTTCATAGATGTTTTGAACCTTATGCATATATCCCCAAATAAAAAAATTTGGAATAAAGCCAGATCTTTTAAACTATGGTACTTATTTCAAAGCCAATGACAAACACATGTATTAAAGCCATGATTTCCCATATATTTGCCAAGCCCATTCTAATATATCAGACATTGGAAGTTAATCGATCAATGTCAGTAGCTTTTCTGCATATCAAAGATTTTAATATAAATTGCTTTGGGAGGCGGGAATTGGATTCGAATTTATTAGGACAAGCCAGGAGAAAGAATAGAAAAATGTAGAATGTAGTCCAGGAAGCAAAGTGCACGAGCCCAAATGAGTAACTGAGACTCAAAAGAGAATAATAAGCTTGTTTGAAATTACACCGTTTGAGAAAGTGTATAAAGATTGTAAAAGTAGCTCTATTTGGTTTCCTAATTTTATTCCGAGTCTCTTTCCACTGCTGGCTGATTATATCACCAAGATGTTTAGCTCCAGTTGGTTCATCTCTTCTGGAAAACAACAGACATTAAATTAAAATGGAATACGATTGACTATTTCAAGCGGGCAATGGTACTTTTTTATTAAGTTTTCAAATATTAACTCTGGTACGGTTAACAAACAGCTTTATATTAGTTTTGGGTGCACAATATAGCGACTCACATTTCCACATATTACTCAGTGCTCATCATGGTAAGTGTACTCTTTAATCCTGATCGCCTGTTTCACCCACCCACCTACCCCCTGGGAACTATCAGTTTATTTTCTCTGCTTAAGAGTCTGTTTCTTGGTTTGGTTTTCCCCCCTCTCTCTCCTTTTCTTCTCCTTTGTTCATTTGTTTTGTGTCTTAAATTCTACATATGAGTGAAATCATATGGGTATTCGTCTTTCTGTGACTGATTTATTTTGCTTAGCATTATATCCTCTAGCTCCATCCATATCGTTGCAAATAGCAAGATTTCATTCTCTTTTTATGTCCAGAAAATATCCCATTGCATATATATATACACCCTATCTTCTTTATCCATTCATCTATTGATAGACACTTGAGTTGCTTCCATAAAGTGGCTATTGTAAAAAATGCTGCAGTAAACATAGAGTCGCATGTATCTCTTTGAATTAGTGTTTTTGTGTTTTGAAGGTATACCCAGGAGAGAGATTGCTGGATTGCAGGATAAATCCATTTTTAGCTTTTTGAGGAAGCTCCATACTGTTTTTCACAGTGGCTGCACCAGTGTGCATTCCCACCTATGGAGCATGAGTGTTCCTATTTCTCTACACCCTCTCTAACCCCTGATTTTTATGTTGTTCATTTTAGCCCTTCTGAGGTGATACCTCATTGTAGTTTTGATTTGCATTTCCCTGATGATGAGTTGAGCATCTTTTCATGTGTCTGTTGACCACCTGGATGTCTTCTTTTGAGAAATGTCTTCTACCCATTTTTAATCGGATTATTGGGGGAGGTGTTGAGTTGTGTCAGTTCTTTTTTTAAAAAATATTTTATTTACTTATTCATGAGAGACACACAGAGAGAGAGAGGCAGAGACACAGGCAGAGGGAGAAGCAAGCTCCACGCAGGGAGCCTGACGTGGGACTCGATTCCGGGTCTCCAGGATCACGCCCTGGGCCGAAGGTGGTGCTAAACCGCTGAGCTACCCGGGCTGCCCCTTTTAGGTATATTTTTTTAAAGTTGATCCTGGCTCATAGATATCTTTTAAGGATTTGCTCACCTAAAAGGGTCAAATTTGCATGCTATTTTACATTTTGCTTTTGTTCTGACCAATGCAGGGTGCTGTCCAGGACATATTGAATGCAACTATATCTACCTCATTCTTTTTAAAGCATGGTTCTTGGTGACATTTTGTTGTTTTGCAGCCATTATTTTACACTGTGGTTCTAATAATTCCTCTGAGGCGATGGTACTTCTGACACCAAACTGCATCTGTCCCTAAGTCAGAGACAAAGACAGGTGGCTTGGTGAGATTTGCTTGAGATTCCAGGATGGTGAATGTTACCATATGTTCTATCAGCTTGTTAATTACTAGGATGACTATATAATTTATCATCCAAAACCAGGGGAACTTTTGAGAGAGAAAGGGGTGCTAAAATCATTGCATCTTATGACAAGCATAAACCGGCACTGACCAGGGCAGACTGGGGTACGTGGTCACTCTCAATTAAGAGTATGAGGCACTTTTTTGTTGTTGTTGTTGCGTCCTAATATCACTGTATGCTTCTACATACAATCATCCCCCACAATTTTGTTAAAGTTATGTTTCATAGACACACATCTGATGGCTTCCTCCTCAAACCAATTTTTTTGAAATAAGAATCTTTTAGGAAATTCTTGAAAAATATCATGTTTTAAAGATTTTATGTCTCTCAGCCTTGTTCGCATGTATTTTCTCTGATGAGAATATATTTTTCCCTTTTGAATGATTTTTAATTTCTATTCATTCTTCAGTTCGATTATTACCTGCTTATGTGGATATTCCTAATCTGTTGCTCCTTACTAGCAGTGGGAGCTGTGGGGAAAAAATTAATCTAGGGTTCTTTATCTTCATGAGTAAAATAGGAGTAATTCCAAGAGATTATGTAGTAGATGAAATGACAAAATATTATGTCAGAATGCCTATCAAATCATAGAGAACAAAAATAAACAACACCCCAAACCTTTGAATTGTATTCAAGTTTCAAGAAACTGTCAAAAAGATCTCATTCATAAACTGCTTCAGTTGGAAGATCAAACAATTAATTTCCATCTTAAATACCAAGGGCTACACAAAGAATTTTCTAAATGGAAATAGAGTAGATTCAAAGTAAGAAACTTAATAAGCTTGCCATTGGTTGATTTCATTAATTAACGTATTTTGTGAGCGATGATTATTTTTCGCACTAGCCATTAATTTATCACTTGGTGCAAGAACTCTGCTTTCTCCCTTTTTATTCTAAGCTCCAAGTGTCTACATACTAAATCTTTGAATGAATAAACAGTTAAGTGGTTTTCTCTCCAACCTTTCCATGGATGCCAGTCACATTGGGGATACCTTGGTTTATTTGTCTTTTACTTACTTTTTCATTAGATTCAGAGGGATTAGGAAAAATCCATAGTGATATATAAACTTTATCCAATTACAAATAAGTATATTATAAAAGCTCTGCCCCCTTTTTTATACATAGCTCATTTTTATGTATAGCTATCTTTTGGAAATTTAAAGATACAACAGATAATTTACATTTTATAAATTCGATGGGAGGAAATTTTCATTAACAGTCACAATATACACACTATGCATTTGACTCGCGTTCTTTCTAATAGTCAAGTACTCTTTGTGATCTATCTTTAAATCCTTCTTGGAAAATTCTGAATGTTATCATAAGATCATGTCATTGGACAGAAGCTCCCATAGAATAAGATTTTTAAAAGCCACTTACTCTATTTTGAAGCAGTGAGAGTTTTAAAAGACCCTAATTCCTTACTCTTTGGGGAAAACCCAGCCTAACAGGAGAGCTGACTTCTGCGAGGTAGTTTTTAGACAAGGCCCTGGGATTGAAGATGCCACATAAGAGCTGTCTGCCGCCCTAGTTATCTGTATCCTGGGATGGGAAACATATGTCTGTATGTTGAGCTTTTATATAGATTCAAGAGAAGCTGTCCATTGTGAGGAGTGAAATAAAGTGACGGGAAAGACTGCTGCTGTCACCCTGGGTGGGTGTGCCGCCCAAGGAAACAGAGCAGCATTCGACAAAAGAACATTATGCTCTGTCCTGGTTGCCTCGGGAGAAGTAATCCTATGACTGGAAGGCAACTCTCCAGGGAATCTTTTTTTTTTTTTTTTTTTTTTTTTTTTTAATTTGTTACCCTGACTTTCTGAAAAAGATTTTGGGTGGTTGAGTTTGAAATTCTGCTCTCCTAGCAAGGCAGGGAAATGGAATGGAGAGGATACATATATTGTTGCCCAATACTTAATGCCTATAGTCAAATACTTGAACTCTAACATTCAATTTTCTAATCTGTAAAATAAGGAGAATAACAGCAACTGGTTCAAAAGTGTCAGTGATAATTCAGCGAAATAGTTCTGTGTCTCTATATGGTGGGTGATCAATATATGTCAGCAATTATTATAATTTGTTATTAGTATCATTTAGTCATTTATTCTTCGGGCAGCATTGATGATTGATACTTCCTACTCTGAAGGCTCTGACAGTGTTAAAGGAGGGAAGGTCACACACATACAAAGCTGTTCTGTTAACAAATGAATCCATGATTGCCCTCGGAGTTCTGATTTAGGTGGGATTAGTTTTAGCTTGGGGTGGGAAGCATATGGGCCAGCTGGGATTGCTGGTCTGGGCAACATGCTCTTGAAGCCAAAGCTCATATAATGATAGAGACCTCAGATAGGAACACGCTCCATCCCAGAAGGAACACCATAGACATGCAAAGATATTTGGTGGATATGGGGAATGGTAAAGAATTGAGTTTGGATGGAACGCTAGGCAATGTAATTCAGTGCCCGACTCTTGTCAGCTCTGAGTGATAGCCTAGGCCTGTGAAATTTGCTTTGCAGACACCTGGAAGACACTAGGTGGCTTTTGACAAAAAGGATCAAAGCAGTGCTTTAAAAAGTACTTTAATAGATACGTTGGATAAGAAAACAGAGAAACAAAAGGCTGAGAAACTCCAGACTGAACGTTCTTGCTCAGCTAGACAACTGCCAGCCTGGATGGAAATATAGAGGACTCGGGATAATCTTGTGGAAGATTACGGAACTAAAAGTGATAGGATTTGAAAACAGCTTGACTCCCACATGCAGAAGGAACATTACAGTGTTCGGTGTGAATCACTGGGAATTTTCCATTGTTGAAGGAGGACGTCAGGGAAAGTTTCTAAATTATCCAAGAAAAGAGATCTTTTTTAGTTTTGTACAAAGGACCATCTTGGGGGTGCTATCCTGCAGTCCTCTGAAATGTGGGCATAGACTTCAGATGTTGGATTTGGGGTAATTAGCCCATGGACTTAGGCTTAACTCAGACCTGAAATTTCAATCTTTAACAGGGCACAGAAGTTCCCTCGAATGTGATCAGCATCTTGGAAACAGCTGACAAAAGGCAAAATTTGATTAGAGTCCAACCTCCTGGTTTTAAACAAAATGCCTGTGGGAGACTTAAACCTCCTCTAAAGAGAAACTCTCTGCTTCAGAAGAAAGCCCAGATAAGGAGACATTAGGGGGCTCTACGATTGGTTATCTATTTATACATCGACTTGTCATGATTGGATAGATTCTCAAAAGATTGGAATTTCAATCTTTGATTCAGTCATTTTAGAAAAGAGATTTAAATACTTTAAGAAAATTTGCTGCTATTTCCCAGCTGACTGTTACCCAGCAGAGGAACTAAATGGTGGCACAAATAGCTCCCACTAACTCCCTCAAAAACACAACTTCAGATGGACAAAATGGCATATGTATCTCTTTCTGTACATTAAATAAGTATCAAAAATTGGCTTCAGGAGGCCTAAAATCTTGTCCTCAATCTGGCCCACTCCACCATGGGAATTTAAGCATATAATTTAAAATATTTTCCCTTGGTTTCTTTATAAGGTAAAACATGGTGGGCTAGGGGGATCATTTAGTAACTGACCGAACTGGCATAAGATATACCTTGTATATAATAATAGGGCGTATTTCTGAAGAAATCTGCTTGTCCTGGGGTGCAGCAAGGGTCTCTGCATCTGGGCTAGTTGACCTTTGGAGGAGGTGTGAGAGGAATGCCTAGCAAGCACAATGATTGAAACATTTGAAGCGCTTTACAAATACGCGCCATTGAGGCGAATGCAGGTCAACAGACATATGGAGAATCACAGGAGAGCAAATAGTCAAGGCGTGGTAGTATAAGGGTGGGACTTTCAAAATTAATTAAAGTCTTGGAAATCTGCGTGGGTTTCCCGAGTACTTACATCTCCTAAAAACTGAGAGGTCGAGTCTTAAAAAGGGAATCTATCATTCCAATTTAAAGAACTGAATTTCACACCAAGTGTTTCAGACTGAGATAGTATTTTTTTTATGTATTAATAATAGACTTTCCCATATCCACTGGCTATTATTACGCCCTCTTCCAAAGGTGATATCTAAGTGTGAGATAGGCTAATTAACTTGCAGATTTGTTTATAGAAGCCCCGAGTTCTGCCTTTGATCTGCTCATGCTGCGTCTTTGAAGGTGACAACTTTGTCCTTCTTCCCCTAGTGTTTACCCATAGCAACAAAGTTATGGAGATTCCTTGGTTACCGAGAAATATGGTTCTCATGCAGGCTTGCTCACTTATTTGAAGTAGTAGTTTAGCAAAGCCAGAAGTTCTTTCCACTTCTAACTGACTTTCTTCCTAGCTTGGAGTCTATGGGCAGTCGCCAATGCACAGGGCTGGGAAATGTGATAGAATGGTGCCTGCGGGCTAGGAATCTGGTCAGAGGGACATATTGTTATTTACAGAGTAGTTCTAAAACTTGGCTGGAGACCCAGCCCTCTATATGGGATCCGGACTCTGAGTGTCTTTGGCTAATCAGTATGCTTTCAGGAAGAAAAAATTAATTGCTGGTAAGCAAAGGCACTGTTAATCATTAACTGTATGGCATCTGCTTCCACAATCATATTTCTAAAAGATCTGGACAATCACATTCTTTTGAAGAAGTCTAATTAATGTGTTTTTCCTATTATTACATTTTGAGCATGGGAAATACCAAGTTAATCACGAAAGGCCTCTGATTTTACAGTATGCAAAGATATTTTATTGATTGTTAGGACTATCCAAAGTGGCATGAATCAACAAAGACTGTGATCGCTGTATCCCTTGCCAAAACTCAAGGAAGTAAACTGAATGTTTTGTGCATCTTCTTCTCTCACAGCATATTCTGGGTATGATCAGGACCATGTGCCAAACCAGATGTATCTTCTTACGCACACATGCAGAAAGAATAAAAAATATGGCCACCATGTAAAATTGGGTTTGAATCTCAGTTCTGACACTAACCATCTGTATGGCAGTGAACATAAACATTCTCAACATCAGTTGCCTCTTCTACACAATATGGGCTATAAATCGTGCCTTTAGGTATTCTTATGAAGACTAAATGAGACGACTCATGTAAGATGTACTGGCACAGTAAGTTGTACTTGATCATTTATTTAGTACTCAATACATTATAATTTCCTTTTTCCATAATATTAGGCTATTGGTATGGTGTTTCTGTTTTTATATTTTATGGTCTGGAAAGTTGGACTCTATTCATATGGACAGTAGAACAAAATATTGCAATTTGGCCTGTCCAGGACATGTGGTTCTCAAAGCTATTGGACATGTGGTGGGAAAGCTAAAAGCTGCCTGGAGCGGTTTTAAGTAGTAAAGCATTATGGCATCAATGATTGCTGCTGAAGCACTGGATGTCCGGCTAGCACGAACCATCACTAAGACTCTGTGCTCTCCCAGTGGGGGTGCGTAATGAGCCACCAGTCATCTGCTACATTCCCTTCAACTATGAGTGAACTAGAAGTATAGACTTGGCAAGCTGAAAATGAGACTGTGTTCTAGCCCTAATCCAGATTATATATCTAAGGCATAGATAAATATCCCTATAGAAAAGACTTTTTAGAATGAATACTAATAACTAACAACTGCTAATTCTTACTGTCAGTTTATTCTATGACAGTAACTATGCCAGCTTTATGTTTTTTTCTCACCACAAACATGTCCAACAGTTACTGTATTTCTGATTTTTATGGATAAAGAAAACAAGATACAGAAAGATTAACTAATTCATCATAAAAAAGTGTTCATAAATTAAAAATTGGGATTTGAATCCAGACCCTGCTTATTCAGAACTAAAAACAACAACAACAACAACAACCCAAAAGAATAATAATATTTAAAATCTGAAGGAAACTTTAGACAGAGTAACTTCAAGAGCCCTGGAGATTTTGATCTTAGGAAATTTCTAATTCCAGCTAATTTTACTTGGTTTTAATACTTGCTTGGGCTTTGAAGAACCATAAACCTTTCTTGTATCACAGACTACTCACAGTTGGTCAAATGCAGGGAGTATGTTACTTGATAAGAGCCAGGGGCCATCATCTTTGTAAACTTATGACTCTTAGATGGGCATCAGAGATGCTCTGGAAGTATATAAGGAAAGACCACAATTGCTCAGTATCTTGATGCGTCCAAAAAAGAAAAAAGTAAAATTTTTCAGTTTTGTGACCATTTCAAACCTCATTTCCCAGGTAACAAGCATTGTTTTAGCTTCCCATACTCACAGCCAGAACTAGCTGGGATTCATCCACCTGCTTACCTCACCCAGTTTTTGAGTTTAGACAAATTCATAGAGTCAGGGTTTATTGAGCAGAAAACAGAGCACTTGGTGTCCTTTTTGTTAGGAGTTTCTTAGTTTTGAATTATTTTATTATGGAAATTTACATGTACATAGTTACAATAAATAAATAAGCAAAACAAAAGAGCTATGAAATGAAAGGCTAATTTCTTTTATACTCTGACCCAAATCCCTCTCCTAATCAAATAATTGTACAGATTTTACTGTTTCCAGAGGAAAAAAATATATATATGTATAATTATACACATGTAATATGTAATTATATATCATATTATTTTTATTTTTACATAGTTGTATGTACATTATAGATATTTTAAATACTTTGTTTTTCATGAAATGTATATCAGAGGAAGATTTTCAGATAAATGGAAGAGTAAAACCAAGTGTCCTAATATCTCCTTTGATACCTAATCAAACAACAATTCAAAAATGGGAAAGGAAAGTCACCACTACTGAACATGAAAGAATTGGAATAAAGCATGTTTTCATATTCTTTGAAATGTGGAAGCAAATGACATAAATAAAAGATTCAGGTGTGGTACCCTAACCATTTGACCCATATCACAGAAACTATAATAGATAGGATATAGGCAGTCAAGTCTAGGATTTCCCATTACTTCAAAGAAAACTGTACACTGGTAGCCAAATCATTTTTGCAAAAAAAAATGTATGTTCAAAAATTTTACAAACTTAAAGTTACATATAGAGTTACAGACTCAAGAAGTTCTGTGTGCAGCAAGTGAGCAAATGATGAAAAAAACCATATTTAGGCAAATCATAGTCAAACTGCTAAAAACCAAAGATAAACTGAAAAGCCTTGAAAGCAGTGAGAAGAAAATGGGAAATTTCATAATGTTTGAATAACAATTTGAATAATTCATCAGAAACTATGGAGGCCAGAAGACTGTGGAATTACATTTTAAAGTGCTAAGAGAATAAAAAAAAAATCCATATATTTTTTTATTCAGTGCAAGTCTCTTTCAAGGATATGTGAAATAAAGACATTTTTAGATAAAACTAAGAGAATTTGTTGCCAGGAGACTTGAACTCAAAGGAATGCTTAAGGAAGTTTCTCAGACTGAAGGGATATTATATTAGATGAAAGTCAGGTCTTCAGGAAGTAATGGGGGAGCAGTAGAAATGGTAAATACCTTAGTAAATAAATAGACTTGGGGCACCTGAGTGGCTTAGATGGTTAAGCAGCTGCCTTCAGCTCAGATCATGATCTCAGAGTCCTGGGATCAAACCCCATGTCAGGCTACCTGCTCACCAGGGAGTCTGTTTCTCCCTCTCCATCTCCCTTTGTCCCTCCTCCACCCCATGCTTTCTACCTCTTAAATAAATAAAATCTAAATAAATAAATAAATAGACTTTTTTCTTTAGTTTTAAAAAATTACACTTGACTACTTACAACAAAAATTATATCACTTTCCTCTGGGCTTTATAAGCATATAGCTATAATAATACACTTATGAACTAGAACATAAAGGATGGGGATAAATGAACTCATATGGTTATAGATTTCCTATATTTTACATGAAGTGGTACAATATTCTAAGGCTATAAAAATTATATATATAAGAGCTATAATATTATGTATTATACATATATTAATTTCTAACCATAAAACATGTAGGAGGAAATACCTAAAAATACATTAGATAAGTTAAAATTAAATTCTAAAATTAATCAGATAATATAAAGGAAGTTAGGAAAGAAAGAAGAGGATTAAAAAAAATGAGACAGAGAAACAAACAAGGATAATAAATATAAAAATGTAGACCTAAACCCAGCCATAACGATATTTGTAATAAATGTTAATAGAGAAAATATTGCAAATAAAAGTACCCATATTTAAAAAAAAATGAGTAAAACTACAAAACCCAACTTTAAGCTATGTATATGGTGAAAATAGTTTGAATATAAAGATATAAATATATTAGACAATAAATGGAAAAAGATACATATTCAAATACCTTAAGAACCCTGGAGGACAATTATAATATCAGACAAAACAGGATTCAAGATAAAGAGCATCAGCAATGATAAGTAATGGCATTTTATATAGTTAGAAAGATCAATCCTTAATTCATTATAAAAACAACAATAATTAATGCACATGCATCTAATTAAAGACTTTCATAATTTGGGAAGCAAGACTTGACAAAATTTTTTTAAATTTATTTATTTGAGAAAGAGAGAGAGAGAGAGCTCACAAGCAGAGAGAAAAGGAGAAGCAAGCTGCCCGTTGAGCCAGGAGTCCGACATGGGGCTTGATTCCAGGACCCTGGAATCATGACCTGAGCCAAAAACAGATGCTTAACCAACTGAGCCACCCAGGCACCCTAAGACTTGACAGAATTAAAGGACAATGAGATCCAAGACCATAATGTCTATAAGATAAACAGTTTTAAAAAGGTCCTTTGACAGTCTTGGTCATGCAGGCACAAAGTAGGATCTATCCCCACTCAAACTACTGGTAATGGACTCATCAAATGTGGACCCACCATAGACCCAACAAAAGTTATGTGAGTTAGCTCCAGTCCAGCTGGGCTGTAATTCTGGAGGTAATCCTAACATCTAGGGTAGCTGACCAGGGAAGGTTCCTACCTAATGAAACCAGTTTATAAAGACCAAAAGAGGTGTTTGTTCCTTCAAATTCACAGTTAACAACATAAGACCGTACATACCATGAAGAATCAGGAAAATAAGACATCACCAAAAGGAAACGAACATAGCTTTAGTAACTGACTCCAAAGAAATGGATATCTATGAATTACTTGATGAAAAATTCAAAGTAATAAAGAAACTCAATGAAATGCAAGAGAACACAGAAAGGCAACTACATAAAATCTTGAAAGCAATGAATGAACAAAATGAAAACCTTAATATTGAAATAGAAACCATAAGAATGAACCAAACAGAAATCCTGGAGCTGAAGTATATAGTGACAAAGCTGCCAAGTTGAAGAAAAAAAAATTAATAGAGAAAATTCAGTAGAGAGCTTCGACAACAAACTTGAACATGGAGAAGAAAGAATCAGCAAACTCAAAGACAAATCATTCGAAATTAATCACAGGAATAGGAAAAAGAAATGAAAAGAGTGATAATGCCTATGTGAATTACAAAATACCATAAAGCAGATGAATATACACATTATGGGGGTACCAGAAGAGAAGAGAAAGAAGCAGAAAACTTATTTAAAGAAATAGAGGAGAACACAGGCAACACCCTTTGTGAACTTGGCTACAGCAACTTCTTGCAAGATACATCCATGAAGGCAAGGGAAACAAAAGCAACAATGAACTATTGGGACTTCATCAAGATAAGAAGCTTTTGCACAGCAAAGGATACAGTCAACAAAACTAAAAGACAACCTACAGCATGGGAGAAGATATTTGCAAATGATGTATCAGATAAAGGGCTAGTATCCAAGATCTATAAGAAACTTATTAAACTCAACAGCAAAGAAACAAACAATCCAATTATGAAATGGGCAGAAGACGTGAACAGAAATGTCGCAGAGGAAGACATAGACATGGCCAACATGCACATGAGAAAATGCTCCGCATCACTGGCCATCAGGGAAATACAAATCCAAACTACCATGAGATCCCACCTCACACCAGTGAGAATGAGGAAAATTCATAAGACAGGAAACAACAAATGCTGGAGAGGATGCGGAGAAAGGGGAACCCTCTGCACTATTGGTGGGAATAGTGACCTGGTGCAGCCACTCTGGAAAACTGTGTGGAGGTTCCTCAAAGAGTTAAAAATATACCTGCCCTACGACCCAGCAATTGCACTGCTGGAGATTTACCCCAAAGATACAGATGCAATGAAACACCGGGACCCCTGCACCCCGATGTTTGTAGCAGCAATGTCCACAATAGCCAAACTGTGGAAGGAGCCTCGGTGTCCATCGAAAGATGAATGGATAAAGAAGATGTGGTCTATGTATACATGGGATATTCCTCAGCCATTAGAAAGGACACATACCCACCATTTCCACCATTTACATCAATGTGGATGGAACAGGAGGGTATTATGCTGAATGAAATAAGTCAATCAGAGAAGGACAAACATCATATGGTTTCACTTATACAGGGAATAAAAGAAATAGTGAAAGGGACTATAGGGGAAAGGAGAGAAACTGAGTGGGAAAAGTTAGGGAGGGAGACAAACCACAGAGACTCCTACCTCTGGGAAATGAACAAGGGGTGGTGGAAAGGGAGGTGGGTGGGGTGGGGGTGACTGGGTGACGGGTACTGAGGGGGGCACTTGATGGGATGAGCACTGGGTATTATGCGATATGTTGGCAAATCAAACTCCAATAAAATTTTTCAAAATATTAAAAAAATAAAAACAGAAAAAAATGTGTGACCAAAATATCATCTTTGTAATGTCACCATTGATCTCATTTAAAAAAAAATAAAAAGACCAAGAAATAGTAGCTGTAGGCTTTCCAAATCTTGAGAGAGATGGACATCCAGGTACATGAAGCTCAAAGTACCTCAGGTAGGATAATGAAAAGATTATCCTGAAACACATTATAATCAAATTGTTAAAAGTCAAAGACAGAGAAAGAATTGAAAATGGCAAAGGGAGAATGATTCATTACATCAATGCTGCTAACCAAGAATACTCAGCAAAGTTGTCCTTCAGAAATGAAGGCCTGATAAAGATATTCTCAGACAAGAAGTGAGGAATTCATCACCACTAGACCTGCTTCACACAAAATGCCAAAGGGGCCTCTTCAAACTGAAATGAAAGGACAGTTAATAACAATATGAAAATACGTGAAAGTATAAAAGTCACTGTAAAAGGTGAATATATAATCAGATACTTTAGTCGTGTGATGGTGCCATGTAAATCACTTTTGTCTCTAGTATAAAAAGTCAAAAGAGTAGTATTAAAAATAATAACTATAATAGTTTCTTACCTATAATGATTTATTAATGGATGTAAAATATAAAAAGATGTAAACTGTGACAGAATAGAAGATGTTAGGGGAGAAGTGAGAGTAGAGTCTTTGTATAGAATTGAGCTTAAGTTGTTTTCAGCCTAAAATAAACTGTTGTAATGATGACATGTTTTATGTGAGCTTCATCATTACCAACAAGAAAAAACCTACAGTAGATAAACAAAAACTGAGGATAAGGGAATCCAAGCCATCGGCTCTCATGGGAAGACAGCAAAAGAGAAAGAAAGGACAAAGGAACCACAGAGTAGAAATAACAAGATGGCAACAGTACGTTCTTACCCACCAATAATTACTTTAAATGTAAATGGGTTGAATCCTTCAATCAAGAGATATGAAGTGTTTGGATGAATTTAAGAAAGATCCAAAAATATTCCTCCTATAAGAGACTCATTCATTTGGCTTTAAGGGGACACATAGGCTGAAAATAAAGGGAAGGAAAAGACATACATATAAATGGTCACCCAAGGTGGGTGGGGATGGCTGTACTTCAGATAAAACAGACTTGAGTTGAAACTGGTCACAAGAGGCAAAGAAGGTCACTATATAATGAAGCTGGGGTCAATTCATCAAGAGGAAATAACACAGTGTAAATACGTAGGCATCCAAGATGGAAGCACCTAAATATTTAAAACAAACACCACCAGAATGGGAGGGATAATCATACAACTGTACAATAACGGCCCCTTCAGCAATGGATAGAGCAGCCA
This sequence comes from Canis lupus familiaris, assembly GCF_011100685.1. Classification (NCBI taxonomy): domain Eukaryota; kingdom Metazoa; phylum Chordata; class Mammalia; order Carnivora; family Canidae; genus Canis; species Canis lupus. The sequence continues at coordinate 89,061,389 of NC_049226.1, read as the reverse complement.
GGCAGGAAATTAATGAGGAGATAGAGAGACTGAACAGCAGCACAGACCAATAGGTCTGGTAGACATTCGTGGAATATTCCATTCAGTAACACTGGAGAAATTATTTCCAAACGCACATGGAACATTCTCCAGGATGGATCGCATATTGGGCCACATTTTAAGATTTAAATCATATAGAGTATGTTTTCCAACAACAATAGTATTAAATTAGGAATTGATGACAGGAGGAAAATAGGAGAATTAAAAAAATACATAAAAATTAGCACACTGCTGGGGGTGCTTGGTTGATTCAGTTGGTAGAGCATGCAACTCTTGACTTCAGGGTCATGAGTTCAAGCACCAAGTTGAGTGTGGAGCCAAGAAAAAGAGAGAGAGAGAGAGAGAGAGAGAGAGAAGTAGGGAGGGAGGGAGGAAGGGGAAGGAGGAAAGGAGAATGCTAGGGTTTGACTGCTGTGTGCAAATTACTGTTCCATTATTTATATAAAAAAGAAAAAAAAAAGAAGAAATTAGCACACTCCTGAACACCAATAGGTCAAGGAAGAAATAAGAAAGGAAATTGAAAAGGTATCTCAAGACAAATGCAAGTGGAATTAAGAGATTAAAAATTTAAGAGATACAGAAAAGCAGTTCTAATAGGGAAATTTATAGTGATGATTGCCTACAGTAGGAAAAGTGAAAGATCCCAAATAAAACAGTCTGATTAAAAAAATAAATAAATAAAACAGTCTGAAGTTATGCCCCAAGGAAGTAGAAAAAGAAGAATCTAATCCCAAAGTTAGAAGATGGAAGGTAATCATAAAGACTGGAACAGAAATAAATGCAATAGAGATCAGAAAAAGTATAGAAAAGATTGGTGATACTCAGAGCTGGGTGTTTGAAAAAGTGAACAAAACTGATAAACCTTTAGCCAGACTAATCAAGAAAATAAGGTAAAGGATGCAAATAATAGAAAGTATGAATGAAAGAGGAGACGTTGCAACTGATACCACAGGAATACAAAGGCTCATGAGAGACTACTGAGAATAATTACGAACAAGTTGGATAAGCTACAAGAAAGGGATACTTTCCTAGAAACACACACACCTAGCAAGAATGGATCATGAAGAAATAGAAAATCTTAGCAGACCCAGTTACTAGTAAGGAGATCAAATCAAATAGCAAACAAAAATAAAACCTCCCTACACACAAAATCCCAGAATTAGACCACTTGATTGGTAATTCTACCAAATATTTAAAGAAGAATATCAATACTTCTCAAATTCTTCTAAGAATCCGAAGAGGAAAATTTTCAAGCTCAATTTACAAAGGCCAGCATTACCTTTATATGAAAGCCAAGATAAATACAGACAAGGACACACACACACACACACACACAAATGAAAAGAAAAGAAAAAAGAAAAGAAAAGAAAGGAAAAGAAAGAAAAGAAAAAAAGAAAGAAAAGAAAAGAAAGGAAAGAAAAGAAAAAAAGAAAAGAGAAAAGAAAAGAAAGAAAAGAAAAGAAAAAAAGAAAAGAAAAGAAAAGAAAAGAAAAAAAAAGAAAAGAAAAAAAGAAAAGAAAAGAAAAGAAAAGAAAAGAAAAGAAAAGAAAAGAAAAGAAAAGAAAAGAAAAGAAAAAAAAAATTACAGGCCAGTATCTCTGATGGACAGCGGCACAAGAATTCCCAGCAAAATACTAGCAAACCAAGTCGAACAGCACATAAGAGGGACGTGCCTGTGCTCAAGTGGGATTTGGGCCAGGATGCAAGGATGGTTCAATATATGCAAATCACATTCATAGAGAGAGAGAAAAACATATAATCATCTCAATATATGTAGGAAAAGCATTTAACAAAATTCAACATCCTTTCATGAAAAGAAATACTTAGTCCAATGTGGACGGAGCGGACCCCAAGGCAGTGAAGGCCGTACCTGGTGGGCCCACCGCGAACCTCGTACTCGGCGCTGAGAAGCTCGGAGCTTTCCCTCTAACGTCAGGAACAAGGCAAGGGTGCCCATCTACTGCAGTCCCGGAGCCCCTGGGCAGAGCAGTTAGGTGAGAAAATGAGAAAGGACGAAGTTAAATTGTCTCTGTTTGCAGATGATACGATTTTCTATCTAGAAAAGTATAAAAACTCTACCAGAAAACTATTACAACGGATTAGCTAAAGTTTCAGGATACAAGCCAACACCCAGAATCGGTCGTGCTTCTGTACGTCAACAATGAGCTGTGGGAAAGAAATGAAGCAGGACGTCCACCTGATGGGAGAATAAAAAAACAAAAACAACAACAAAAAAACAATAAAATCCTCAGGAATAATCGTATTTAAGGAGGTGAAAGACTATAGCCTTTATTGTCTTTTTTCTCATGACGTTTTTTTAAAAATTCAGATACGTAAAAGTCTAAAGACCATTCTCAGCTACGTGAGGGTTCTATCTATAGTTTGGCGTCACAAAGACTATAAATTCTCTGGGCAATGACATCGGGACGTGCTCCAGGCGAAGCCTCATGTGCTGCACGGCCATATGGCACTTGCCTGGAAGCAAGACTTCGGAGGCGACCGGAGTGCAGCCCAGGTGCTGGTCCAGGAGCTCATGAGTCACCTGCACACGGTCCCCGCCGCCAGTCGTCGGGGGGACAGTTGTCGTCCGCGGGATCTGGATTAGCCCGCAATCCCTTCCTGTCCCTGTTTCGTTTGTTGAAGTGCCTATTTATGCAATTTTAATCTATAACCCCATGTCTTAGTCTGCTAGGTCTTAGCCGCTGTTCTTCATAGAATCTTTCTTTTTTTTTTCTTTCCAAGTTTTCATTCAAGTTCCAGGTGGTTAACATACAGGTTAAGGTTAGGGGTAGGCCTTCAGGTGTAGGCCTCGGTGACTCCTCACCTGCATATGACCCCGGTGCTCATCGCAGCAAGTGCACCCCCGGCCCCCATCGCCTATTTCTCCATCCCCCCCACGTCCCCTCTGGGAGCCATCAGTTCATTCTGTAGGGTTAAGAGTCCATCCCCCTCCATGGTTATTTGTTTTATTTCTTCCACGTATGAGTGAAATCTTGGTGGTTGTCTCTCTCTGACTGGTTTACTCCGCGTGACCAGCACGGTGCACCTTACCTCCATCCACGTCATCGCATGGCCAGAGTCCACACTGCCCACTGTGCGTCTGTGCCACATGCCCTGTGCTCACCAGGTGATGGGCCCCGGGCTCCTTCTGCACGTCGGCTGGAGCTGCCAGCGCCCCATAAACACTGGGGTGCACGTAGCCCCTCACACTGGTCCTCGGTCCCTTTGGGCAGGTAGCTGGTGGTGCAGGTGCTGGGTCGGGGTCGGCCGTGGAGTCTTGATGGCCAGGCCTCCATCGCGTGGCTTGAGGTCCAGAAGTGTGAGGCCTCCAGCTTCGTTGCTCCTCTTTCCCGATCGCTGTGGCCGTGCAGGGCCTCCTGTGGGTCCATGCACGGCGAGGACTGCTTGTTCCAGCTGCGAAAAATGCTGTTGGCGCTTTGACGGGAGGAGTTGCCTCACACGTGTGGATTGTTCCGGGTGGTGTGGCCATTTCAACGATGCTTGCTCTTCCAGCCCGTGGGCATGGAAGCGTCTCTGCTTCCGTGTGCTTTGACGCCTTTCGTCAGTATTCCACGGTTCTCCGAGGGCAGGGCCTTCCCCTCCTTGGTCAGGTCTATTCCTGGGCATCTTGGCGCAGCGGCGATTCTAGATGGGATGAATCCCTTGATTCTCTTTCTGCTGCTTCCGTATGGGCGCCTGGAAACGCAGCGCTCTTCTGTGCGTTGACTTCGTGTCCTGTGACTTCCCTGAGCTCATGTGTCCTTCTCTCCACCCTGTTGGGGGGTCTCCGGGCTTCCCGGCTCGCCAGGCTTCCATCGGGGGGTACGCGGCTAGCCCACGGGTCCCCCCTAGTAAGTTAGGGGCTTCCTTGCTGTTCCAGGACTTTCTCTTTACCACCATATTTTGCGACCTTGACACTGCTCTGGCGTTGGCCCGCCTTGGTTAATTCTGTTGGGAGTTCTCGTGCCTCCTGGATCTGAGTGTCTGTTTCCTCTCCCAGGTTAGGGAGATTTTTGACTCTTACTTCCTCAAATAAATATTCAACCCCCGTTCCTCTCTCTTCTTTCTGGGATTCCTGTGACACGAATGTCCTTACACCTGGTGAGTCGCTGAGTTCCCCGACCTATTACCAGGCCCCATATTCTTTTTCTCCTTTGTTCAGCCTCATTACTTTGCATCATTTTACCTTCTATATCACTTATTCATTCCTCTATTTCCTCCATTCTCGTGTTCACCGCGTGTCGTCTGTTTCGAACCTCAATTATTGTATTTTTCATTTCTGACTGATTTAAAAAAAATTTAAATTCAATTTAGCTGATCTATGGTGTGGTTATTAGTTTCAGAGGCAGAGTCTGGTGTGTCATCAGTCGCGTGTAACACCCAGGGCCCACTTCGTCAGACGCCCTCCCTAGTGCCCCGTCCCCTGTTACCCTATCCCCTCACCACTGCCCTCCAGCAACCCTCGGTTGGTTTCCTGCAGTAAAGAGTCTCATGGTTTGCCTCCCTCTGTTTTTATCTTATTTTATTTTTTTCTTTCCTTCCCCCTTGTTCAACTGCTTTGTGTCTTAAATTCCACACATGAGTGAGATCGTATGGTATTTGGTCTTTCTCTGTTTTTTAATTCCTGTCTCCAAGGGCTTCCCTGAGGTCTTCCACGGTTTCTCAAGCCCCAGGAGCGTCCTTAGGATGGCTGCTCTCAGTTCTCCACCAGGTACGCGACTCACGTGTGTTACAAGACGCGCCCTTGTTGTCTCACTGGAGATGGATGGCTCTGTCCTGGCGGCTCTGTGAGCAGGTGCTTCGGGTGCTGGGGAGCCCCCACGTGTGCTGCTCGGGGGGGAGGACCGTGAGAGGGGTCCACGGGGTGTAGGGCCGGGCCCTCGGGGTCTCTGAGGCGCTGCCCCGCCGCTGCCGCCCCGTCGAGCCCTGTCCTAGAGCCGTCACCTGTGGCCCTGTCCTTGCCGCCTGGGTAGTGCTGGGGCCGCTGCCCACCAGCTGTGCTCCTGCGTCGGGCCCGGAACCTCGGAGAGCTCCCGGCGGCCGGGGACGGTGCCTGGGGGCTCCTGCTGGAGGCCCAGGGAGGGCCCTGGGAGGGGGGGCAGGGGGGCAGGTGGCTGGGGATTGGGGCACCCAAGCCTGAGGGTGGGGGGCAGGTGGCCGGGGTGGGCAGGTGGGCCCGGCTCCCCTGCTCCCTGCAGCTGCTCCTGCCCCCGGGGATGGTGCCTGGGGCCTGTGTCCCCCCGGGGGGGGTCTGCTTGCCACCCCGAGTGAGCACCCTGCAGTGACCTGTTGGTCCTCACGCATCTGGGGGGCACAGGGCCTGTGTCCACTGCACCGCGTGGCCTGTCACCCCCAGAGCTCAGGCCCAGGCCTCCATCCCCGTCCGCTGACCTCGGGTAGGCAGGACCCATGGCCTGGGCCTGCGGCCCCGTCGCCCAGGTGCCCCCCACCCCGAGCTGCCTGCCGGCCTCCTGGGCTCTCCCAGGGCCCCTACCCAGATGCCCCCCTACGGCTCTAGGCCTTGAGCCCCACAGGTCACAGCAACTCATAGAACTGAGCCCCCGTCCCGCAGCCCGTGGCTTGGGGATAGGCCAGCACACGTTGCTCCATGTGTTTCCCCGTGTCTGTGTCCCGTGCCCCACGGTGCCCGGGATCCGAGTCTCCCCCTTCCTTGGGAGCCCCCCAGGCCTCAGGTTGGTGTCCTGGGCGCTGTGCCCTCGGGGCCAGGGGAGCTCAGGCTCCTGCAAGGCGCCAGCACCCTTGCTCCCCCAGTCTCTCCACTAAGACTCTAAGCCGTTGACCAAGCGAGAGAAGGGGGGAAAGATCAGCGGGAGGACGTTCCATGCTCGTGGAGTGGAAGCACGAACACCGTCGTCTACACTGCTCAGCACGACCGAGAGATTCAACACAATCTCTATCAAAACGTCAAAGACATTTTTCACGGCTCTAGAGGAAACGGTCCTAAAGCTCGTTGGGAGGCGACAGCACGGACCAGCAGGCGCGGGCCTGAGGACACGGGGCTGAGGCACCTGAAGCGGGTGCAGGGCCGCCCCACGTGGCATCTCGCACCTGCACAATCTACGGACTTGAAGTCGGTCCACCGCACACACTTCCAGTCCGAAGATGAGCAAGTTCTGGAAATCTGATGTGCACGATGGCATTTAGGGTCAATAACGCCGTATTGTGCGCGTACATTTGCCAAGAGAGTGGATCTGAGAGTCTGTACCCCCTACACAAAACATGACCATGGAAGCTGCTAACAGACTCCATTTTTATGACCATTTTAGGGTGAATCTGTATATTAAGTCACCACCTTGTACACCTTTAACAAAATGCTGTGTGACCTAAAACAGACAAGGGTAAAGCAAAATAAAACGCAATCGTATCACATAGAGATATGTCTGGTGAAGGGTGATGCGCAGCCTCGTGCGACTCTCGGCAGGTGGCTCCGCAGGGACGCTTGCAGCACACACTCGCCACTTGCTGCCCGGGGCAGGGGGAGGCAGGACCGGGGTTCAGAGAGGGAAGGGACTTACCCAACGACCCACAGCTGGCACCTGAGACTGCAGGATGTGAATCCCAGTCCAAGGCACTTTTATCTCCGTTGCACGCAGGTGGGACCTGGGCCTGGGAGCGACTCCCAGCAGGCCTGGGGATGGTGGTTCACGGGGGTCTGACATGTCGTGAGTCAGCCTGCGTCGGTGCCCGGATCCTGACTCGATGCCACACGACCTCTCAGGTGCCTCCGGCACAAGGAATCGCTGCTGTAGCTCGTGCGGCCGCAGGGCCTGGGTCCTGTGGAGCAAGAATGGGAAAGAATAAGGAGTATGATGGGTGATGCGGGAGGTGGACAGGCCGGTGGCCTCCGTGGACACTGGGCCCCAGCTCCCGGGTGCAGAGGGTGGCCCGTGGGTGCTGGAGGGGGGTGCAGGCAACCCGGCCGCAGAGGCAGAGGCTCCGAGCCGTCCTACTGGGTGGGCGTCCCGGCTGCACGGTGGCGGGGTGCGATCCGTTGGGAACACAGTCCTTCCGGGTGGTCTAAACAGCAAATCAACACGCAGACACATTTGTTTGATTTTGCTTTCTTTTTTAAGTGCTTGCTTTTATTGTCATCTTGAACTAACTTTGTTTTATAGTTTTTAAGCCACTTAGATGGTTTTCAAGGTCAAATCTACAAAGCGGACTCCATTGGGAAAAACTTAGATTTCCTTTACGTGTGTTTCACCGTTTTGTTCCAGTGAGTTTCTCACTCCTTTTGTCTAGAGTGTTCTGATGTATATTCTTTTATATTTTTTCTTGATGTTTGTTACTGGTTCACGTTTTATGGAATTATAGTTAGAAATGTTATACGTACAAGAAAAGAACTTGCTGACATCTAATTTATTTATTTACTTGTTTTACATTTTTATTTATTTATTTTTTGTTTTACATTTTTAAAAGATAGTCAAGTTATCAGTATTTTTTGTTGTGGCCTCTAGGCTTTGTGTCTTATTTAGAAAGCCTTTCTTGCTCAAGAATTATTTTCAGTGGCATGTTTTCCTCCAGAAATAATATTTTATTTAGCTTTATCTAAAATTTATTTTGGGGTACAAGAGATAGAAATGCAGAATATTTGCCCTAGGTTGGTATTCAGTTTTCTTCACATCATTTATTAAAATATTCACCTATACCTCATTGCTTGAATTTATCTTTATCATATGACATGTCCCATGGATTTCAGGTCTATTTGCACAATCTCTTATCTTTTATTGTCTGGGGGCCAAAGTCAACATGTTTTAATGCCCACGTCTTTCTAGTATATTTTGGTATCTAATAAGTCAAGTTCTCTTCCATTACTCCCCTTTCTCATAATCTTTCTGGGTCTCCTTGGATATCCAATCTTCCATTTCTACTATAAACTTGGTTGATTGGATTTTCTTCTCAATTGTCTTTATATTTTTGAGTGTGATCTTGGTAGTTTGAGTTGGTAATTTGTTTTAGGGGTTTTCTACAGGTAATTTTAAAAATACATTTTTACTTATTTGGTCACATTATCAATGTGGTAATAAACATCTACAATATCAAAATAGAACCCTAGGAATCTAGGATTATCCGTAATCCCATGTCAAGGGTGTAGAGGCTAGTGTGTTTCTACGTATTGTAAATTGCTTTCCTTGAAGATGGTAGCAGGTGCACAAAAATGCCTGTTTTTCCTTGCTTTCCGACCAGGACTGGATAGCTGAATGTATTATGTTTAAGTATTTCAGAAATTTTTCCTACTCAAGCATGAAGAAGGATGGGAGTGAGACTCCCCGGCATAACATGGAGGTTGCATCTTATTTCTTTTGCCTACTGATGAGAAAGTTAAGGTGAAAGTGGCTGAGGTCCAGCCAGAATTATGCAGAAGTTTGCATTCAAGAAGGGATCAGTGATTGGGGCTCTTGACTTATCAGCTAGAGGGGGAGTGTACAGGTACAGACGCAGGAACACATGATTTCAACCTCAGATACGCCCAGTAGTTACAATTCAGTTTGTTCCCCCTATATCAATGGGAATGTCATTTATAAGCCACAAAGTAATAATGAGAGTCTTGATGATAGCAGAATTCCAAAATTTTAGGTAAAGATTGAATGTGACATAAGATCACAGCATTTCTTCTAGATTGCAGCTTTCTAAACTTTAAGACAGAACCAAAAGAACCCCACAGGGACTACATGTTTCTTTTTCACTTTGCTTCATTTATTTATAAATCCCTCTTTCAGAAAAAAAAAATAAGCATCATGTGTATAATAATTTTCAAAAAAAAAGATAACATTCAAAACAAGGACAAAAAGACTAAGGAAGAGTTTCATATAAATTTAATAGTTTTCTCAGTAAATATATATATATATATATATATATATATATATATATATATATTTGAAGTGTGATGATATGTATCTGAACAAAAATTCCAGGACCAGCCATGAATTATAACTATATAATTATTCCCCGACATAATTGATTTTTGCTAGGTAGACCCAATTGATTTGTGACAACGGCTTTAGTATTGATACTGGTAAAATATTTACATTATAAAGTCTTGAAGAATGGAAAAATTGCTTCAGTGTTTGGACATTAACTGTTTCGAGGATAGTGTCAGATACTCAAAAAAGGCATGGAACGTGAGCCACATAGACAAAATATGGGCAATTTCCACCCAGCAAAGTCGAAAATAAAAGAGACAAGCATTTTCAGATGACCTGTCGTCAATCTGTGCTAACTTCCCATCCAATTCAGGGGGTGCAAGAATGCCCTCTTGGTACTCTCCTTGACAAAGAGGCATCGCTCTCTGACTTATGGGAAAGAGTAAGTGCTTGTGAGAGCTGCTCCAGCCAGAACCGGCTCTGAAGAGTTATAAGCCCATAAAAAAAAATATTTTCTTTAAGTGGCCTTCACAACCACCGACTTCACAACATCCTATTAGCTTTTGCTTTCAAGTGTCCTTAATTGATAGAATAAATTTTCTTTAGAAACTACATTCAAATATCTCTTAAAAATGCTTTTATATGTGATCATATTAGTAGAGGATGCCAGGGACTTAAGAAGATGCTTATTAATTTTTGTTCTACAATTATTTTATTTTCTTTAGAATTTTCCTATATGGACTCATACTGCAATCAAAATGTGGCTGAGTTAGAATGCCAGAGATGTGACATAATTCACCAATTAAATCCTATTTATTGACCGTCTACTTTTATGCATAGTGCTTACTTAGAACTAAAAAAGATGAACACAGCCTATAAAATTCTTGGACTCAAGGACGAATCTAGGGGAAGGAGACAATTAACTAAATGTACAAGTTTATTTCAAATAATTCTCAGTATTTCACTGTAATATCCTTTCCGGGAAAGCAGTGATTTTTTTTTTTTTGTCTGTTTTGTTAGCATATGGTGGAGCCTGGAAAAATGTCCGACAAATAGATGATGATCGTGGTGTGATGGAAAATGACAAGAATGGGGGAAGGCTACGCGGATGTGGTAGTTAGGGGTTGCTCTTGAGAAGGTCTTGATCTTGCTGGACCTTGTAGGATCAGGAAGAGCCAATCACGTGCTAGTGTAGACAGAGGGAAGAACACCTGGAGCAAATAGCTGGTGCAAGGCCCTGAGACAAGAATGAGCTTGGAAAGTTCAAGGAACAGAAAGGCCGCCGTAGTGATCAGTAGATGGTGAGGGCAGACAGGTAAGGTTCATTTTCTCAAAAGTTACTGGGGGATTCTATGCAGGGTAGTAAAAGATTCCGACGTGCCCTTTAGTGATAGGCCTCTGCAAGGAACAAGGTTGGAAGTAGGGACTATTGTGGTAGTCTTGGGAGAGACTAAACGGGAGCAGAAGCATGGGATGGAGAGAGAAGTCCATGCACAGTAACGGTAGAGAAGACTAGACTTGCAGATGGTACGAATAAAAGGCCACCTGCAAAATGCCTTCTTTAGGGTTTAAACTAGGAGTATGAACTTATAAGGGTAAAATCATAGGGTTTTCATTCTTTTTTCCACATTTCCTTAGCTATTAGGTGGTAGATTTTTCTAAAAATCTTCATAAGAAACTAAGTCAATGTTTTGAAAAACATAAATGAGAAACGTATTGTGCAAAGAATACTATTGGCTCTACCGCCCAATACAGAAGCAGGACTATATTTTCTAGGAGATAGGGATGGCTGCTAAGGGATTGGGAGAAGATTGGGGCATTGAGAAGGTTCCCAACCTGTGCAGGGACTTGATAAGGGACTTGGCGATTGGGAGAAGAGAGCCAGGTACTTTAGTAACAACTACCATTTATTGAGTGCTCCTCATGTGCAAGGCATTATCTGAGACACTTTTCACTTGCTTTCTAAGGTAATAACTACTTGTTATCCTTATTTATTCATTTGTTTGCTTATGTATTTATTTTAAGTCCAGTAATTGACATACAGTATTATATAGCTCCAGGTGTACAGTATAGTGATTCCACACTTCCATACAAATCATCCCCATCACCTATTTCCCAAACCCCCCCGGCCCCATCCCCTCTGGTAACTGTTTATTCTCTACAATTAAGAGTGTTTCTTGACTTGTTTCTCTCTCTCTCTTTTTTTTCCTTTTGCTTATTTATTTTTTTCCTTTTATTATTATTATTTTTTTGCTTATTTATTTTTTTCTTAAATTCCACATGAGTGAAACCATATTTGGCCTTCTCTCATTGACTTACTTCTGTTAGCATTATACTCTAGTCCCATTTATGTCTTTGCAAATGGGAAGATTTCACCCTTTTTAAAGGCTGAGTAATATCCCACTGTATGTATGTATAATACCCTCATTTTTTAGGATAAAGAAATTGTGGCTCAGAGAGCGAAGTAACCTAAGCGGTGTCACGTAACTAATAAAGGACCATACGTAGAGTTAACAAAAAGCCTTAGTAGTTTTAGAAAATTTACAGAATCCATTGAGTAAAGCATAAAATTATTCGTCATCTCTCTCTCTCTAGCAGTGAGATTGCAATGTCATTATTAATAATGTTCTATACAACGGGCACTTTTCCCCCTTCTTTTCCCAAACAAAAGACCCCAAGGGACCACATGAAACCACAATGTCACTTCACAGACCAGAAGAACTTGGTTATGCCCATGAGGAGGCAGTGAGGGAGCTCTCAATTTGGAAAGAAAAAGATATCGAGAATCACTCATCTGAATTAGTATTTTACAAAGCACTCTCTTGTGGAGCAAAATTTTCCGTAAGGAGCGATAATAAAGATTCAGATTATAAAACAAGAACACAATTATAACAATAAAGGTTGACATGAGAACAGAAAGAAGAAAGAAAAAAGGCAGGAGGGAAAGGAGAAAGAAAGAGAACAAAAATGAAGAGGATGGGGGGAAAGAAGATGGTGGGAAAGGAGGAGGGGGTGAGGGCAGGTAGGCAAGAAAGGAGGAAATTATCAATTATTAAGTGAGATCTATGAAGCAGGTGTTATGCTAAGTGCGTCATCCCCTTTCATTCTTACAATCTTTCCCTTTTCTCACATGAAGTAACTGTACACCGAGGGGTTAGTAACTAGAGGAATGCCACACAGCTAGGAAAGAACTGTGTCTTAAGTCCAGATCCTTCTGGTTCAAGACTGTGCTCTTAACTCAAATGCATAAGGTCTGCAAATGGAATAAGTGAAGATGCAAAGAATAATACGGGGTCAGAAGGGACTTCATCGTTAGCTGAATTGGAAAATTTATGAGAATCCGTTGCCTTCATTTTAAAGTTCATGCATGAACGTCTGTCCATTTTTGAATGGGGCATCACTCTAATAGTTTCCGGTTAGAGATCTTCAGGAGTAAACAGGCGCACACCCGCACCCAAACTCACACTTCTAAAGCACTCCTCAGGGAGTTATTTATTTCCTAACAACCCTAAGTCAAGATTCTTAGCCACCACAGTAGACTAAGCCGAGGGAAAAGTGCCATAGAGAAAGCAGCTTACTTCTGACTGGGCTGTAAATCCCTCTGATTTGTTTTTTGATAGATTCATAATTCCCATTGTGATTTTTACACAGGAATTCCGCTTGGTGTCAGAGAGGTGTTTTTATGCAGAAACATGGACATAAGGAGTGTCTTAGGTTGGGCTGCCCTACAATTAGACCCTAGGGTAAGGGGATGAGGGCAAAATAATTTGTCTTGGAAGTGACGGGGAGAAGCAGGTCAGGGGAGGAGAGTAGTGAGGTGTGGATGGAAAAGGATCAATAAAAACAAATACTGAAAAAGGACTATTTCTTGTTTTGTCAGTCATCGCTCCAGGGCTATTCCCCAGGGGCGTTACCCCCAAGGGCTCTGTGTGGTCTGTCCCCAGGGGATGGGGAAACCTCCCTGACTCAAAATCCCTCGTGCAAAGAGGCTTGGATGCATAGGTGAGTGTGGACAGGAATGAAGAGTGCTTGGAAGACACAGGTGGGCGCCCGTAGTGCCAGCGGCGCGTGCATCCTCATCCCAAACGGCGGTAGCTCAGCAGGTTTTGGAGAAATGATCCACATCTGTTCTATGTGTCCATCTCCTCCCCTTCCTTCAAGACATCACAATATGTGCTAATACCCTCCTTAATTTAATTTGTCGCTCAAGGAACAGCCTGGAAACACAAGGGTGACGACACCCACACGAGTGGGTGACGCTAGCTGCTGTTCTAATGTGGTTTTATCAAAAAATCAAATGCTCTCAACAACGAATAAAATAATCACTGTTATGTTTAAAACACTACGTAAGATAGTGCAGTCAACGCAAACACGAATGAGATGGTCTTGATACTCTGGACACCCCCCAGTGTTGGTGGGGTCTGTCTCCCACCTGAACAGGTTGGTCAACCCGGTTGAAAATTATCATCACCATCTCTTCAGTGCCCAGGCCTTGATTCCGTCCCACTTACCTGGCACCGGACCTTAGAGAAGAGCTGGGGAACTAGGGTGAAGATGGTCCGGGAGGCTGTTAGGGGCGGGAGCCACACCGAGGGGAGGCACAGAAACAGGAGTGGCTTATCCTGACTCTGTGTCCGCTCAGACTGGGACACGCTCCGTGTCCATCTCTGTCGACCTACGTTCACTGTTCTGTAGAAGAGACGGAACCGCTGACGTTCATGTGCTGCCCAGGGGACTGGGGGTACCTCAGAGGCACCTGGGATTGGGTGAGGGTGCTGGATAATCTGTTCAATCTGGAGTACAGAAAGAATTAGAGGGAGTTCCAGAAGACCCAGTCTTCTCTCATTTCTAGTGAAAGAAAGAAGAGTTTGAACTTCATTTGGTCACAGGAATGCAGGTAATTCTTTTAGCACCAAGGGGAGGTGGAAGGTTAGCCTGGGTTGACTTTATGAAGGGCCAGTTTGGGTTGTTCATCTATCAGGATGATCCTATTTTTTAAATCGCCTTTAAGTTAACGTGGGGAGTTACATAAATCTACTTTCTAATGTTAAACCAAACTTACGTGTCTGGAAAAAATTCAGTGTGGTCCGGATGTGATTTATTATACGCAAATTTTACTTAGCTGTGTTCAGTTTGCTAATATTTACAATCTTTGTTTTACTCTTCCTGAGTGAGACTGGTTTGTAGTTTTCATTTCTTACACTGTTTTTGTCCGATTTTGGTGTTTTGGTTAAAAGATTTAAATAAATAAATAGATAAGTCTTTTTTTTTTCTTTCCCCCTATTTTCTGAGAGTATAAATGTGTGATTGCAAAGATCCATGACTTCAGCGTCGGTAGGACTTACCTGTAAAGATGTCGAGGTCCCCTGTTCATGCCCGTGGTCGTACTACTCATTGGATTTCTGCAATGTTTATAGGATAATATCCTGCTTTCCTGTTTATTTTGAGCCATATATTTATATTTTTAGATCTAAGTTTTCAAATTTGCTGGCATACAGTTATTCATAGTATTCTTTTAAGTCTCTTACATTAGGAGACCAGCTTTTTATTTATTTCGATGTTCTGATCTTTATGTGTGTTTTCTCTCATCTTTCTTGATCAGTCGTGATAGGTTTGTTTCTTCAAATAACTTGTCTGAGGAAACAGTGATTTTGTTTTTTTGTAACTTCAAATATATATTTAATTAATTTCTAATCATATTATTTTAAATAATTTTTTAATTTGGATTCAATCTGTTTCCTTTTTTTCTGCATCCTCAAGTTGGAAACTTAATTTTTCCATCTCTCATTGTCCAACAAGTACTCTAACTCATATAAATGCTCTTTTTTTATGCCATTTTCACTGTATCCTCACAACTTTCAAATATTTTAATTTTTTCAATCATTAAATTATTGTTTTAATTAAACCTACTAGTAATTTAGAAATTTGTTTATAAATTCTCAAATGTTTTAAATTTTCCCATGCATATGTATATACACATAAAAATATGTATATTTATATATATCTGTAGCACACATATTACTTATCTTCTTGCTTTTGACTTCTAATTTATCACTTTTGTCTTATAAAGAGGTCTATGTGATACTGCTCTTTTGAAATTTGGTGAGCTATTTGACAATGAACATTCTAAAATAAGTATGTCATATCTGTTGTTGACATTGTTGTCCACAATATTCTAAATATGCCAATTATAGTTACTCCAGGAGCTCTTTATTTTATATATATACATAAATTTTATTTTATATATATATAAATTTATATTTATTTATATATATATATATCTCATGAGGCTTATTGTCTAGGTAAACTGTCAGCTATTAAGAGATCTGGGTATTGTTTTCATCATAATGTTGATTTTTTTTTCAGATTTTCCTTTTCTGTGATTTAAAAAATACTTAATTTAACTATTCATTAGGTATGCATAATGACAAATATTAATTATATTATGAAAATGTTACTTTTTAAATAAAAAGCATGTATGTTTGAGGTGTACAGCACAATGGTTTATATACATATACATAATGCGATGATTATAGTCAGACTAATTGCTGTATCATCTCCTCACAGTTATCATTTTTTTGTGATGAGAATATCTAAAATGTACTCTCAGCATATTTCCATTATTCAATATAGTATTATTAACTATCATACAATACATTAAATCTCTAGGCTTACCTATATGTATATATAGATACATAAATCATCATCATAAAAAATATTGGGGAAAAAAGAATAGGAGAAGGGAAAACATTAAAAAAAAGTGAAACAATGTAACAGAATATATTAATTAAAAATACTTGGTTTGCTATATGAAAGAAAATGAAATTAAGATAAAAATCATTACTAGAAATAAAGAACATTGTCATATGGATGAATGGTTAAAGAAGTTGTGACACACACACACGCACGCGTGCACACACACACTCCGGGATATTATTTAGCCCTAAAAATGAGGTTTTGCGGTTTGCAGCAATGTGGAGGACGTTCTGCTAAGTGCAATAAGCCAGACAGGAAACAATGGCATGATCTCACGTATATGTGGAATCTAAAAAAGTTGAATACATGGACGCAGAGAGTAGAAAGACGGTCCCAGGGGCAGGGAGGTGGGGAAAACGGGGTGATGGTGGTCAAAGGATACAAAGTTGTGGAATACACACATACATTTATCGATTAGGTTTGCCATCTTACAGGAGCACAGTCCATGTTTTGGGTGTCCCAGGACGGTTGCAATAGTCTCATCAAAGATCACCGAGACATACCCTGAGCTGAGGCAGACACTGAACCAATTGAGCCCCCCAGGCGCCCCTTAAATTAAATTATTGACTTGTGGAATATTCCTCAGCCATTAGAAACGACAAATACCCACCATTTTCTTCAACGTGGATGGAACTGGAGGGTATTAGGCTGAGTGAAATAAGTCAATCGGAGAAAGACAAACATTATATGTTCTCATTCATTTGGGGAATATAAATAATAGTGAAAGGGAATAGAGGGGAAGGGAGAAGAAATGGGTAGGAAATATCAGAAAGGGAGACAGAACATGGAAGTTTCCTGACTCTGGGAAATGAACTAGGGGTGGTGGAAGGGGAGGGGGGGGGTGACTGGGTGACGGGCACTGAGGGGGACACTTGACGGGATGAGCACTGGGTGTTATTCTGTATGTTGGCAAATTGAACACCAATAAAAAATAAATTTATTATTAAAAAAATAAATTATTGACTTGATCTTGTGTCTGAAGGCAAATGATGGACTGTGAATGATTATGCATCCCCATAGGAGATTTTGTTTTCTCCTCTATTTAAAGTTAGGTTTAAGACGATTTTCCTACCAGTTCCCTTTGTGGGGAATTTTTTTTTTCTCTAGTTTACAGTTTCACAGAGGGTTTGGCACCATGGAGATTCAGCACAGTGCGGGTGATTTATGATCTTCTATCCACGCTATGTGGATTTGGGGCCTTGTATCTTGTGCTTTTGATGTGGTTATTAAAACTTTGTCTTACTCCTCTGGATTCCAACTCCTGTTTTGTTTGTGGATTCTGAAGGTTTCCCTTTATTTAGCCAAAAGAGTTTTAGAGGCATATTATTCAGCACCATTAGCTATCATACAGTGGGGTCGTTTCTCAGCATATCTAATATGCTATATGGCCTGAAATAAAAGCCCCAGATTCGTTTTTAATGTTTATTTTCTACATCTAAATACTTTGCAAACTGGTTCAACTTAATTATATCTTCTGACAATTATCAAATTGTCTGGGAGTTCAAAAACAAACAAACAAACAAACAAAACCTTTCCTCCTTTTGCTGAATATTCCCTTCCTTTTCCACACAATGTGTCTTTTACTTATAACTTCCATCCTGATCTGAATGTATATAGGAACACTGATTACTAAATATATATGTATATTGTAAAGAATTTATTTGTTTATTTATGAGAGACACACAGAGAGCAGCAGAGGGAAAGGCAGAGGGAGAAGCAGGCTCCATGCAGGGAGCCCAATGCGGGACTCGATCCCAGGACCCCACAGTCATGACCTGAGCCGAAGGCAGATGCTCAACCACCGAGCCACCCGGGCGCCCCCTGATGACTGAATATTGATTAACTCTGGATCTCCAAGGGGACAAGACAGTGGAGAGAAACACGAATGCCTATAGTTTAGCAAGTTTCCCAACGCACATGGAGAACTTAGATTGCGTCTGAGGCCTCCCGTGATATCGCTCCGTCCTACCTTCTGTACTTACTGTGCTCGGAAGTTCCTTTAAGACAACTCAGAGTACAACCAAGAACATGGGCAACCAGAAATGTATCATAAAGAGATTCAAGCTAATAATGCAAAGATTATAATATGTTTTGTTTACTTGATTGTTCATAATGACTATTTTCTTATTTTTACAGCGCTAGCTTTATATTTTCTTTTCGGACTCTGCTATATAGATCACTCCCCGCATCCAACTGTTTACCCCCCACTTAGAAATATCTTCCTTGAGAAGGAAAGTGACCCTGGACTTTTCCGTCAGGCTGACTTTGCTACTCAATCAAGATTTGATAATGTGCAGCTTTTGTCTCTAAACTAATATTTTTAATTGTACTCCCACTGGCCCTCCCTGTGCAACATTCTCCACGCTAGCTTTAGCAATTGCCACAGAATAAACTTCTAGCTTAAAGATGTCAGTGAGGGTAATATTGTATGTTTCGATTATGATCAGGCTTGTTGCTTTGCAGTTAGTTTTAGAAACAACCATAGAAAAGACAGCACCCAAAGGCCTCACCAGTTGTGTGTGTGTATACTGCCGATATTCTGGAATCCTGTCACCCGTCTTATTAATTTATACTTGGGGAGTAGGCAATTTTCAGATTTTATTTTGAGATGATAAACTGTAATGGATCTAAATATGTGAAGATACATATTTAATGTACTTTAATGCTTTTATGATCTCACTTGTAAAATGTGAATAATTCTGCATGGGAAGGCCTACGCTATCATTGCTGTCTTTCCCCACAGAGCAATGAATATGTCCTCGCGGGGGCCCTATCACTCTAGCTGGTTGGGGTATTTCTATCTCCGTAACTTCTGCTTGGTCGTGGGTTTCCGTTGGTCAGTGTATTTAGTGTGCTACGGCGTGTTGTGAATCCAAAGATAGAGACCAAGCTTGATTTTGCTTCTCACAGAGGGGTTCAAGCTAATGCTTTATAAAAGTGATTTGGGAAACTCTGATATAACTATTATTGTGGATATCGCGTGTCTTTTTGTTATTATTGATTTTGGATTTCCATCTCTCAGCATGAAAATCAAGTTTTAATTGTGCAAAATCTATGCCATAGGGTACTGCTATTCACATTTCATATTTGAACAATATATAGATTTGCCACTGAATAATAATTGGCTAATATTTATTGAGAAAGTATCAGTGAGAATTCATATTCTAGTATTTTTTATGAAGAATATGTATTTATTTATTCATGAGAGACACAGAGAGAGAGGCAGGGACACAGGCAGAGGGAGAAGCAGGCTCCATGCAGGGAGCCCGATGTGGGACTCATCCCAGGACCCCGGGGTCATGCCCTGGGCCGAAGGCAGACGCCCAACCACTGAGCCACCCAGACATCCCCATATCCTAGCATTTTTGTTGCCTATTTCTCTTCATACAACAGTGCTTTGGTGTGAGTATTTTCTTAGTTCTTCTTTATGCATGAGGAAACTGAGTCTTAGACACCTTTTCCCAAAGTCATACAGTCAGTGAATGTTGGGACTTATTTTGCAAATGTGATCTTTGTCAGCTAGAAATGAGCATTGGCTTTGAGGTGCTAGTTTAGGCGGAAAAGAGGGACAAATAGAATATGAACTAATCATCTAGAAGCTGGGGGTCTCGTTGAGTTATTTTTTTAATTCTTTTATTTTTAAAAGATTTATTTATTTACTTATGATAGGCAGAGACACAGGCAGAGGGAGAAGCAGGCTTCATGCCGGGAGCCCGATGCAGGACCCTATCCCGAGACTCCAGGATCACACTCTGGGCCAAAGGCAGGCGCTACACCGCTGAGCCACCCAGGGATCCCCTCTCGTTGAGCTTTGATACTGACAATGACTGTAACCTTCTTCTAAGGAAGATCTGTATCCCTATTATTCTATTCATTTTTTTATAAGTTGCTGTCTTAGAATCACAGAATGAAGAATATAAAATTTAGGAAGTCCTCTTAAAAACCAGAGAGATGAAGCTACCTACGTACTTAACCAATGGCGAAACCATGGTTTAGAGAAGAGAGGTGATTTATTTTAAACACAGACTTGTTTTCTTTCTTTAGAAGTTTTTTGTTTAGATTCTAGTTAGTTAACATACAGAGTACTATTAGTTTCAAGTGCATAATTTAGTGATTCATCACTTCCAAACAACACCCGGTGCTCATCAGAAGTGCCCTCTCCATCACCTATTTCACTCGGCGTCCCCTCCACCTCTCTCCTCCGGTGACCATCAATTTGTTCTCTGTAGTTGAGTTCTGTGTCTTGCTTTGCCTTAGACTCGTTTTCTTTACTTTGTTCCACATCGTTGGTCATTTTATCCATATCAGAAGCCAAATTGCTTAAGGGTAGACACTGTGCCTCTCTGGCAGGAGCACACGGTAGAGTCTTGGCAATGTCTCTGTGTAATATATTAAGTGAATAGAAATTACTTTTATAACACTCTGGCCCACTCTATACGGATTATTTAAATAATTCACCAATTTAAATGATATGTAAGAACAATCAATGAGATAATTCCTGTGTGGATGCTTTAAATACATGAAGATTTGTATTTCATTTTCACCATAAGCCATAGATTGTATTCTTCTTTTAAAGATTTGAGAGAGAAAAAAAAATAAAGATTTGAGAGAGAGAGAGAGCAAGTGAGCAAGTGGTAGAAGGGGAAGAAGGAGAGAATCTTCAAGCAAACTCCCCACCGAGTGTGAAGCCTGACTTGGGGCTGGACCTCATGACTCATGAGATCAGGACCTAGACTGAAACCAAAAGTCAGACATTCAGTTGTCTGAGCCACTCAGGTGCTCCTCTAGATTATATTCTTGATGCCAGAATGGTTGTCGTGACTTTGTCTCCATGTTGAAAATGACAAAAGGTGTTAGCAAATGTAATCATCATTGTTCTTTTTTTTTTTAATGATGCATTTATTTATTTTAGAGAGGGAAAGACATAGAGCATGCATGAGGCAGGGAGGGGGGTCAAAAGGAGAGAGAGAGGGGAAGCAGGCTCCCCACTGAGCATGGAGCCAAACTGGGCACCATCCCATGACCCTGAGATCATGGCCTGAGCCGAAACCAAGAGTCACAGGCTTAATTGACTGAGCCACCCAGGTGCCCCATAATCATCATTATTCTTAATGAGTTTTTACAAAGTCTTGGGCATGGCCCCACTTGCTTTTATAATTATTATCTGAATTAATCCCCAAACCAACCCTATGGAGTAGGTGATACTATTTTACCAGTTTTATAGATGAGGGAATAAAAGCTTAGAAAAATTAGGTAATTTACAGAAGCAAGTAGCAGAATTGGGATTTTGAACCCGCTTTCCCCTTGAATCACTCATATTTTATCTTGATTATTTACTTAATAGAATTTGTCACAACGTGCAATACTTATTTACTCTTTCTTTTCTTTCCCTTCCACCAAAATGCAAGCTTCATGGAAGCAGAGTCTATTTCCGAGTTTTCTCAGTTACGTTCCCAGCATGTGGTATGGTGCCGACTACACAAAAGACACTTTTCATATCAACAGTGTTCGCTGAAAGAGTGAGTGAATATCCGATTCCAAAGTCACATCTGGGGCCATTATATACACGAGAGAAAGTTTCTACTAAACACCCTTTTTAGTTTAAGGGGAAAATCCAGGTTTTAATGTAGGTAATGATTTAGTTTGCTAAAATTAGAAATGAAGTAATTTCATAAGAATTTTATGTTACAATTTAGTATCCTGAATTATTGAGACTCGAGAATGCAGTGTTGAAATGTGACTTAATTACTGCCATCGTGTATTTGAGGGAAATCATAATGAGGGGGTGACCAGCTGTTCCCCATCTGTACTGAGCACAGAACGGGAGGAAGGGGCTTATACAAAAGCACAAAAATTAAACCAATCTCATCCAGGCTGGAAGGTGTCGGGGTAAATTTTTGAGTTATTCTCAAGAATAAGTTTTTCCAATTAATTTTATTTACATCTTCTCCTTGTGCTGTCAGATGATGTGCCCAATAATCAGATTGTCTCCTTTTCGATTCTCAGTAGCCCCGGTTCACCAGAAACATCAGAACCCAACTTACCAAGACCAAGCGTCCCAAGCCTCGGCGACCGTGTGCACGACACCACTCGTATTAATTCTGCCTGCTCTCGTACCAGTGAGAGGAGAGCTAATTGGTTCTGTAAGCGGGGCAATTTGCAGTTTGTGACAAAGTAAGGGACTTGCTTGAATATCATTTAGGCTGAATAACTTTGCTGGATTTAATTTTCTTAATGCATTTGTACTTCTCACGTTTGATAATATCAGTAGGAAATAGATGTAATCTTCCAAAAATGATGATCCACTCTGAAATGGACAATTAGTTGAATCAAATATCCAAATCCGTAATTGATTACATAAGGACGAGGTTTAATCTTCTCTGGCATTCTCACAGTTATTAAAACGGAAGAACATTGATAGGTTTGCTTTTTGCTGTTATAGGGCTGCGTTCTTTGTTTCATTTGATTTTGAGTAGAGCTAACCAACTAGGGGGTGGCATAAACTACTCCTTGGCCTTATTTCTACCCAACATTGTTTCTCGTGCACTAGAAGTTTCTGAGTCAGTAAATGTTGTTGGGTGCCCACCGTGTTTCAGGAGACCTCAGGTGATGGTCCTATTGACCAGTCATGAAGACGAAAAGCACAGACAAGCTTCAGAGGGCGACTTGAGTCCCAGTTCTGGTTTCTCACAGATGCCAACCATGAAAACGGATCACGTGAGTGTAATATATTTCTCGAGTGAAGAGTGTAGTTCCGCCTGCACGTCCCAGGGAGGAAGGATTCCAGCACTGTTTGGAAACGGCTCTGTAAGGAGTTCAAAATTTACCTTTTCCATTTATTTACTGTAGCTTCACCTCCTTGTAACACAACCGTCTCATCTTCTTATGAGGGATAACAATAATATGACTTAATAGGGTTCTTGTGAGGATGAAGCGTCACGACTGTGTGTGTGTGTGTGTGTGTGTGTGTGAATTTACACCTGAATGTACAAAATGGTTGACAAACTAGTCTGTGGATCAAATTCGGCCTGCTGCCTGTTTTTGTATGGCCCAAGAATGAAGAATAGTTTTTACATTTTTTAAAAATTAAAAAAAATTAAACTGAAATAAAATTTTGATACATGAAAAATACACAATACTCAGTGTCCATAAATAACACAGTTGTGCTCATTTGCTTATGTACTGGGTATAGATGCTTCACTCTACAAAGGCGGAGTTGAGTGGTTGTGACAGAGACTCTATGACCTGAAAAGCCTAAGATATTTACTGTCTGGCCATTTACAGAGAACATTTTGTCAAACTCTAGCTTGTAACATTAACACAAAGTAAATACTAAAAATTGTTACCTATGATTAAGCCATTTTATAACAGAATACTAATTTGGCATGAACTTCAGTGTGAACAGCTTTTCATTCTAGAAGCTAAATGCGATGAATTAAAGGTATTCATGTGGTTATAAAGCACAAGCATACACCTGATTCAGATGCCGCTCTCCTTGTTGCATCTTAGAATTTCGTTAAGAATGAATATATCTTGGGGCGCCTGGGGGGCACAGTCCCTTACGCACACAACACTTGGTTTCAACTCAGGTTGAGATCTCAGGGTCATGAGGTCCAGCCCCACGTCAGGCTCTGTGCTCAGCGTGGAGTCTACTTAAGACTCTCTCTCAGCCATTAGAAACGACAAATACCCACCATTTGCTTCGACGTGGATGGAGCTGGAGGGTATGATGCTCCGTGAAGTAAGTCAATCGGAGAAGGACAAACAGTGTATGTTCTCATTCATTTGGGGAATATAAATAATAGTGAAAGGGAATAAAGGGGAAAGGAGAAGAAATGGGTGGGAAATATCAGAAAGGGAGACAGAACATAAAGACTCCTAACCCTGGGAAACGAACTAGGGGTGGTGGAAGGGGAGGAGGGTGGGGTTAGGTGTGAATGGGTGACGGGCACTGAGGGGGGCACTTGAGGGGATGAGCACTGGGTGTTATTCTGTATGTTGGCAAATTGAACACCAATAAAAAAATAAATTTATTATTAAAAAAAAAGAAAACTGTAGAAGGTTAAAAAAAAAAAAGACTCTCTCTCCCTCTGCACCCCCCCACCCCGTGCATGGTTTCTCTCTCTCTCCGTCTCAAATACATCTTTAAAAAAAAGAATGCATATATTTTGAACGTCTAGTCTAGGCAGGAGGACCTTTAAAAAAAAAGCATCGTGGATCAAAATAAGTTTAGTAACTGGCCTGATGGGCGTGGCTGTCACATGGTAGAGTGTAGTTGTAAACAGTTACCTAACGCTCGTGGGTTTTATCCACTCCACTCGTCCTCCTTCCCCCAGCAACCCTCCTCCTCCCAGGAAAGTAATTATCTTTGAGAATACCGAAGTACTGTGAACAGAGAAGAAGTAGAATTGTATTCCCCGGGGCAGACCCAATTATCACCTCTGTGCACAGGGATCTAACTCCAGCTGACTGATGGATACTAGGCCGGCGTTCGCTTTATCTTCGGTACAAAAAGTTCTCTCCAAGGTCTTTCTAGTTGGAGGCTCAGCTCGGCCCCATGATCACTCAACACATTTGAGGCAGTATATTCAATATACCATTATTTCGATCCCTGCTATGAAGTATATCTTCGGCGAGGTGACTCATTCCTTCTGCCATTATTTATTCATGGGTAGACTTCTCATATAAATTGCTTCACTTACGGCTTTTGGGCTCCCAATTCTGAAGCTCTTTTTTGAAAATCAATGACACCTATCTTCTGAGGGAAACTCTCTGTAAAGCAAGCTGTGATGACTTTTGTTATACTTCTTGGCATTAATTATTCATGGTTATTTATTGAATAATTCAACATGTTATATGATTATTTTAAAATTCTCTACCTTGTTACTGAAAAGTGAGGACTTTTTGGGCCATCAATTGATTCATGCCAAATGAAGCTATTATCGGCGAAAGCATACAATATGTAAGAAGGTGACATTCACTTTTCAAGTCTTCATTAAATAAAATAAAGATGATTTGAGTATATTCCGTGGCCCTCAAGGAGAACAGGGAACTCATTCCTACTCAAGCTCTACTCTAAATGAAGGGAATTACCAATACACCTTTCAAACAGGATTTAAGAAAAAGAGAATACTTTTCTGTGTGATAGGATGACAGTGAAATAATGAAACATCTGCCTTCTGTAGTCAGTTAAATGATACAAACTGTCCCACAAAAATGGCCTTTTCTCCCTTTTCTCGTTTTCCTCTGAATTTTCTTCTCTGATTTTAACTGGCAAAAGCAAAAGTTTCCTTAAGTATTTGTTTTTGTTATTTTTAATTATTTCTCGTTCTTATCCATCTAT
The DNA here is from genome assembly GCF_011100685.1 of Canis lupus familiaris. Classification (NCBI taxonomy): domain Eukaryota; kingdom Metazoa; phylum Chordata; class Mammalia; order Carnivora; family Canidae; genus Canis; species Canis lupus. Next base: position 89,036,366 of record NC_049226.1, on the reverse strand, counting down.
CTTGTTTTTCTGCCATTATTTACTTCTTTGCTCTGACACTTAGTTCTACAATAACTGTCTTTCTGAAGCTTATGGATCTTCTGTAAACGCATACTCTCGCCATCTAAACCATATGCAAACCAGCAAGAATCCACGATGTCCGTTAAACTGTTTGATAAAAAGTAGCACTGTCAGGAATTCTGACTTCTCATCAAATTCTTTTTCCAGGCTTTCCAGTTTTCTTACACTAAATTTTTCTCCTTCCAACCCGGCTTTTAAAATAAAATATTATAAGTAATATATAATTTCAAAGATCTTAGCCAATGGCCTGTTTAATATTCTATCATCAGGTACCATATTGATTCATGCTGGGAGGGGCTGGGCCCAAAAAGGTGAATATAAGTGAAAGTATTTTACAAACACAGTGTCACATGGATTAAAAGGTCCCAAGTAGGTCACTAAAATTTTCTTATTTATTGCAATTTTTCATTCAAATAAGTCTAAAACATTTTTAACATATGTGTGCGTTGTACATGTGCCCAGCAATTTCCTAGTTGTTGTGATCCATGTTAATGGTAGAGCAAAAGCTACTTACGATTTCAACTTATTTTAGCATGAAAAAAGGCAAAGAGAGTTTTCATTTGTTGTGCTCTGTGTCCCAATGGTTATGTTTATAAAAAGAGTTAAGTGGCAGGATGTTTATTGTGGTGTTACTAGTAAAAAATAAGCTATGGCACATAAATATGTGAATACCTATCAAGAAGGAATCGGTTAAATAAGTGATAGTCCAAAAAAATAAAAAATTTAAAAATTAAAAAATAAATAAAATAAATAAATAAGTGATAGTCCACCCATCATTCAAAACTAGTAAAAACAAAGTTGCAGATGAATAGCCAGTGACTGGAAAATGTTGATGTTATCAGGTTAAAAAATAAGAAGTTACACATTAGGATGAGCAATACAATTTACATTTACACAGATGTACATGTGTGAATACATCCATACTCATTAATGTATACATATGGACAGAAGTATATCCGTCCTAAGAATATTTGTACGCGTGTGTATCTATGAAAATATCACATATTTGTGTATATTCTTTCAAATGACTTTTACCAATTATATCTGACTTGATGGACCCAACGTGGGTTTTTAAAATAATTTTATTCTCTTAATTTTCCAAATTCTTCTTAACATGTATTGTTTTTATCAATAGTGAAAAAGCAATTTTAGACAGTGGGTTCCAATGTAGGGAAACCAGAGATTTCATATCATCAGAAATTAAAAATGTGAAACCTTCGTTTTACATTTAGAAGTAATTACATTTTCATCTCTTTCCCTTCCTCTGCAGCCCAAACCCCCCAGTCGCCGATGGCTCCCGGCGGAAGGCTGCCGTGCTTGCACTTCATGGGAATACGGGGAGGCACTGGTGGCACCAGGTCTGGGACCCATTCTGTCTGCCAGTTTGCGCTTGGAGAGGCTGCAAAGAAAATATATTGTCTGGTTCAGGTACAAACTTAGAACTTTTCACATGGGAGCTACTTTTGGTAGTTCTACAAAAACTGGAATTCTACAACAGGCGTATCTCTCTACAGGGCCGTCTTTGGAGTTCTTGCAAGGCAAGTGTTGAAATCGGAAAATTTCCTGATCTGATGAAATCAGATCAAAATAAGGAGAAATGGGTAAAAGATTGATTGGTTGATTGATTGACACCACCTCATCTTCTAAGAACTTAAAAGTCATTTGAAAGATAATGAGGAGGGGCTGCCTTGGGCTCAGGTTGTGCCCAGAGGGAAGCCTGCTTCTCTCTCTCTCTGCCGCTCTCCCCACTCATGCTGTCTCTCTCTTTCTCTGAAATAAATAAAAATAAAATCCTCAAAAAAAAAAAATAAAAAACAAAGAGGAAATAAATGCTAATGAAGAACATGGATAAGATCATGTGGAGTTAGATGATGAAAGTCCTATGTCCTGGCTTTTTCATCGGGAGGTAAATGGGGTCACTGCGAGCAAAAGTTGTTTTTAATTAATATTTTTTAAATGATTTAATTTATTTATTTGAGAAAGAGATAGAGCATGTGCGAATGGGGGTAGGGTCAGAGGCAGAGGGAAAGCACTTCAAGCAGACTCCGTGCTGAGCAGGGAGCCTGACGCGGTTGGGAGCATGTGGGGGGCTCAGTGCCATGACCCTGAGATCAGGCCCGAGCCAGAGTCGCTTGACCTACTGAGCCTTTCAGGTGCCCCTGTTTTTAACTGATCTTTAAGACAAAGCATGAAATTTAGGGCTGTGCTAATTTTTCCACAATTAGCATACATATTATCATCAATATGTTCTTATATTTTTAGCCTGTTCAATTTATTGTTTTTGTAAAAAAAAGAAAAAATCTTTGGGTAAATTTGGTGATCCAGAGATATGTGCAACAGGGCCCAAGACTACAGCAAAGGGTTCTTAGCTCCATCCACGTGGTGTGGGCCACGTAGCGTGTTCTGTTACATTTTTTTCTATAGTTGTATGACTTTCCGAGGTTGTGGTCAGAGAGACACCAGTTTCTGGCAGTAACAGTGGGAAATGTGAGAAGTAAATCTCCATTGTTGGCTGGAGGAATTCTTTACGAGGAATCTTCTTTTTCTAAAACACACAGTAAATGATGCAGTGTTCAAAAGCATACTGCATGTTTTAAGTCGCTAATTAAGGGACGCCAGGGTGGCTCAGCGATTGAGCGCCTGCCTTTGGCTCAGGACATGATCCTGGAGTCCCAGGACTCAGGATCGAGTCCCACATTGGGCTCCCAGCATGGAGCCTGCTTCTCCCTCCGCCTGTGTCTCAGCCTCTCTCTCTCTCTCTTTCTCTCTCGAATAAATAAATAAATAAAATCTTAAAAAATAATAAAATAAATTGCTAATTAAAAGAAACCTCAATGTTGAGACAAGTGGATTGAAAGGCACCCATCTCAGAATTTCTAATAATTTTCATCAGTGCCAAGTTCAATGAAAATGTAAACTATGGCTGGAAGCTTTCCAATCTTTTTCTTTCAGTCAGGTTTTGGTCAGTTTTCTAAGCCTTCCTGTTTCCGATCTTTTAGGGTAGCATCTGAAGTGGGTAAGTTATTACTTATATATTGGATATAATTCTAAGAGGCTGATCAGATGCCCAGAGCCTTGGTATATAGAAATTTTAGAATTAGGTATCCTCAATTCTTCATAGTTGGTGATAGTCAATGTTGTATAGGAAACATTTTCTTGGAAAATACAAGTTGCATGTGTTTTCTTGAAATATACCGTTAGGGGCACCCAGTGGGCTCAGCAGTGGAGCGCCTGCCTTTGGCTCAGGGCATGATCCCGGATCCTGGGATCGAGTCCCTCATCGAGCTCCCTGCATGGAGCCTGCTTCTCCCTCTGCCTGGGTCTCTGCCTCTCTCTCTATATCTCTCATGAATAAATAAATAAAATCTTAAAAAAATAATAAAATAACATAAAATTTACTGTTCTTTATCATATACTGGATAAACTGATTCTTGCTTGAAGACCATGACAAAAGAATCGTATATTCCTGGAAAAAAGTTGAGCTGTACATTCTCCTAATATACACATATTATTAACAATTATGAAGATTATAGAGATAACTATAAATTCTTAAATAATTCCCACCAGTCAAAGGTAGAGAAGACCTTTTGTGCTACCAAAGTGCGGCACAAATGTGTTCATTTCAGTGCTTTACGTTTTGGGGTTTCTAAGCCAGTTTTATGCTTCATGTAGCTAATAATTCTCATGCTCACAGGCCTAGCAATGAAGAATTTGGTGGTTTGCCTTATTAAAAACCTCATAGTAAGCGTCACGTGGTAACCCACTGAACTATGAATTGGTTTTTGGTTTTAGATGCTGTAAGATAATTCAGATAATGAGAGATAATCTCCCTTCTCGGAGTTTAGAGAATGAAGTCCTTAACTTCTGGAGGTGAGAGTCTACTTTTATCTCCAGTAAGAATTAACAGGACTTTAAAAATATTAAAAACCTGCATTTTAACGGATAATGATGTTGGATGACCCTAGAGGGGAAGGCCTATGGGTCCAAGGGAGACAGAAGTGTCCCCTTCTGGAAGCAGGAGGGGCTTCCAAGGCGTGGAGAAGGGAAGGGCAGCTATGTTGGCCAGCACGTGTGTGATGGAAGCAGTTCAAGTGCGGTGTAGACCAAGCACCTGTTTATTCACATACTCTTGTTGAAAATGGGTTATATGTGACTTATGGAGGCTAAACTCTAGGTGGCGTGTCATGGAGGTTTGATGAGGAAAATGGTAAGCTTGAGCTTGCTGGCAGAGAAGGCCTCCCAGAGGCCCCCGTGGCAGGCAGTGTTGCTCCAGAAAGCACTGGAGCGGGTGCTCCACGCCCGGGCGCTGGCTCGGCACACAGGGCCCTCGGCCACACGGGTCGCGGTTCTCCGGCACGTCCGAGGGGAAAGTGGAGTGGAATACGATGGTGACAGTTTTGTTTTGTTTTGTTTTGTTTTAAATCTGGCTCATCCTTTCAAGAATCAACTTGGTGCCAACAAACACATGTTTCCGTCATCTGACTATTGTGGAACAAATGTATGTTTATTAGAGAAATTAAACACTCGTGGTATTTTATTTGAAGGAAATAATACATGATGGGTCAGACAATCACAAATTTTCTAGAGAAAACGATTCTGTTGTAGCCTAAATGTGTACAATTTTCCCAGAGTAAATACTTAAGGTCTAGAAACTATCATGCAAAGGATATTTTATTTTTACTTATCTAACCGTATATCTCGTCTTCTCCTTCATTTATGTATTTTTTCACTCAATAACACTCGTTGCTTAATATGATAGAAAAATAAATACAATCTTTAAAAAAAAAAAAAAAAGAAAAAGAAAACTGGAGACCTTCTCTGACCTTGACCCATTATACTATAAAGAATGAAGAATGAGTAACATGACTAAATAAAATTTAATATTAAAATCTTAGTTGTTGTATTGAGAAAAATGCTTTCTTTTTTTTCTTTTTTTTTTTTTTTTTTTTTTTTTTTTGAGAAAAATGCTTTCTAATTCCCTTCTGGAGATAGGACACCTGAAAGGTGACCTTGGAGTACTGATGTTTCCATTGCCGAGAATCAATGTCAAATATATGGCTGCCAGGAAAGCCAAAGCCATTTGCTATGCAGGTATATTTAGCTGGACACAAAAGCAGGTCCTTTTGGCTTTTACTAGTTTTACATTGTACTTCTTTTAAGGATAGTCCTAACCTAAAAAAAAAAACAAAAAAAAAAAAACAAAAAAAACAACAACCACCACCACACCCTGTTTGGCTGGTCTAAAAACTCAGCAAAGCATGTTTTCAAAGCTAACGTCTTAATACATAAATGCGTTGACTTGGTCAGTCCGTAAATTCATCCAACCAACTCCTCCTTAAGAGCTGCCGGGGGCCCACGTGCTGCTCCGTCACCGTGGTCCTAGCCGCGCGCTGAGGAGCTTACATGTCACCAAAGAGGGTAGGATCAGCTGTTAAATGTAAACAGCGTGATGGGTATTTTTGAGACATAATATTATGTTAGATGGGATTTCCAGTCTGGGATAGGGAGTCTCAACCAGGGGCAGTTTGGTCCCTCGGTGCACATCTGGCAACGTCTGGAGACAGTTTTGATGGTCATGACCCGGGAGCTGAAACCATTCCAGTGGAGTGGGGGGAGGCCAGGGATGCTGCTAGAAACCCCAACAATGCACCCACCAGGCCTCACAAGGGTTCCTTTGCTCTGAAGAGTCCATAGTAACGCTGTTGGGGGATCCTGGCCTAGAATGACAGGGGGAGCAGGTGAGCACCCAGCTGAGGCGGCGCGGCCGCCAGGTAGCTGAGCACCTGCTTCCCGGGGGCGGTGGCTTCCTAGGTTCCCCCATCGGATGTACAACCCAACAATCCCATGTGTTTTATGTCTACGTGAAGCTTCGCAAAGGCCGGTTGGATAAATAAATCCTAAAATGGCAAATGTTAATACGAAGCAGATGGTACCAACCTTCACGCTGCCCCTCCCCCGCCCCTTTATTCATTGACGGAATAACCGATGTTCCCAGGTTCGATGGTGGCTCTGGGCACCGGCCGCGTGACCTTCGACTGTTGCCGAAACCGCGAAGGGGCCTAACGACAGCTTCCCTGACACTTGTCGTGGGAATTCAGGGAGAACGTTCAACAGCTCTCAGGCGTCCCGCGGTCCCTGGGTAAACGGCAGCTAATCAGAGGTCGCGGAGGCTCCGCATGATCGGAGTCAGGGGGCTTCCGTGGCCCGTAAATTCCCGAATGACTGTATCTTACATGAAGGCAGAAGTGGGGCGATCATCACCTGATGGAGAGCTGGGCGCCAGGTCCTTTCTGGAGCCTTCGGGGACATGACCTCCATGTGGAAGGCCCCGAGCGCCGAGTGTTTGCACCAGGTGTGTCACAGGCAGGAGGCGGGCGAGCATCAGCCCGGTGAGCCCAGGGGTGACCCGCACCTGCCCACGGGCCCCCAGGGGACGAGGGGACAGTGCTGCACGGCTGGGGGCGCGGGGCCTGGTGCACCACAGCTTGGGGTCCCTGGGCCCGGCTGCCCCGTCTTAGGGTCCCACAAGGGCCCGCAGGGTCGGGCAGGGTGGGGGAGCAGCAAGTGCATCGGGAGCCCTGCTGCAACCTCCAGCTGCGACCTGGAGCCTCCGGCCCTGTGCAATGGGGACCCCAGGGTGCTCACCTTGGGCGATGGGGACCCGAGGGTGCCCGGCCCCGGCCGCGACCCTGCATGATGGGATTGCCAGGGCGCCTGGTCCCTGGCCTTGACCCTGGGTGATGGGGACCCCAGGCTCTTGCCCTGCACGATGGGGACCCGAGGGTGCCCAGCCCCAGCCCCGACCCTGGGTGATGGGGACCTGAGGCCCCCACCCTGAGTGATGGGGACCCCAGGGCGCCTGGCCCTGCCCCTTGACACTGCCTGGACACCTTGGCCCAGTGTAGACATGGCCTGGATGCTGCAGCCTCGGTGTAGACATGGCCCGCATACCTTGGCCCGGTGTAAACATGGCCCGGATGCCTTGGCCTCAGTGTAGACATGGATGCCTTGGCCCGGTGTAGACATGGGCTGGATGCCTCGGCACTGGTGTGGACACAGCCTGGATGCCTCGGCCTTGGTGTAGACACCACCTGGACCCCTCAGCCCTGGTGTAGACAAGACCTGAACGCCTCGGCCCAGTGTAGACACGGCCTGGATGCCTCAGCCCGGTATAGACACGGCCTGGACACCTCGGCCTGGTGTAGACACAGCCTGGACCCCTCAGCCCTGGTGTAGACAAGACCAGAACGCCTTGGCCCAGTGTAGACACGGCCTGGACGCCTCGGCCTGGTGTAGACACGGCCTGGACGCCTCGGCCCAGTGTAGACATGGCCTGAGTGGCTGCAAGTCTGCAATCCCACCACCGGTGCATGAGGCACCCCCCCCCCCCACATCCTTGCCAACCCCTGCTGTTTCCCATGTTGTTGATTATAGTTATCCTGACAGGTGTGAGGTGATTCCTCGCTGTAGTTTTTATTTGTATTTCCCTGATGATGAGTGATGAGCAAACTTCCACGCGTCTGCTGCCCATCTCTGCTGCTTCTTCGGAGAAACATCTGTCCAGGTCTTCTGCCTATTTTTTAATTGGATTATTTGTTTTTTCGGTGTTGAGCTGTGTCCGTTCTTTATAGATTTTGGATAGTGACCCTTTATCAGAGGTGTCGTTTGCAAATATCTGCTATTCAGTGGGTTGTCTTAGTTTTTTTTTTTTTTTTTCAAAGATTTAATTTATTCATTTGAGAGAGAGAGAGAGAGAGAGAGAGAACATCGGTAGTGGGGAGAGGTGGAGAGAGAGGGGGAGCCTGATGTGGGGCTTGATCCCAGGACCTGGAGAGCATGACCTGAGATGCTTAACCACCTGGCCACCCCTTTTCGTTTTGTTGGTTGTTTCTTTTGCTTTTGTTGGTTGTTTCTTTTGCTTTGCAGAAGCTTTTAGTTTGACGAAGTCTCGATGGTTTATTTTTGTTTTTATTGCCTCAGAAGACATATCTAGAAAGAAGCTGCTGGAGTCCATGTCAAAGAGGATACTGCCTGTGCTCTCTTCTAGGATTTTCCTGGTGTCAGATCTCATACTCTTTAACCCATTTTTATTTCACTTTTGTGTACGGCATAAGAAGGCGGCCCAGGTTTATTGTCTTGCGTGTTGCTGTCCAGTTTTCCCAACACCATGTGTTGAGGAGGTGCTCTTTTTCCCCATTGAATGGTCTTCCCTACTTTGTTGAAGATTACTTGACCTTGTGTGTTCATTTCTGGTTTTTCCATGTTGTTCTCTTGATCTTTGGGTCTATTTTTGGGCCAGGGCCGTCCTGCTTTGGTGACTACAGCTTTGTAATATACTTGAAGTGGAATTGCGATGTCTCCACTTTTGCTTCTCTTTTTCAAGGTTCTTTGGCTATTTGGGGTCCTCTGTGGTGCCATACACGTTTTAGGATCGTTTGTCCCGTCTCTGTGAAGCATGTTGTTGGCATTTTGATAGGCATTGCATTAAATGTGTATATTGCTTTGGGCAGTATAGACGTTTTAACAATATTTGTTCTTCCAATTCGTGAGCATGGGGCGTCTTTCCATTTCTTTGTGTTGCCTTCAGCTTCTTCCATCAGTGTTTTACAGTTTTCAGAGTATAGGTCATCCACTTAGGTTTCTTCCTAGGTATCTCACTGTTTTTGACGCAATTGTAAATGGGACTGATTCCTTAACTTCTCTTTCTGCTGCTTCATTATTAATGCTCAGAAATGCAACAGGTTCGTGTACATTGATTTTTCTGTCCTGTGACTACTCGGTTCTAGCAGTTTTTTGGTGGAGTCGCTCAGGGTTTCCATACAGAGTACCATGTCGTCTGCAGATAGTCAAAGTTTTACTTCTTTCTTCCTAATTTAGATGCCTTTATTTCTCTTTTGTTAAATAAGGGTGATAAGAGTGGACATCCCTGTCTTTGCTGTCTGAGGAGGGAAGGCGGCTCTCAGTTTTTCCCCATTGAAGATGATATTAACTGTGGGGTTTTTGTTTGTTTGTTTGTTTTTTGTTTTTTGTTTTTCTTGCATACGGCAATTATTCTGTTGAAGTATGTTTTCTCTAAACTTATTTTGTTGAGGGTTTTTTTTTTTTTTTAATGATGAATGGATGTTGTATTTTCCCAGATGCTTTGTCTGCATTTATTAAAATGATCATGTGGTTCATATTTTTAAAAATATTTTATTTATTTATTCCTGAGAGAGAGAGGCAGAGACCCAGGCAGAGGGAGAAGCAGGCTCCATGCAGGGAGCCCGATGCGGGACTCGATCCCGGGACCCCGGTGTCAGGCCCTGGGCCGAAGGCAGACGCTCAACCACTGAGCCCCCTCAGGCGTCCCGATCATGTGGCTCTTATCCTTTCTGTAATTGATGTGATGTATCAGATTGATTTATTTGTGATTATTGAACCACCCCTGAACCCAGGGCATAAAAATCCCACTTGATTGTGGTAAAATATTTTTTAATGTATTGTTGGATTCAGTTTATTAGTATTTTATTGAGAATTTTTACATCTGTGTTCATCAGGGACATTGGCCTGTCGTTCTCTTTTTTAGTGGACTCGTTATCTGGTTTTGGTATCAGGGTAATGCCAGCCTCATGGATGATTTTGAAAGTTTTTCTTCCTTTTCTATTTTTTTGAGGTAGTTTGAGAAGAATATTCATTAACTCTTCTTTAAATGCTTGATAGAATTCACCTGTGAAACCATCTGGCCCTGGACTTTGTCTGTTGGAAGATTTTTGATTACCGATTCAGTTTCCTTGCTGGTTATATCAGTCTGTTGAAGTTTTCTATTTCCTCCTGTTTCAGTTTTGGTAGTTTATGTTTCTAGGAATTTATCCATTTCTTCCAGGTTGTCCAATTTGTTGACATATAATTTTTCATAATATTCTCTTATAATTGCTTGTATTTTTGTGGTGTTGGTTGTTATTTCTCCTCTCTCATTTGTGACTTTATTCATTTGGGTCCTTTCTCTTTTTTTTTTATAAGTCTGGCTAGAGGTTTATCAATTTTATTGATTTTTTTCAGAGAGCTAGTTCCTAGTTTCATTGATCTGTTCTGTTGTTTTTCTAGTTTCTATATCATTTATTTCTGCTTAAATCTTTATTATTTCCTTCCTTCTGCCAGCTTCAGACTCGTTTGTTGTTTTTGGCCAGCTCCTAAGTGCAAGATGAGGTTGTTTATTTGAGATTTTTCTTGCTTCTTGAGATAGGTCTGTATGGGTATATACTTACCTCTTTTGACCACGTTTGCTGCATCTCAAAGCTTTTGGACTATTGTGTTTTTATTTTCATCTGTCTCTATGTTTTTAAAAAAGATTTATTTATTTATCTGAGAGAGAGAATGAGAGAGAGCAAGTGCACAGGGAAGAAGAACAGATGGAGAGGGAGAGGGAGAGAGAAACTCAGACTTTGTACCGAGCATGGAGCCTGATGCTGGGCTTGATCCCATGACCTGTGAGATCACAACTTGAGTCAAAACCCAGAGGCGAATGCCTAACTGACTGTACCACCCAGGCCCCGCCCCCCGTTTCCATGTATTTTTAAATTTCTCCTTTCATTGCCCTATTCATTGTTTAGTGGAATGGTATTTAACCTCCCTGTATTTGTGGTATTTCCAGGTTTTTCTTGTGGTTGACTTCGAGTTTCATAATATGATCAGAAAAGATGCATGATATGACTTCAATCTTTTTGTATTTGTTGAGGCTTGTTTTGTGACCTAATACGTAGTCTATTCTGGAGAATGTTCCATGTACACTTGAAAAGAATGTAGAGTCTATTGTTTTAGGGTGGAATGTTCTGAAAATATCTGTTAGGTCCATCTGGAAATAACCTGTATCTTATTAAATAGCTACCCCACCCACCCATTTTTCTCCCAGGTACCAGTTATCTAAAGGGAGAGCCAGATCATAGAAACCAAGTCACAGTTATATTTTATATTTATATGAAAAGGGAAGAAGTATCAGAGTTTTCCAAGTATCAAAAATTGTTTAAAGTGAAGAAAGTGGTGGAAAAGAGTGTGCAAAGTTTGAGGGTTTTTGTTGTTTGTTTTTTGTATCTTCTGTTCTTATTTCTGTTGCTTTGTTTTATTGGTTTGGTTGTTGGGTCCTTACTTTCCAAAGCTAATAAACAAGCAGTGGATTTAGTTTTCACTGGTTAATTCCACCAGAAAAGCAACATCCAGGCCTGGTTTTGAGCCTTTGATCAGGAATGATTAGGGAGGACTTCAACACTTGAGATCCTTTGTGTAGCTACTTTACCACTGAGCCCACAATTCTATAAACTCACTTATTTCTGTTCACTGGATACTTATAAAAACAAATACTTATTGACTGTCTGTAGATGTCAGACGACTATATTGATTATTTTTCTTAACATACTTCCTCATTTAATCCTCAAAACAATCCTATGAAAAATGAATACTTTCAAGCCCAGTTTCCTATTTTATAAAATAGAGATTGAAATCAATGCATTGCTTATGGACTCACACCTAAAAATTGGGACAAAAAGAATTACTCTAGTCATATTTCTAACACATGATGAAAAATACTGCAGAATTCATTTTAAAATCTCTGCTACCGGGATCCCTAAACCGCGCAGCGGTTTAGCACCTGCCTTTGGCCCAGGGCGCGATCCTGGAGACCCGGGATCGAATCCCACGTCGGGCTCCCGGTGCATGGAGCCTGCTTCTCCCTCTGCCTGTGTCTCTGCCTCTCTCTCTCTCTCTCTCTGTGTGACTATCATAAATTAAAAATAAAATAAAAATAAAATCTTTGCTACCAACTATTTTTATGACTAATAGAAGATTAGAATTTCCTTAATTGGGATCCCTGGGTGGCTCAGTGGTTTAGTGCCTCCCCAAGGCGTGATCCTGGAGACCCGGGATCAAGTCCCACGTCAGGCTCCCTGCATGGAGCCTGCTTCTCCTCTGCCTGTGTCTCTGCCTTTCTCTCTCTCTCTGTCTCATGAATAAATAAAATCTTGAAAAAAAAGTAGAATTTTCTTAATTGCACTATATAAGAATGATGAATTTAAGGACGTTTCACATTGTTCTGAAGCTTTTTTATTTTTTATTTTTTTCAGTTGGAGCTGAAGGATCCTTGAGAATTCGGGTGACTTTTATAAGCCTCGGGTTTATCCTAAAGTAAAAGAGTAAAGACATATAGCAAAGTATTTATTAAGAAAAGAAAAAGTTGGGATGCCCAGCTGGCTCAGCGGTTGAGCACCTGCCTTCAGCCCAGGGTGTGATCCCGGGGTCCAGGATCGAGTCCCATGTCGGGCTCCCTGCATGGAGCCTACTTCTCCCTCTGCCTGTGTCTCTGCCTCTCTCTCTGTGTCTCTCATGAATAAATAAATAAAATCTTTTAAAAAAAATGAAAAAGTGAAAATTATGTCAAAAGTGTTTGAATGTGATTCAATATTCTAAGGTATGCTTATGTGAGTTTACTATCAAAACTCAATTTGGGTGTTAATTATACTTGAATTCAAAAATAAACAAATGTTAAAAAAAAACTCAATTTGGGAGATAGTTATATTCTTTCCATCAAATAATGTAAGATAGATTTAGGTAAACTGTATATTAATATATATTACACATACATGCACACCAGATATTATCATGTAAGTCGATGTTAAATTAGTCCCACAAGCTCGACAATGAGGGAGTCATTGGTTCCATTTGATGGATGAAGAAATGGGTTCAGGGGAGTTATGTGGCTTTGGGTAAGCCTCTCAATTATTCACCTTTCTGTCTATTTGTGCATTCTTTCCTTCAACAACATTAACTACCTAAAATAATAATGAAAAAATTGAAGAGAAAGAACATGAGGAAGTGATCCTAACATGCGTAAGACACTATTTATTACTTTATTTTATTTTTCAAAGATTTTATCTATTTTCTGAGAGAGTGTGCATGAGTGGGAAGAGGGTAGAGAAAGAACCAGACTCCCCACTGACTGGTGAGCCCCCTGTGGGGCTTGGTCCAGGACCCTGAGATCACGATCTGGGCCAAAGTCAGCCGGTTACCTGACTGAACCCCCCAGGCGCCCTATAAAACACCATCTTTCTAAATGGTCACATCGACCAGAAGCATTATGCATGTGTGACCTTTGCTCTCAGTCTTGGCTTGCTTCTTACCAGCTGTGTGATTTTCGGTGAGTGCACATCTAGCTAATCTGTTGAGAGCCCTAGTTTCATGACTCTTCAACCACCCCACAACCCTCACTTGCGTATACCCTGTGTCCCCAACAGCCCTCCTGGTGTTCCTTAGGCCTGCCGCACGGACGCCAGAACGCGCTTCAAGAGCTCAGCGTGACGACGGATGAGTAAATCCTGTGACTCTATGGCTGTGACACAGCCTGGTGAACTTGACGAGAGTCTAAGCCCAGCACAAGGTAGCGGAGAGGGGACAGTTTTTCCTGCCTGAAAGAATTGTCACGTCAATCAATCAATCAATCAATAAAAATTAAAATTAAAATTAAAAAAAGAAAAAGAATTGTCACATCAGACCCATCCCAGACCCAAACCAGGTTCTCAAAGAGTAAGTATTAGGAGCAGCCTAGTATTTTTTTTATTACAACTGGTAACTTGTCTATTTCTATTATTATTTCTCTCTCTCCCTATCTTCTCTACACATGCTCCACGTATTACACGACTTATCTAGCTTCTGATCACAATGCTCTCAAGCTAGTGTGCGATAACTCCCCCAAACCTGTTAATTCTATAAACGCTCATTAGTTTCAGTGCTATCTTGCTTTAAAAATAGTCTTCAGTCTAGTAAGCAGCTAGCTGCATTGTAGATAAAACACTGCTGCTTAGGGGTTCTTGAATGTGTATCTTCCTCGTAGGATCATTTTCTACCAAAGCCTGTTTTGTGAGAGGAAGCCGTTTACATGAAGAGACGCTAATGGAAGTGAGTGTAGGACCGGCGATGTCTGCTCAATGATGACTGAAGGGCTTTGTTGTTGTTTTTTTTTTTTTTTTTATGAGTAAGTGAGAATGCATCAAAAAAGAAAAAATCCATCCGAGATGCGTTGAGTAGAGAGGCCACGGCACAATTCTGAGTTCTGTGGGACGTGGATTGGTTTGGACCAACGTCTCCTGAGCTGGCATGCTTAAAGGACGCGGAAAGGAAATGATAACAAATGGCACTGAACGCTAACGCGTCACTAGGGACTAAGGCACAATTCCAAGGGAGATGGCCAACCACGAAGGTAAACCCTGGGAACACCTGGGAAGGGGGGCAGCCCTCACCGCTCTAAGCCATTTAAGGCTGAGCCTGCAACTGGGTGACGCGTGAGACAGTTGTACACCGGGAGCTAACAGAACACTACGAAGGGGAAAAAATGAGCGGGAAATATCAGAAAGGGAGACAGAACATGAAGACTCCTAACTCTGGGAAACGAACTAGGGGTGGGGGAAAGGGAAGAGGGCGGGGGTGGGGGTGACTGGGTGACGGGCACTGAGGGGGGCACCTGATGGGATGAGCACTGGGTGTTATGCTATATGTTGGCAAATTGAACTCCAATAAAAAATAAATTTATAAAAAAAACTACTGTACGTTAACTAACTGGAATCAAAATAAAAACTTAAAAAGAGTTTCTAACACTTGGGGGAAAAATGAACCTTTGAAAGCCCGGCAGGATAATTACATGATGAAAAATTGCCCTTATTAATAAGCGGCCTTATGAGCTTACACGCAGCCTCCTCTTCCTTGTTTCTTGCATTTCGTGGTACTTTTCAGCCGCAGGAACTTTCAAATGCTGTTGACAAAATGACAGAAGAACTTTCTGCAAAGGCTGAGTCTCCCTTCAGCGAGCGTTTGTCGTATCGATTAAAAGCAAATGCTCTTTGGGGCTCCTGGGCGGCTGAGTCCGTTAAGCCCTACCTTCAGCTCAGGTCACGATCGAGGCCCGCGTCAGGCGCCCTGTCGGCCGGGAGCCCGCTTCTCCCTTTGCTCCTCGCCCCACCCCCGCGCCCTCTCTCTCTCTCTCAAATAAATACATGAAATCTCTAAAAACGGAGCAAATGCTGTTTCAGCGTGTGTCCTTTAGAAAATAGTCAACAATCATGTCAAGTCCTTTACTGAGCTCTATTACATAAAACACACAAATGCGAAAAGAGCAAAAAAAAAAAGCTCTTTAGTAAAGGCGTTTGCAGTTTGTTCTAGAAAACTAAATTGCTATTTGTCCAAAGGGTATGGGACCATATTCACATATTTTAATACTAGATTTATGACAGTTTTGTGTATGTTTAAGATGAGAAGCACAGGAAGAGGAGTGTCTCAGGGACTTGTGTGTGTGTGTGTGTGTGTGTGTACGTCTCTGAAAGTTGTAGAAAGAAATACTATTAGTTCAGGGTTTCAGACAAAAGCCGAATTCTTCCTACTTGTTTCAAAGGTGGAGACATTAAGGGGACAGAGAATATTGAGGAATCCCAGGGACAGGCGGGAGGAGGGGAGGAAAGGAGGGCAGCGGGGGCCAATGTGGAGGCCGCGGGGGACGTGGCAGGTGGGGACAGTGGCCGCCAGGGCCACCTCCTCGCAGGCCCGACCCCAAGATGCGGGTTTCCATGGGTGTGGGGTGTGCCCGGCGCTGCCCGGAGAGTCCTGTGCAGGAGCCATGCCCCGCCGGGTGTGCAGGAGTCTTGGCGGCCCCTAGGGCCGGGGTCGGGCCGGGGAGGATGGCCTGGTGGCAGGGGGCTCTCCGTACAGCTCCCAGAGCTCCGGGACGTCGTCAATATTGCATCTAACAAGGTTAACCTGAGGCACAGACTGCGGTTCCTGGGCCGCAGAGACAGGGCCCATGGAGCCCCGTTGGGGCCCGGAGGTTACTGGGCCGGGTGGGCCCCTGAGGGACATCCCCGGAGGGCACGGGCAGCGCTGCCCCTCCTGCAGCATCGCCCTCCCCCTTGGTGAGCCGGGAGGGGGGCAGGTGGCCTGCTGGTCGGCGTCAGCTGCGGGCCCTCCTGCAAGCTCATGCTCCAACGCTCCCATCTTTGTTCTTTAAGTGTCATTGACTGATTAATTGGGAATCTTCGCACCCAACCTGCGGCCGCGACTAGGAAAGGGGCTGCTCCTGGAGTCTGGAAGCCAGGAGGCATCTTACAGTGCACGGGACACTCCTCCCCTTTTAAAGAATTATCTGGTCCGAGGGCAGCCCGGGTGGCCCAGCGGTTCAGTGGTGCCTTCGGCCCAGGGCCTGATCCTGGAGGCCCGGGATCAAGTCCCGCATCGGGCTCCCTGCATGGAGCCTGCCTCTCCCTCTGCCTGGGTCTCTGCCCCTCTCTCTCTGAATCTCTAATAAATAAATAAAATCTTAAAAAAAATAATTATCTGGTCCAGAACGTCCACAAGGCTGAGGTTAAAAAGCTCTGTGTTATGTCGATAAACCTCAACTTTCCTGTCTCCTACACGCGGTCGATCGAGTGAATTCTAAAGTCGTGTTTTATTGTGATTCTGCACCGTGAATAACTGCATGTATTATTCCACACGTGGGACGTAGAATTGATTGTTAAAAGTCAAGGAGTCCTTTGGGTCCTGCCAAAGTTCCTGCATTGGGCGTCTCGTCAAGTTGTAGCCCCTTCAGAAATGTGTGCAGGCTCGTTTCCAACTGCGCTGCCTGCCGTGTGCTATCAAACACCTAAGAGATGCACCAATCTCAAAAGGTAGTATCCAAACCTGTTTTAAAATTTTATTCATTTTTTTTTATTACGAATTAGGTTGAGCATCCGTTCATCATTAAGGTCCCACCAAGTGTCCTCTTCTTTGCTCACGGCTGTTCATAGTTTTTGCCCAATTTTTATCACTATTATTTTAAATCTTATTTTTATTTCTAAATTTCGATTCCAGGATAGTTCCATGCAGCGTTATATTAGTTCCAGGTGCACAACGTCATGTGATTCCTCATCTCTGTGCATCACTCATGGCTCGTCATGATTGGGTGTGTCTTCATCGCCTTCACCTGTTTCAGCCACGCGCCCGCTTACCTCCCCTCTGGTAACCATCTGCTCTCCATGGGTATGAGTCTGTTTTCTTGGTTTGTTTCTTTTTCTCTTCATTTTTTTATTCTGTTTCTTACATTCCACATGAGTGAAATCATAGGGTATTTGTCCTTCTCTGACTTATTTCACTTAGCGTTATGCCCTCTAGATCCACCCATGCTTTTGCAAATGGCACGATTTCCTTCTTTTTCTTTTTTTTTTTTTCTTTTTTTTTTAGATTTCCTTCTTTTTCTATGACTAATCTATTCCCTTGTGTGTGTGTGTGTGTGTCCGTGTGTGCACACGCAGGCTGTACACGCTCTTCTTTATCCACTCCTCTATTGACAGACGTGGGGCGGCTTCCATAATTTGGCTGTTGTAAATAATACTGCAATAAGCATAGGCGCGCATATATCTCCTTGAATTTGTGCTTTTATGCTTTGAGTAAATACCCAGAGGTGAAATTAGTGGATCATAGGGGAATTCTATGTTTAATTTTTTGAGGAATCTCCCTATTGCTTTTCGCAGCGGCTGCACCAGTTTGATTTCCCACCAACGGTGTATAACGGTTCCTTTTCCGCCACATCCTTGCCAAAACTTGTTGTTTCTTGTGTAATCTTTGCCCAGTTTTTTGAAAATCAGTTTTTCTTTTTGTTGTTTCTAGAGCTTTTTTTTTTTTTTTTACAATTAGTATACCTGGTGTGCTACTTGCATTCTGACAGTATGTTTTTAAATTTTTCTTTTATATATTTTTACATGAGGATTTTGAGTTTTATTTATTTTTTTTAAAGATTTTATTTATTTATTCATGAGAGACACAGAAAGAGAGGCAGAGGCACAGGCAGAGGGAGAAGCAGGCTCCATGCAGGGAGCCCGACGTGGGACTCGATCCCGGGTCTCCAGGATCACGCCCTGGGCCGAAGGCGGCACTAAACCGCTGAGCCACCCGGGCTGCCCAAGATTTTGAGTTTTAATTGATTCATTCTTTCATAGTTTGTATGATGTGAACCACAATTTAGAAAAGCCTTTCTGCTATAGGATGACTAAATAATTTCGGAATCCAGGGGCGCCAGGGTGGCTCAGTTGGTGAAGCATCTGCCTTCAGCTCAGGTCATGACCTCAGGGTCCTGGGATCGAGCCCCGTGTTGGGCTCCCTGCTGGGCGGGGAGTCTGCTTCCCCGTCTCCCTCTGCCCCTCTCCCCTGCTTCTGCTCTCTCTCTCTCAAATAAATAAATAAAACCTTAAATAAACAAATAAATAATTCGGAATCCAAAGCTTTATTACTTTTATCATTTTATTTTTATAATGAAATCTTTGGTATTTGGCCATTCACGTCAGTATTTTACATAAGATGCGGATCCGGTTTTACTTTTCTCGCGTGTACCCAGCTACCTGAGAAGCTGGTCTCAACACGTTTTTTTGAACGCTGCCTCTTTCCCCACTGATTCGATTTCTCCATCCTTACTTGTGTTTGACTTTGCGCTGTGTATTGTGTTCCGTTTTCTGCCCTTTGCTCATGAGCTGATACAACGTCGCAGGGGACTGAGTTCATGGTTATTGCTTTTCTCTTCCTGGAGGATTTTCCCCCAGGCCCGCTTGCTTCTTCATTCTTATAGAACTCTTTCACATCTTTATTGAGATGTCATCCACACGTCGCACTTCGCTCGCTCGAAGCCCGAGATGCAGTCGTTCCCAGTGTTGTCCCAGGCCGTGTGGCCCCGTCACCGTGGGCCTTGGACCAGCTTCCTCACCTGCAAAGGAGGCGCTGAGTGCTGAGGCTGCACTGCCCATGGACCACCCACCCGCTTCCTGGTGCTGTAGGTTCTCTTCTGCACGTTTCACGGGAGTGGAACTGAGTCACGCGTGGTCGGGTCTGGCGGCCCGTAGTGAAGCTCCCAGGACCCTCCACGCTGCGGCCTGCACACATGTGGCTCCTTCCTAGGACTGAGCACCACCCCGCCGGGGGACACGCCGAGCTCATCCATCCATCACCCCAGGGCGAGGGCCGTTGAGTTGCCCCCCACCACCCGGCTGTCAGGAATAACGCTGCTAGTGCTGCACACGTGCAAGCATTTTTTGTGTGTGTATCTGTGTCTCCATTGCTCTTGGGTATGTGGCTCAGAACACAATTGCTAGGAATTTCCTTTGTAGTTATTTGAAGAACCACCAGGCAGTCAAACTAAGCTAAACTAATGGCTGCCCCTTTTTCTCTTCCTACCACTGGTAGGATCTCTGATTTCCCCATATCCTCACCAGCACCATTGTCATCTGACCTTCTGGTTCTCACAGTCGTCGTTGTGCTGTGGATCACGAAAATTTTAACTCATTTTGCTGACTTAGAAATAAAAGACATTTTTGCTATTTTATTGTGATATAATTTAGAGAAAATCAATGTGGTTAAATAAATAAACATACAATTATCGTATGTGCTAACTTTTCTACCATATAGTTCTTTTTAAATTTTTTTTTTAATTTATTTGAGAGAAAATGAGCCAGAGCAGGAGGAGAGGCAGAGGGAGAGGGAGCAGCAGGCTCGCCCCTGAGCAAGGAGCCCAGCGCGGGGCTCGAACCCAGGACCCGGGATCATGACCCGGCCACAGGCAGATGCTGAACCGACTAAGCCACCCAGCGTCCTTTACCACACAGTTCTTACAGACATTCCTTGTTAACTTTATTTTCATAGATTTTATGTTTGTTTTGTAAATTCAGATATTTATTCTAAATCTTTTAGCTGGTTGTTTTGCTTGTAGAAAAGCTATTATTTGAACTATGAAATTTTTACTTTGCTAAGTTATGTTGTGTATAGTGGTTTTTAGTTGATTTTTTTGAGTTCTTCAGGCATAAAATGAGAAGAGTACTTCCTCCTCCTTTCTAATTTCGTACTTTAGATTCTTTACTTTTTTTCTCCATTAGATTTAACATCTTTTGGGTAAATATGCATTATTGCACAGCAATATTAATATTTGAAGGCTTTTAAAAATAAAAAAATAGATGTTTAACTGTAGTAAATACTTTTTCTTTGCCTAAGAAGACAAATAACGCTTGGTCAGATGTATTATTCTTTTGATATGTTACTATATTCTAATTGCCAATATTTTATTTAAGATGTTATTTTTGATGATCAGAAATGAGATTTACTTGTAATTATCTTTCGGGGGCTTGAGAGGGAGCCAAGCCAAATTAAATATCAATTTTATTTATGCTTGATTAAAAGAAATAATTAAATTTTAATTCTCTTTATGCTCCGAGGCAGTCCAAAAGGCAATGGAATTATCTGTTCTTTAAAACTTTGGTAGAATTGTCTTGCAAAAGATTTTGGGTTTGGTGATAGGCAGCTTGTGGCCCCTAAACAATATCTACGTTCTAATTTCTGGAACTTGTGAATATTTATCGGGTTACACGGTGGCGAGGGAGAAATTTAAGGTTGTGGATCAAATCCAGGCTGCTAATCAATTACATTAAAACAAGAAGGTTATCCTGGTTTATCGAGATGTGCATATTGTGATCCCATGTCCTTAAAGTGGGCGACCGAGGCACAGGAGGCAGGAGGCAGAGGCTGAGGATGTTAGGCTGCTGCTTCGAGGATGGAGGAAGGGACGGACGCCAAGGAAGGCAGGTGCTTCTGAAGCGGGGCGGCGGTGGGTGGGGGGGCAGGAAACAGATGACCTCCCGGAGGTGAATTCGTATTAAGTTCCTACGGCGGTGGTGGCTTCCTATAGCAGCAGTAGGAAAGTTTCCATAGTTTCATATACAGAGAGAGAGCTATATACATGCATGTATATATACACAAGTATATGTATGTAGTTACACAGTATATAGTGGCTGCGTGTGTGTACACACAAGTACGAGCGTTGGCAGCGTCTGTAAGGTCCGTAGGGCCATGTGCGTGTGCGAGCGTATGTCAGCCCATCAGTACTACAGTCACCAGGTCGGCTCCAGGGGACGTGGGCACTAGTCTCGAATTTGCTAATCCATGAAGACCCCTTTGGGAAACAAACTTGCCAACGAGAGCACAATGTGTACATACAATTGTTTTTTTTTTTTTTTAAATTAGCCTTACAGTATCCAGTCAAAACATTAAAAAAAAAAAGTTATTTAGGTCAGCTCTCTTTTTCTGCTTAATCCATTAAGAAAAATCTTTGCTAATATTGATATATGAATTCAAGGCTACCAATCCTCCTCTGAGCATGCGGTTAGATGTATCTTAAGGCTTGATATTAATGACTATGACTAACATTATAAGCTGTTTTACCGTTTTTGATTTATATTCTTAGTAACTTAAGAGTTTCTTTGTTTGTTTGTTTTATTTTTATTTATTTTTTTTTAACTTAAGAGTTTCTTAATATAAATTCTCTCTTTCTAGGTGGTAGGGATGATTCATTTTTCCAGTTTTGTTATTTTAGATTTTTGCATCTAATTAGAGAATACTGTTTGTTGTATTTCTGTATTTCTGGCATCTATTGATGATTTCCTTGTGGCATAATGCATATGGTCAATTTTGGTACCACTCCATGAGCATAAGAAAAAGGGAGGTATCTTCATTTCCAGGGAAGGCAATTTAATGCAAATTAGTTAAATCTTGGGTTCTTTGTGTTCTTTCTAAATGAGGTTTTCTACAGTGGGCATCCTGTAGCTGGAGATCTGTGAATTAAAGCTTCCTGCTTGCAGGGTATTTCTGCGTAGTTCCCTCCGGTATCTTTTACAGTTTTGCCTCATCACCACCAATGCTCCATCACTGGGCTCGCGCTTATCCATAACTGCTCCTTCGGATTGCAATCTTACCAGCATGAATTGCTTAGTCTAGTTTATTCACTTTTACTTGTTTTTGGTCTGAATTCCAACTTCCCAAGAGCCCTACCTACTTTCTTTTTATTTGCTTTTTTCCCCTAAATGTCCCTGGTTTTGCATGTCCATTGTGTCCAACCTGAGATTGTCCAAACTTACTCTCATCTTCTCATACTAGTTGACATGACAATCTGTCTTGGTTTCATTACATTTGATCTTTTTTTTTTTTTTTTTTTTTTAGTATTTTGCTATGTATTATCTTCTTTGCTTATTCTGGGTTTTGTCTAATACTTTACCTTTATAATTATTTTTTAAAATATGCATAGCCCCGCATCTGCTTATGTAATGTAAACGGCTTCTGCAGGTGAAGTTGTGTGATAAAGTACTTTCTCAAGGTCATCAGCTCATGGGGGATGGAGCCCAACCTAAATCATGTAACATTTCTATGCAGTTTTCTGGATTTAGTTTGATTGAAGTTAGTGCACTACCTAAAGCCAGTCTGGAGATATGTTCCAACGATCTGTACACTTCTCTGGTTCCCAATGTCCTCTCTGCACCCCAAGTTCAATAATTACACAAACCAAATGAATCAAGGAATGGTTTGAATAAATGGTTGATAAAGATGTAGAGTTTTTAGGGAATCGGCCTAACATTCTAAGAAAACGTGATCTTTTCAAAGCAAAATTCCTTTTTGCTGTTGTTGTTTTATATTTTTCCAATCGTCTTCTTTTCAGAAGCCTTTATGTCGAGAACATGTTAAATATTATTATGTCTCTGATGAATTGCTAGCTTTTGAAAGACTTTATGCCACTCTGGACGGAGAAAACTGGGCTGTTGTTTTGTTTTATCCACTCTCCTTCTCTCTCAGATCCTTTGCCTGCGCGTGTAGGAAGCCAAAAATTAGCAACAAACCATCCATTTGAAATGAATGCTTTTCTAGAGATATAATAGTTGCAAATGATAGACCAGAGGGATGCTTGTATCACGTACTGTGTAGAGGAAGAAAATAGATGTATGGCTTACCTGACGGCCACTTTTAAAGATGTCTTTGAATGAACTGGTGTAAAATAGAATCTGTGCTACATTTAATCACAGGAGGAAAGTTTTTTGAGCTTAACATTTTCTTTCAGAAAATGACCAATTCATCTCATTCAGAATCTTAGGACATTTGTCATCTTACTCAAATATAATTCACAGAAAAGAAAAGAAAAAAAGGATGTAGGTTCCTCAAGCTAGGAAGAGCAGTCATCCTGGAAAGAGATCCAGTTGTTTTAGATTCAGAGCTCCATTTTATTGATGTTTCTTGACTTCTCTGACACTTGGTTCCCTCGTCTACAGACTGCAGGTAATAACACCGACCTGTCAGAAGGAACGGGTTTTTAATAAGACGGTGTATTCAAGTTGCTGATGTAGGCAGACAGGAACAAGAATTTCCTCCTATGATCCTTGTTAACCCAAGGCCGGACGAGGACTACAAAGTCAGTCCGAAGACCTCTACAGAGTAGCTCAGTTCACGTACCACCAATGGGAAGTTTCACTCAACAAGCTGGATGTCGTAAGGCTGTCACGACGGTGGCCTGAGATGAGGCTCATGGCACGGGTCCTCTAAGATTATGATGCTCTCGACTGCGGCCTTAGGTTTACTCCCTGAGGAGCCACGTTTTCTTCTCTTCCTGACCAGCCCAATAGAGATCTAGGGTTCTCGATGCTTTCTTAACCTAGTTGCCCGATATAAATGTTCATATTGGTGAATTTGCTTGCTAATCCACGTAGTGCTAATAATAGACTCAGCAATGAAATTTAGTTTGCTTTATTAATTTTTCAATATTAAATTTCACTAACAGATACATTAAAAATTAATTGTCATCTTTATTATGCCAACTCTAATGAAAAGACATACATCATTAGTGATATGCTTACACTATAAAGTACGTAAGAAAATTTATGAGGGAAAAATCAATAACCTCATTAAATGCATTTATATTTGTTCCTACAGTGTCAATTACCCCACAGTTATTAGCATATTCACATTATGACACAAAACCAAGGAATTGCATTTTTTAATGTAATAACCTGATCTTGTCTGTCTCTTTTAATTCACTTGTGTTTCATGATATTTTAGGTTTTATATGCAAAATCGTAATATTAAAAATATGTTTGTGATTGAGATTGAACCAGATGTTCCCTACATTTGAATTGAACATTTCTAAAAGGTCAAAATAAGCCTGAAGCCACCCTTTATATTTAAATTGTATATATGTAAGTGACTTAAAAATTTAAATTCTACCTAGAGACAAATTGAATCTAAAGTCCATAAAATGACCGTGTATGGAAAGTCTCTCATTTAAATTTGGATCTGGGAACTAAATAACATCTTATATCCCCCAAGATTTGAAAACCTAAAAGAACACTGTACTTCCTGCTGTGCACTGCATTTAAAGTATTTTTAAATGAAATATAATATTCAGGGGATCCCTGGGTGGCTCAGCAGTTGAGGGTCTGCCTTTGGCCCAGGTCATGACCTCAGGGTCCCGGGATTGAGTCCCTTGTCGGGCTCCCCGCAGGGAGCCTGCATCTCCCTCTGCCTGTGTCTCTGCCTCTCTCTCTGTGTCTCTCATGAATAAATAAATAGAATCTTTACAAATATATATATAATGTTCAAACCACTGGTTGTGCAACAGAAGGAACAAAAGATCTTTGGTATTAAGTGATGCTAAAATTCTCAAAGTTTGCTATTCGATAGGTGTATGTCAAGCCTATGTGTCTTAGGTGTGTACATGTGCGTGTGTACTTGTGTACATGTAATATTTTTCATATACATTACAATCTATATCTTAGGTGAGTTTGCTCGTGTGTGTACACGTTTTATATGTAATATTTTTATTGCCACAGTCCTGTATTGAAATATATTGCCTTTCATAGGGAGTATGTGACAATATTATAATTATTTTTAATAGATGATAGATGGTTGCTCTCAATATATATGCGTGAAAGATAAGTCAACGTAGGGATAATGCAAAGCAATAGGAAAACCTCATCCAGGTGAATAATAAGTAAATATGCTTGCACGCATCGGGAACACCACATGAATATGCTAGCTTCCGAGGGCACAGGGCAACCTATGGTTAAAAGAAGGCAAGAAACTAAAGGACACATTAGAATAAAAAGAAAATGTTGTCGAAAAAATTGATTGATGACTTTACTAAACTGGATAGTCAAAGAATTCTAAAGACCTAACATTTATTACAATCGTTGCAGAGCAACTGGAAGTTAGGCCAAGGCCTCAACCCCTGTGATTTAATTCCATGGTTATAAATAATCCAACAGGAGGCTCCCCCACAGAAACGGTCCCCACAAGGTGGAATGCAGTGGAATTATGACCTAGCACTCGGCCCTGGTGAGCCCCGGTGAGCCCCGGTGAGCCTGCTCTAAGAACGTCAGACACATGCGACGCCCTCTGTGAAAGGTCACTCTAGTGGCACAGGCTGGAACTTAAAAAAGACTTCTGTGGTGGTTTATTTATTTATTTTTTAATTTTAATTTTTTTAATTTTTTTTATGTGAAGGTTTAGTCCCATGATTCTAATAAGACAAGGGGTGAGAAAGTGACCCAGTTTCACCACTTCTCCTCCTTCCCCGGTCTACTAGCACAGCGGGGCTGTGGACCCTGTATCGTGGATCCTAAACACTTGCATTAAATATTTTGCCTTACGTTTAACTTTCTAAGCTTCCCCTCCCTACAAAGGATGTCAGAGTAGAATTCTGGGTTTACTAAGGCAAAAAAAAAAAAAAAAAAAACCCACAAAATTTTAAGTAGTTAAAATTTCCCCTGAGATATTAAAAAAAAAAAATGTTTAAGGTAGATTAAACCTAGACCAAAAATTAAATCAAATTATATTCTGTGTGCTCAATTTTCTGTAGGGAACCAAAAGCCGCTGGAGTGTAAAATTCTAATTAATTATATGGAATGCTAATGGATTTTAAATTAAAAATCTGTGCTGTTCAACACCGCCTCACTCCAGACACTTTTGGAAGTGGATTTCACCACAAAACTGTCCCACAAAGTGAGGAGCGCGGGAAAGGTGTGGAGTCACTGCTCCTGCTCCACCCAAGCGGGGCCTCCTCCTGCGCAGCCGCCCTCGCGTTCGCCCCCAGTCCTCGCAGCTGCCGTGGCTCAGCGGGTGATGCTCCCCGGTGCCCCCCGGGGTCCTCTCACCTGCAGGGGCTCAGCGGGTGATGCTCCCCGGTGCCCCCGGGGTCCTCTCACCTGCAGGGGCTCAGCGGGTGATGCTCCCCGGTGCCCCCCGGGGTCCTCTCACCTGCAGGGGGGTCAGCGGGTGATGCTCCCCGGTGCCCGGTCCTCGCACCTGCAGGGGCTCAGCGGGTGATGCTCCCCGGTGCCCCCGGGGTCCTCTCACCTGCAGGGGGGTCAGCGGGTGATGCTCCCCTGTGCCCCCGGGGTCCTCTCACCTGCAGGGGGGTCAGCGGGTGATGCTCCCCGGTGCCCGGTCCTCGCACCTGCAGGGGCTCAGCGGGTGATGCTCCCCGGTGCCCCCCAGGGTCCTCTCACCTGCAGGGGCTCAGCGGGTGATGCTCCCCGGTGCCCCCCGGGGTCCTCTCACCTGCAGGGGGGTCAGCGGGTGATGCTCCCCGGTGCCCCCGGGGTCCTCTCACCTGCAGGGGGCTCAGCGGGTGATGCTCCCCGGTGCCCGGTCCTCGCACCTGCAGGGGCTCAGCGGGTGATGCTCCCCGGTGCCCCCCGGGGTCCTCTCACCTGCAGGGGGGTCAGCGGGTGATGCTCCCCGGTGCCCCCCGGGGTCCTCTCACCTGCAGGGGGCTCAGCGGGTGATGCTCCCCGGTGCCCCCCGGGGTCCTCTCACCTGCAGGGGGGTCAGCGGGTGATGCTCCCCTGTGCCTCCGGGGTCCTCTCACCTGCAGGGGGGTCAGCGGGTGATGCTCCCCGGTGCCCCCCGGGGTCCTCTCACCTGCAGGGGGGTCAGTGGGTGATGCTCCTCGGTGCCCGGTCCTCGCACCTGCAGGGGCTCAGCGGGTGATGCTCCCCTGTGCCCCCGGGGTCCTCTCACCTGCAGGGGCTCAGCGGGTGATGCTCCTCGGTGCCCGGTCCTCGACCTTCGCACCCGCGCTGCTGGTCCCTGCGGCGGATCAGCTGTGATCTCAGAGCCTTGAGGTCAAGCCCTGCGTGGGGGTCCACGCGGTCGGAGCCTCGGCATCGGGGTCCACACGGTCCCGGAGCCTCCCGCATCCAAGCAGGGCCGCCCCGAGGGGCCCAGTAACCCACCTGCGGCGGGAGCGACCCGGGATGTAGGGCGAGGCTGTAGGGTTTGCGCTCAGGGAGCCCGTGCTTCCCCCGAAGCCAGTCTGGATCCTCTGGCTTCACCCGGGGGCGCCTGCGGGGTGAGTGCGGAGGAGCCCCGAGTGCTGGGGCCCCGGGCACCGAGGCTGTGCCCCCCGGGCGGCTGTCGGGGGGGGGGTGCTGGGGGGGGACCAGGGATGGGGACCCGGGGAGAGTGTGGGGGGAGGGTCCAGGGAGGGGGGTGCTGGGGGGAGGGAGGGGAGGACCGGAGATGGGGGGCTTGGGGGGCCCAGGGATGCTCCGCCCGGTGAGCGCGCTTCTCTCCCAGGTGAGCCCTGGGGTCCGGCCCCCCAGCTCGCGGTTGGCATAGGTTTATAAAATATGAAGCTTGACTCACTTCTGCGATAAACTATTTCACATTTTCCGACGGAATTTTAGTTACTAAAATGGTTTCAATTTTTTTTTTTCCGGCAAACAATATCAATCTCAGCTCTATGCCAGTTAAAGTAAGATTGTGATAATGAAAAGAACTACTCAAAAGGTCCAAAAATAGTACCAGAAAGCCCTGCTTCAAAAGCACACTGTGCTTTGTTGAACATACTATGTCTTCATAAAACTCCCACTCACCATGAACTGTTGACCTTGTCTGATGATAAATTTTAAGCATAATGTTTGTCTCTCCATGAACATCCAACTTTCAAATAATTTAAATCCATATCAACTTCTAGAGAAATTCTATTACCTCTTCATTAAGGGCTTTAAAAATTCCAGTAAGTTTGATGCAGGAGTCCAGCTCTGAGGAATTCAACCCTGGGGAAGAAATGAGAGAAATGGTCAAAAATATTTTATGCCACAGGCGTGGTCCGGGCGGTCAAGCATCTGACTGTTGGCTTCGACTCAGATGGTGACCTCAGGGTCATGAGACTGAGCCCCATGATGCCACGGCTTTATTTATAACTGTGGTTAACAATAATTTAAATGAATAATAATTGAGAAAATGATTTAAATGAATAATAATTGAGAAAATGATTAAATGATAAGGCATACTTGAGATATTAGGCAGTATTTAAACTGTATTTAAGGAAGATAGAATGACTTTTTATTTTCTTCGAAGATAGAATGACTTTTAAGATATCAATATAACTGATTGATCTGGAATGCCTCCTTTTCACAGAGTTGTAGATATTCAATATTGCAAGTATATATACTTGCAATGTATATTTATATTATGTATGTAAATATACATACACAAATCTACATATAAAATAAACATATACATAGACATATACAATAATATATGGAAGACAGTATTCTGAAATATTGTCTCTGAGTTTGGAGTTGATGGATAATAATGATTTCAATAGATTTTCTTTGTTTTTTGAGTTCTCTTAAGTGATAATTATTAATGTTATTATTAATTTATCTTCCTAAAATAAGATCTATATAAGTTACATATCATATATAACACATGCATATGAGTGTGTGTAAACTCATATATACACGTATACACATGGATACATATTTACGAATGACAAGTTGTATGCCCTCTAACCCCAAAGCAATTTGGGCGAATTTACCTTATTTCCAAACTCTGTCCCTTGGAGGTGGCTGTATGGAGGGAGAGCTGTACTTCATCAGGAATGTCAATCTTATACCCCTGTAGTTACCACAAATTTAATATTATTGGTTTTAGAGAATTTATATCCTGTGCTTATAGTAAATAAAGTGCTCCATGTTTCTTCTATTACTTAAGAAATATCTTAGTTTGTAAAGCAGGTCTTAGCTAACTGGTTGAGGCAGAGTTAGATATTTCTATGTAGCTAGAAAACACAACTCTAGGTCATAAACGTTGTCTATCCATGGTTCATTATTTTTACGTATATCTTGTTTTCCCAAACTCTGAGTATAATGCCCCCAATTGAGGTAGACACATTTATATTTCCTTTATAGAACACATGATTTACTTGATCTTGGACTAAGAGTTTGAGATCTTTGACACTTCATATATGATACATTTGTACATATTCTATATAAATATGTAAAATAATACAGTGCAAGCTGAAGAAACATGCATGTAAAATACCACGAATCCAACTCTGTGCTGTCCAACTAAAAAGTTAGGCTCACACTAAATACTTTAGTTTATTTTTTTAATTTAATTTAGAGGGAATGCAATGTTAGCTCTGTAGGATGTTATTTTGAAATTATGCTCTGGTTTGTCTTTATTAATTTTGTGTGTTTTTATAACAAATGAGTCAAAGAAATCACTCTTTTTACATAAGAGCCCAAGAGGAATATTTTGGGAACGGTATTGAAGAGACAGGAAGACGCCAACAGCATCCTAAATGCTACTCAGCAACTTAGTTAACAACTCCAATAGTCTAGATCCTTTTTTCATTGATTTTTCTCTTTTTCTGTGTCTGTTTTCTTTTCCCCCTTGCCTCCTGTCTTCTACATCAGTCTTGACCGTGTACCCCATGTGCTACACACAGTGCTTGTATTAGGAGTTCCAACACATTTAAGACTTTAATCGACACACTTTAATACATAAAGCTGACTATTTCTATGTTGTGAGCTGATCGTAGCAAGATTCCTTGTTTTAAATAAGTGTCAAAGCATTTAGCAAATGATAAATGCGTTATTTCTTAATTTGCTTAGCTTTCTCTTATTATTGACTTTAACCTTTTAATTTGTAGACACTTCACATCAGATAAATAACCACTTACCACTACTCTAGTCTGCCTTGTGCTAACTGCTTTTTAATAATCTAATACATACCTGCATATAACTAAGCGGCATTTAGGGACTTTAGTATTAAACATTTGATATTTTATTAACAGTATATTTGAGTAGGTTAGGGATAAAGGCTAATCGTAATTGTTCTTATAATTTGCAGCAATTACAAATCCTCACAGGAATATTTAACATTTTTATGTTCAAATACTGATTTTTGAGTTTTCTACATTATGATCTATGCGATGAAAATGTAAATTTCTTTTTTTAATGGTATCTGTTTCTAAAGTGGTGTTCTTCATTAAGTCGTATTTACTTGGTGGTAATGCGGTCTCAAAATTGGAGTGCTTGAGGGAGCAAACATTTTACATAATTTGTATGATGCCACAGGTCCCATTTTAAAAAGAAAAAGAAAGGGGTGCACGTTTTAGAAAATCTAGCTTTTATTTTATTTTATTTATTTATTTATTTTTAAAAGATTTTATTTATTTATTCATGAGACACACAGAGAGAGAGAGAGAGAGAGAGAGAGGCAGAGACCCAGGCAGAGGGAGAAGCAGGCTCCATGCAGGGACCCTGATGTGGGACTCGATCCCGGGACCCTGGGGTCACGCCCTGGGCCAAAGGCAGGCGCCAAACCGCTGCGCCACCCAGGGATCCCCAGAAAATCTATCTTTTAGATTTGTTTCCAAACTAATGTCACATTTTCATTCATTAATTCTTTTACTTAGCTACCCAACTGTTTTTTTCTTTTCTTTTCTTTCTTTCTTTCTTTCTTTCTTTCTTTCTTTCTTTCTTTCTTTCTTTCTTTCTTTCTTTCTTTCTTTTTCTTTCTTTATTTTTCTTTCTTTTCTCTCTCTCTCTCTCTCTCTCTCTCTCTTTCTTTCTTCTGTCAAAGATGTTATTATTTGAAAGAGTTGGGGGAAGGGACCGAGGGAGAGAATCTTCCAGAAAACTCCATGCTGTTAGAGGAGCCCCACAGAGGCCTGGATCCCTAACCTGTGAGATCATGACCTGAGCTCAACCCACTGAGCCGCCCAGGTGCCCCAACAGCTCTAACACTTACTCTGGGGGCACCTGCGCGGCTCAGTTACTGGCGTGTCTGCCTTGGCTCAGGTCATGATCCCAGTCCTGGGCTGAAGCGCGCACCCGGCTCCCTGCTCAGCGGGGAGGCTGCTTCTCCCATTTCTCCTATTCACGTTGTCTCCCTCGATTGCTGTCTTTCTCTCTCTCTCTCAAATAAATAAATAAAATCTTTAAAAACAACAACAACAAAACACCTACTCTCAGGCCCTGGGCTGAATAAACATTAGGAGGCAAAACAGTAAAGACAGATTATATAGAACTTGTTCTTTGTCCTGTTTCTAATTACTAAGCTTATATCTTCAAATACAAAAATGGTACACTTCATATTAAAAATTTATGCTTATGTTTTGAGTTTACGATAACACAGCTCAAAATTGTCGGGTTTGTCATTACAGTAATCAGATGCCTCTGCAATTGGCTGATAAAAATAACCAAGAGATTTAGGATTAAACCTCTGTCAGACTCTTTGAAATTCGTAATTCTTAAAAATTAACTGTTTAGGAAGAGCAAGACATCCACCACCTTTGAATGTCCTTACATACTACGCTGTATATATCCTTTACAGTATATAGGAAACTTGGAAAGCAAAACATATTCACTTTCATCCCCAACCTTTATCTTTGCCTTAAGAATAAAGCCTTCCATAAAATAAACCCCACAATAAGTGCTGTGTCTGCAATCGTGTTTCTTTATACTCTGCAATAAGGTGAGCATCCAATTATTGGAAAACAAAGCTCACTTTTATTTCTGTTGTCCTTTTTTTTAATTTAATTTTTTTTCTGTTGTTCCTTAAATGTAGATAAAACAAACCTATTTTCGGTGGAAAGAGAAGTAACACATCTTTTGTCAAAGTCAACTGAGATACCTAAAGCTTAACTAAAAACGTAGTGAATTTTCCTTCGAACCTCCAGTAGCATCTTAGTATACCAGGTAGCCAATGAGATTAAAGTCATGAACTGTTCGAGCATAATGAGAAACCAATGAAACCAGTTATGATTACCTGGTAGCAGAGTTAAACCACATTTAGCCTAACTAATTAACCAGGTAAACGATACAGTTTTTCCCACATAGCTATCTTCTCTTACATATTTGAAACGCATTGCTTCTTTAAAAAATACACCATGTACAGTGAATTATAAGCTAAATACTTTGCCCATGCTCCGTTCAACTTGACTGCCTTTATTCCAATTTTAGGCTTGTAAAATATGTAACATTTTATGTAGTGATTATGCCCCTCTATAACCAATTGATTACTCAACAAATATATTCTAATGTCAGACACTGTTTGTGGAAAGCTTATGGTGAAAACCATGTAATTTAAATGGATATTAACCTGATGTCTATATTTGAAAAACTAATTTTCCGCCATTACTGATTACATATCAGTTCAGCCTTAAAATTCTTGTGCTTTAATGATCTTCCTACTTAAAAGGCAGATTTAGTATCATTTCAGCTTCTCCCACTGCAGTGATGCCTCCTTCAGTTAGGAGATTTCCTCATTGCATCTGCCACGAGGAACCAAGGGTGCAGATGTGCACTGGCCTGTACGTGAGATGAGGGGAGGCCGCGTGAGACAGTCACCTCTGCCATCACACGTCCGGCTTAAATCTACGGTGATGGACTCATCGTCCAGGAAGGCTTGCTGTGTTTGTTTGCACACTTGTACGCAGCACTTACAAGTCTGTGGTTTATTGACGTATTCCTTCCCATGCCTGTGGTTTTTAATTGAAACCCCCGCTGCTTTGCCCAGCTTCAGGAATGCGGAATATAGGAGTTTTACATTTACTTTCCAACTCAGACAAGAGGAACTCAGAGGCTCCAGTTCTTAGAACAAAATCCATACACTTTAACCTTTCTTTTGGTAAGAATAGGACGAGCTTGGCATGTAGGTTGGAGGTTAGTAGCTGAATTAAATCTAAATTTATGAGATGTTTCTGCTTCACCTTTTCAGCATGTACAGTTGTCATTTTGTGTGGGGTCAGGGCTGGATTTATGTCCTTAATAGCCTTTTATAAACACTTCCCATGTGTAACACTCAATAGTAAGAGTTGGTAGCGCTGTGATTATTACTGGGAACCAAGGAGCCTATGTTATTTGGCTTTATTGCCAAATTGCAATGGAATAGATGCTTATATTCATTTGCATCTTTTCCTCTCAATTGCTTATGATCACACTTCAGTAACGAAGAGATGAATGAATATTCATTTGGTGGTGAATCTTATAACAAATGGCTGAATTGTTCATAAGGACTATGATCAGCCTTTACTTTCCTTCTTTCTCCTCTCTACTCATCTCTCAACTTTGGTTTTACCAGTTTACAAACTATATTAGAAGTTGAATTTTGGGTTTTTTTCCTCCTACACACTTTACATGAACTTGTAAAATTTGAATATATAAAATTTTTTTTCACTAACTGAAGAGGGAGAAAGGAAACCCTGAGTACCACCATCCTCCTGTATTTCCTCCACCCAGGTCCCAAAGACATCTTAACGTGACCCGCAGAGGACAGTTTAAGGCTGTTACGTATATGTTGCTATCTCACTAAGAATAGAAAGTAAAACGTTAGACTATGCCAAGGAAATCTAGCATTTCTGCGTTTTCTTGGCCAGAAGTTCAGCTGGATATAAAAATATATATGCATTTTTTTATAAATCCCAATTTAAGCTCCTAGATGGTACATATTATATGTTGATTTTCTTGGGATATGTTGAAAAGTCACTTGTTTTCACAGATGAAAGTAACAGAATAGAGTCAATAATTTTAAATGTTAACTTTTTAAAATTTTATGAGAAAAATAGAAGTGTTTTTTGTTTTTTTATTGTTGTTGTTTATTTGTTTGTTTTTTAAGAGAGAGTGAAAGAGTGCATGTGTGCACATGAGAAAGGGGACAGGGCAGAGAAAGAGAGAATCTTAAGCAGGATCCATGCCCAGCTTGATCTCACAACCCTGAGATCATGACCTGAGCTAAAATTAAGAGTCAGATGCTTAACCAACTGAGCCACCTAGGTGCCCCAGAAGTAAAGAACATAATTGAAGTGAAGAACTATTTTTTGAGATTTATGCTGTATCGTATATAAATCCCACCAATCCAATTACTAAAATAAAATCCCTCCTTTTGA
This sequence comes from Canis lupus familiaris, assembly GCF_011100685.1. NCBI lineage: Eukaryota > Metazoa > Chordata > Mammalia > Carnivora > Canidae > Canis > Canis lupus. The sequence goes on along the minus strand of NC_049226.1, from coordinate 89,002,282 downwards.
CAAAGTACTAATGACTTTAGGAAGTTTCTTTAAAATACTCTGATGATATCTTTCATTTAGCATGACATTATATTCATTATTAGTAAGGTATAAGTGCTTAATAGAATTATCCTCTCATTATATATGAGTGATAATACATTGTAAGACAGTCTCTCACTAAATCCTATATTAATGCAAGACTTATATACTGAGAATTATGAGATTTTAAGGTGAATAAAGTGAATCTTTGGTTCTATTTCTATCACCTCTCCCTTCTTTGTAAAGATAATTGGGCAATATAGGTTTTTCTGCTGAGATATTGGCAAAATAAAGAATGTCTAATGCCAGTAGAATATTAGTAATAATTTAAAAAGCAATGTAAATAGTGAAAAATAAATGTCTGAAACAAAAATATTACTTATCTGAAGAACAATCTGATAATAAGCTTAAAATTCACATGGACCAGCGTCACAATCTGATCCCATGACTTGAGTAGTTGATGTAATCATTCTGAGATCAATTACCATGAAAGAATATAAACTTTGCAGAATTTTGTAAGGAAGGATTACAAACAATTGAGGTCATAAGCCAGCCTTTTAAAAGATATTTTTCCAACGTACATATGGTATTGTATGCTACTCTTCTTATTGTCTACAGTTTCATTGACCATTGGTCACTGAGAATACAGGTCTGTTGTTAAACTGAGTTTGTATAAATCCCTAAATCTTAAATTAAACTATTGTACTAACAAAATTATGTTTATAAACTTTAATTTTAGGTTTATGGTTATATTTTTTCATTATATCAAAGAAAAATACTACTTAATAGCAGTTGAATATGTTGAACCATGATATCATCATATTCCATCAATATTATTTTCCTTTTACTATTGTTATTAATAGTGATGATCTGTATATGTTCTCTCACTTTGTAGGGAAGAGATCATGATAAAGACCAATATCACCACTGGAGAGTTGAAAAAGGAAAAAAACAAAGGGACAAAAGTTTCCCAATTACCAAGTATATAAAGGATACACACCAACATTATAATAAGATAATATGATAAATAATTTGATACTGGATAAGTTTTTGATTTAGGTGAAATGAATGAAATCCTTAAAAACCATCACTCTATGCCAAAACTGACCCCAAAATAAATTGGAAACAAACTTTCACACAAGATAACTATAGGTCCAGATGGCAGTATTGTCCACACAGAAACAGAAAAACATTATAATGCAAAAAGCAGAGAGACCTAGATTAGATGGAAGGCTATACCATATTCATGGATCTAAAGACTCAATATTTATAAGATGTCAGTTTCCCTCCACATGCTCTACAAATCAGTGTAATCTGTCAAAATTCCAATAGGATTTTTGTTTTGGTTGAAACTATATTTTTTGTATAAATTTTAGAATCAGATTGTCGAAAGACTAAAATAGCCAAAACATATTATAGAAGAAGTTTGAAGATTTACACTACCACATATCAAGATTTACTATAAAGCTACAGTTTTTAAGACAGTCTGGTAACAGACTCACATATGGTCATTTCATTTTCAGTGAAGTAGCCTCTGCAGTATAGAATGGTAAGATTATCTATAAATGGATCTGGCTTCCTTAGATAGCCATTTACTATAATATATTTTAACCCTCTGTGTTAGTTTTCAAAATATTATAGACTTTGTAGCTTAAATAAACAACATAAGCTTCTTATCTTAATAGTTCTGGATGTCATTAGTCTGAAATGAGTTTCAGTTGGCTAAAACCAACTTGCAGTCAGGGCCACATTCATTCTGGAGATTGTAAGGGGCAATTCATTTCCTTGGCTTTTCCAGTTTCTAGAGGTCACCTGCATTCCTTGAGTCATAAACTCATTCCCTCAACTTGAATGTCAGCAACATTAGGTCCAATCCTTGTGTCCCCTCTTTCTGGTTCTCTTTTGCCTCCTTCTTTGACTTTTAAGAACTCATTTTAGGGTCAACTGATTAAGAATCTTCATTTTATATACAATCTTAATTGACCTTTGACATGCAATATAACATATTTAATATTCTAGGGACTAGGACATGGGCATCTTTGTGTGGGAGGTGGCTATTATTCCACCTAACATTATCCATAGAACTGCATACATATATACACCAATGCAAATGTAAAATAATATTTTTGGAAGTATTTAAGATAATAGCACAAACTTGGAAACAACATAATTGTCCTGACGGGGGGAACAAAGAAATATATTGTATTATACTCTCAAAACGGAACAGTTTGAAATTACATAGCAAAACGACAAGGGTGAATCTTAGAGACATAATGCTAAAAAAAAAAAAAAAGGAGATTACATGTACAGGATTCCATTTATATACAGTAGAAGCATGGACAAAACTAATTTATAGTGATAGAAGTTAAAAATAGTAATGAACTCTTTTGGGGTTATTTGGGAGAGTCCAAGAAAGGGTTTCTATGGTTCTGATGAAGTTTATAACTCAGTTTATATGGTTATTGCACAGGTGTGTTCACTTTTCAAAAACTCTTTGAGTTGTGCACAGAATTGTGTGCTTTATTGCATCTCCCCCCATATAAGTCTTCAAAAATGAAATCTGTTAAAACATAAAATCTTCAAAAATGTTTCCCTATAACAGTATAGTTCAATTTATTTTCCCCAAACTCTGATGTTTAAGAACGATTCTGCTTTATATATTAAAGGGCAGAGCTGTTATACAGCATGGAGAGTCGATACATATTTCCAATATACCACAGTATCCTAAGATCTGCTACGTTTTTATTATACGAACCTTTTAAAGTTATTTTTTCAATCTCTTCATTTGCTTGTGAGATTCAGCAATTTTTACATAATTAGTCTAACAGGATAATTTTATTTAATAATCAATTATTAAATATATATGACATTTCTCTTGATAATCAACACTGGCTATGGCCCCCTGGGTGTGTGAATGTGTGTTTTTACACATTCACTCACACGTGTGTGTGTGGACAGCTGCTCTCTGGACCAGGAGAGTGCATTGTTTATCTTACTGATTTGTACCCCAATTGTGAAGTCAATTACACGTACTTTAGACGCTTTTTATTGGCCACTTATTCACAAATATAAATGGGATAGAAAGCATCATTTTATCATTGCTATTCAATGCCAATACCAAATTCTTATGCTAATGAGAGCCATGAGTTCATTGGTGAAATAGGACTTACTTTTGTTTGCCCTGATATTAGCTTCTCTGGGTAATAAGCCCTTCAAAGTTAAACAGGGATAAAATGAATATGAAGCTATTTGGTGCTATACAACTGTTGAGTTGTCTGTGAAACACACTCACACACACACGCACACTTTTACAGAATATACTTATTGAGCAGCACCCATTCCAAAAAGAACATTGAAGTGTGTGTTACCCTACCCCCTTGGAAATGTTTTCCTTCTTCGTACTTGTTTGTGTCAACAAAAAAAGTCTGAATTTCACCTCATCTATGTATAGTCCGAGAGAGAGATCCACTTTACAGATTTCAAACAAAACAAAACTGTGTGGTTGCTTAGCAAACTCACCCAGCATATTCTGGATGGGGATTCAAATGAGATCTTTCTTGTATAATATCCTCTAGAATATTTCAAAGACTGTCCTACTGTCAGGAAATAATGAAACGCTTAAGCCTGGTCCCGGGTCGGTCAGTACCCACATCCATACCTGGCCCATTGTTTCTACCACGACCGCCCTCCTACAAGTCTTGGGGCTCTAGCCTCTCTCTGCTGCCTGCGTTTTCTTAAATTCACCATGTCCAGTCCAGCAAAGTCAACTCTGAACATTTTCCAGAGGCTTTCATATTTAGGAACCTCTCCAAAACCCTCTTTTGGTGTCTCCTCACCCTCACATGGTAAGTGTTAAGTGTGATTTACATTTTCTTTCTTAAGAATGTCTTTCCTGACCATTGCACGTAAGTCAAGTGCCATCGCTATAAGGTTTCACATATGCAGGTTCCTTGTTTTTAAAACAGTATTCTGTTCTTTGTCCTACCTTCATGTTGGTAATGTCCACTTACCTCTCTAGAATGTGAACTTCATGAAAGTGGCCCATTACTGTTTTTATGTATAATATTCACCCCGGTGCCTAAGAAGGTGAGCCCGTAGAGACAAACCAAATATAAGTTGAAAGTAACTGAGCAATATTTTATCCATCTAGAAGGAAATATTTATTTCCTACTTGTACAGCATCCAGAGAGCCACCCAAGGAGCACTTCATGTTGAAGTTGTAGCAAAGAGCTCTAAACTAAATTGTTTCTTCTAAGAGAATATGGAGAGTGATGTTGAAAATAAGTTCATGAGTAGACTCAAAAAATATATATATTTTACTTTCTTCTATATGTATCTAACTTTAAGTGCATTGGGACTTGTGCATTGTACCATTCAGATGTACCTGTGATCCCTGGAAAATGTGCTAGGGAAGGATTTTTACTGCATACTTCTGTTAAGTTCAAAGTTCCTTTGTAAGCGTGTTTAGTCCTGCAAGAAATGAATGAGTACAAATATGAAGCTTACTGTATTTTTCAGGGTCACAGCAGGAAATGGATTGCCACTGCCAAATACATACTTGAAGAAAGCTAATGGAGGAACTATTTGCAAAGGCAGTGCAGGGTAAAAAGAAGATTACAAGACATGCTAGCCCTGGGCTAGCAACAGGAGGAGCCATTATTGCTTAAGCCTGAAGAATCAAGAAAGGGAATCATTATTAGATCCCTGAGAGAATTGTACAAGAAGGCCAGTTGTCAGGAGCTGTAGAATTGAGTAGTGTAACCCAGCCATTGCCCATCTCTGGCCGCGTAGATATCTGGACCCCAGTCTCATCTTACTTTTCCAGTCTCTTGCCAGCTTTCCCATTGACTGAACCTATTGGAAGGCGGAGGGCTGGGGAAATAGTCAATATAGTCCATATGTTTCAAACTTTTGTAGCACAGAACATGATGGAAAAGGGTCAGGAGAGGATATGAAGGGGTAAGTGGAACTATCAAGCGATTATTATCCAGAGTCAACTTATTTTTGTTCATTTGCATTGGATACCAAAGTTTATTTTAAACGTCACAAACCACAATTTCAACTTTTATATATTTGGTGGATTCTTATGATCAACTATAGAAAATATATCAACAATAACTGCATCACCCACAAAGTGTGCTTATACAACTATGCATATATAGTATAATTATATATAAATATTTTTTACAGAGTGAGGAATATAATAATATATTCATGGTTCTCCTACATTTTTTTAAAAATATTTTATTTATTTATTCATGAGACACACATAAAAAGGCAGGGACCTAGGCAGAAGGAGAAGCAGGCTCCCCATGGGGAGCCTGATATGAGACTCCACCCCAGGATCCTGGGATCATGACCCAAGCCAAAGGCAGATGCTCAACCCCTGAGCTACCCAGGCACTTCTACATTTTTCTTTACAGAGAGCATCAGGATTGCTGTGCGTTTTTAAAAGTATCCTCCATGTGTATGTCATTTTAATACCTACATAATCTTATAATGCATGGCTGTACCATAGTTGTGTGAGTGTACATTTTTGTGTGTGCATGTGTGGGGTTGCATATGTTACTGCTGTTCTTCTTTTCTTTCTCTCTTTTTATTTTATTTTTAAAAAGATTTTATTTATTTATTCATGACAGAGAGAGAGAGAGAGGCAGAGACACAGGCAGAGGGAGAAGAAGACTCCACACAGAGAGCCCGATGTGGGACTCGATCCCGGGTCTACAGAATCAGGCCCTGGGCTGAAGGTGGCGCTAAACCACTGGGCCACCGGAGCTGCCCTCTCTCTTTTTAAGATTTATTCATTTATTTGAGATAGAGACACACACAGAGTGGGAGGAGGGACAGAAGGAAAGAATCTTCAAGCAGATTCCCCACTGAGTGTGGAGCCAGACTCAGTGCTCAATCCCCAGACCCATGAGCTCGTGACGTGACCTAAAACCAAGAGTTGGACACTTAACAAACAGGGCCACCCAGGTGTCCCCTTTTCCTTCCCTTTATTCTTCTTTTCTTTCCTCCTGAATTGAATTTTGGTAGTTTTTAAACTTGGAAATTACTTATTCCTAGTAATGAAATTCCTCTTTGGGAATAATAGGGATATTTTTAAAGTAATGTAGGGAGTCACAGGAGAAAAAGTAAGAGACCTCAAATTCCATGTGAGATTATCATTAGGAAAATCAGATCTTTGAAATAACAAGTTTGAATTTTTTAAATGATGGAATCTAATTTTTTGCCTAATTTTCCTTTGGTTCTTGCTTCTAGAGTGAGGGCAGAAGGGTTTCTCACTATTTCCAGCTTTCTTTAGAAAGGGAACACGTAGAAATGTCTTATACATAGTTGAGTTAAAGGGGGGACTCTTGAATGAAATTGAAAATTTCAGATTCCTTCAACACAAAGATTGAAGTATGAAATGATATTTGTATGCTAAGAGAAAATACAACCAAAGGGAGTTGTGATTTTCTTCTTTAACTAAAATAGTTAACCATTTAGAATAACCATTCCCAAGTTGTAACACACAACTTTTCCTATGCATCAAGGTATAATAAATCACTAAAGGTTTTAAAATATTTTGTGAATAATAAAAATTAGAGGACACTGCCTTTTTGTTTTTCAACTTATAGTCTTTATATGGACTATATCTCATAGGGACTATAGGAAAAAGAATAATATATTAATAGCAATACATACATATTAATTCTATTATGAAAGGTCATTAAATAGCAACAGTAACAATAAAATAGTAAGTCAAATCCATCATATTTTAAATATGCATAAGCTATTTTATTTTTCCCTAATAGTGAAGACTGTTTGCCATTAATACCATATGTTTAAAATTGCAAACCTCACACTCTGGAAGCTGATATTCCTGACACTTGTTCAGTTATGAGCAATCATAAAGAACTCAAAGAAATGTATGAAAAGATTTATTGATTTCAACATCTGGCATATATCTCTTTTTTGCAAAGGAAGGAAATGTTCCTTTGGGTAGAAATGTAAACTTGGGATCCCTGGGTGGCGCAGCGGTTTGGCGCCTGCCTTTGGCCCAGGGCGTGATCCTGGAGACCCGGGATCGAATCCCACATCGGGCTCCCGGTGCATGGAGCCTGCTTCTCCTTCTGCCTGTGTCTCTGCCTCTCTCTCTCTCTCTCTCTCTGTAACTATCATAAATAAATAAAAAATTAAAAAAAAAAAAAAAAAAAGAAATGTAAACTTAAGGAGTATGGTCATAATACAGAAAGGGCCTTGAGGGACGCCTTGGTGGCTCTGCCTTTGGCTCAGGGTGTGATGCCAGTCTGGGGATCGAGTCCCGCGCCGGGCTCCCTGCATGGAGCCTGCTTCTACCTCTGCCTGTGTCTCTGCCTCTCTGTGTCTCTCAGGAATAAATGAGTCTTTAAAAAAAGAAAATAAAGAAAAAGAAGGAGCCTTGAAACAGGCAGAGAAGAGATGTCTAGTTCTAGATCCTAAAGACACCAAATGATGGAAGCAGGCAGACTCTAGGGAAAGATGGCTTCTTTCGCAGGATACCTCAGCTGGTGATAAAATACTTCCTGATTGTGAATACGCAACACACGAGAACAGAAGATTCATTAAAAATCAGACTTACCCTCAGTAACCGCCTATTGACTATGCTGACACATGTACATTACGTTGATCAGCCCTTGTATAAAAAAATATGAAAAAGGCAACTGCATGTTCACCAGAGTATCTGAAATCTGAAATCTACTGTTGCATGGTCGAGGGCAGACATTTCCTGTATCTGAAACAAAGTCTTGGTATGAGTACAAGAAAGGATATTACCTGGAAATTAGAGCTATATTTTGTGTTCTCCACTTAACTCTGCTTTATATTTGGAGTAAATACTTTAAAAAAACAGTGATACCACAATTTAGCATTTACTATGTACCAGACAATCCTCTCTATGCTCTTTATTAATCTTACCTGGTATAGGAAACATGAGTCTACCTATGGTTCAAATTAAAAGAATTCTTTGAGTTGAAGTGTAGATACAAAGGCCTCGGATGTTAATAAAACACCGTTTGATTCCCCATTTCTTATTCTCTGTACTAATGAGGAAACAAAGCATAGTGCACGAGAGTGCGGACTTTGGAGGAGTTAGTCTTTCTGGGTTGAAATCCTGGCTTGACTAATTACTCAGGCAAACTATCTAACCTGTTATGGAAGATTAAAGATGATTGTAAATTCTCTGCCCTCCTCCTTGAACCTTAGGAGTAGCTTTTGACCAAAGGAGTCAGTGGAGGTGATGCAGTTCCAATTTCTAGGTACAGGCCTTATGGGTACTTATAGGTACTTCCTATACTTATAGGTACTTCCTTCTGTTGAAACCTTCTCTCTGGGGGCCCTGAGCTACCGTGTATCAGACTGTTATGAGATCACCCTGCTGGAAGAGCCAGGTGTAGGTGCCCTGGCTGGCAATCCCAAAGGAGCCCAGCCTTCAGGCCATCCATTCTCACCAACGTGCCAGATGGGTGAGTGCAACCATTTTGGGCCCTAGACCAGCCTGTCTTTCAGCTGAGGACAACTGAGTGACCTCCATCAATGTCATAAGGAACTGGAGAATCATTCAACATGGACTTGCTTGAATTCTTAACTCTCAAAATCATGAGATTTAATAAACTAGCGGTTGTTATAAGCTACTAAGCCTGGAGGAATTATAATAGTATGTACATTGTGGAGTTCTCAAGAATTGAATGAGATAGTACATGTGAGGTATTTAAAAATGTCTGATATATAATCAGCCCTCAAATATGAGGTATCTTAATAGTTATTATTTCTCTATAGATTCCCTTCAGAGACTTGGTGAGGGAAGAATGGTTGTGATCTGATAAACCTGGAAATTCTTGGATCTTGCACTAATCCTAATGTCACTTTATAATGTCCCGATCTCGATCCTTTGTCTCACTGCATTGATTCTCTCACTGGCAAACAGACCTAATGTCTTCACTTGGATTTCCCCAGAAACAGAGGCCGAGTAATGACGTAAATGCAAGGAATTTATTTGAGAGTGAAATAAGCCCTGATATGTTTGTTGGGAAGTGAAATAGAGAAGGAGAGTCCATAAGGGTGCAACTGGAATTTAATTCCAGTAGGAAATTCTGGGAGTCCGTGAAAAACACGCTTCGAAATGATGTCACTCAAGGGGCAAGCAAGGTAGCTGAGTCTCTAACATATCAGCTTGGATCATTGATTGAGGGCTGCTGGGACGGGAGGATTAGACCAGCCAGGTGGTCCCTGGTGGCAAAATCATCCTTAGGAAATGAAATGCTGGTGCTGTCGGTTAGCAATTGTGCCCGTGCGCTCTGGGCGGTAAGAACAAGGAGTCAGGTAAGGGCACCCCGAACATCTACTGTAGTTCACGAAGTGAGGAATGCCGGGCCATCCATCTGCTCAGCATCCCGTCTACGGAATCTTCCGTCCAGTGTAGGATGGGTCATTTCTATTCATTTATATATTGGAGCATCTACTCACTTGGAACTGCTCAAGGCAAGGATCTCACGCTGGAAAATTAAATCTCTGCTACCCCTATTTCCTGTGATATCTAATGAGACTTGTAATTAATCCCGGGCTTTGAAGTCTTGAGAGGGCCTCGGGTCCCAAGGCTCCGCGAACAGAGCCAAAAGTGTCGGCACTTCAGAAAATCCCCGAAGCTTGGAGAATCACTTAGAGGGCTACCGGCCCTGCCATCCTCTGACATGGTTGTGTGAGATCATCGAGTTAACTGTCCCCTGCGAGGGGACTTGCCTTGTGCTTTTGAAGCGTTTCCTTTCAAAGGACCTGGCTTTCTCTTAGATAAAGAGAGAAACCAAGAAACCGTTCACACTTTCGGGGTGAGTTCCCGAATGCTTGGGGAGCAGGGGCAGCCCCTCTTTGTAGAAAAGGTGGGGGAGGGGCGAAGGTGCTGTGTACATTTACATTTTAAAGCGTGTAATCGTGTTATTATCTGAAACTAATGCCACGCTGTTGAAATTTAGATAAAGTGTCCTGTAATGCATACAAAATGTTCATTTGTTGAAGGCCATTAAGTTAATTTCCTGGCAACAAGATTAAATGCAAGGCATTTACATAATCATTAGTCGCGAGGTGTAGAAAAGATAATTAAATATTCCACCACATTAATTTATATTTAATTAACTGTGCTTTAGTGATCCTTCTGTCTGAATATTAATATTGTGTAAATAAACAATTAGAATGCATACTGATTTTATTAAAGGCCTATTCTTAAAATTAAGTAAAAGATGCAATCATTAATGTAATCATTTCTTATTTTGAATCCTAATCACGTTAATAAAGTTTAAAAAGGTCCACCGTTGACCTCGGCCAGGACAGCCTTATATTTCCGATCGCAACGTACTTTGTGGATTTTAGAACCTATTCGTTTAGTTTACGCCAACAGTTCTTCAGTTTCATGATATTCTACTCTGTGCTTCTTTTAAATCAAGACTGACACTGCACTTGAGAAACAGGAATCCTCACCGTGCGGCAGAGCCCAGGGCCCCCGGGCGCCCCCGGGCCGCGCTGCTCCTGGGGTGACCGCGGCCTTCGGAGGGAGCAGCGGCCAAGCCAATCGGGTGGGGCCAACTGGGGGGCAGCGACGCCAAGCCCATAGCCTGTAGCCAGCCTAAAATTCCTGAATTTTTAGAGTCTTTTTTTTTTCCGTAGTCTTAGGGGAATTCCTGCAAAGATCGGCCGCCCCTAGTGGGGTCAGCAGCCGAAGTGTGCTCTGGCCTCAGATGCCAGGGTCCGTGGCAGGCACAGATCCCCGTGAAGTGAGAGCCCGACAAAAGGCGCAGAGTGTCCAGGTCTCCGGGCCTTGGTTTGCCTGGATGGTTCGAGAGCCAGCCAACGAATTGTCCAAATCCTCATAAAGCATCCCCAGGAGGGGAAGAGACCAAACAGGAGGTGGTGGGGGAAGGAGGACACTCGGTCTCCCTGAATCATGACAATGCGTTCTTCGCCAAAACGCAAAGTCCCATCAGACTGTCACTAAATAACCGTCGTGTCTCCCTGTCAGAGGGCTTTCCACATTAAGCGGTGACATCCAAGCCAAACCGCTTGGGGTTCCATAGAAAATATTTATTGGGGCAAACGATTCAATGGCCCCTTTAACTGTCTACGTGGAGTCTTCAGGGAAAAAGCTGTGTCTCACCAGCACCCACTTCCTAATGAAAACATCTGTTTCTGGAATGAGAGGGGACTAACAAGGTCACTTCTGCTTCTTTTCAAGGCTGTCGAGGCCTCGTGTCTGCCATCCGTCGGGGAGGCCGATGGTCCCCTGGGCCCCCGGGAGAGGCTCCCTGTCGGTTCCTGAAGGCCACTGTTGCAAGGCCGGGAGTCGTTGGGGTGGATCGAGCTGCCGCACTTCACAGCCCAAAGCGGGCGACGTCCTAGACAAGGGATGGGGCGGTGGCCCACACAGCTGACCTCGAAGCCCGCAGGCCGGCCCGCAGCCAGGGATCCCGAGAGTGGCTCTGCGGCCAGTCCCCTTGGACGGTGTGACAGGCGTCCGCCTCCCGTCCCCGCAGCCGGGCAGGTGGGGTCTCATCCAGGGAACCCCAACACCTGCTCGCCCATCCCACAGGATTTCCGAGCAGCTCCTCTGCTACTTTCCGACACTCCCAAGATGAGGAAGAGCAGCTTCATGGCTTTAGAAGCCACGTGTCAATTCAGGTGGAGGGGACACACGATACCCGGCTATGCGGGTCAGGAAATACTGATGGAGCCTCCTCTGAGCGGCTAAGGATCCCTTCCCCCAGGGCGGGCACAGGTGTAGGCTGACGACAGGCCCAGCCGCGACTTCCGAGGCTGCACGACCAGAGTTTGCTTCTTCCAAGCCTCCACTTCGCTGAAGGATAGAGCCTGTGTCGCCCAAGCAAAGCCGGGACCCGAGGTTACAGGAAACACGTCGTTGGAGTCGGAGTCCCCGAACGTCTGGTTGCTGAGGTTGCTGAGTCCTCAGGTGTGCGACAGGTGCCCTACTGCCTGAGCCACGCTCCAGTCCCGCCAGGGAGCCCGCAGACCGTGGAATATAAATGACTCGAGCACGGGTCTCAGGAAACACTCCCCCTTCTTCTGTTTGAAATCTTAATTTCCTTTCTGAAGTTGTTCCTGTTGCACAGAAGCACGGGTTCCGCCGGTTCCATCGCCCGAGACGGGCTGTAGGGCCGGGCGGCGGAGACTGGGACTCCCCAGACCCAGCAGACAGGTAAAAAGTTATACTCTGCGCAGTCAAGTTCCTCAACCATCTCTTTTATCTTTTTGATGAGATCTAAACTCACCTTCTTTGCAAATAAAATTGTATTTTTTCAGGGTGAATCATGTCTCAAAACTGTCAGGTAGCTATTTCCCATAAGTATATTCAGTCCCTTTTATTTTATTTATATAGTCTTATGTATTCACGTTATATCTCTACATACACCTACACCTGTCCATTGTATCTTTATTTTATTATTCTATTCATAAAATGCTTTAGATTAAAAAAGGGAGAATTCTCTAAACATGAAATGCCAGAAATAAAATAATAATAATAAAAAAAAAAACTTAAATGCTGCAAATTTCTATGGAACCAATAGGAAAAACCTTCCTAGCAGAACGTAGATCTTTATTTTTATTTTTTCAGAACGTAGATCTTAGAACAGACCTATAATTCTGATAAGCACAAGAAATATAACTTTTTGTTGAATGGCTAATTTAGGTGATTCACCCAAGAGCTACCGGTGGTTGTATTATCTTCTAAAGCTTCTAGAAAACCCATAATCTAACGTTTTCCTTTGAGATTTTTATCCCGTTACAATTTGCACAAGAGTTTGATTGGGTTGAGATCAATTGAGACAAAGGTGTCAAAATATCTTGTGTAGCTTTGCAACTTGCTCCACCTACTTTGTGCTGATATATTGGTCACTTATTATCCTGACCCCTTATCAATGAACTGAAACCGCTCGAGAACATAATCTCTTTTTTGTGCATCATTTTCTGTAGTGATAAAATGAGTAAGTTGAGCTAGTTTGACAATTTTGTGTCTGATAAGCTAAATTATTTGATTTACACCCCCCGCTTTGGCATGATAATCACATTAAAATATTGGTGCTGCGTTCATGTATAAGTGCATACTTATGTACGTGCGTAATGATTTTCAGAGGGATAGAGAACCGAGTTCATTTTTCTTTTTCTTTCAAAAGAATATTTTGCCAAAATTTCTCTAACACAGCCAGGAAGTGGTTAATGCTGCGGAAGTATTGATTTTCCCATACATAATTAAGGGAAAAAATGAAGAGAGAGAGGCCAGTTTTCCAAATGACTTCAATTTAAATAGGGAATTAAATCTGAATAAATGCCAGTCCCTTCTACATGGAGCATCCTAATTTAAACAGAAATTTAGTGCTAATTTCAGTCTGTTGCCTATTCGATTTACTTGTTCCTCAAATGCTCAAATAAATAACAAATCAAGGAAATAGAAAAAAGCATGATTAATTTTGAATGGGAAGTTGGGACAGATGGAAGGTTTCACAAAGGACTTGTCATCCAGGAGTAGTCTTGGGCGTGAGTAGGCATTCAGTTTGTGCCAATTCCAAGAGCCTCGAATAAAATGCAGATTCCTTAGCTTGGTGTTGGGTCCCTTGTAAAGCTCCTCATTTCAAAGGACATGAGGGGAAAATCTGGGGAAAGCGTTCTGGTAATTTTTTTCTTTTTTAGATAATCTCAATTCTCCCATAGTTGAGCACAACTATCTCCAAAAAGGAGACCTAAGCTAAGACCCTAATCTTAATGTTCTATCCAACTGCATCATGTTACTGTGGTGAGATTATCTTCTAAGATTATCCTTTGCTCCAGATTTCCTGTGCCAAGTCATCCGCGGAGGTGATGGTTCCAATTAGCCGGGGATGTAGAAAGGCAAAGAATTCAACATCTACAACAATAAAATACCTGTGGGCTATGATACCTACGGAGCTACACAGAGAAGAAAGAGGATTGATTAGTGGTTACTTTCTGTTGAATGATTCTGGAAGTTTTCTGTTTTTCAAAAATTCACGTGGAGTCCATGTTCCAGTTTGCCTATTAATGAGAATAAGATAAATTTTTTGTACCAATTTCCCTTTGCTTCCCCTGAGACGTCAGTGCAGCATGTACTTTAAAGCTGAGTTTCTTCTATTAGGAAGGTGCTAATTTGGATGAAGTTAAACCACTTAAATGTCCACAGAGATTTGGGGAAACTAATTGAGCTCAAGACATGTTGAAAATATTGAGTGATTGTATTTTTAAAGTAAGATGTTCTTGCAAGCATGTGTACAATAAAAATAAAATGAAATCGGTGCAGAATGGAGGGTGGTGCCCCTAGGTTCCTGGCTCACGGTAGAAATATTTTTTAAAAATTTCATAGACTACTTATTTAGGTAAAGAGGAAGAAAACTCGGTAATAACATTTCCCAACACTACATAAATCTCCTTTATGTTCTGACTTACAGGAAGATGTTTCTGGAATATTTTATTTTGGATTTTAATTTGGGATTAGGTCTAGGGTCGGTTTACTCTGGTAAGGAGACAGCAGAGTGGGACGTGGTGGCATGATGTCATAATTAATCTTCTCTGTCCCTTGAAAGTGGCAATTAGTTGGAAATTGATGTATGCATGATTTTTAATTGATGAGGTGTGGTGATGGAAATAGATGTACAATAATTGTGGGTTTTTTTTAAAGATTTATATATATTTTTTACAAAAAACAGGGGGTTAGTGGCAGAGGAAGAGGGAGAGAAGCCCAAGCAGCCTCCCTGCTGAGTGCAGAGCCCAACCAGGACTTGATCTCACGACCTTGAGACCATGACCCACGGTGTAATCAAGAGTCGGACGATTGAGCCCCCCAGGTGCCCCTACAATAACTGTTGGTAAAGAAACTTTTAGTCACCATTGTGTCGACTTACTACGCTGCTATACTTCTTTCTTCCAAACTTCTCCCTTTGAACATATTTTAACTGCTTATGTTCTGTAGGAAACACATTCTCATTTAGCTCTGAATAACTCAGAAAAGAAAGTCGGTGAATGTGGGTAATAGAGAGACATTTCGGGTGGCGAGGAGGCCTTGGCTTACAGCCACGTAGAATCAGTCTTCTCCTGGGACCTCTGCAAATGCTCAGATTGGGGCTCATTGAACACTCATATGTTTGCCAGTTTAAAGGACATGAATCAACAGTAAGAGATACACAGGGTGACTGTCCTATGGGGAAAGGGCACAGGACTTCCAGGCCCTCTCTGGATGCCAGGCTCTCCCCACACGGCCGCGTGTTCACCAACCTGGAAACTCAGTAACACTTATCCTTTGGGTTTTATGGAGGCCTCATAGCATGGGCATGACTGACTGAATCATGGTCCATTAGATACTGACTTAACCTCCAGCCCCCTCTCCTCCCTGGAGGTCAGGGGGTGTGATTGAAAGATCGGGCTCTCTGATCACATTGTTGGGTCTCGGGGAAACCAGACTCCACCCTTGGGAGGGAGGGCGTCCAAAGTTCACTCCATCAACATAACAAAAGACATTTAAATTGTCCTTATCAAAGGAAATTCCTAGTTTTAGGAGCTCGGAATCAGGAATAGTGGAAGAAGACCAAATACTCTTTTTTTTTTTTTCCTTAAAGATTTTATGTATTTGAGAGAGAGAATGAGCATGAGCGAGCGGGCAGGAGAGGGTTAGAAGGAGAAGCAGACTCCCCGCTGAGCAGGGCCCGGTGTGGGGCTCCACCCCAGGGCCCCGGGATCTAACCCGAGCCTAACAACTGAGCCCTCCAGGCCCCAAAGACCAAATACTTACAAGGAATAGATTTCGCTCACCTAAGTGACCAAATACGCGTTTCTTATAAATCGCAGCATCACCGAAGCGCTAACTTCCACCACACCACCTTTACCGATGCATCTTCAGGTGTTTCGTGACCTTCTGAGCAGCGTCTTCCAGAGTGACGGCAGGAAGGCTCGGCGCACCCTCTGCCGGAGAGCAAGGCCTGAGGCCGGAGGGTCTGAGCCCAAAGCTGCCTTGCCCGCCTGTTCAGCCCGCAACTGCGGTGCTGAGCTCTTTGTCCGGCACATGATACAATGCAGCAGTCCTGCCCCACCGCTCAATCACATTTTTTATTCCTAAAATAATCATCTCACTTATATGCTTTCTTTGTTTTTTTAACACATGTGAATCTTGGGGCCAATTAGCTGGGAAAGCCCGAAGGATGCTGAACCCGGGGTCTGAGCTGAGCAGAGCCACCGGGCTGCAATTTACTTGGTTAAAAAAAAATACAGAAACAGAGTTTTTCTTGATTTTCCTTTGAAAATCAATAATTTTGTACTAAGCAGTTAAGTTATTCAAATAAATCTCCGATTATCTGATGCCCTGGAACTGTTTTCTTCCCTCCAAGGTACATTCGGAATATGGTGAGGATTTGACTGGAGGGTTAAAAGAAGTGAATTACCTCCTTGTTTCTTCAATAGTTATCACATTCTTTCATCTTTCTGTTTGCATTTCTATGTGTTTCCAGAAGCAGGCCAGCAAGCAAACAAACAAAAATTTACTTGTATGTAGTAATTACAGATTGCGATTGATAAGAATAAACGTTGCCTTTAGGCTGAGCATATTCTCTCCTTGCAGGTGAAACTAGGTAGACGGTTTAAGAGTAAAGTGCACAAAGTTTTGTACGTTCGCTTAAAAGAGCACATTTACTACATCTGAGTGTTTCAGTTAGACTTTTTACTACTAGTTTCTAACACTAAGAAAGGCAATCGTATTTCCGGTTCAATCAGACTATTTTTGGTCACATTTAGCAGCAAGTATCTTACAAATGTATCTCCAACTACATAAATATTTTCAGTTAAAGTGTGGCCTTAGCTCTCCTACTTTCTTTACACTCTACCTAACAGGAGCCTACACGCCCCACACCTTCCTCACCAATGGGTTTCCATGTCTTGTGGTCTGGCTTCCTATGTGTCCGTCCTTATCCTAAGGCTGTCCTCACTAATATCATTGATTAGTTCCCCTTGGCATGGTTTGGTGAATAATTTCCCGTCTTTAACTTAGATAACCTTTCTGGGGTCTTTGGCTGATTTCCCTCAGTTGCATAGAACTTTTTGACCTTCTTTAACACACCATTTTGTTCCTTATGGTTCTCTTCCTGCCTTCTGACTAGGCAGCTTGAGACTTCGCCACGGATTCCTCTTCCACGGCTCACCTGGTTGGAAATCCTCATTATTCTCACCATGTCCAGCTTCTCTTCTCCTCTTTGTACTCTTCCCAAGAGGCATTTCTATCCAGTCAAATTGCATGTCAAGATTGAAGCGCAACCACACTCAAATACGTAGTGCTAAAGCAGAATCCTCTCCTGGAACCCAGCCCCCCTGCATTATTTGTATCTGCCTACATGAAATCCATTTTTTTTTTTTTTTTTTTTTGCCTATTTGAAATCCTAACCAGAGCCCCTGTGGGTACCTCTACTTCAGACTTACGCATGTATGTGTGCATGAACATGGGCACACGTTCTGTATCTCCTACAAAGCTGCATCTTTTGAGTTTGTGACAATTTTTTTTTTTTTTTTTTTTTGGTTTTTAAAATATTTTATTTAGGGATGCCTGGGTGGCTCTGCGGTTAAGCATCTGCCCTCAGCCCAGGTTGTGACCCAGGGTCCTGGGATCAATTCCCAAGTCAGGCTCCCTGCATGAAGCCTGCTTCTCCTTCTGCCCATGTCTCTGCCTCTCTCTCTCTCTCTGTGTCTCTCATGAATAAATAAATAAAATCTTAAAAAAATAAATAAATTATAAAATAAAAATAACAAAGTGAACTATTTGCAGATATTTGAAGAAAGTACTATCATTTCCTCCTTACTTATCTGTATCTGTTCTCAAAATTGTCCGCCCAATGAAAGACACAGTATTTATCGGTATTTGACAGTATTTATCCACTGGCCCCCAGCCTCCCTTGTCAAGAGTGGCCCTGCAGTGCTTGCTCACTGCCCTTCTGGGTCTCTCCTGTGGGAGGGGCACGCATCTTTGTGCCAGTCTCATGGGTGAAGGTGTCTGGGAAGGAGCTTGTGACCCTGATAAGCCGGGGGCAGCATGAGCAGCTTGGTCGTGTGGGTGTGGGTGTGGGCGTGGGCAAGGGCCTGCCTGTTCCACCCGCATCAGGCTGCTCGTCTAGCACACGCTGGCACAAGACATGGAAATGAAAACATCTGAGATCCTTTACAAGATTGTCCCTCTGTCCAGACTCCGCTTTCACCACTTTCCCTATTACTTTATCTCCATGGTACCTCGCTGGTCCTGCCTTCCCCACACTGTGCTGCCCTAGGGCACTGCCGGCGCTGCTGAGACCCATACCACCCTTCAGTTAGTATAAGCCGTGTGAGGGTGATGAAGCCTCTTCCCCTCAGCTGATTTCTCTGGTGCATATTGATATTTGTGCATGTTGCATGGACCTGTTGGGTCTATGTGACCCCTGCCTGGTGTTC
The DNA here is from genome assembly GCF_011100685.1 of Canis lupus familiaris. Classification (NCBI taxonomy): domain Eukaryota; kingdom Metazoa; phylum Chordata; class Mammalia; order Carnivora; family Canidae; genus Canis; species Canis lupus. Next base: position 88,983,778 of record NC_049226.1, on the reverse strand, counting down.
CATCACATGGGCCACATTGTAGTTACCCAGGCCCGGTTAATAGGAGTCTCAGTTATTTCCATATGTCACTGTTTCAAACAGTGCTGCGGTGATTTTCTAAGCCCTAATTTTCATTTCCCATTTTTTAAAAAATTTATAAACATATGGAAATTATGAATATTCCTTTAATGACTGGAAACACACATTCCTTTTTAAAAATTGTGACATAAGTCTGTTTTCTAGCCATTGACAGAATGTGAACGCTCCCATGTGGATAAGCCCTCTCTGTGCTCATGGTCAGCAAGACATTTTTTCCAGATCTTATACTAGGTCTCTTCTTGCGTATGTTAACCTGCTTACTTCCTTCTTAGTATATATAACATATACGTTCCTGATAACACTGCTCTCATTATGAGTTAAATCTGCTTAAATACTTCTTGATCCTTTTACCCATTTTGAAACAGAGGATAGCTGAAACCGTCACAGTAAAACATATCCCCCTTTGTTCAAAGACCAGCTTATGTCTCTGCATTAATTTCCTTTCTTCTCTTTCACAGATAATTAATAGAAGATACTAGGAAGTACTTAACTTTACTTCAACCTATTTGGAGTTTATTACCCTTGTGACGCAAACATCACAACCACCAAAAATGGAGAAATTGTAAAATCTACTAGAGTAAATCTTCCCTTCAAGGACTAGGGCTCCCAAATCTCCTAGAAGTACGTTTTCAGGCTGCCCTCTCTAATCACTGCTTCCCACAGACCAAAAGCTCTTAGTGCATTACAAATGCTACATGGTTGTCCTCGACGACCGGATTCTCAAACTTTCATTTCTGAGCTGCTTCAGGTTGCTGTATTCTGGTAGACGCATTCCGCGCTCCCACTATCCTGACATTCATATGAAGCACCTGTTGTGACATTTAGTCGTTTCAGAAAATGGGCATTTAATTATTGGACAGAAATCTCTATCTCAGGAAAACTGCATATAAAAACATGAAGTCAGGGTGCTCTAAAACACAGCTTATTTAGCAAACTTCTTTTTTTTAATTAATTAATTAATTAATTATTTTATTTAGCAAACTTCTTTTTTTTAATGATAAATTTATTTAGCAAACTTCTTAACGTCAGTAGATTCTTGAATTAATTTCCCATATTGGTTATGAATATGCACCATTCCCATTTGGTGTAAGCTCTGCCCCAGGTTCAGCAGCTTTCCATCTCCCACTAGTGTTGTTTTACATAGTCTCTGGACAATATTTTGTTTCTAATCAATCTCTTTACTTTTCTTTTTCTTTCCTGCACCCACGGCTAACTCTTGACACCTTCATCCTACCTTCCATCTGTCTCTTTTCTAGATAATACATCCTCAAGATGGAGAGCCTGGGTCCCTGAGTGACTTGCCCAGGACACGACAAAACATATGATAAGTCCACGCAAATTAAAAAGTAGACATCTGTTTTGTTAAGTGGCTCAGATTGAGGGGATGATTTGTTTCCGAAGCGTACATCAGCCTGTCTAGGCTAATGAACAAGCCCTAGATCTCCAGAGTTTTTGGTGAACAGCTGAAATGCTTAACTTGTCTCTCAAAGTCTTTCAAAATCAAATGCCACTTTACTAATTTTATGGAACTCTAAATAATGTCATCTCTACCCTAGTTAATCTCTTCAAATTCTTCTGCCCTTGACTATGTTTATCATCATTAGTGTTATTTTATTTTTACTGTGGTCTTTTGCTCAGAGTCTTTCAATTTGTTCACTATCATTCTTAGGACAAACTCTGTTCTAAGGCTTGTAAAGTCCTTATGTTCTGGCTCTTTCCTATTATTTTTAACCTTATTTTTTTGCCAGTCTTCCTTGTTGTTGTTGTTGTTTTGCATTTTCTGGTCTGGAACAACCTCCTTTTCCCTGCCACCACCCCTACCCTCAACCTACGCTGTTGACTCTCTTTATGTTGCTGATGTCTTCTTATCTACAGATCTCCACTAAGCAAGGGGTTACTCAAGACCTGTCCTTGTCTCCACCTTGAAACCCTCCCCAGACATTCCTCAGGACGCTGTGATTCCTCCCCAGTAGCTTCTGTATACTGTTTTTTCGTGACCTGGTTGCTTCCTTATGTACCCCACTCAGTGTCAGCTCTGAGCCTGTCGATCTCATTCGTGTGAGTTTTTGGTGGTTAGCACAGGGCTCGATGCATAAAGAGAACACAGCAGGCATTGAATGAGAATATATTCTCCATGCCAGGGAAGCCGGTTCCCGTTTCTCTAAATCCTTTCATTCCAGGACATATTCCATCTGCTCCATGAAGGCTTCTGTATGGTTCTATCCCACAACTGTTCTCTCTTTTGGAGGTGCTCTTACAGACTTAACCATCACCACTTTAGCATGCTTTTCTTCCTTAGTTGTTTCATTGCCTTATTTTTTTTCCCCAAGTGTAATCTTTGAAAAACAGGGACTATTTTGAGTAAATTATTTATGGTATTCAGTAGCAGCTTAGCTTAAGCCAGGCACTGTTTGGATAAGGATGAATAAGGAAAAAGGTTGGACCTCAGGGCGTTTGAAACCTAATAGATAGGAGAGAATGCAAACAGATAAATAGATGGCAATAGTTTTACTTTTATAATAGATGCATGAGCAATGTTCTGTGTGCCAAGAGAATATAACTGCTAAAAAATACTTCCGTAAATGAAAAGCCATAGAAAATGTCTTCCCAGCAATACAATCTGATTATGGGAAATATAATTACTCACATTGATTGTCAATAATGGTAAAATGAAGTAGAACTCAAAGAATATTAAAAAAAAAAAAGAACTCCAAAGAATAATTATATTCAGAATTCCTCAATTGTTTCCATAATTAATAAGGAAGGAAAGAAGGAAGGAAGGAAGGAAGGAAGGAAGGAAGGAAGGAAGGAAGGGGATCTCATTGCTTCTTTGTCACTTTCAGCCTGTGTCTTACTCTCCTACTCCCCACCCACACCCGCCTCTCACACACCTCCACGGATTTTAATTAGCTAAACCATTTATTCTGCCTAAATTATCATCTCTGTCATCCCTCATCAGCTTGGCCCAATCAAAAATAGTACCATTCCTAGTATCTCACTTGTCATCCAAGATTGTGCTGAACCTCTGAGTAGGTGAATTTGTGATGTTTTAGAAAGATGATTTAATTTTCAGTGGTACATGGATTCTAAATAGACAGAGATAAAACATCCACGATTTAATCAGCACTGGGATAGTTAAATGGGAAAGATGTAAAATAAGGGCCTAACTTAGCTAATGAGAAAAGAAGAGTGGCGTCTAAGCCAACAGAAAGGTAAAAAGCCCAATTTATTTGACACAGACTCTATTTAAAGAAAACCTAATTTTATATTATGAATATTCACCCTCCCATCTTATTCTGCACATGTGAAATTGCTCATAGTTTTATTTATTTATTCCTCACTTTGTTCTGAAAAGGATTTAAGATAGCTTATGAGGATATTTAAAATACATCAAAGCAACATAATTAGAAATAGGTGAGAAAGTAGAAAAATAACAAGACTAGGAATCTAAAGTCAAACCAGAAATAGGACAAAATACAAGTTCACTTTAATAAAAGTTTTATGCAGTTAACCATTGTTTCTGAGATTTTCAGCAGCCTATGTTGAAGGGATTTGCTAGGCTACGGCGTTGACATACAGGATATCAAAACAAATGAACTATTCAGGAAGAGATGGTCAAAGAGGCCTCAGAAAGACACCGTATGGTGTAATGAACAGCCTCCTCAGCCACGTTCCTATCAACCTTGAAGTAACTACGGTGAATTTCATGAGGCGGTTTCCTGTCGAGAGGCGAATGGCATCTAGTCAAGGACATTTCAAAGTGAGACACTGTGACTCCGCTCCGGGGGGAGGGAGGGCAGAGGAGCAGTAAGACATAGGCCAATACGGGGCCATGCGCTGGTTTGATCGGATTATTGGTACAGATTGTAGAGTATTGAGTCCAATAAATCGTTACCATCCTCTTCTCTGAGTCCTCAGGAAATTATTTCAAATTCTTTCAAAGTTACTGCAGACCCACTGAACCAAACATATTCTAACTAATAAGTCCAGAAGAAGAGGTAACTACCTATAAGGCCCTCACACATGCTCTGGTTGTGGAACACTCGGTAATGACTTTTAGGAACCCAACAAATCAAAAAAGGAAACAAATAGAGGAAACAGGATAATAGAAGATAGGAGAAGAGTTATTTTTTAAAAAAGTGATTTATACTTAGAAGCACAGATGTAAATAACATGTTCAGGTTTTTTATTTCCCCCTGTGGTTGCCAGGCAGGAAAAATGCCTTTTCCAGGTTCATTTTTGGGGTCTTGGTATATGTTTACTTGTATTAATATGTAGATGTTGTCCTGTGGTTTGGGTAGGGAATTGCCGAATTTAGAGATGTGGAAAACTGAGTTTTACTTCTAGCCTTGAAATTAGTTCACTTAATGATGCTGTATCCCACTCAGTTTTGCCATGTCGGGATCATTCTATTGCTTCTCCACCCTGAAAATGGTACGACTGTATGGTGGGCTAATCAATCGAGTTATCGGAGTTCACGGAGGAGTTCCATCGGGCTGCTGGGCACCGTCTTGCATTTCCAAACTGAAGAATCAAGGATTAGCATGAATCTTGTATCGAGTTGCCTATCGACACCGGTTCACAGGCGTAAAGGGCAGTCACTGTCCCTTTGCTGTGACCATCAGCCCTCAGGGCCGGAAGCAGGCTCGCCATCCCTCGGGTTCTCTGCCAGGAGAGTCACCCTCCCCTCTCAGGGTATCAGTCCTGAAGGGGGATGTGGGAAGCGTCGCTCATATGGAGTCTCTGGGACCTTAGCCCAGTGACTGTGGGGCCCGTGTTCTAGCGCTCACCTGGCTATTCGCCGATGTCATGACATGAAACAGTCTCCTCTCCCCTCGGTGCAGATCAGCGTCCTTCATGGAAAACCACAGGCGGAATTGAGTATTTGTTCTATGATGTGATAAATGGTCCGATATGAACTAGAAAGCTCATTAGAGGGAAAGTGCTTAGAGAAGGCACTCATTTAGGGAGGTTTATTCTTTATCAGGGATGTTATCTCACCTAAACTCAACAATAATCAGTGGATAAAGTAGAAATGCAGCCATTTTAGGAATTAGCCAATGGGAAACTTACCTAATACTCTGAACAGCAAAGCCATGCAGCTAGCGAGGAGAGCCAGGGTCTCCACCCAGGTGTCCTGTTCTGAACTCCCTACCTCCTCCCTGAGACACGCTGCCATTCTCTTACTTTGTTTCTATCACAACCCAAAGCTCATTATATCTAAATCACCAGAATATGCTCAATTTTCATCATGCTTCTAATTGTTTGCTTAGAAAAGGAAGTTGACTATTAGGATTCTAATGATAAAGAAATGATCATTATTAGATTAGGAAGTATTATAGTGTCACTCTCAATTGTGTTTGGTACATTCTGATGATAGATAATGAATTATAATCTTGCTTGCAAAGAATTCAGTGCAACTCCTCATTTAGGGGAATGGCTGTTTCTCCACGTGACATTTCATTACAACACCAGAACCAAGGACTTGAGAATTTGTTTCTCTTCCTGTTATTCAAGAAATATCGCAAAATGCAGTTTCATTGCCATTAGGATGTACTTAAACTACTGGGTGTTATAAGATCTAATCTCTGGGATAATGTCTGCATTAAAGAATCAATGTCAGCTCGACCCTTCTCTTCCCTGAGAATAATGACAGAAAGCATAACCAAATGGTCTTCAAGGTGGCAATAAAAGCTTTTCTTGCTTCACAGTTTCTCGTTGCTGGTTTCGTTTTTTGATAAGCTCTCAAAATTCCAAAACTAAAACTTTACTTTGGAGAAATAAGAGAAGCCTTTCCCCTCACTTGTTCAAACTTACTTCAGCTGCATCTGCTTCCTTCCCAATAATTGGACAGACGGCAGTAGACTTAAAAGAGGTATGCATGTGAATCTCTGTATTTCTAGTCAAAATAGGGGAAGAACTCTCTAATCACAATTATTCTTAATTAAAGGAGAGTGAGATATGAAAGCTTTGGTGGAAAATATTTTACTGGGAGCCCTTCACATGAACCTTATTACTGTCTTTCTTGGCAGAAATTTAATGGGGAAGAGCTCATTGGGAGGTCAGAGACCTTGTTGGACTAATTTATTTTCTGTATCCTTGAAGTAGATCCATTCACTTGGGGGCAGAAAGAGAAGAAGGCCCCATAAATGCAGAGTCTTGATAATTACTGCCATATCTAAACATCTGTGTTTAGATGCAAAAAAAAAAAAAAAATCCGGAAAGATTCACGCATGTGTGGCACCATTCACTTCTGGTGACTAATTGCTTCAGAGCCAAGATAGGCAAGTCGGCCGTATAATGTTCCAATTTGCACTAAGCCCCTTTTCTATCATATTTCACTTGCTGCTGGAGCTTGTCAAGTATTTATTACAACATAGGAGTATGACAACAGGTCCACATTTCATTTTCCATAATGAGAAATCCTTAAGGGAAATCTTTATTGTCTTTTATGGCTGAAGAGCAACTCATCATTCAATCTTTATAAAGTATCATGAGTCCTAAGTGCAGTGAAATAAAAAAAAAGAAAAGAAATAAGGTATAAGATACTAAAAATAAAACATATATATGTATATATCTCAATATATGTCTCTGTATATATAAATATATATTTATATATAAATATATGTATCTCTCTATATTTGTATATTTATATATAAAAGGCCTGAATGTCTTATCCAGAGATGGCCGCGTCCGTTTACCCCCTACTGTCTGTGCACACATCCTCACTAGAATCCGGGTATTGTGCTTTATTGCCACAGGGACTCAGAAGTAGTAAGAGCACATCCCTGGAGAAGGAGCGATCTCCGTTCCTTCAGTCGATGTCTCTTGAGCTTCTGCGTGGCCCAAGCGGTTTGCGATGGTGGGTGAGGATCACAGAGACACTTTTTTTTTTTTTTTTTTCAGAGACACTTTTGAACTGGATTTTGCTTTCATATAAACTTTCAGCTGCGAAGGACGGATCTACCTTCTGAAGGCAGAGAGCAACGTGTGACCCAAATGAAGCACTGGAGGGAAAAATGCCGCGAGTATTTAGGAGAGGCTCTGGGAGGAACTTAGGGAAGACATTTTTCCAGACGTCCATGAGGGGGGGAGCTCACATAATTCACCTGTCACGAATTTCAAAATGGACTGGTAAGAACACATATGAGCGTCCAGGTGAGACGCGCGCTTGACTCTTAGGTTACTCGAAGAGCAGCATGACTCTGAATCGCTGTGCGTAATTTGGTTGTGGGGCTTGGATCCTAATTTTACTCGTTGTGATGACGATACAATCCCGAGCCCCGAGGAGTGCAGTTAGTGCAGAGCCCCTGGGACCCCGGGCCCACGAGGTCGGCTCAGCCAGTGGCGGGGCTCCTGGGCCTAGCCTGGGCCCCGCAGCCGAGCACCACCTCGGGGGGCTCTTCCCTGCCATCTGCCCTTTGCCGTCAGAGCCTGGAGCTAGCCCCTTCCATCCAACTCCCTCTCTCTTTCATCTTTCAAGGGCATCAGCCCCTCCAAGTTTCTTGGCATCTGCTTTCTGGAAGCCCCAAACTGACACCATACCTACCTGAAACATAAAACGGGGATCAAACAGTAGAGGATTATTCTCAATCGCATTTTATGGATAAAGCAACAGAAAGCGGAGCTTAGTTTTTTTGTTTGCTCATTTTCACAAGGCTGCCAAATGATGAAAATGAGATTTCATCTCCTTTTGGACTTGGGTACCAATGTCTTTAAATGTAATTTAGTGTTTGAAAGGAGCCTATTCTGATTCTTTTTGCATAGTGAAATTTCATTTTGAACTGCCACAATCACTTTGGACTTATTCCTTTCTTTTATTTATTTTTGTAAACATAGATTTGCACATATTGGGTATAAAAAGGACTTTTTATAGAAATGTATTTTTGTGCATTTATTTATTTATTTATTTATTTATTTATTTATTTTTTGCAGAATGGTCAGCATATATCTCTCTGGGAGGCCTGCTATGGTCTTTGATCCATGGTCTCATTCCAATTATCTCCAGATCTCCCCCCAGGTTAGAAGAAAAGCACATGGGCGAGATACCACGTGGGCTCTTGCTGTCTTCGTGATTGCCCTTGTTAGATGCCACTATTGCTTTTGAAGTGAGTCAGAGCGATGCGTTGACTCCTTAGCCGGACATTCAAGTCCTCCTTATACATCCCTTCATAACCTGTGTGACTACAACAGACTCTTGGTCCTTCCTCAAAAAGTGTTTGACCCCTGGGCATTTTCACACAGTCCTTTGTCCAAATATGCTATTTCCTCCCTCTCAAAACTTTTCATTAGCAACCCTCTTCCTAGACATATTGAGTAGGTAAATGGGGGATGGAGGATAGTGGTTAAGAGTCCTACACATGCCCTAAGTTCTGTTAGATATAATTTCTACAAGAAGCTTTCAATGACCTACTAGAGTTGGCATCGCGTCCCTCCTATTAGTCCTGCAGCCAGAGAGTGTATACTTACAGTAGGAGAGAACCTCAGGAGCAGAGGCGTCCAACGCAGTGCCTGTCACACAGTATAATTCATGAATGAATAGAAAAATGATTTTCATCGTAAAAATATCTGTTTGTCTCACTAACTTTGAGTCACTGGAAATTCTATCATTTAATCTTTGAATCTCCGTCCCCAGTAGAGTCTTACACATGGTGGCTGCTCAATAAATTCAACTCAGTTCAATCAGGAGAAGTAATATGTAGGGCTAAGTGTTATTCCCTCTCACTGTTGACAGTGAAATATAGTGGAAAGACAATATATGGTGAATGTTCAATATTATCTGTATCTAGGAATTAAAATAAGCACGAAACTATCAAGCGTTACTGCCATTTTTGTGTTTAGGAGTTTCCCTTCATGAAAGATTCTTATCCTTCGATAGTGAAAGTACCATAAACTGGAAGTTGTCATGAATTGCCATTTCGTTCTGTCATTAGATGCTAATAGTTACACAAAGGTTTTTACAGTCCTACTACATTAATTGGAACTGGGCAAGGGGAAATCACCCAGAAGAGCGTTAACCTCCTGGTCCTCTTTTAACATCTCTATCCTTAAGGGCAAATGAATTCCTTGGAGTCGTCATTTGGAACAGGTCAAATTGTCCAAGGATTTTATTTTATTTTATTTTATTTTATTTTATTTTATTTTATTTTATTTTATTTAGTCCAAGGATTTTAAATTCTCTGGACAGCATCTCTAATGTAAATTTTTCTCTAAGTGATAACTTGGAAGCCCAGCAACAAGCTTAGACATATGTGTGTGACATTTCCACCTTTGTGTATACACAAAATGCCCAACTTTTGGAAAAAAAGTTTGGAAATTTGTTAGGAAAAAATATTAAAATATCACCCACTGCTAGTTTTAAAAGAGAAATATTTATAATTGCTGGAAGTCATACTTAGATTATAACATTTTTGGGTGTAATGTGTTTGCAGTCAAATGTGAAATCAATGTACAATGGGTCAAGACAAGAATATTCCTCCTCTAGGTGTTTCTTAAAAAGAAAAAAAAACTGGATAGCCTCAGTGTCTCCAATGACCTAAATTCTCCAGGCAGTTGATACAGGATGAAAATTTAAAAAGAACACGCGAGAGAACAGTGTTTCATGATTCAATGATGTTTCTTGGGAGAGTCAATCTGCAGGAACAGAATAGGAACTTCATTTGAAGCTTGCTCTGTGCAACCATTACTTCTCTTTTGCCTTTGTGCATCAACTTGCAGCAAGTTGCACCGTAAATGCAGTGACTTACAAGAAGTGAGGTGACACATTCTTTTTTATAAAAGAAAGAAACTCTGTAAAGCTAGAACTGGGAATATAAAACCAAAGCACTCAGCAGATAAATTACAAGTCATTTATCACTACTCTAGGACTTTATACAAGGAGAGGCTCCAGAGCTCATAAAGTTGGCCAGACAATTCCAATGATCTATGGGAACTGACCAACACCTTCCTGAACTCCGAGGATCATAAGTCAGAAGAACAACCAGAGTGGAGGCTCTGGGTCTAGCATGAGAGAAAAAGCAGACATAAAACAAAATTAAAATGGCAATGGTCATGGTGGTAAAATATTGTTCATCAGAGGTTTGCAGAATTAAATGAGACTGTCTTTGGGGTGTAAGAATCCATGCTTAAATGCCTTTCATACTTGAGGAGGCCTGCAGGTGACGGCACGTCCTTGATTCCCTTTGAATTTTCTTTGATTTTATTTAACATTATAGGCTTCCATAATCTTCCCTCCATGTAGCCATTAGGATTGGCAAGGATTGAGGACCAGGGAAACCTCAAATCCAGTAAATGCAGAAATTAAATATTGATGGAGGGTAGAGATACACAATCCCAAGCTGATCACTTCTAAATGGAAGACGGACTTTGATTCATTTTTTAAGGCCGTAGGTCATGACAAAGAATATTTACCCTTAGGCATTTCTAAGAATACATAAGTTGTAGTTTATCTTCCTTGCCCTATAACTCCATACATCTAGAAAGAAAGGGCCAGAAGACTTTATCAATCATCTGCTCGCAAAAACTCTTTACTTCACTGGTGGGGATGGTGAGGCTCAGAGAGCAGAAGTGAGTCATACACGGACAGGGTTGGCAGAAGCCAGGAACAGATTACAGGTTTCACGTCACTATCAGTAATAACTATGCAGGGTTATTTGTTAGCTTTACCGTTCTTATTCCCCAAAGGAGAAGATGATATGAATTCTAGGATTCCTGGCGATTGCCCAGGATGTGATTTTTTTTTTTTGTTTTTTTACTTATCTTTTTCAAATGAATGGAGAAATCTCTTAGCTTTTTAAACAAGTATTTACTGTTGCCATATAGGAAATGTGCGAACGCAGGCAATGCGTACAAAGATATATTTATATATATATATATACACACACATACATCAAGGATAATAATTAAAAAATGGACTTTATTTCAATGCCACTTCTTTACCAGTTTAACTTTTGTCACTTGCAGTGGCTCATTAGCTGCTGCCTAGATTCATGTTTGCCGAACGGGTTGTCTTGAGATTGCCGGCTCCTGCTGAATGCCCAAGTGGTCTCAGGACTTTTTAGGGAGTAGCAGTAGATAGCTACATGAAGGTTGATAGGTGTTTTTAGCACAAGCTGACCCATCATTGGAAGACGGGAGAAATGAGTTTTGTTGCTCTTGTTAAATTACATGATTTCAATCATGTCCCATCCTCTCCGTGAACCTTGGTTTTGTCAAGCAGTATTCTGCAAGTACTTTCATGTCTAATGAACAGTTGGTGGCTCCCTGGATTTATCAGTAAGAGGCTATTGAAAGATGATGAGATGTTGAGCAGATGACATTTATAAGTTTAATTATTTTCATTTTGAATATAATTATAGTTGCAGGTCTTTGAAAAACAAGGACATTTCACTGAGTTATTGCTCATTATATTATGGTGTTAACAATCGTCAAGGCCAGAGGGCTTTCCTTTTATTGGCCATGCAGATGATGCTTCTCTGTTATTCCCTTGCGTCACTATATTGGGAGACATGGTCACGATGCTATTGCTCTCAGAAGGGCAAATTGAGTCAACTAGAAAGAGATCCCTAGACTGAAAATACAGACAGCTGAATCCCACCGTTTACGAGAGTTTGGGAAGATTACTTAAAAACACTGGACCCTAGTTCCTACAATTGTAAAATGAGATGCTCGTGCTGCATTTACTTCAACAGCTTTTTTCATAGCTTAGAGGACCTTAATTTACCCTCCTCACTGAGGCATTTCTCACCCTGGCCAGCCAGGTAGGCTGTGGAGTGGGAATGAAACTAAGGTTTCATTTCCTTATGCCTAGAGGTAGGTTTACACCCCCTAGCATAGTGTGTGGGGGGGGACTATTGTGGGATTTCACCCTGGTACAGGGCCCTCCGTTTCCGGCGGCCAGATTATAATTGTGTGTCACATAGTCACATATTACCCTCCTTGAATAGCACGCTAACTGCTAGAATTCCTCTCGGTGTCCGGTGTCTTGGCATAATGATGAGGGTGTTTGCTCCTCTTTATTATATTCAAGGGGGGTGAGACTATGGGAGGAATCTAGGGTGGGTACCTGGATTTTGTCTGGAGATCCATCACATATATGTCACTTATCAGGCATTTGCTGTTTTCCAAACACTATGCTGTATAGTGTTGTCTCTGAAATTTGTGCATAAGATGCCTATTAAATTGGAACGTAATCAGTAACAGATTCAGCAGTATCAGTGAGGAAACAGGAGTAACGGGAAAATAGGTAAATAACATTCAAAGAAGTCCTATAATTTGCAAAAAAATAATTTATTTCTCATCAAAAATTCCAGAATTTGAACTTGCCCCTGTTTCAAAGTTTATCTTTGACTATACAGAAAGGTATATACCCTAGTAATATTAAAATCAGGAAATTATGCTTCAGGTAGTATCTTGTCAAATCCTTTAATGTTACCAGTAAGGTCACTGAGAACAGAGAGATCGAAAGGTTTATGTTCTAAGTCCAGCAGGTGTCAACCCTGGAAATAAATAATCAGGATTTTTAGCTACCAACCCAACACTTCCCCTTCTGGAGACCTTTTTCCCCTCAGGAATAGCTTCCTATATATGAGTTTGTAGATGATGACATCAAGAGAAAAAAGGGGGGGGTAATGTTGATTGAACACTTATTTTGTGTGAGTCAATTCTGTTCTTTTTCTTTTTTCTTTTTTTTTTCTTTTTTTCTTTTTTTTTTTTTTTTTTGAGAGTGAGCAAGAAAGCAAGCATGCAGGGCACAGGGGAGGGGCAGAGGGAGAGGGAGAAAGAAAATCCCAAGCGGGCTCCAGGCCTAGTGTGGAGCCTGATGCAGGGCTCAACCTCACCACCCTGAGATCATGACCTGGGCTGAAATCAAGAGCCTGACGCTTAACTGACCGAGCCACTCAGGTGCCCCAAGTCAGTTCAGCCCTTTAATCCTCAAAAAAAGCCTTGATGTGGTAGAAACAGAGAGAGACACTGTGGTCAGAGGTCCCTTGAGTCCACAGGAGTAACAGGAGAGCCAGAATTCACATTCCTTGTTGGCTGGACTCAGAGGCTCTTTTGGTAAAACACTTTGGAAAGTCTAAGTCTAAAATTTTAGTTTGATTTAAAATAAAGTTTGAAGTAAACACTGTGTGATGTCACCTTGTTATCCATTATGTTTTATAATGACCTTCAAGTTCTTATGTTCTCATTTTCCTCCCAGAAGACAAGAACAGCTTCATTGCACCATTACTGCTATGGCTGTGTCCGGTCATTTCTGGGTGTGAATTTGGCATATCTGAAGAGTTTGTAAAGTTTCTGCAATTTACACCTGGGATGGTTTTGTTCTGTCATAGCTTGAAAGCCATGATCAGAGCAGGGGATGCAATTCTTTAGTATTTCTCTAACACCTAGAGAAAGGGTGACCATTGCCAGAATTGTGAGAATTTCTTGCACGTTTGCTTGTTGTTTGCATATCATTGATGTGACCTTCTTGGTCTCACCATACGGGTATGTTAATAGTCTCTTTATCCTCTTGGTTTTGAGATGAGGCAAAATGTATTTGCAAATGAATTTAATGGATCCATGGTGGAGAAGCTTCAATTACCCAGCTTCAGGCTGGAAACAAATGAGGGAGGAAACGGGCTGAGAGAGGTGAAAGGTGATTAACTGTCAGGAGTTCCGGGAGCTCCCAGCGGAAGCTCAGGTCGTCAGACGTTGTGGGCCCCTCAGAGAGAGGCTGCGTCTGTAACTTAGACAAGGGAGCACACGGATGCAGTTGAGTAGCTTGGATAGTTTTTTAAAAGGCAAAACAAACAAAAACACAGCTGGAAAGAGAAGTCCCGCTGAAGGTTTTTGCATTCAGGGCCTACTCTGAATCTTGAAGATACTGATTCCCATAGGATCTTTTTTTTTTTTTTTTTTTCATGAGAGCAAGCAAGCTACAGGAATTTGGCTGTTTGGGGATTGGGCCTCATTTTTGTCATGTGAATAGATATTCTTGATTAAGAAAAATACCCTCTTAACTCAACTGCTCTTATTGCTCTGTTTGTAGAAAAGATGCATGTCATAAAGACTGTGTATAAATATTTTGCCATCAAAACCATACATCTGTGCTCTGCTTAATATTTAAAAAACTCAGAAGAATATTGTTTAGTACAAAAGCAATGTAAAGAGGGAGTAATCTAGAGCAAACAGCATTCCCCAGGCCAACTGCATTGCCGGAAAGTTAAGAATAGTTCTTACATTTTTCTAGGGTTAAAACCACAACAACAAAGAGTACACACATATGTGTATATAAATATTCCACAAAATAAAAATATTTATATTTATTAAATAAATGTCCCTTTGTAGAAAAAAAGCTTGCTAACTCCTGATTTAGAATCACGGTTTTAAATTTTGCAACTTATCTTATTTCTATTCCTATTAAAATTAGCTATCAGTGATTTTACTTGAGATCACCTTTTGGTGTAGGTGGATTATTCCCAGCCCATTTTATAGATGAAGAACTTGAAGTAATAAGCCAATGGTTAGTTAGCTTTTCAAATATGTAGGTAATGTTAACCTCTAAATTGCTTCTACTGCTTTAGATTTCAATATCAGGGCACTTATAAGTAATGACAATACATGGTATTATTGGGCCTCTACATGAATAAGGTGACAAGGATGAATAAATCTTCTGTTTACATCCGTGTAAAATGATTTACACAAATAAAATGTAAGTAAAACTTGATTTGACTGAATCTGTGTAGCAAAACCTACACAGATGTTTTGTTTTGACGTGAGCTCATCATAAACATTACTGTCAGAAAGAGTTTCTAGGGTAAAGATATCCGTAGTCCCTTGGAACTTCCCCCCGGGGAAGATGTGATCCTGCCGTAGCCCTACACCATGGGAGCCGCGGGAAATGCAAGAGACGCTCAGTAACACACACCTGCAGGGCCAACGCGCTCGAATGTATTCATATAGTAGAATATTAATATTAAACGGACTCATTTAATGCGGAAACAAGAACGCACTTGGGGAGGTAAGAGACTTAGTAAAAGAAAGACTAGATTCACTGTTTTCTGGATCACTGATTGCAATCAGACAAAAATACGTGATGAATCCTGAAAACGAAGGAACTTGGAGAAACTTCCTAAGAGACACCCAGCAAGTAGGTGACGGATGGTTTGTCTTTGTTACGATATAATCAATAATGAGGAGGATTTAGGAAGTCTCATTGGCAAACATCTGACTTACACCAGCCCAGAGAGGAGCGTCTCACTCCACGGTACTGGCGTGCATCTGTCTGTTCTAATCTATTTTAATCTTTTGGACGCTTTGCCTGAAGATACCAGCACATTTATGTCAGCCAGCCGGGCACCACGAAGCTCCAGTTGGAGCAACGGCTGTTGCAGGTATTTTGCTTGACCTGTGACATGGTTGTTCTCTCAGGCGACACTTTCAAATGTCCTGATTAATGAACGTATAGTCCCGGTTTCCTTAGGCCCAGTCATTACATGTATAATTAAATAAACTTAAAAAAATAAAATGCTGACTCACATAAACGAGTGCTCACAGGAGGCCAGGAAGCTGCGGCTACAGGATCCCCAGGACCCCAATACCAGGTTGCAGAGGATGAGCCGTGGTGCGTCTTGTGGCCTGGAGCTGGCTTGCACCTCAGCGCCCTGGGAGGGACCCGAGAGGCCTGGAATGATGTGGTCAGTCGCTAACTGGTCATTTTGAGTTTGAAGTTCTAGATGAAAACAGCTTAGAATACAACTTTCTGGCCACTCCCTGTAGACCCGTGCCCGGCCCCTGACGGTGAAGGCCCGAAGAGGACAGCTGTGTAGCCATCAAGAGTCGCGACTCAAATTTGGGCTCAGATTATGGACGCTTAAGTCATCTCAAATCCTGGCGTTGCGTGTCCCTTAGAGCTAAAATCTTGACATTTTTCATTTCAGTCATTAACAAAAGGTATTAATTAGTTTTTTTTTTACCAGCCTATATGCATTTTTATTTCAAAGTGAGATTAAAATAAAAAGAAATCATGATGTAATAGTCTTTGGAAATTACTACCATAAGTTTTATGCTTGACAGGCGTTCGTGGAAGCAATTACACCGAATTCCTCTTCCAACATAATAAAAAGAGATGATGTTCGCTGAGCACTTATTACGGGTTAGGCCCTGTGCCAAGCACTGGTCGTGCAGTAACACGCGATGCTTTCTCTACCTCATGCAGAGGCGGCCTTATTATTTTTGTTTTTCAGAACAACTAGTAGAGGCCCAGAGAAATTAAGTGATTTGCTCGAGTTCACGTATTTGATACATGGGGAAAAAAAACAAAGAAAAAACAGAATTCTAGTTCAGGCCATTGATTTTACATCCTCTGCCCTTAACAACTGTGTTATATTGTACCCATAAAAATTATAATAGTAAAATACTAAAAAAAAAAAAAAACTAAAAAGCACACTCAATTCCCCACCTTGTTGTTGATTTCAATTATTCACATTCCTTCTTGTCATTTTCCCTTATACAGGAAAAACTTTTGCATATTTGAGTATCACATACATCATTTTGTAGTTCCTTTTCTCATAAGCAAATGACATAGTATTTGTGATATAGTATTATATAGGAAATAATCATTTCAACGGTTGTTTGAAATTTTACCATATGGAAGAATAATTTAATTAATATTCTCCTATCCCAGAACTTTCATGTTATTGGAAACTTGGTGGTGTTGTCTCTGAAGCTTTATGTTGAATTATTTCCTTAGAACAGGCTACCAGGGAAATGGCTCTTGGATCATGCTCTGTTTTTTGTGTAGGTATCAGATTGTGCCTTTACATAGGACTTACACATGGCCTTTCTGAAATGTTGTTGCTGTTGTGAAATCCGGATAATTTGCCTTAAGAGTATCCGTGGCATCTGGCCGACGTGGATTGGAGGGTTTATCTGGTTAATTGGTCAGTGGTTCTCCCTCACGATTATATTTAAGTTGTCCTTGACCACGGTGCCCCATTGAACCTAGTAGAGGCTGACTTATTCTTTGCCAAAATGTAGAAGTAACTATGTTTAACGGCAAGATCTTTAATAATTGTCATCTAGCATCTGTCATTATGAAGAATATGTGAACTAACAACTTAAGAAAATGTTTGTAAAGCATGGTTAAGTTCTTTAATAAAAATTACTAAAAGATCTTCACCACAATCCACGCATACAAACTAAAGTAACCCCCTGATATTAGTTTTTTTATTTTTATTTTTTAGAAAGACTGTATTTACTCCTGAGAGACATAGAGAGAGGCAGAGACACAGGCAGAGGGAGAAGCAGGCTCCATGCAGGAAGCCCGACGTGGGACTCGATCCCAGGACCCCGGGGTCAAAGGCAGATGCTCAACTGCTGAGCCCCCCAGGGTCCCCTGATATTAATTTTTTTAAATATCAGAATCATTAATAATTAATGGGTCTAAACTCACACAGTAATAACAATCATCTAGAAGGATCTTTAGAAAGGATCCTTTGCTCTACCTTATATCCTATAATAGAGCCTTATTTATTTATTTATTTATTTATTTATTTATTTATTTTTTTACTCTAGACATTGCTGTAGCAAATAGCTACACATAGTAATTCTGTGCATATTCACACCTGGAAATACGAGGGGGTTAACGCTGCATGAAACAACTCCTGACTGGGTGCTGGTATGCTCTTCTCTTTCTTTCATGGAGTAGAATTCTGAGGTGCACACCACATAGCCCCTTGGGGGCTCCCCAAACAAGCCTCCTTTTTTTGTGTGTCTGTCCCAGTTGCTTGCATTGGTGACCAGACCCATAGCCCATCTTTGATTTGTTTTAACTCCTTCCTAATGTTTTTTCTTCAATTCCCTGAATCACATTTCTTGGGATAATTTCCAAAATTAATCTACCTACCTGAAAGCCCTTGTCTCTGGCTTTGCTTTTTCGAAGAACCTAGGTGAAAGCATGGAGCATTTACTCATTTAGCTTCAAAAAGATAAAAGAACTCAAGAAAAGATCTTAGGGTAAAAATTCTAAGCTCAAGATATATGGCATACATTTTCAATCTAAGGGTGCTTATGGTTCTGTGTTTCTAGTATGTACTCATTGTAAAACATTAAGATTAAAAACTAAGGGATTTCTTAGAAGAAAAAGAAACTTACAAATATCTTTCTCAACTCCCAGAAGCAACGACTATATAAATTAATATGTTGGTATGTATCATCCAGCTTTTTCATGCATATAAATACATTTTCAATGTAAAACTATACGAACTCTATGATCTTTGTTTTATGCATAAAGATGGTCTCTGAATTTCCTTATATAGACTTTATTTAAAATGGGCTTTAAGTTAGAAGCATTCTAGTGTGCCTGAGTGGCTTGACGTTTAAGTGTCTGCCTTCGGCTCAGGTCATGGTCCCAGGGTCCTGGGATGGAACCCCGCATCGGGCTCCCTGCTCAAGGGGGAGTCTGCTTCTCCCTCGGCCCCTCCCCTCCAACTCATGTGTGCATGTGCTCTCTCTCTCTCAAATAAAGAGATAAAATCTTTTAAAAAACAAATTAGAAACATTGTATTGCACCATACGAATTCTCTTCGCTTTTATACTATTCTCTTATTTTTGGACATTATTCAT
The DNA here is from genome assembly GCF_011100685.1 of Canis lupus familiaris. Lineage (NCBI taxonomy): Eukaryota > Metazoa > Chordata > Mammalia > Carnivora > Canidae > Canis > Canis lupus. The sequence goes on along the minus strand of NC_049226.1, from coordinate 88,965,091 downwards.
CATTCTGCAAAGATGATTATTCAAATGTGTCATGTATGTATGGTGTGTGCTATGTGCTTGTGGCATAGGTTTCGTGCGCTAAATGTGCGTTATTAGCATGACGTGTGTGGGTATCTGTTCTGCGTGTGTGGTCTAGTGTGATACGTGTATATTGTATGTGTGGAGTGTGGTATATATGTGGTGTGTGGCAGTCATGTGTGTGGTGTATGTGTGAGGGGCATGTGGTTTACGTGTTGTGTGTGTGGACTACACAAGGTGTGTGCGTGGTCTATGTATGCTGTGTGTGGTCCACGTTTGGCAAGTGTGTGCTCTGTGTTGGGTGTGTGTTGTGAAAAGTGGTGTAAGCGGTGAGTATGTGTGGTTAAAAAATGTTATTACTCAACAAATACTTATAGAAATATTATTAAAATAAGATAATGACAAATGAGCCATGTTTCTATTGGAAATTTTGTCACATTGTATTTAAATCATTGGTGTATGAGAATCTTCCCTTTGCTCTCCTGTCTTAGTTATTCTGTGTACGTATGTATATAATTTGAAGGAAAAATGGTGTCTATATTTATTCAGTGGTATTTACATGATAGTGAAGTTGAGAACTGCTTTAAGCTTTTCATATTTTATTGGGTATTTGTATTTTTATTTTTATGAATTAATCCATTAAGCTTTTTTTAAATTAATCTATTAAGTCTTAAAATACTAGCAACTTCTTGCTAGACACGTCTCCAAAGGCAAGGGAAACAAAAGCAAAAATGAACTTAGAATTTAATCAAGATAAAAGGCTTTTGCACAGCAAAGGAAACAGTCAACAAAACTAAAAGGCAACCTATGGAATGGGAGAAGATATTTGCAAATGTCTTATCAGATAAAGGGCTAGTATCCAAAATCTATAAAGAACTTACCAAACTCAACACCCCAAGCCAAAAAATCCAGTTAAGAAATAGGCAAAAGACATCAATGGACATTCCTCCAAAGAAGACATGGAAATGGCCAAAAGACACATGAAAAAATGCTTAACGTCACTTGGTATCAGGGACATACCAATCGAAACCACAGTGTTATCCCACCTCACACCAGCCAGGACGGCTAAAATCAACAAGTCAGGAAACAAGAGATGTTAGTGAGGATGCAGAGAAAGGGGAATGCTCTTTTATTGTTGGCGGGAATGCAAGCTGGTGCAGCCACTCTGGAAGACAATATGGAGGTTCCTCAAGAAGGTAAAAATAGAGCTACCCTACGACCCAGAAATTGTACTACCAGGTACTTATCCAAGGGATACAAACATAGTGATTTGAAGGGGCACCTGCACCCCAGCATTTATAGCAACAATGTCCTCAATAGCCAAACCACAGAAAGAGCCCAGATGTCCATCAAGAGATGAATGGATAAAGAAGATGTGGGTTATATATATATATATATATATATATATATATATATATATAATATGAATGGAATATTACTCAACCATCAAAAAGAATGAAATCTTGCCATTTGCAATGATGTAGATGGAACTAGAGGGTATTATACTAAGTGAAATAAGTCAGTCTGAGAAAGATAAATACCAAGTGATTTCACTCATATGAGATTTAAGAAACAAAACAGATGAACATGGAGGAAGAGAAGGAAAAATAAAGAAGATGAAAACAGAGAGGGAGGCAAATTGTAAGAGACTCTTAACTCTAGAAAACAAACTGAGGGTTGCTGGAGGTGATGCAAGTGGGGACATGGGGTATCATTGGTGTATGAGAATCTTCCCTTTGCTCTCCTGTCTAGGTGATGAGCGTTAAATGCTAGGTGATGAGCATCAAAGAGGGTTTGAAGTTATGAGCACTGGGTGTTATATGCAACTGATGAATCACTAAATTCTACCCCTGAAACTAATAATACAATATATATTAATTTTGAATTGAATTTAAAAAAAAAAGCAATTCACAAAAGAAAAAATAAAGTTCTCTCAAGAGTTCATAAAACAGAGAATTGTGAGAAGGACAAGGGAAGTGCTCTCAATAGAGATGATCTAAATCCTACATACACAGACAGACACAGAGGGATGGTTATTCGGACTAAACTAAACCCATCAGATATAAGTTTTTCAGTACTTTAGTCTTAAATGGACGTAAGAAGAGAAAATATTAAAAATAAATAAATAAAATAAAATAAAATAAAATAAAATAATAAAAAGAAGAGAAAATATTAAGCACTATCACCATAAAAAGGGGAATGACAAGGAGAAAAAAAAAGACTATCACTATCTTTTGTTTCTTAATTCATGAACACATACCTACATGCTAAACATATATACACAAACTTCTTATGCAAAAATCTAGAGACTACAGGTGGGAGTGTATACTCAGGATGGGGGATAATGATGTGAGGAACATAAAGTTGGATCCGACTGAAATTATTCAGTTCCACTAAGCTGAAATTCTGGATTTGAGGTTGTAGCTCAAGAGGTAAGAAAAGGCTCTAGTACTTGATTGTTTGGCCGGAACATGGCCCAAAAGGTGGCCTACACTGTGCGAGGGGGAAATGCCAGAGCTGCCTCGGTACGCTGTGGAGGAGGACCCTCTTAGGGGATCGTCTCCTTAGAGGGATGGGAATGTTAGTGTGGGTTTATCATGTAGGACTTGACTTCTCCCAATGACCGAGAGATGAATGTGTGAGGAGTGGCCCCGGCATCAATGGAGAGCTTTGTGGTCATTCTTTTCCCGTAGGTCAAAAGTTCCCACTATGGGAATTGCGGTCATGGACATAGGATCCTTAAATGCAGTGGGGTGGGGGGAACTGGATTCTTATCCCAGTTAGTGGTAGGGCCCAGTGCTAGGGGCCAAGAGACAGTGTTTCATCCCCAAAGGAAGGAGGTCTGGTTAGCACAAGGGGCAGCAGAGTCAAAACAGCAATGAGAATGGTCTGACTCCCGCAGACCTGTGGCATCAGCTGGCGTATCGCCGTGTCTTTAGAAGAGAAATAGACGTTCGGTCTCCTAAATTCTTGCTTGGTCTGAATCAGATGAAGAATTCTGGGTAAAATGATCCAACGTCCAACCTGAGTCATAAGAACAGTGTCATGGTCCTTCAGACTTGAGTCAGTCGACAGACCTAGGACCCCTTAAATGGAGGGAAGGCTACGTCCCCTTGAGGAAGGATCCTGCTCTCCTGTCAACGTTTTATATCATTAGCATGACTCCCAGCCGTCCACCAAGGGGACAGATGGCGTTTTATTAAGCGTTGGGGAGAAGGACAGAATCAGATTCTCCAGGGACATAGTGGACTCTCGCGCCAATGGCTGGAGACCCGCGGAGTCACTGGCCCACCTGTTGAAGCTGGTGTCATGGAGGCCGAGTGACCTGGCTTAGGTCTGCCTCGCAGTGGGTTCGGCGGTTCTCTGAGCACATCCTGAGGTTACTTTTCAGTTTGGGGATGTGTGGTTAGAACAGACGCCCTCAGCAGCCGGCGGCTTTGCACAGCGTAATGCTTCTGCTCCGTGCGTGTGAGCAGCTCGTGCAAAACTGAGGCTGGTATCCTGTCCCCATGCTCAGCTATGGGGGCAGCAGGAAGCCCCCGATCCCTGGACAACGCTCATCACAGCCCTTCCTGTCGGACGTAGCATAACACCAACAGCTTTCCGCCTCCTGAGGTGACCGCGGAGCACCATGGCTCTCGCACCCTGTTTGTGTAATATCTGTGATGACGACTGCTCGCTTCCATCTGCAGCGTCAGAGCCACCATCACCATGAGGGGGCCGCGGGGCCGCACGCGGGAAGAGCTGAGAGGAGCTCTGCTCAGGGCCAGCGCTGCCGGGGTTCGAGTGTGTCTCCTTCCTTCTTAAAGACCAGGGCTTATCAGGGGCCGGACCCGCAGCATTGCTGGGCCTTCTGAGCCCCATTGAGACAACGGTAAAGTGTGACCTCCGGAAAGCTTGGCATTTGAGTCACTCTTCAACAAAAAAGATTCCAGTGGTGAATTCAGCTACGTCTCCGCACACTCCGTTTGGTACTTTACCAAACACCCCGCTTCCAGGATGTTTACATTGTATTTTTGCCACTGAAGGGAAAAGCTCCCCTTTCACAAGTGGGCTGTCGGGGGCTCAAGTTGCAAAGGCAGAAGGGCCGGGGTGGGGGGACACCCCTGACTCCCAGCTCTCTTTACACAAAGCAACCTGGACAGGTAGGAGCCACGTGGCAGGAAAGGAAGCACAACGGTGTGGGGTGTCTGCTCCGAGACCTTGGCTGGCCTCTCCTCAAATTGCCATGTTCCATTTTCAGAAGAGGAACCAGAATATGTACATCCTAACTCAAAAATTCTGCAGCTTATGAACTTTGCTACCATAGGAGAGAATGAGGTTCGATGACTGGCGTGCGGGGGTTAATCCAGAGGAGGTGGGGAGATGGGCTGGGCCCCAACCCCCCGCCCCAGGCCGCATGGCCTGGTCCCTCCACATGCCTGATGGGCCCCAGCTCCGGGGGCTCTGGCCTTGCTGCTACACGGGACCGAAAGGCCTTTGCTTTTGTTTCTGAAATGTCAGAATCTTGGCCACCAAGGTCTGGACGCTGCGCTCACCCCCGTGGCTTCCGTGGCGTCAGGAAAGGGACCAAGGACGCCGCGAGGTGACCCAGCATACACTCGGGGAGACTCCTGCCTCCCGCAGGGCCCACCCATAACAGAAGTGCCGACCCCCTGAAGCCCTCGATGTGATGCTTAGAGCATAAAAGAAAACTGCATGAGACCTAAGCTGTGGGAGGAACCCAGAACTGACTGCTGTGTCGTGAGATGGTTTTGCGTTAGGACAGATGTGACCAGAAAGAACTAGATTTAACCCAAATTAGCAAATTTAGTTACTGAACGTCGATATTTAGGAAGTATGGATTCGTAGTGGTTTTCGCCAGCCTGACTAAAGCAACAGACTAGTTTCCATATGAAAACATCCTAATAATACATAAAATTTACTATGGAATAGAAAGAAAAATGGAACAATGTTGGTTCACCATAGTCCTCCCTTTCAAGGCCGTTCAAACATCTGTGCATGTCTAGTTTTTACACGTAGAATGTACTAGAATTTTTACTCTCACTGTCCATTGTGGTCCACCCTGATTGGCTACTTGCCTGAAAATAAGAGAACATTTTTCTTTGGCTTGGGTTTTTAGATAATCAGCAAAAGGTCTGTTAGAGAACGAATGAATTTACACTTTGAGGAATATGCCTATGGGTTTAAAAAGTTGCCTAAACCTTACCTCTGCATCAGGGAAAGGATCACAGCATCATCTCTCTTCTGCGCTGGAGCGGTCTTTCCATAACTTTGACCAGCTTCTATTTCTAAGACTTTTTTTGGACTGCAAAAAAAAAAAAAAAAAAAATATCAAACAAACAAAAATATTGTTTTTCCACTTTTTTCCCCCCATACGGAATATTCATGAGCTAGACTTTCCTTTCCTTTTCCTGACTTGTTTTGGGGCTTGCGAGCAATATCTCCGTATCACCTGCCCCACTCCGTGGAGTAATTACCTTTTTTTAGTAGATTAGTGGTTGGTAGCTGTCCAGTGACACATCGGAGCTGCACAGACTGGGTCTCATACTTTTAAAATAAAAACAAAAAAATCACAACTTAATAAGCACCGCTAAATAGTGAATAGCACAATTATTTAAGGGTGCCTCCCTTGTTTTGTTAAGGTATTGACCATTGATTGATCTCTCTCATTACTGAGGATATTTTTTTTTTACTTTTTTTTTACTTTTTTTTTTTTACTTTTTTTTTTTTTTTGAGGATATTGTTAAAACATCTGCTGTATGTCCAAACATGCTGTAGGCATTGAGGAGAAGAAAGGACGGCTATATTCGGGCATCTCACAGTTTTGTGGGGAAGAAAAGAGGGAGCGTGTCTACTGGAATATGCAAGTCACACAGGGCTCAATTCTAGAGGGATAGTCCTGAAAGGTTGCTTAGAAGGTCTGCAAGCATCTTCCTGAAGGATGGAGCCAAACCAGTGGAGGAGGGAGGCGTTTCCAAGGAGACAGAGGGGTGAGAGGCCTGTAAGCAATCAAGCGTGTTGACCCGAAGAGTAAGGCACAAATAGAATAAACGTGGAAGGTGAGGCTGGACGGGAAGGTCGGCATCATTTCACGAAGGCTCTTCGATATCAGCTGAAGTGAGGAGTGGGTGCTGGGTAATGCAGGTAGGATGGGGCTGGCTGATAAAGGAGGCAGACGGTTATTGTGGAAGTCTGGGTCTGGATGTGGCGGCGTGAAAAGCCCTGCAATGATCATGTGAACCTTTAAAAACCATTTCCTAAAAAAAATAAAAAATAAAAAATAAAAATAAAACCATTTCCTGTGATTAGATTACACTCAGAATATTCAGAATGTAAATGACCTATCAAATTTTATGCAATCATCCTTACATAAAGCTATCCATATTAACCTATGTCTCCTGGGTCAGTTACTTATTTTTTTTATTAACCCCAGGCACCGGTGTCTTATAAATCCAACGTTATTTTTAACAAACTTTCATAGCGCTGATAGAGAGCAGGATTCACTATCTCTAACTTCAAGGAAAGGAAATGATTTGCATTCCTGCCAGAAATCCAATGTCAACAGATATCAACCCCTCGAAATACGCTTGTTATTAAAGTAGTAACAGTGCATGAGACTCATAAAGGACTAAAGGGGGGAAACAGACGTTGATAGAAAACTAACCTTAAAACACAGAAAAAGGACACGATTATTATTGATGTCATTGGTTTAAATTTCCTACCCTAAAAAAGCACTTTAATTACCATATGCTTATCATGTTGGTTGAATTCATTTGTAGAGAGAATACAATCATTAATTATCATAATTAAGACACCTGAATTCAGAATGAGTGGCGTTCATTCTAACCTCAGTTGTAGCTATGTTTTATCTCTGACAGTTGGGTTTCCAATCAAATGTTATCTGATTTTTTCTCCTTAATCATTAAGAAATGCTTTACTAATTAGCACATAAAATTCATGCCACATCAGACTGAATTGAATCAAGGCCTATTATCTTGAGCAGTGAGACACTTTGAAATTCTCAGTAATAGGGCATGAATATGTTATACGGTTCATACACATTTCATGAACCTCCACATTAGCACGATTTTTTTTTTTTTTCCAAGACAGTGCCATTAGTTATGCCATTTTCAGGACCTTTAATTCGATCATGCTGTTTAACAGCCTGTTAGATTGTGGTGCTATAAAGTCATACATTAATTTATCTTTGGTTACACTTCGGCAAAATGATTGTATTTGGTTATAAATATCCTGGACGGATGAAAAAGGACAGACTTGCTGAAAGCTACAAAGCACTGTTGAGATAAACCCTGGCTTTAATATTTTATGAAAAGCAATTTAGGATTTGTGCCAGAAATCTTCTCTTGGCCTTTCTCCCCCTGACGTTGTACACGCTGCTCTTTGACCAGGGGCTGGGCCTGTGCGACCACATTGGCGGGCTCTCGGACGCTGACTTCTCTTTGCATTTGGCTGGAGGCCCCAGGGACAGAGTTATGTCGCTCATTCCCTCTCCCTGACGCCACTGAGCGTGGCTGTGTCCCTCGACTTGTGTCTTTAGGAGATCCTTGTTTCCAGGTCAGGAAACGCCCTCTCAGCCCTCCCCTTGCTTCTGGTATTACTGGCCCTACCTACATTACTGCACACAAAATACCGTACACAAAATTATGGCCATCAGGGTCTTAAAAATAATAGCAAAGACAAAAGTTAGCCACCAGTTGGTGGTAAACACTGAGAAACTACCCCAAGTTCTAGACTTCTCGCCAGTGCCCCGGGTAATGCAAAACCCACATTCCCATCTGGCGACAGTCAGCAGGAGCTACACGGGTCTGTAGTGTCTGGGCGCCGGGAAGATGCGCTTTGCCATCTGCTGCCCTGCTCCTGGGTCGTCTTCTGCTTCAGTCTTCTGCACTCCTTGCAATACTCTGCATTCTTTGTAGACACTTGAGTTTGCACGAAGGGGCCTTATAACGAACTGGTGGTATTCCAGTGCAGTCCTGGCATCCATTCGGCTCATTCTCTTCTTTGATTAGGTCACTGCCCCAAGTACATTTCAATTGAGGCTCTCTCCTCTGTTTGCAGAGAATAAACAGAAGAAAACTTGAGCTGCTTCAAGCCCCACAGATACTGAGTAGCAGTACGAAGGTTGAAATGGAAGCACACAGAAAAAGTGAATGAGAAGAAAAAAAAATCTTTTTAATTTTTATGTAGAGAAAATTTGTAATGCATATGAAAGATAAAATACATCCACAGACCAAGAACCTAAGATCGTTCATTTTAATACTAGAGAATTTTTATTTGTCACATCTATAGTGCGTTACTCATTTTACTATGTATTATCTATGATATGTAATAATATTTTTTATTTTTATTTTTTAATTTTTGTAATAATATTTTAAGTGAATTTTGTTTGATATAATATATACTTGATGATATGTTAAAGCAAGCAATCATTTTACTATACAAAGAATTTTAATGCATTATATTAGCAAATTATATCACATTTCTAGAAATAAATTTGTATCAGCGTCAGACAATAGCCATACAACTCAATTCTGCTCTTTACTTAACATAACTATGTGTGTATGTATTATCACTCTTTTAAAAATCACGTAGCTGCCCCATGATAGCCTTAACCAACCCAATTTTTAACAGATCATATCAAATTTTGCTTTTATACATTTTTAGTTTTATCATTCTTATACCTAAATCTTTTGCATATTTCAAAATTATTTCCTTAGAATGTTCACGATATAATCCCCAAAATAAGTAAAACAGCTGGGCTTTTTTTAACAAATATTTTGACAGATTTTCTTTGTTTAAATAAATAGATTAATTAAATAAAAGGGATTTCACCATGTCCAGGTACTGAGCAGACTGGACTGTTTTGACATGTCTTAACTTAACCTCTTTCAGTCAAATTATAATCCTAGAACCGCAAAATCTTAAAGGTCAATAAATATTTACAGTTCACCCTTGAACAATACAGGGGTTAAGGACACTGACTGCCCCACACAGTGGAAAATCCACTTTATAGCTTTTGACTCTCCCCAAAACTTAACTACTCATAACTTACATTTGACCAGAGGCCTTTCTGATAGCGTAAACAGTTGGTTAACCCAGTTTTTATGTTAAATGTATTATATATTTTATTCTTACAGTAAAGTAAGCCAGAGAAAAGAAGGTGCCACTGAGAAAATCGTAGGGAAGAGAAAGTACACTTATGGTCCTGTACTGTTTATTGAAAAAAAAAATCGACGTATAAGTGGACCCATGTGGTTTAAGCCCATGTGGCTCAAGGGTCAACTCGGTTTGGCATCCGTTCTGCGCACGGTGAGGATGTAGGCGCAAATTAGGCATGAACACGGATTAGCCAGTTTCCCTCACTCTCTAGGCCTTTAATCGAGTTGAGACCTGAGGTTTGGTTGTTGTTGAGTTCATGACTTCCTAGGCTCTATCATGCCAAATCCCATAAACAAACCCAACAACACAATACCCCAACACACACATGCACACTTACACAGAGGACTTTTTTTTTTTTTTTTTTTTGTAGAATGGATCAGAATGACTCTGTTCATGTTTTCCCACGACCACATTCTTTCAGCAGCCTACGGAAACCTGGTTGCTGTGCAGTGAAGCCTGCGAGTCACCATTAAGCAAAGGTTCCGTGTTGTGATTAAGTCAGTGTCTTGACTGGGTTGTGTGTTGATGTCCGTGGGCGTCTGCAGACAGAGCAAGAACTCCTGGGGGTGGGTAGGCGACACCCCACGGTACGGGGGTCCGCGGCTGGTGGACGCCCCAGCTCTGGGAGGCCCTCTGTCTCCGCCGGGCCACCCCCTCTTTACGCAAATGGGAAAACTGAAAATCAGCGAGCCGCGTAAACCTGCGCAATGCCCTGCAGGGAATCAGTGGCGGGCCTGCCTCCTCCGTTCCTCTGTCTGGAGGCACCGTCCAGACAAAGCTTGAGAACACACCGGGCCTTTGCAGGTGGCTTTGCTTTCCTCCTTCACGGTGAGCAGCGAGATGTGCGGCCCCACTGTGTGGGGTCCCTCACGCTGTCCCGGCAGACTGACTGAAAGAGCGTGGGTCGCATGCAGTGTTATTTCAAGATCATAAGATATTTGAGAAACAGATGGCGGTGCGCACCAGAGATCACAGGAGATGGCAGTTCACAGCAGTAATTAAAAGGATCCTGAACAATGGAAAGGCTTTTAAATCAAGCAGTAAACTTTACATAATTAGGCATTCTATTTTTTTTTCATTCCTTTTTGGCACAGTTTTAGACAAGAAAGTTTTTTTTTTCTTTCTGTCAACAGTTTCTTTCCCCCTATATGTTATGCAGAGGAGGCCTTTGAGCATTTGGACGTACGTGCAGTCAGGAACCAGCATGGGAGCGTGGCGCGAGCTCCAGCTCAATCACTTGATCAGAGTCGTCCGAGAATCTTCCTGGGCCTCCAGCAAGCCCATCCCGCCTGGAAATGTGACGCTACCTGCCACGGGGACGAGTGGCTTCACAGAGGAAACATTGCCACGAGGGGATCCGTGAAGAATCACACGGTGGCCCGTGGGCTGGGGCAGAGCGCACGGTCACCCAACTTTTGTAGCTCGCACAAAAGATGTGCTGTTTCTAAGACGAGACATGAGTGGCCGCGGTAGGAAAGATCTGATACGAGTGTCACGGATCGATTTGCTAAGTCACACGAGTAGAGGCGCAGATCTTCATGGTCAGGACTCTAGAGAGCAGGTGGCCCAGGGGACGCTCCGAGCAGACACTCACGAGTTAAATGCCCACGGTAGTTAAGGGGGCTCTCGTGCTCCCCGGCCTCCCCTCGTGTGTGTGTGACCTGTGCGAATCCGCCGAGAGAGGCCGGCGTGCACACGTGTGAGTGGGGGGATCCTCAGGCAGGCTCCTCACCCGGGGCGGCCCGAGCCAGGCCCGTCCCTGTCCCGCGAGGTCGTGACCTGGGTGCCCCAGTCCGGGCTCCTGCAGGAGGGGACACACGATCCAGAGCCGCCCCGATGCTTTGGGGGAGCCACGAGCTGCCTGGGGTGGAAGGCAGGCGCCTGAGGGCAGCGGATGCTGCGGAGCCGTCAGCTGTGGCTCCTGATCCCAGACGGGCCCTGTCCTGTGACCTGCTCTATGCGACTCCGCAGTGGTCTGGGCTGGCCTTCGTCTCCCGCATGCCAGGCGGCCTCTGGTCGCGCCCGGCCTCCACCCTCACCCCCGCTCCCCGGGCTGGGCAGCCTCTGCGCTGCGGCAACGGGATGGCCCCATGCCAGGTGGGAGACCGTGTGCGACGAGGCTTCGGCACACGTCTGCCCCCCACTTGCAAGCTGTTCCAAAAAGAAAAGGACAAGTTTAGATCTCCTACTAGGGGACTGAAGTCGGGCCTGGGGATCAGGTGGGCCTAGGGTGACGTCTCCCCTTGCTTACACGCTTGGCCTCAATGTGTGACAAGCCTGGCGGATTGCTCATGTTGTCTTCCTCTGGGGAACGTGCTGCTCCCCGCACGCCGCGGGTTTTGCCAGGCTAACCAGGGTCCTTCCAGGCCATGTCACATCCGGACCTCAGGGGACACCGTGCATTTGCTGACGTCACAGGCTGTGACCCGGGGCTCCTGATGATCACTTGCCTCATGCACGTTAGGAAGGAAGCCCTCGACTCCATCGGACTCACCGGGTGAGACAAGCCGAGCTGAGAAATGAGGGACTCAGATGCCTGATGGACTCCAGGAGGGGCCTGATAAAGCCAGCTGTGATGTGGGTGACCAGGTGGGGATCCTGCTGTGATGTCGGGTGATGAGGTGGGGATCCCGCTGTGATGTCGGGTGAAGAGGTGGGGATCCTGCTGTGATGTCAGGGTGACCAGGTGGGGATCCCGCTGTGATGTCAGGTGAAGAGGTGGGGATCCTGCTGTGATGTCAGGGAGATGAGCTCCACCTGGAGCGGGCTTGGACGGGACTCCCTCTCTGCCCCTTGGCCACGGACCTATTCTGTGTGTGTGTGTGTGTGCAGGTGTGTACGTGTGTGTGAATAAGGACGGTAGAAAAAGAGGGCTCTCAGTTTGTGAAATCGCAGAATGTAATTTTAGTTTCTGAAGTAGAAAAGATTGTACTTCATCCAGAAATTCCTTCTCCAATTATCTTGATTCACGTGTGTACATTTTGGATTTATTTCAGTAGTCATTGGTTCATGTCATGAGTTTGTTTTTCAATTATTCATGAATAGATATTTGTTGAATTTTTTATTTTTTGGAAAAAGTCTAACTGAGCAGGTAACCGTATTGTAGTTCTACAGACGAAATGGACCCTACAGTGTGTAGCGCCTCCAAAGGCAGATTCCTGGTGGGACGGCCACGTGCACCTGCAGGCCGCGGTCTGGTAGGCGCGCCCTGAGCAGCCCCGTTCCTGCCGACGAGCACACGCAGCTCCGCAGGGACCACAGGCGGGCGTGTGAGAAGCACTGTCCTACCCCCATTGGTTTGTTTTCTAAAGTTCCTTGAGATACTCCAGTAAAATGTGGAGACAGAGACAGAAGCTTCTGAATTAAAATACTTGACTTTGAAATCTGGTTTTCTGACTTGCAAGATGTGTGACTTTCGACAGTGTGCGTAAGTTGAGGATAGTAAGAATATCTACATGGGTTTTTGTGATTATTGAATTAAACGGGGGCCATTTGTGGCACTTACGAGTCACGCAACACGTGTTAGCATAATGGTTACTACTTCTCTCTCTTATTGAAGCTGAGGTTTACCGTCGTTCTCAGATGTGCTGGGGCTATAAACCTCACATTTAAATTATTTAAGGATTTATTTATAAGGGCTTCAAAAATGTCTACTTTTAATGAGTATGTATATTTGTGAACTACACATTGTTTAAGGCTTACGTCCTTCCAGAAACCTTCTGCCTCAACACAAATGACTGTTTTATTTTACGGAATTAAAAGAAACACACCATAACCTGATTCTCTTAAGACTAATTGCATTTGTTGGAGAATTATTAAACACACACACACACAGAGAGAAGTATAATTTCTGACATTTAATACCCTAGTCAAAAGTGAAAGTTGAATTAAATCTAGGGAAAATGTCACTTATTTTTAAAGGAGAGCATAAGGTGATAAAAATAGTCTTTCAATTAATGTTCATGCCCTCAGAGTCATATTTTGGAATTAATATAAATTAGTCCCCAGAAATCTATTTCAACGAGTCATTTGAGGAGAGAGAAAAACGATATAATCATATCCCCTGAGAAATAAATAACTTTTCTTCAAGATGAACTTGAGATTCTCAGCCAAAAATGACTGGATCAAGAAACTTGGGTTGAAATTGATGGAGAAAAAAAAAAAAAGTGAATGTTATTCTTAAGCAGGATGGTCCACTTTTGATGAGATTTGCGTAAATCCCAAAGTCCAACAGAGAAAAGTAGGCAAGAGAAAAAGACAAATGAGATTAAAATTACTTAATAGAACGCAGAAATCTCAGGGGGTCACAAGGAAACAACAGAAGATTGCAAAACCATTTCTGTATCCTTAAGAGGAGATCGTTCAAAGCTATTCTGAAATCAAAGAAAACAAAAGTCACTTCTAAAAATCCATCTACAGGACAAAAAGAAATTAAATTTGAGCCCAATTTGTATTAAATGTTGCTTTTAAGAGTGAATTGGCTTAAAAGAAGATGTAATTTCCCTTGTGTAGGAAGATACCAGATCATGAGAAGATTTACCACTCTTTATGAGTCCTTTGCCAATTCTTAAAAAAAAAAAAAATAGTGTTTAGGACTCCATCCACTTGATAACCTCACCTTTCTATCTATTATTATCTCTAGGTTGATGTTTTCTGTATCAAGTAAGACATGTAGGTAGGATTGCAGTGTTACTAGGAGTCTGTCCACAATTAAGAGTTGTTTCCTTAATGATCATCCACATGTAACATGAGGAGACCCACGAGGGGGGGGCCATGGGGTCTTGATCCTGTTTGGGTCTGGGAACCATGATCAGATGGGTCTGTTAGGGGGAGCCGCCCTTAAAGGTCGACTTCCTAGGGACAAATCAGCCATCAAAGCAAGGTGCTAGCTTAAAGGGACTAGACCACGCATTCCCTTCTTCACTGAGACGTCACATAGTGATAAAAAGAAGAGTTAACAACTAGGCAGCCCATGAATTCAGGGTAAATTATCGAGGCCGTACGTTCATTCTTCTTAAGCTTGAGTGTATATGAGAATCGCCATGATTATCCCCAGGTTTCCACCTTTTCTAATTTTTTTTATTTTTATGTATTTATTTTTCCCCCCAGTTTTCCACCTTGAAGACCCTCCAACCTCAGAGGCCTGGGTTAGATCTTGAGCATCTGCACGTCTAAGGGGATTCTTGGGTGAGTCTAATGATGGGGGTGTTTGGCGAACTCTGTTTCGGGGTATTGGAATGGGGTTAAGAAGGTACAGACCTTTTCTCTTGGCACTTGTTATTTTTCTTTTCTTCTAGGGTATCAGTGCTTTGACGTTGTGGCCTCTCTGCTGTACTTTGCACCGTTAGTGTTCTTTTGCTTTCCCTCTCAGTTTTGTTCTGCTACAATCTCATGCGGTGTTTCACTCTGTAAATCTGATGATCTACGTGGCTAAGACGATCCACGTATTGGAAGGTCCACGTATTGGAAGGGCCAAAGGACGGTCTAGCAGTGTGAGGACAGGGAGTCCAGTTTCAGGAGTGGAGCACTACGTACCAGCATTTCAGGACAGAAAAAATTAGAGAGATTAACTCTTAACCCATGCTGAGTGGGCACTTACTGTTAAAAACAACAACAAAAGCAACAGCAAAACAATTCGATTGAGTAAATTTGAAAATCTAATTGGCTTTATTCAGTGATTCGTGAATGCGGCAGCATCGCATCTAGCGAACAGAAAGGAGCTCGGAAGAGCTGCAGAAAAGGAAACGTTTTTAAAGACAGAAAGTGGGTGGGAGAACGAAGTCATAAGCAGAAGACAGGATTTTCTTCCAGGACGGTCATCTTACCTTAGGGGACCCGCCAGGCCGACCACCTTCCTGGCGCAGCCCGGAGATGCTGGACAGACTGACAAAGATTACATTCTTAGGAGAGGACGGAGCTGCAGCCGAGTTAGCCATTACACTTTGGTGTGCTGACGAGGGGCTTAACCCAAGTGATTCCATTTTGGGCCCGTTTCCTCTTTTTTTTTTTTGACATTAGCAATCAATTGTTCATTTAAGTCTGAAATTCTTTTGTATCATCTTGAGTCTCATAGCGGATCCCCTGTCTGTAGCAGCCAGTGCTTACCCAGATAAGAATCAAGCTGATAAGGCATTAGGCAGGGATTATGAAAGCCAGCTTAATTAAAGAAACTTCAAGGGGATCATAAATAATCAGTGCAAGTTATTAACTTTTGACAACTGCTCATCCGTACTGAGTTCGAATGACTTCTGGCCTTAATCTAATTCCGAATGAATGCAGTTCATAAGGGAAAATACCCTTTATAAATGCCTGGAATATAGTCAACAATCTTTGAAGCAGAAATTTCCCCAAATATACTTAGACATACTTTACATGTTCTTAATATTCATATTTCTGATCCAATATTTTTCTCGACTTAGAAATTTCACTGCTAAAACGTCAGCCTGTTCCGTAAAAAACTAGATGAAATGCCACTTTCTCTATAGACTCTACCCTAGATCGATTGAAATTACGTTGTTTCCTTATTCACTCGATATACCTTATTGTTTGCTGTGATCCTAGTAACCCCATCTGGCAGTTCTAGTTGTGTACAGTCCCGTATCACCCGGTGGGGTGTAGGCTCCACCTGGTCACCTGGTCATACTCCTTCTGCTCGGAATCCCCCGACGTACCTGGACTAGTGCCCTGCATGAAGTGGATAATTGATACGTGAGGTGAACTAATTACATCTTGCTCTCCTGTTTTTCAGAGCTCCTTTTGGATGATGAATGATATGTCACTCGTATGTAGGTAACTAAGAAAGTGTTTCTTAGTAGGGGAGATGTTTTTCTCTGCTTGGGTACTTCTGAGGATGCAGCATGTTCTCTAACTTTGTTAATTTTTGTTTGCTTATTTTTATTTTGTTCTTTTAAGAATTTTTTTTTTTTTAGATTTTATGTATTTATTCATGAGAGACACACAGAGAGAGGCAGAGACACAGGCAGAGGGAGGAGCAGACTTCATACAGGAAGCCTGAGGCAACATGTTCTCTAACGTTGTTAATTTTTGTTTGCTTATTTTTATTTTATTGTTTTTTAAGATTTGTTTATTTTATTTTATTTTTAATAATAAATTTATTTTTTATTGGTGTTTAATTTGCCAACATACAGAATAACACCCAGTGCTCATCCCGTCAAGTGCCCCCCTCAGTGCCTGTCACCCATTTTATTCTTTTAAGAAAATCTTTTTTTTTTTTTTTTAGATTTTATTTATTTATTCATGAGAGACACACAGATAAAGGCAGAGACCCAGGCAGAGGGAGAAGCAGGCTCCATGCAGGGAGCCCGACGTGGGACTCGATCCTGGGTCTCCAGGATCACACCCTGGGCCAAAGGGAGGTGCTCATCTGCTGAGCCACCCAGGTGTCCCTCATTTGCTTATTTTTAAAACACGTTATCATGAGAGACTCCTAACTCTGAGAAATGAACAAGGGGTGGTGGAAGAGGAGGTGGGCGGGGGGTGGGGGTGACAGGGTGACGGGCACTGAGAGGAGCGCTTGACGGGATGAGCACTGGGTGTTATTCTGTATGTTGGCAAATTGAACTCCAATAAAAAAAAAATAAGCCATTTAAAAAATTCTAAAAAAAAAAAAAAAAAAACACGTTATCAGAAACTGAGCAAAATTAAGAGTGGCTGTTTGGGGAAGAATTACCAAACTGGTTGATTTACTCTAGTTGCTCGTCAGAGACTTAGGCCTTTCGCTCTGTGTTCTGTGTGTTTTTCTGGATTAGTGTAATTCATACCCACTGTAAAACGGGCGGCTACGCGGTTTTTAGAGTAAAGTGCAAGCGTGGAGTCCGGAGGGTTGGGTCAAACTAATGGGGGGGCTTTAGGAGCACTCAGGGGCCAACCAGAGATTCCCGGCATCAGAAGGCGCAGTCGGCGTCGCCTTAAACGGGTTTTCCGAAGTGCGCTTCAGAGGATGCTGGTCAGTGTGGCGGATGAGGGTTCGGGTAGTGACATGTCACGTCCCACCCCACATTGTACACAGTTTTCTCAGCCTCCAGAATATACTGACTAGTCGTGGAGATGCTGTAGGAAGAACGTGCCGGTAAGAGGCGTCGATGGGGCAAGGACGCAGCAGGAGCCCTTCGTCGTGGCCAGGACGCAGACTGTATGCGTAGGGGACCCGGCCCCGAGTGGTCGCAGGCCCGACGGAGGAGAGCCCCCAGCAAAAGCAAGACGGGCCGATCCGCCCTAGGATTCTGACGTTTAGACCCAACCCAGCAAACACGTCCTGGTCCGATGGCTTCGGTCACCCCAGTGAACTCAGGACGGCTGAGGGCAGGCGAGCGGCCCCGGGACGGATTCGAGCACAAGGTGTCTCCGCGTGTCATTGTGCGTCCGGAGCCCGGGGCAGAGGGTCTCAGAGCAGCCGCTGAGCGTGGGGCTCCCTGGGGCCTGCTCTGGGCTCTGGGCTCGAGGTCCCCTCTGCCACCCCGGACCTCAGCCCAGGATCCAGCAAGCGAGGCCTGGGCTGCCTCACGCAAAACCGGAGCCGAAAAAAAAAAAAAAATTAAAAAAAAAAAAAAAAAAAAACGGAGCCGAGCCCACGTCCCACTTGTGAAGAAGCAAAGCTTGTCATTCAGGTTAACATGGGACGGGGACGGGTTCCCTACGGTGCCCCCACCCCACGCCCCGCTTCCCCTTTAGGGGTGAAGGCTCGGGTTGTGGCCTTTCCCTCAGCCCTACCCAGCCGGCCGCTGCCCCTAGATTTCCCCGAGGCGGCGCCCTGGGTCCCCCCAGTGCCCTGCCTCTGCCACCTGCAGCGTGCGGCCGGGGCAGCTTCCTGCGCGGCTCCCCGGGCACCTGCAGAGGCCTGGTCCCTGGAGCCTGGTCCCCGGAGCCTGATCCCCAGGCGCACAGGGGCCGCAGAGGCAGGTGGGGTGCAGGGCTGTCACCCGCACACGGGTCTGAAGGTGCCCGGGGCCGGATCCCAGGTTTCCGCAAGCGACGCGTGTGCAGTGACCGATGGGGTCTCTTCCCTACAGACCTGCTGGAACACCGAGGGCGTCTGTGACCCTGGTGGCCGGGCCCTAGCCCTGAACTGCAGGCCCCCTGCCACCGAGATGAGGGCCACCTGCCACCCTGAGCTGGGTGCCCCTGAGCCCCCCGACCTGCAGGCCACCTGCACCCCCCGAGCTGAGGGCCACCTGCGCCCCCGACCTGTGGGCCACCTGCGCCACCCGAGCTGAGGGCCACCTGCACACCCCGAGCTGATCGCCCCCTGCGTCCCTTGACCTGTGGGCCCCCTGCACCCCACACCTGAGGGCTACCTGTGCCCCCCGACCTGAGTGCCCCCTGCATCCCCGACCCGAGCGCCCTCTGACCCCCGAGCAGCCGCCGCAGCCTGCAGACGGAGCCCCACGGGTCCTTGGAAGCCGAGCGCTGTCCAGCCGCCCACGGGTCACACTGAACAGAGAAACTGGGGACCTGGCAGGTGCTGGTCTGGAGATTGTGGGGAACCAGGAAGAAGGGCCCAGAGAAGGCTCAGTGAGAAGAAGACGGTGCAGAGGGATGTCGGGGACACCAGTGTCACCGGCGCGGAGATGAGCCAGGAGGCGGCTCGGGGCGGGGCAGCCTGCAGGTCCCACGGGCAGGTGCACTGTCTTGGGCGCGGGGTCGCCACCACCCACCTGCTGGCTTCATCCTGTGGCGTGTGCTGGTGGGACAGGGTGTGAGCCTGCGGCCAGGGCGGTGGGGACCCGAGGGGCAAGGGCAGCCGGTGACGCGTGTCAGGCTTGCCACCCGGTTGCCGCGAGCACAGGCCCGGGTGCCTGGCGTTAGTGGGACGACCGGGGCAGGCGCGCTGGCGGCCGTTCGGGGCCCCGGGACAGTGCGAGGACAGGCCTGTAGGGCCACCAGCCCGGCCCGGCCGCGCCGAGTGGGGACAGTGTGTGTCTGAGACGCGGGCCGCGACCCCGGGAGCGAGCTGGGCGCCGCACCCCCCGGACTGCTCCTCCTGTCTGCGGTGGAAAGAACCGCAAAATAAGATTTTAAGTATTTACAATCACCTAATAAAATGCTTCATGGGTATTTATGAGGCGCTCCTTTAACTGGATAAATTGTAATATTAATCAAAATCAAGACTACTGCTTGGAGTTCTGCCAAGAACCCAGATTAGAGACAAAGCTTTTTCAGGTATTTCTCAATTCATCAGTTCTCAGTTCGGGCTGTTTATCTCGTTCCGGCCGCGTGTTGGGGGGGAGGGCGGGGGGGATGCAGCTCTTCGGCAGGAAGAAGTCAAACCGTCCCAGAAGAACCGCTGTTTGCTGGTTTATTAGCGAAATCGCGAAGGCTTAGGATACTGTTGATGTTAAGTGAGATCCCTGCAAAGTGACCGAGCGCGGCTGCGGCCTCATTACGTCACCACGTCTGTGCTGGGACCCGGCGGGGGCAGAGTCTCCATCGAAGGGGATTCTCCGCCTCCTCCCTGCCCGTCGGGGCCCCGGGGTCGAGGCGGCCCACGCTCCCGAAGCAGATGGACCACGGTGGGGTTTAATGGTTTGTGGCCCTAGAAACACAAAAAACATTCTTTTTTTTAGATTTTATTTTATTCATTCATGAGAGAGAGAGAGAGAGAGGCAGAGACCCAGGCAGAGGGAGAAGGAGAAGCAGGCTCCATGCAGGGAGCCCGACGCGGGACTCGATCCCAGGACCCCAGGATCACGCCCCGGGCCGAAGGCGGTGCTAAACCGCTGAGCCCCGGGGCTGCCCTACAAAAAACATCCTTATCGCAGAATCATCTCTGAAAAAAAATCTCAGGAACCATCTA